>NC_064923.1:707544983-708159233 GCF_023897955.1 Schistocerca gregaria | reverse complement strand
GAGGATGTGTTGTGTGGTCGGCAGCGAACAACCAGATGAACGTCTCTCACACAAAAGCCGCTCACTCATTAGTCGAAACTTAGCTGTTTCTTTCTCCGCTATACACCTCAAGCCTTGCGATATGTTCCAAAAAAGTCCGACTGACGGTATCATTGATTTTATCGGGGGGGGGGGGGGGGGGGAGGGGGGGGGGATGGCACCATGTTCGTAGCGTGCACGCAATCACATAGGATAATGTGACGGCTGCAGCCTGCGTATGACATCCTACAACGGTATAATCTGGACATTAACCAATTTTTAAGGGCACTGATCTATGTACTACCTGGACGAAGAAAATTGGACTCTAGAGCATGTGACTTCATAGTGTCTAAAGAACCATGACGACTCTATCGTCCGCCACCTCGTAGGCGGGCAACACGTTCAGGACAGTCTAATGTGTTTAAGGATTATTTACTTATATCTGATTATAAAAGTTAAGGCATAGACTGTAAGAGTGTCTCAAACAGAGAACTGTCAGATCTGTAAACAATTGCAGTACTTCAACAGAGGTCGCCGACATAAACAGCATCTGAGGGTTCTTTTTCAACCTCCGCTCGATCGTGAAATGGAAACCCCGGGGAAAGTCAAAAATGTTTTATTTGCAACATTTAGTTACACCTTCCAGCTACTTCTCTACATATTCGCCACTCTAGCTGACATTTCTGTCATAGGTCTGCAGCTCGCTGTCTGTGCCATAACACTGTCCTCATGGCCAGCGGTTCACGTGAGCGGAGAGATGGATATCAGAAGGAACCAAGTACGGGCTGTGTGGTGCGTGATCAAACACCATCGAAGACGCGGCAGAAGCGTCGTCATTGCAACTGCAGTATGCCTCCGAGCGTTGTCATGAAGAACGAGACGCGTGACAGTTACCTTATGCGGGCTGTGTGAAATCAGGAGAAAACTCTCAGCAAAACTTCACCTGCTGCGGGAGACGCTTATTTTCTAGGCATCTTTACGTGCTCACTGTGCGCTCAGAATTGAAAAGTGCGCCGTGACGCTATAGACGGGCATACTAGAGACACGGCGCAACACATCTGAGGAAACTTTCACCGGATTTTCGCTGTGGTTTCCAGAGGTTGGAAAAAAATAGCCGTCGTATGCCCTTCATCCAAGTCTTCTACGACGTTTATGTCTCTCTTGTTGTTTCGTTCCTGCAAAAAAGTAACAGGAGTTTGGGTATTCCAGAAATGTTTCATCTGCTTTGTATCTTTACTGTTCGTATCCTGCAGAAAACTGATGATCCCGTAACGTGTCATTTCCTGGCCTTCTATATGTGTTAACATTGTTTTGCTTTGTAACTGCCTCGGTAAGTTTACGCTCGCAGGGGGTAAGAGGTTTCTGTTCGGCTGAGGACAATGGGTCGGACTTCCGTAATCCTCCTAAACTGTGGTGGTCGGAGCTGACTAGGTGCATCTCACTGGCGAGTAATTCCCGTGGCGGTCTGTGTTTTCTAGCATTCGCAAGGAACTCTCTAAAAGGCCTCGCACCGTAGACAAGTGCTATGAGCACGAACAGAGAATGACCAATGACGCTGTTTGTATGCGGCCACTGAATGCGATTGGCCGAAAGGCTGAAATGTTGAATAATTTCACGGAGCGGTCTTAGAGCTCGCAAAATCGAGATTCAGCTGGTGGGCCTTGTGGGATGTAGACGTGTTTCCTCTGGGGCGAGGGTGCTACTTTCGTTGTGTACTTCTGAAGTCATGGGTAAGCGACTCTATGTGACCAACCAGCCTACGGAGTACAGTACGGAAGACAGAGAATCCGAAGTGAGTCCGCGGATGCGTACTTGGTATTCTGCCTTGGCATTTCCCCGCTTTTCTCAGCGACTGTTGTGAATTATTGAGCAGGAACTTGTTCGGACAGAGGGGCCTCAGAGCCGAGCGTGGAGGTGTTGTTAGATAAAAGTGACGGTCGTAGCTAAGCTATACTGACAGCAGACAGTTTCATTTGTTTCCGAGAACATTTGAGGGCGATGTTTTGAGTGACTTTATTTCCATGTCGTTTTGCAATGAATTCTTGTTTTGCTGCAGGAGTTTTTATCGACGAGAGTTGCCATAGTCTAGTTATATACTGTCTATGAGATTTTAAAGGCGTACATGCTCCAGCCCAGTAGTGGCGCGTCGAAATCTTTCTGAAAGTACAGACTATTTTATAGTGATGGCAACTACAGGTTAGATTACACATTGTCACTATAAAGAAATTCCAAAAAATTTTCCAGAATAATCTTGAGAAATCCTTCAAAAACTGTTTTGAAACTGAATGACTATTCTTCAAAGCGGCAATAGCTATATACAGGATGCTTTATTAGGCAACACAACATGTTTCACACCATTATGTGTTCATCTTCAGCTAATAATATTTTTCACTGCATAAGGCTTGATATAATGTAAGACGTCCCAACGTTAAAGACGTAAACCGATTAATTGCGTAACCTCTTGAAAGGCTGACCATCGAATGGCTGATCTTGGAATTTATGCACCGTAAGGTGACCGTCGAAACCGTCAAAACGCTGATGTGTTACAATACTCAGGAACTAAAAAGTCGACTCCTTATTAAACTTATACCTAGAATGCAGTCCACATTAAAACAGGTACGCAGTTAGTACTACAAGATCTCCGCCAGGTGGATAGAACCGTAGTTCGTGTAGGTCGCCAATAAAACTTCGCTAAGGTCACCTTCACCACTGTCTTAGCTTCCTACCCACTGTCTTAGAACAGTTTTACTCGTGGTCTACATGAAATTATGTTTTATCGACTTGGCGGAGATCTTGTATGTGCTAACGGCATACCTGTTTTAATGTGAACTGCATTCTAGGTCTAAGTTTAATAAGGACTCAGCTTTGGTACGAGGGGCGCTCAATAAGTGATGCAATACTTCCTTTCTCGGCCAACTTCGGTTGTAGAAATGCAGAATTTGTTGTGGAACATAGTGGAATAGTTCGACCCATCGGACCTTATTTTCCGAATACGCTCGTGCAACTTCCATTTGCTTCCCGGCAATACCCACGTGCTCTGGCACCCAGCAGACAGACACTTCCTTCCTTCTCCAGCCATTGAAGTTCGAGGAGGGCGTCCTGGATATTCTGGACTCCTTCATCTGTTCAAATGTTCGAATGTGAGTGAAATGTTATGGGACTTAACTGCTAAGGTCATCAGTCCCTAAGCTTACACACCACTTAAGCTAAATTATCCTATGGACAAACACACACATCCATGCCCGAGGGAGGACTCGTTCCTCCGCCGGGACCAGCCGCACAGTCCATGACTGCAGCGCCTAAGACCGCTCGGCTAATCCCGCACGGCCCTTTATCTGTGGGCACAAGCGTTGTAGAGAGTGAAGCGCACTTAGAGAATCGGAACAGATATGGAATTTAGTACTCGAGCCATGTCTCATCTGCTCCAGTGTCCACAAGATCGCATATAATTTTGCGTCGAAGATAGTAAAGTCTTGAGGCAATCGGACACTGAGGACATGATCAAGGTAACCAACACAGCAACCACCGGAGTGGCTCTGTTTCGACCCATCCGTAGAGTTGTTCTGCTCAGTTAAAATGTCATTAAATGACGCATTAAAAACGTATCCAGGAGTGCAACCTCTGCTGTAATGCACTAAATCCAAAATTACTCTGGGCCTCTGCAGTAATCAGTCTTCGCTCACCGATGAAGTTGAAATGAAATGATTAAGATAACACACACAAAAAAAGTAGTCACTGAGCAAATAATGTCAGACCGGGAATCGAGCACGTGATCCAGTGACGTTAAGACAGAGATCCTGATCGCTAGTACAGGCGTTGCGGGCAAGAATTGTAATACTCATAGTTCACTTGTTCGACTACGTTGGTGGTTCGAGGAGGGCGAGGAGGGCGTCCTGGATATTCTGGACTCCTTCATCTGTTCAAATGTTCGAATGTGAGTGAAATGTTATGGGACTTAACTGCTAAGGTCATCAGTCCCTAAGCTTACACACCACTTAAGCTAAATTATCCTATGGACAAACACACACATCCATGCCCGAGGGAGGACTCGTTCCTCCGCCGGGACCAGCCGCACAGTCCATGACTGCAGCGCCTAAGACCGCTCGGCTAATCCCGCACGGCCCTTTATCTGTGGGCACAAGCGTTGTAGAGAGTGAAGCGCACTTAGAGAATCGGAACAGATATGGAATTTAGTACTCGAGCCATGTCTCATCTGCTCCAGTGTCCACAAGATCGCATATAATTTTGCGTCGAAGATAGTAAAGTCTTGAGGCAATCGGACACTGAGGAC
This sequence comes from Schistocerca gregaria, assembly GCF_023897955.1. Lineage (NCBI taxonomy): Eukaryota > Metazoa > Arthropoda > Insecta > Orthoptera > Acrididae > Schistocerca > Schistocerca gregaria. Next base: position 708,154,924 of record NC_064923.1, on the reverse strand, counting down.
ATGATCAAGGTAACCAACACAGCAACCACCGGAGTGGCTCTGTTTCGACCCATCCGTAGAGTTGTTCTGCTCAGTTAAAATGTCATTAAATGACGCATTAAAAACGTATCCAGGAGTGCAACCTCTGCTGTAATGCACTAAATCCAAAATAACTCTGGGCCTCTGCAGTAATCAGTCTTCGCTCACCGATGAAGTTGAAATGAAATGATTAAGATAACACACACAAAAAAAGTAGTCACTGAGCAAATAATGTCAGACCGGGAATCGAGCACGTGATCCAGTGACGTTAAGACAGAGATCCTGATCGCTAGTACAGGCGTTGCGGGCAAGAATTGTAATACTCATAGTTCACTTGTTCGACTACGTTGGTGGTACGATAGAATAGGCCGCATATATTGGAGATAAGAGAACCACTTGTATGAACATCAAGAGCTCAGATAGAAACCCAGTTCTAAGCAAAGAAGGGAAAGCAGAAAGGTGGAAGGAGTATATAGAGGGTCTATACAAGGGCGATGCACTCGAGGACAATATTATAGAAATGGAAGGGAATGTAGATGAAGATGAAATGGGAGATACGATACTGCGTGAAGAGTTTGACAGAGCACTGAAAGACCTGAGTCCAAACAAGGCCCCCGGAGTAGACAACATTCCATTGGAACTGCTGACGGCCTTGGGAGAGCCAGTCCTGACAAAATTCTACCATCTGGTGAGCAAGATCTATGAAACGGACGAAATACCCGCAGACTTCAAGAAGAATATAATACACTCCTGGAAATGGAAAAAAGAACACATTGACACCGGTGTGTCAGACCCACCATACTTGCTCAGGACACTGCGAGAGGGCTGTACAAGCAATGATCACACGCACGGCACAGCGGACACACCAGGAACCGCGGTGTTGGCCTTCGAATGGCGCTAGCTGCTCAGCATTTGTGCATCACCGCCGTCAGTGTCAGCCAGTTTGCCGTGGCATACGGAGCTCCATCGCAGTCTTTAACACTGGAAGCATGACGCGACAGCGTGGACGTGAACCGTATGTGCAGTTGACGGACTTTGAGCGAGGGCGTATAGTGGGCATGCGGGAGGCCGGGCGGACGTACCGCCGAATTGCTCAACACGTGGGGCGTGAGGTCTCCACAGTACATCGATGTTGTCGCCAGTGGTCGGCGGAAGGTGCACGTGCCCGTCGACCTGGGAACGGACCGCAGCAACGCACGGATGCACGCCAAGACTGTAGGATCCTACGCAGTGCCGTAGGGGACCGCACCGCCACTTCCCAGCAAATTAAGGACATGTTGCTCCTGGGGTATCGGCGAGGACCATTCGCAACCGTCTCCATGAAGCTGGGCTACGGTCCCGCACACCGTTAGGCCGTCTTCCGCTCACGCCCCAACATCGTGCAGCCCGCCTCCAGTGGTGTCGCGACAGGCGTGAATGGAGGGACGAATGGAGACGTGTCGTCTTCAGCGATGAGAGTTGCTTCTGCCTTGGTGCCAATGATGGTCGTATGCGTGTTTGGCGCCGTGCAGGTGAGCGCCACAATCAGCACTGCATACGACCGAGGCACACAGGGCCAACACCCAGCATCATGGTGTGGGTAGGATACAAGATGAACATCAACAAAAGTAATACGAGGATAATGGAGTATAGTCGAATTAATTCGGGTGATGCTGAGGGAATTAGATTAGGAAATGAGACACTTAAAGTAGTAAAGGAGTTTTGCTATTCGGGGAGCAAAATAACTGACGATGGTCGAAGTAGAGAGGATATAAAAGGTAGACTGGCAATGGCAAGGAAAGCGTTTCTGAAGAATAGAAATTTGTTAACATCGAGTATAGATTTATGTATCAGGAAGTCTTTTCTGAAAGTATTTGTATGGAGTGTAGCCATGTATGGAAGTGAAACATGGACGATAAATAGTTTGGACAAGAAGAGAATAGAAGCTTTCGAAATGTGGTGCTACAGAAGAATGTTGAAGATTAGATGGGTAGATCACATAAGTAATGATTAAGTATTGAATAGGATTGGGGAGAAGAGAAGTTTGTGGCACAACTTGACCAGAAGAAGGGATCGGTTGGTAGGACATGTTCTGAGGCACCAAGGGATCACCAATTTAGTATTGGAGGGCAGTGTGGAGGGTAAAAATCATAGAGGGAGACCAAGAGATGAATACACTAAGCAGATTCAGAAGGATGTAGGTTTCAGTAGATACTGGGAGATGAAGAAACTTGCACTGGATAGAGTAGCATGGAGAGCTGCATCAAACCAGTCTCAGGACTGAAGACCACAACAACAACAGCAACACTGTATTTAAAATCCGGGCCGTTGTGTTATACTCGTATTTGGCGATTACCGCGACAGGACTGGGTATAAGTTGCAGTGTCACATTTCGTAATGTTTGGTGACCTTAAAGTTTACGTCATGGTGGGAATTACCGATTTTTGGAAGAGTGTGTAAATATGAGCTAGCGGGACTTGGCTTCTAGAGAACTGTGTGGCTTACAAATTAAGATTCTCTTCTTAAGATGAAGCAAATACTACCGCCCCCTTATAAGTCGTCTCCCTTATGCTGTACCGCTATTCTGTCCTATCCGTTATTTCGTTGTCACTCGTCGCATTATATGATATCCTTTTACTAATATTCGAGTTTATAATCATTCTGATTACAGGTTTGGGTCTGTCTACTTACCATTACATATAATTATCAATCATTGTTGTCACTCAGATTTATTATTTGGAGGTGGTTAAACAGGTAATATGTTACAATGTTAAAACACAATTCATATAAAAATACTGATTAAATTAATTATTGTTCCCAGAAAGACGCTAAACACATCACATGGAACAGTCGACAATGTATCACAATTATTCTCCAAACTTTCGCAGTGGTAATTTATACTTAATTACAGAGAGCAAATGCATTTCGTTCCATTCTACCTGTGTTGTCAAACTTTTGCACACTTCTGCTTCCAATATGAGCCTCAGAAATGGTTGGAGATCTCTTCTGAACAGCACGTTGAAAGGTATCCCGGACATGCTCAATAATGTTCATGTCTGGGGAGTTAGGTTGGCAGTGGAAGTGTTTAAACTCAGAAGAGTGTTCCTGGAGCCACTTTGTAGCACTTCTGGACGTTTCGGGTGTCGCATTGTCCGGCTGGAATTTCCCAAGTCCGTCGGAATGCGCAATGAACATGAATGGATGATTAGACGGGTTCAAATGGCTCTAAGTATGGGACTTAACATCTGAGGTCATCAGTCCCCTAAACTTGGAACTACTTAAACCTAACTAACCTAAGGACATCACACACATCCATGCCCGAGCCAGGATTCGAACCTGCGACCGTAGCAGCAGCACGGTTCCGGACTGAAGCGCCTAGAGCCGCTCAGCCACAGCGGCCGGCGATCAGACAGGATGCTTATGTGCGTGTCATTGTCAGAGTCATATCGAGGCGTATCAGTGGTCCCGTATTACTCCAACTGCACACGTCCCACACCATTACAGAGTATACACCAGCTTGAACAGTCCCCTGCTGAAATGCAGGGTCCATGTATTCATGAGCTTGTCCCGATACTAGTACACGTCCGTCAGCTCGATGCAGTTTCAAACGAGACTCGTAAGACCAGGCAACATGTTTCCATTCGTCAACAGTCCAATGTCGGTGTTAACGGGCCCAGGCGGGGCGTAAAGCTTTGTGTCGTGCAGTCATCAAGGGTACACGAGTGAGACTTCGGTTCCGAAAGCCCATGCCGATGTTGTTCCGTTGAATGGTTCGCACGATTGTCACTTGATGGCCCAGCACTTGTGCGGAACGGTTGCACTTCCGTCGCGGTGTACGATTCTTTTCAGTCGTTATTGCTCCCGTTCGGGCAGCAGCGAAATCGAAGATTTGGTGTTTTACCGATTTCCTGATATTCACTGTACACTCGTGAAATGGTCGTACGGGAGAATCGCAACTTCATCGCTGTGTCCAATAGCTCGTGCGCTGACTCTAACACCAGACTAACTTAAATCTTGATAACCTGCCATTGTAACTGCGGTAACCGATCTAACAACTGCGCCAGGCGCTTATTGTCTTATACAAGGCGTTGCCGACCGCAGCGCCGTTTTCTGCCCGTTTACATGTCTCTGTATTTGAATACGCATGCCTACGCCTGTTTCTTTGCCGCTTAAGTGTAATAAATCCACGCTCTGCGGACAACAAGTAACGGCCACTTCGCAGTTCGCACACCGATCACCCTCTTAAGCGCTGCTACAATGTATCTACAACAGCGCGCCAGATACGCCTATTTATGCTTCCACTGACTTGGAGGTCTACACCGCCTACCCAAGACGTGAAAGAATAAGTAAATAAATGTTTGGAAAGAAAATATTTATAAATGGTAGCAGGAGGATGTCGTCTCCTCACACACTGTTCTTTTCCACGCTCTTAAGGGCAGTATGAGAAACAATAGAGAGACATTTTCGTTCTCAGAGATTAAATGATGAAAGTATTGCCTATTACTTACATATCCTTTGGTTCATTTGCGCAATTTTTATCAAATTATAGAACAATTCAGTTTTCAGTCTATGTAAAAATGATTTGTGTCTGTGGATACATGCTGGCAATTTACAGAATATGAAGCAAAGCAAGCGCTGTATCATGTATAAGATACAGAGGCGAGCGAGTGCACGGGACTTACCCTAGTTCACTGCTAGTAGCGTCACGTCATCGTAACGCGCCTGCATATAGTATTGCACCACATTTAACATAAAAGTAAAAATTAAGATTTGTGTGTAAAACTTTGTTAAAGTATAGTTCTATGTAATAATGTTTCAGGTAACAAATCTTAATGTTATAAAATTAGTAGTTTACGTAAAATTCACGTTTTGAAAGAAAAATAGGAGGCGCTAAATAATGACGCTAGGAAGCCAAAATTTGGTGAGAAGGTGCAGTAAGAAGTCATTAATGAGTGGTGCTGGTTTCCAAAACCATAAAACTAAAATTGACTCCAGAATCCGCGTTTTTCGGAAAAATCAGAGGCGCGAAATAATAGAGCTACAATATTGAAAATTGGTAGGATGCTTCAGTTCACCCTAATAATAATAATGGAAATACCACAATCAGTTACCTCTTCTAGTTTTTTAGTAATTTAGTAAAAACTACTTTTGTGAGTAAAATGTACATAAGCATTATAGATTAAGTACTTTAAATTTTAATGATAAAACAAATTCTTTAAGACCAATGATCAGATAGGACAATTAACAAAGCTACACCAAGTTTTAGTCTTGTAGCATAATTAACAGCTGATACAAGTCTTGATAAAGCTATGGTTCAGAGGTAACAATCTACCGTTAGTTCCATTGTAAAAATTCTAGAGAGTAAAGTTTTAATTTTAGCGGGCTGAGATTTTCTACGTGCTTCTGTACTGCTCAGATGTATGTATACAAAAATTGAGAAGTTTGTAAAGCTATTATTAAATGTGATATTTAAGATTATGTGCCTGAGATAGCGGTCATTTGGAGGCTGCAGGCATCTGCATAGGAACGGAAAGAACAGATGCTCTCTTGGCGGTACGCGCCGGAGCTATATAAAAAGAGCGGCAGAGGCAGTAGGAAGCTCACTCCGCATTAGACCAACGCCTAGTCCACGCGAGCTTAACGTCCGATCGCGCCTCGCCTCGGGTGACGTCATAGCGGGCTGTGACATGCGCGTACTTAGCAATGTAAACGGACATTGAAAATCGCGAGGACTGTACACCGTCCTGGATCGTTTAGACTTCGGTAACAAACTGTTATTGTGCCGTCCGTGTGAAGTATAATTCCGCGTGGCAAGTGGTGACTAACTCCACTTTTAAGGCGAGCATTAATCTTTTTTTTTAACATTATTGCGAACTATTAATAGAGCACCGTTAGTTAGAGTAATGAACTATTCGGGAGGAACTTGCTGTAGAAGTCGCCTCTGAACTATTAAACGGTTGGCTGAATTAACAATATTTAATGTCTTTAGCATTTTCAGAAGTTTCGAGTAATTTGTGTGAGCCTTTAAGATAATAAAATCTTGTTTGGAACTTTAAATTTTATTGAAGCAGCCCTAATCCCGTGAAGAACTATGGATATTTTTCGTTTAGCTGGGCTGTACAGGAATGTGGCCGTGCAGACTGGGAACTAAGGTCAGTAAGTTTCCCTTCGCTTTCTGACTGGCCACCAAATTAGTTGCCAGGCTCGCGTGATTTAAGGTGGCAATGTTCAACTTTCATTCAACATTAAACAACGACTTCTTCGCCGTCCCACATATGTTGCATCGGCAATAGTCTGTTACGTGAAATGAACATTCAAACTACTCATTTCGACAACTTCTTCGCCGCCCCACAAATAGTAAGTTGCACACTGTCTTAAATTCAATTCTTTGCCATTACTTCTGTTGTAATTGTAAACACAAATTTAACAACAAAGAGTTTTCTTGAATATTTGTTTTTGGAGTAGAATTTGCCCGGAAGGCATAATTTCCGATTAGATTTAAAATTTGCTTTGTTACTTGTCAGACATTTTATGTTGTTGGGCAAAAAAATCAAAGATTCAGCTAGCTGCATATTTAGCTCATTTCTCGGCGCTTGATAAATTTAGTAATGATTAACAAACGGTATTGTTACTTCTAGTGTTGTAGTTTGGACATAACTGTCCAGTTATAATGGCTAACTCCGTGAAGAGACGCCTCCAAAATGATTGTTAGTGAACACGATATATTACTCTCGCTGTTCGATTTGGTATAGTGAAACCTTACTATCTTAGTGATGAGTTCCCGCAGAAGAATGTTACATAAAAAACTGACCATTGCAAATGAGCAAAATATTTTAAAATTTACTGTGAAGCACACTACAAATTTCAGTACCTGTCGGAGCAAACGCTCCATAAAAGGATGATGCAATCTTACAGGCAAAAATTAGTCGCAAACGACCGAGCTGGTCGGAACAGGGTTCTGTGTAGTTGTCACAGTATTATGTCAGAGCTAAATGAATCGGACGTCGATAAACTGCTGCTGTTCGTATGGGCGGCGCTTCCACAGCCAAGCTCACCTTAACAAGGAATAGGGCATTCAGAAGCATGGTCATAGAAGCACATCATCGAATACCCGTACACCGATTTCCCTCCACAAACTTCTCCCAATCCTAGTTTGTGCTCTGTCTCTAATTACCTCGCCGTCGACGAGACTTTAATTTGTAGTCTTCCGTTTTTTTATCATTTTCTGGACTGATTTCCCGAAATGATTTGTACGACTCCGTATGCGACTCGCCTGTGCTGACCGGTTAGGTTGGTCCCACGTCTGTGAGTGATGTAACTCTACTGGTAATGCTACTAGCTTATGGATTTCTTGTTTCCCTGTGACTGTGGATGTTTATTAATTAAGGCTCTGCTGGTTTTCTGACTGCCACATCATTGCCTTGTTTACGCGTTGGTACAAGGCTGCATCTCCTACGCTCATACTACGGGGTTTGGACAGAATACGTAAACACCACGAGAAATGTACGCTGCAGCATAAATGCCGGCGACAGCCAAGCCTGCAGATGGCGCTGCTGTATGTGACACGAATGACACATGTTCAGTGACCACAGTAAGTTGCAAGTGTCAGTCGTGATCGGAACAGCGTTCGGTGTAGTTGTCAAACTACTATTTCAGCGCTAAGTGAATCGGACATCGATAAATTGCTGCTGCTCGTATGGGCGGCGCTTCCACAGTCAATGTAGCCGAAGTGACTTGCTTAAAAGTTCTCGGTTTTCTTGCCGCGTCGAATTCAAGTAAAACCCCAAGCTTTCGATGATAAGCCCCTGACGACGGCGGTGTAGGCAATCATCGAAAGCTTGGGATTTTATCCGAATTTGACGTGGCAAGTAAATGAAGCACTTTTTATGCAAGTTATCAGTGTGTGGAACATTTATACCGGAAAACGGAAAAACATCATCCGCTAAGTCACAACGCGGGCCAAATTGTGTGTATTGTGACGATGACAGCTGTAAAAGTCACTAAAGAGCTGAAAGCCGCACCAGCGAATCCGTCAGCACCAAAACAACACGAAGGGAGGTCAATAAGCAGGGAATTACGGCATGAAATGGAATTCCAAACTCACTAATCAGTGATACAAATCCACGTAACAGCCGAAGCCATAAAACCTGAACTTCGAAGAAAGTCGTTAGGTCGGATAAGTCTTGGTGCACACTGTTTTCGACTTCTGGTCGAGATTACGTCCCTCGAGTGAAACATGGCGATGATTCCGTGATGATTTGGGAAGCCATTTGATGGTAACCTATGAGCCCCACAATTACAATGAAAGGTCACATTACTGCTAAGAATTATGTGTCCACTTTGGCTGACCACGTCCACCTCACAGTACAATGTTTGTTCCCCAACAGTGAATAGTTCGCATCTTTGGCGGCTGGTTTTGTGAGGACGAGGATGAACTGTCGTGTCCACCTTGACCACTACAGCCGGCAGATCTCTATATTATTGCGCCTTTGTGCTCTATTTTAGAGAGAAGAATGCGTGATCGCTGTCCACCTCCATTATCGTTACCCAAAAGCCTTCCTACACCGTGTTAGAGATGATAATGTGTTATAGAAGAACAACTATAGTTGCTTAATTGTTGTAAAAGTGCGTAGATAGGTTTTGACTTATCATAAATACGCCAAAAAGAAGTCATGGCACAGCTTTCTGGACCACAAGTACTTTCCACAAACAGGACAGTAGCAAGTGAATTACACTATCTGATAAAAGCCTAAAGCTGCTGCTTTTCTTAAATATTATTTACCAGTATTTTGCTTTTGGACAGAGACCTGTTTATATACTATATCGCGCAGAGCGTTAGCTTGCTAGAAGCGAGAAGGGAAGGAGTTGGAACAGCAGTTATCCTCGGGAAAAAAGCTGTTTCCGGTTACTCTTGTTTTTCTCGTCTCTAGTTTAACCTGACTGTTACAGCCGCTCCAGAATAATCTGTTTCTGAAATAACTGACTTTTGGTTTTTTTATACTATTTCCAAGTAATAAACGTAGACCCTGGACACAGAATTAATAATTCTAATAATAGTTAAAGAGTAGGAGATCTCGATCGACATGTGTGGAGACTGTAGCTGAAATCCGTTTCATTGTCTCCAGTAAAGACGACCAAGGTGAAGGAGGTCACTAGCTGATTTTCCTGCATCATCACTTTTGGATGGCATCAATCATTCGCCCTGAAGCAACCGCAAAATTAATACTTCCGTTATCATCCCAAACTTATAGCATGTCAATAAAACTACATGTATATCAATCAAATTTACCTTCTCTCCCAAGAATTATTGTGGGCCTTTTCTCTTTACAAGATATCGTAAGTTTGTTGTGCCTCCTCCTGTTTTTAAATTTTCAAAGAAAATGGAGCATTGAATTTCGTTTCTAACGCACTTCCTAAAATACTTCCAAACTAGCCACCGATCAATTTTACAATACAACCGATGTCCGAGGAAGACAGTGAGAAATTACTATACACACTGATCAGTCTGAACATTATGGTCACCTACCTAATAGCCGGTATGCACACCTTTGGCACGGATAACAGCGACGACGCGTCGTGGCATGGAGGCAATGAGGCCTTGGTAGCTCGCTGGACAGAACTGGCCACAAGTCGCCTAATTCCCACAATGCTGAGCTCTGACGCCAAGTTCAGTCACATCCCAGATGTGTTCGATCTGGCGTGTTGCGGCGCCAGCACATCAACTGGAGCACGTCACTGTGTTCCTCGAACCCCCCATCATACTCCTGACCTTGGGACAAGCGGAATATCTTGCTGAAAAATTCCACTGCCGTTTGGAAACAGGATCGTCGTGCAGGGGTGTATGTGTTCTGCAACCCGTGTGCGATACTCCGTGTGCCTTGCTCGAGCTCCACTGGATCCATGGATGCCCGAGTTAATGCTCCCCAGAGCATAATGCAGCCGCAGCCACCTTGTCTCCGTTCCCCAGTACAGGTGTCAAGGAGCTGTTCCCCTGGAGGAGGACGGATTCGCCACCCTCTCATCGACATGACGATGAAGGTATCGGGATTCATCAGACCGTGCAACGCTCTGCCACTGCGCCAACGTCCACTGCAAATGGTCACGTGCCCATTTCAGTCTTAGCTGCTGATGTTGCAGTGTTAAAATTGGCATATGCGTGGGTCGTCGGATGCGGAGGCCCATCGTGAAGCCCATCGGTACACTGTGTGTTCATACACCCTAGAACTCTGCCCATCGTTTAAGTCTGACGTTAATTCCGCCACAGTTCGCCGCCTGTCCTGTTTTACCACTCTGCCCTGCCTACGACGCCCGACATCTGTAATGAGGGGTGGCAGACCGACCCCATGACGCCTGGACGTGGTTTCACCTTGGTTTCGCCACGTGCTGGAGACATTCCCCATAGCACTCTTCAAACACCCGAAAAAAATGGTTCAAATGGCTCTGAGCACTATGGGTCTCAACTGCTGTGGTCATCAGTCCCCTAGAACTTAGAACTACTTAAACCTAACTAACCAAAGGACATCACACACATCCATGCCCGAGGCAGGATTCGAACCTGCGACCGTAGCAGTCGCACGGTTCCGGACTGCGCGCCTAGAACCGCGAGACCACCGCGGCCGGCCAAACACCTGACACGTAGTGCAGTTTCCGGACAATCACAGTCTGCCCTCAGCCGAACAAATAAAATAATGGTTCATATGGCTCTGAGCACTATGGGAATCAACTGCTATGGTCATCAGTCCCCTAGAACTTAGAACTACTTAAACCTAACTAACCTAAGGACATCACACACATCCATGCCCGAGGCAGGATTCGAACCTGCGACCGTAGCGCCGAACAAATAAATCGCGCGCCTCCTCCATTCTACACACGGACACCCCTCTTACTTACATGCACCGTGCGTGTGTCTTACAAGCAAAGATTCTTTGGCAGGTGACGCTGCTGTCGGCTGGACGGGTTTACATACGAGTAGATAGTAGGGCGGTAGTGATATGTTCTGGCTGACCAGCGTAACTAGTTTGGGGCCATTCTTGCACATTCCACATACACGTTTATTGTCTAATACGCCACTCCACAAAGTGACAGGTACGGCATTGTCACCGCAGTGCTATGTCACGTCTTTATTGATAATTCCTAACTGTCGTCGTTATTGAAATAGCTAAATACCTTTGACATTGTGTCAACTGTTGGGGGCAATCTGAATAGTTATATTACCCTTATAAAATCAGATTCGCCAAGATCGTTTATAAGTATTTTTATTAAGTAGCCGTTTCGACAGATCTCTGCTGTCATCATCGGATCTGAAAGTTTAATAAATTTATTTACCTGTGTTGTCACCATCGGATACGGAAGTTGATGTTTTATTGATGTTTTATATCATTAAAAGCAATAGAATCTATGACATGAATACTAGAAAAATTTATTGCAATAGAGGTATGAAGCAATTGGGAGGACGACTACCGTATCCTAGCTGCACATTCAATCACTGATCTGTCGAAACCAGTCATCAGTAAAAAGATTTACAAGCGATATTGGTGAAACCGATTTTTTAAGAATAACATATTGAAACAGGAATGACAGTTTTTCGCAGTATTTCAAAGCAATGGAAAAAATGGGTCAAATGGTTCTGAGCACTATGGGACTTTGAGTTCAACAGTCCCCTAGAACTTAGAACTACTAAAACCTAAGGACATCACACACATCCATGCCCGAGGCAGGATTCGAACCTGCGACCGTAGCAGTCGCGCGGTTCCGGTCTGAGCGCCTAGAACCGCTAGACCACCGCGGCCAGTACAATTGAAAACTTACGAATAAAAATTATTCGTTTTTTAAAAAAGTTTTATTTAAAAACCACATGTTTTAGCAGCTTGATAAGCCGGTTTTTTACCAGTTATTAGAAAAAAAATTGAAAAGCCTGTTATAGTCTAGACCAAACAAATAACAAAAAATACAGGTTCTTTGGAACTCAAATAGCAGCATCGGTTTTAATTAAGTGTTTTATTCCATCGCTAGAGAGCAGTGCCGGACACGGTTGTGATGCAGTAGCAGATGGTCTGTCGTTCGTTTCGTACACCTATCAGCCAGCGTGCAGATGTTTAGCGTGTTAATCCTCATAATCCTCAATCTCCCCTCAGAAAACAGTCGAAGGTTAGAAGCCGTCTGGCTTGCCTCCTTCCATTTATATGCTAAATTCATCTGCCCCTTGTTACGACTGGCGATAGGCGGGACACTTACGTTTTATCAAGCTAGAAGTCTCATGACCTTATTTAAAGCTGTGAAATGTATTTTAAGACACTGTAGCGATTGTCAGTTCCATTCCAAGAATGCTTGGAAACAGCTCAGTTCGCACTCAGCTAAGAGCAAGTGACAGGGGAGACCACACGGCATTCAGAGGGTTTGTCCCGGCTTACGCGTGTCAAGGAGCCACCTGAGAGGGCTCACGGAACTCGCCTGTCATTCAAGCTAAGACGGTGTTCGCCGAATTCGGTACGGTTGGGCTCTGTAGAAGGCTGAGGCGGTAGTCTCAACATTATGGCGAGAAATCACAAGTCTCTGAATGTCTGGACAAAGACGGTGGGAGGAGATGCCTCGTGGGGCTCCCGTCACTTCGGTAGGCTTCCGGAAATTCGGAAGTATGTAAACAACGCTCTGACTGACGTCAGACAGAAGACTGGTGAGAGTATGCATGAGCACCGGCGATAGGAGGGCGTTGGCAAAGGGGACATACCGTTGCCACGGCACTGTTAATCCCGGTTCCAGTGATAGCAATGTTTTACGGGGGGTACCCATAAGGAACCGAATTTTTTTTAATCTGTATATTTACAAAGTGTTTACAAAACAGCCTTATCCCCTTCAAAATACTCTCCATTACAACTAATACATTTGTCCCACCAGTGCTTTCACAGTTCGAAACATTCTTTGTAATCATATTTAGAAATGGCTGACAGCTCCTCCCTCGTTTTTTCTTAACTTCTTCAGTGTTGTCAAATAGGTATCCTTTCATGCCCCTTTTCATGTTTGGACGTTTGGAAATAAGAAAAAGTCACACGGAGCTAGGTCAGACCGTAAGGTGCATGGGGCAAAGGAAGCATGGCATTTTTAGCCAAAAACTGTCTAATAGAGATGGCCGTGTGTGCAGGTGCATTGTCGTGATGGGAGAACAAGTCTCCTGTCTGCCACAAATCACATCTTTTTTTGAAGTAACTGTGGCACAGTTTCCTTAAAATTTCCACATAAAAGGTTTGACGGTCTGTGAGCACAAGCTCTCGAATTTGTTAAATATTTTCGGTCATTTTATGGATGTCCAGAACAAGATTTGTCATGAGTTTTTCCAATAGCGTCATCTTGGTAAGCTGTTTTCAGCATTAAAAACAGTTTCAGCAGCATTTTCACCGAGTAGAAAAGAAAATTTCACAGCCGCGCGTTGTTCACTTAAACTTGTCACGACAGAAAACGAAACAAGAACAACACGGCGTTAGCAAAATTAATCACTTCAGACAGAGAGAACAGGCCACGTCAGCAATACAGGCGGCACTGAACTTGGCAATGAGTTGCGCTATACACGCCTAGCGGTAGAAATGCGTACTACGCAAGCTCCACCCACGGCAATGTTAATCCTGCTTTCTTTCGGATACCCCCTCGTAATTTATTATTCAATCAGCCACTGGAGTAACTCAAACGTTTGGTGGCTTCTATTCGTAACAGTAATTGAATATGCAGCTTGGATATGAAAGTCGTCCCTCAGTTCCTTCATACCTTTATTGCAATCACTTTTTCCAATATTCATGTCACTGAGTCTGTTGCTGTCATTGCTTTCAATGTAATACACCATCAGTCAAATTTCATTTGTATTTCACTTGAAGTAACTTGTAGTATTCTTGAGTTAATCTTTATTATTATTATTATCTGCTGATGAGTAAAAATAGTCATCCATGACGGTTTTATAGCAATTCCCCAAGGATCATATCTGAGATAATGATCCCGTTCGGCAGCTAAAATTTTACAACGGGTGTTAACCGGCCTGAGACGGAGTCTATGCATTACCATCATTTCTGTACCATTACACAACCTACGCCGTGGCATTTTGCAACACGATACACAAAAATTTGAAATACGAAGAGCATACAATTCACAGACAGATGGCGTACACGATAATTCCCTTCGGTAAACCATCGACGGTGGCAACAACAAGGACATTCAGCCGCCGAATTAAACTACACTACTGGCCATTAAAATTGCTACACCAAGAAGATGACGTGATACAAACGCGAAATTTAATCGATAGGAAGAAGATGCTGTGATATGATTATTTGCTTTTCAGAGCATTCACACAAGGTTGGCGCCGGTGGCGACACCTACAACGTGCTGACATGAGGAAAGTCTCCAACCAATTTCTCATACACAAACAGCAGTTGACCATAGTTGCCTGGAGAAACGTTGTTGTAATGCCTCGTGTAAGGAGGAGAAATGCGTACCATCACGTTTCCGACTTTGATAAAGCTCGGATCGTAGCCTATTGCGATTGCGGTTTATCATATCGCGACATTTCTGCTCGCGTTGGTCGAGATCCAGTGACTGTTAGCAGAATATGGAATCGGTCGTTTCAGGAGGGTAATATGGAACGCTGTGCTCGATCCCAGCGGCCTCGTATCACTAGCAGTCGAGATGACAGGCATCTTATCGCATGGCTGAAACGGATCGTGCGGCCACGTCTCGATCCCTGAGTCAACAGATGGGGACGTTTGCAAGACAACAACCATCTCCACGAACAGTTCGACGACGTTGGCAGCAGCATGGACTATCAGCTTGGAGACCATGCTTGCGGTTACCCTTGACGCTGCATCACAGACAGGAACACCGGCGATGGTGTACTCAACGACGAACCTGGCAAAGCGTCATTTTTTCGGATGAATCCAGATTGTGTTTACAGCATCATGATGGCCGCATCCGTGTTTGGCGACATCGCGGTGAACGCACATTGGAAGCGTGTCTTCGTCATCCCCATACTGGCGTATCACCCGGCGTGATGGTATGGGGTGCCATTGGTTACACGTCTCGGTAACCTCTTTTTCGCATTGACGGAACTTTGAACAGTGGACGTTACATTTCAGATGTTTTACGACCCGTGGCTCTACCCTTTATTCGATACCTGCGAAACCCTACATTTCAGCAGGATAACGCACGACAGTATGTTGCACGTCCTGTACGGGCTTCTCTGGATACAGAAAATGGTCGACTGCTGCCCTGACCAGCACATTCTCCAGATCTCTCACCAATTGAAAACGTCTGGTCAACGGTGGCCGAGCAAACTGGCTCGTCACAATACGCCACTCACTACTCTTGATGAACTGTGGTATCGTGTTGAAGCTGCATGGGCAGCTGTACGTGTACATGCCATCCAAGCTCTGCTGGACTTAATGCCCAGGCGTATCAAGGCCATTATTACGGCCAGAGGTGGTTGTTCTGGGTCCTGGTTTCTCAGGATCTATTCACCCAAGCTGCATGAAAATGTAATCACATGTTAGTTCTAGTATAATATATTTGTCCAATGAATACCCGTTTATCAACTGCATTTCTTCTTGGTGTAGCAATTTTAATGGCCAGTCGTGTAAAAGGAATGTCCCGAGTGCTGAAATCAGTGGAGCTGGTACGAGACTCGGAAAGAGACAGACAACAGTGTCCAGCCAAGTGGTTACTGGACATTGTTTGTTTAGGGGCTCGTGATTCAGCCGCGCCGTGCGCGGGCGGACTTTGCCCAGTTTGGCTGCGCCGAGGAGTGCCAATTGCCCGCGGCTGCCTCCCCCACCGCTCCCGCGGCGGCTGGCGCGTCTTCCCACGGCGCCCCCACCTGCGGCGGCCGCCCGCCGGGCCCGGCGCCGCGCTCGCCACACCAGTCTCCCAGCATCCTCCGACGCGATGCGACGACCTCCTCAGCCGCTGACGCTGCCGGCGCTGATTTGGACGGCGCTGGCGGCCGGCGCGTGGCTGGCGCTGGCGCGCGCCAAGACGTTCGAGCGCTGCGAGCTGGCGCAGGAGCTGCGCTACCGGCACGGGCTGCCCGCGGCCCAGGTGCCCACCTGGGTGTGCATCGCGCGCTTCGAGTCGCTCTTCAACACGTCCGCCGTGGGCAGGCTCAGCGGCGGCAGCCTCGACCACGGCCTCTTCCAGGTGTCCGACGCCTACTGGTGAGCCGCGCTGCGCTGCTCCGCCCGCACCAGTCCCCCTTCCCAATCAGCCCAAAAGTCGAAACATTTTAACCAAAACGGGGCGGCGGTACACACCAAAGACATGCTGTTACTGCCAGTTTCCCAATTTTTGTACATGTTTTGGGTCTTCCGTGGACCACGTAAACAACTACTTCATCTACATACATACTACGCAATCCACCATACGGTGTGTGGTGGAGGGTACCTCGTACCACAACTAGCATCTTCTCTCCCTGTTCGACTCCCAAACAGAACGAGGAAAAAATGACTGCCTATATGCCTCTGTACGAGCCCTAATCTCTTTTATCTTATCTTTGTGGTCTTACCGCTAAATATAAGTTGGCGACAGTAAAATTGTACTGCAGTCAGCCCCAAGTGCTGGTTCTCTAAATTTCCTCAGTAGCGATTCACGAAAAGAACGCCTCCTTTCCTCTAGAGACTCCCACCCGAGTTCCTGAAGCATTTCCGTAACACTCGCGTCATGATAAAACCTACCAGTAACAAATCTAGCAACCGCCTCGAATTACTTCTACATCCTCCCTCAATCCGACCTGACAGGGATCCCAAACGCTTGAGCAGTACTCAAGAATAGGTCGTATTAGTGTTTTATAAGCGTTCTCCTTTACAGATGAACCACATCTTCCCAAAATTCTACCAATGAACCTAAGGCGACTATCCGCCTTCCCCACAACTGCCATTACATGCTTGTCCCACTTCATATCGCTCTGCAATGTTACGCCTAAATATTTAATCGACGTGACTATGTCAAGCGCTACACTACTAAGGGAGTATTAAAAGATTACAGGATTCTTTTTCCTATTTGTCTGCATTCATTTACATTTATCTATATTTAGAGTTAGCTGCCATTCTTTGCACCAATCGCAAATCCTGTCAAAGTCACCTTGTATCCTCCTACACTCCCTCAACGATGACACTCCAGATGATACCCTCAACTCTGATGAACACTCACCATCGAGGACAACGTACTGGGTTCTATTACTTCTAAATAAACTTCCACATTTGCCAATAATTTTTCATTCGATCGGAATGCTGTTGTCTTCGAACTTCTGACTACTTGGCTCCAGTTTTCTTGTTTAGTTTTCTCCTGAGGTGGGAATCCAAAACATTCTGTGTAATAAAATGTAACACGTGCAGCCGGCCTTTCGATGTTACTTACGCTTTAGGTACCAGTTTTGGTGACTCAGTACATCATCTTCAGACCGTAACTGACGCTGAGGGGGTCAACCCCAACCGTATACACGATCCCATCAGTGGCCAACATCTATGAGCTGGTTTCCGTGGACAACTATGAACTTGTTTCCGTAGACTACTGTAACAGCGATGATGTGTTTGCAGCCATCAACTATCAACTACAGACGCTACGGAAACCAATTTCCTATGGTCCATCATGGACAGTGGACGTCGACTGGTTAAGTAATGGTCAGTGTCACTAAAATTTACCAACAGCCGTGTAACTTAAGATATTTCTTTATTTTATTGTGCAGGCTACCATTTTCAGCATTTCATGACGCCATCTTCAGGCGTGGATAGATGCGTATGCGGCCTGGAGCTGGCATAATGAAATACTGAAACTGGTAGCTTTCACAGTAAGATAAAAGAATATCTTAAGTTACACGGATGTTGGTGAATTTTATTGACGCTGTCATCCACTGAGATCAGGTTGGTTGGCTGGTTGGTTGGATGATCTGAGGGAGGGGACCAAACATTGAGACTGTCGGTGTCTTCGGATTAGGGAAACATGGGGAAGGAAGTCGGCCGTACCCTTTCACAGCAACCATCGCGGTATTTGCCTGATGCGTTTCAGGGAATTCATGGAAGACCTACATCACGATGGCCTGAAGTGGGTTCGAACCGTCGTCCTCCCGAATGCGACTGCAGTGTGGTAACCACTGCGCCACCTCGCTCGGAGCGCGCATGGCGGGAGGTGGAGAGGTTCCATTCTTCTAATAATTTGCAGGAGCACAATGGTGTTACTCTTGGCGTCATGGTATGGAGAATCACCATGTATGACTTCTCATCAAACTGGCAGTGATTGAGGGGCCGAACCGCACAATAACCCTGGGTTCGGTGTGGGGCGGCGGTGGGGCGGGTGGACTGCTGGCCTGTTGTGGGGTTGTGACCTACTGAGGGCTACGGCGTCTCTCTGTCGTTTCTAGGTCCCCGGTTTAATGCACGATACTGTACTTTCAAAATATGCTGCAAGTTACATTTCAAAGCCCACTTCATTACTCATACGTTACTCGCCAGAAACAGACAACTTCTCAAGACTGCACTTGAAAAGACTGTATGTCGTATCATTTGTTTTCAGTTCACTTTCGCGAAATGATAGACAAATTTTTCCGTTTCTGTGTTACATTCACTTTTTCCCTGACAACTGTTCTCAGTTCAGAGAGCGCAAAGAACGTCGGCACAGTCAGATTTTATTTTGCATACTACGATAACACATCGACGCATTTTAACGCCTCGGTGTAGTTGATAACAGGTTCCTCGATCGCCTAGTTTAGGCTCTCTTCCCCTACCGAACGTACTTTCTTCATTACATCCGCTTCACTTAGCTGCTCAATTAACGATTCATACGCATCGCTCCTTGACTATCAGCGGATTTTTTCATTTTCGCAACCAGAAATTTGTATTCTAAACTACAACAGACTTCTTATTTTTTTAAAAAAAAATCGCCCAACTACATACTAATAAACCTCAAGCTGGAGCTTGGTGCCTTTCAATTTCTTCTGGCCCTCCATATCATCATTCTTCCCATCGCAAGGGGTCGATACATCGATAGAAAAGCGTGACCTTTTATCTAGCCGACGTACAACAATGTCGGACTTCTTAGCTGCAACCGTTAGAACTATATGTGCCTCTTAAAGTCTTTATATTCCACTATGATAGAGCAGCCTGACATCAGAATCAATTCTGCAACCAGCTGTGGCTGTGGATCCCTCGTTTGACAGCGCGCGTTACTGAAGGGCAGTCGATCTCCGTAACACGCTTTCCTGAGATAAATATATCGCATATCCATTCGATGTGTATGTGCCCGTTATATTCGTTGATGAAGCTAGAACCGTCGAAACAGATCACAGTATAATAAAATGAAGACCATTTAATCACAGTCTGAAGCAATTTATTTTTTTCCCTTATCGAGCGATAACGAGCCTAATAATATTTTACGCGTTTATCTTGTAAACAAGGCGGCAGTTATTATTTGGTGTAATCTCATTTACCCGCGTTAGTTCTGTTTCTCTCTTTTCGTCAATTACCTGCCAAGCAATTTATCGCAATGAGCACGCAATCACCGCATTTCAGTAACAGCCGATTATGGTCTCTCCAATCTCTCCGTGGGCGTTACGAGGTAGTTACATTAACTACCTCTAACATGCGAATAACTGGCAATGTTGTGTGCGTCTTCATTCTTGTGTTTAACAGAAACAGAAACAAAACCAGGGATCGTCTAAAACAAATGATGGTGACGATTATGATGGCAAGTCCCGCATAGAAAATTATTCTGTGGACGTGACTGCAGTATTTTCTAAAAGTTCAAATGGCAATATTTGCTTTCTATCAACTCAGTGCTTTTCGGTTATTAGTTTAATAACAATAGCCATCACGAACCCTTTTTAGTGTGTTTTCGCAATTCCTATTACAGGCTTCTTGGGACGTAGAGGGATTAGTTGATACAGTTCTCACAAGGAACACACGTCCGCGAATGACCCTTTGGCTACAAAATAAGTCTGAAGATCGGATCACTTTCAGGTCTCATGCTTCACTTGAACTTAGAAGAGGAAACGGTCGTCAATGCTTATTGTAATCATGATGACAGCACATACCATTTTCCTCCGACCACAACTACGGCTCAGAGAAACCGATGCTTTATTAACCAATAGGGTTGACTGTGGTGCTCCATGGACTCGCCGCCCTTTCGACTTTAAAGAGCACGTCTTTCGTCACGAAAAAGAGAACCCGACGAAAAGCACTTCAAACACTACCCATTCCACGGGCTCCTGTAAAGCACAGATGTAAGTTCATTGTCCCCGTTGAGTGAGTACCCGCGACCCCGAGAGTTTAAAGTGATCATATCTTCGAACTTATTTCACGTTCAAAGGGTTCATTTCCGGATTGTGTTACTTATCAAAACTGCATCAACGAAGTTCCCTCTTCAACTCTTACGAACCGGTAGTAGGAATTACGAGACACCCCATATATTACAAAATTGTTAAGACTTTCGTGGCCACTTGTTGACAAACTGCTTATTTGCTTCTGTCTCGGGTTCTTCGGCCGACGTTCGTGTGATGATTTTGCTGACGTTTCGCCAGCACGAGTGGCTGGCATTGTCAAAGCTTCACCCTCCTCCGGCAATGGAGGGTGAAGCTTTGACAATGCCAGCCACTCGTGCTGGCGAAACGTCAGCAAAATCATCACACGAACGTCGGCCGAAGAACCCGAGACAGAAGCAAATAAGCAGTTTGACCCCATATATTAGTCATCAGGTGAAGGATACAACGAATCAGTTCTTTACCGAAACACAATTATGTCCAAAAGCGTTTACAGGCTCTTAATAAAGTAGCATACACATTAAGCGAGTGGAGGAAAAGAGTTCGTATTTTGTAGTACAATCACAGCAGTTCTCCCTTGTCATTTTGCATTAAATTACTTCAAGCTTAATTCATTGGTCTAGCACTTGCTGTAGTTTTGTCCCAAGGATCAAATCTACTTCATATTTCAAGTAATTGTTCTTCGGGACTGCAAGTCATCGCTTTGACGTCTGAGATTGACATGTTATTAAGGAAGCGAATGATTAGCACTTTCGTTCCCGGGTCCATTGTTTTCCCAGCGGTACAGATTGCAAGTAGAGGACACATCTACGACATTTCACAATACCGACCCTGGAAACCATTCAGATATGAAAGAGACTGAAACAAGAGATAACCATCACAATAAATTTAAAATTAAAATTATAAACTGAGCTACATAAGTACAATATTATAACTCACGTACCATACACTTCAGCAGCATTTCTTCTTTCTGGTTTTGATTTTGGCTCCTAGTGTCAATATTTATATTTGTATACTGTCCCTATCCTGTGAAACCATATCGTCTTACACGTGAAAGTAAAGACTGGCTTAACTGTTGCCTACAGTTGGGGATTCCAGACACTTGTTAATGCCTGACATACTGTGTATTATGCCCCACTTCAGAATTCGTATACCCACACTACAGCTATAAAGAAACTGTTTCTCTCGGACAATTCAAAACATACCTATAACATTTTATGACTATTAATTACAGCACCTGAGACAGCCCTTCTTTATAACTTCGAATCAGTAATCAGTACTTAAACTGAATCACCGATGGCACATACACATCACATCAGACAATGACAGATACATCTACGCATTTTTCTACCACAATTAAAGATTTCATAAACCGATACACATAGCATTTGCATATAGAGATTTTCTGATACTGTTGACTGGAATGCGTGTTCTCAGATTCTGAAGTTAGTTGAGATAAACCATAGAGAGCGAAAAAATTATCTGCACCTTATAACGAAACCAGACTGTATTTATAAAAACCAAATGATGTAAAGATGGGTAGAAGTTAAGAAGCAACTTAGTAGCTTATCCCCGAATATGTTCACTGTGTAGCCTGAGCAAGCATTGGCGGGACCTAGGAGTAACTTGGGAAGGGTATTAAAGTTCAAGGAGAAGGATAAAATATTTGAAATTACCCGAAGGCATTTTATTTCCGTCAGACATGACAAAGGAATCAGATCAGTTGAACGAAATGGATAGAGTCTTTGAAAGAGCTTACACGATGAAAATTAACAAAAATAAAACAAGGGTAATGAAATGTAGCTGAATTAGGTCAGCTGATAGTGAACTAGATTAAAAGCGAGACTCTCAAAGTAACAATGAGTTTTGCTATTCCAGCAGCAAAATAGCTGCTAATGGCTGAAGTAGAGAATATATACGAGGGGTGTTCAATAAGTAACGCAACACATTTTTCTCGGCCAGTTTCGGTTGGAAAAAAGTGTAATTTGTTGTTCAAAAAATGGTTAAAATGGCTCTGAGCACTATGGGACTCAACTGCTGTGGTCATCAGTCCCCTAGAACTTAGAACTACTTAAACCTAACTAACCTAAGGATATCACACACATCCATGCCCGAGGCAGGATTCGAACCTGCGACCGTAGCAGTCGCACGGTTCCAGACTGCGCGCCTAGAACCGCGAGACCACCGCGGCCGGCATAATTTGTTGTGGAACACCATAGGATATTCCAGCTTCAGCCTCTGTAGTTTCATGAACATCCGATAGGTGATGGCGCTATACGTGTGCTTCCGAATGGTGTCTGTGACGGAGGTGCGTTCCAGGTAGAGACTTCTGATTGAATTTCTTTTGGTGAAAGCCGGAGCATCGCAGATATTTATAAGCACCTGCTGAATGGCTACAGAGTCCTGGTAGTGAACAAAAGCACAGTAAGTCGTTCAGCGAGGCTTGTGTCACCACCGCAAGAAGGTTGTGCAAACCTGTCCAATTTCCCGCTTGTCGGCCGACCGCACACAGTCACGCTGTGACTCCTGCAGTTTTGGAACGTGCGGGCACTCCCATTCGAGGCGTTCGACGTATCACAGTCAAACACTTCATAACTGGACGCCTCTGTCGGTAGTGCTGACACACTCATCCACCAGTTGTGGTACTCAAAGATGTGTGTGTGTGTGTGTGTGTGTGTGTGTGGCCGCTGCGTTGCTCGCCGCCTAACGGAAGACCATAAAGAGCAATAAACGACCATTTGTGCGGGGTTGATTGCGCGTTACGAGACCGACCGTGACGATTTTTTGTCGAAAATCGTCACAGACAAGGAAACGTGCGTTCATCACGTCGAACCGGAAACGAAACGGCAACCCATGACAAGTCCGTGCTTCACGCAAGTCCGTGCACCCGAGAGAAGCTCACAAAACTTCATTGGTCTGTTCTTCCTCATTCATCCTACAGTCCATATCTTCCACCTTCCGACTTGCATTTTCTTTGGCCAAATGAAGGCTGCACTCCGTGGAAAGCAGTAAGTGGATGAAGGGGAGGTTATCGGTGGATCGAGACGTTGTCTCCGTCTTCGACCAGTAGAGCGGTACCATGCGGGCATGGGGACCATCCCAGTAGAGTGGAGCTAGGCCGTCACACTGAACGGTGATTCTTTTGAAAAATGGGGTTTTGTAACCAAAAGATTGTGGAATAATATGTTGTATTGGAATCCTGAATAAACCCAACCTGATTTAACAAAAAAAATGTGTTGTATTACTTGTTGAACACCCATTGTAAAATTGTGCCTGGTAGTAGGAATAAAAGCGTTTCTGAAAAAGAGAAATTTGTTAACATCGAATATAAATTTAACTCACAGAAAGTCTTTACGAAGTTTTGTTTGGAATGTAGCTTTATAGGGAAGTAAAAGGTAGACGATAAACAGTTCAACCAAGAAGAAAATAGAAGCATTTGACATGTGCTCATACAAAACAAGATTGGGGAATAATATGTTGTATTAGAATCCTGAATAAACTCAACCTGCTTTCATAAAAAAAATGTGTTGTAAAACTTATTGAGCGCCCATGGTAAAATGATGCCTGGTAGTAGGAATAAAAGCATTTCTGGAAATGAGAAATTTTTAATATCGAATATAAATTTAAATCGCAGAAAGTCTACAAAGTTTGTTCGGAGTGTATCTTTATACGGAAGTAAAAGGTAGATGATAAACAGTTCAAACAAGACGAAAATAAAAGCATTTGACATGTGGTCCTGGAAACCAAGATTGGGGAATAATACGTTGTATTGGAAGCCTGAATAAACCCAACCTGCTTTCATAAAAGAAATGTGTTGTATTACTTATTGAACGCCCATCGTGAAATGGTGCCTGGTAGTAGGAATAAAAGCGTTTCTGAAAAAGAGAAATTTGTTAACATCGAATATAAATTTAAATCGCAGAAAGTCTTTATGAAGTTTGTTTGGAGTGGAAGCATTTGACATGTGGTTCTAGAAAACTATCTTGGAGATATCCAGTGAAGGAGTACGAACCGAATTCGAGAGAAAGGAAATTTATCATAGGACACATTAGGAGGAAACAACGAAAAGTCAGTTTGGTAGTGGAGAGAAGTGTGTGGGGGGAAAAGTGGGAGGAGACCAATGCTTGATCGTCGTAAGCAGATTCAAATTCATGTGAGCTGCAGTAGTTAACACAGAGATGAAAAGTCTTGCACAGTTTAGACTACCGTGAAATGCCGCAAAAACCATTCTTCGGACTAAAGACCACCGCAACACGGCAATAAAGGGAAACAATAACGGAATCATTGAAGGGTCTATTTACGCTAAAAAACGTCACCACAATTTACTAATTTCACTCTTGGAGCCGTGCTAGACCGTTACAGAATTCATTTGCCGGCAGGTGTGGCCTAGCAGTTCTAGGTGCTTCAGTCTGGAGCCGCGCGACCGCGACGGTCGCAGGTTTCAATCCTGCCTCGGGCATGGATATGTGTGATGCCCTTAGGTTAGTTCATATTCTCTGGAATTCGTCCAGTTTCATCACAGCTTTTCTTCGCATGATATTTCTAATAGCCAAACACTACAGCAAAGATGTGAAAAAGGAAGCAACACTTTCTGGGACGAAGAATGCTGCTACCAGTGTTTATGACATCACAAAGCAGGTTGTTCATTTCCCATTTGTAGAAGCTGGAAGCAAGGTGAGAAGCGTGTTCCTGCTATTATGTTTGTCATTTCTAATTTCAGCGTTAACGGAAGACAGCAGAGACTGACCTAGATGACGACATTTTTTCTTACTCTAAATGTCAAAAACAAGAAGCTCTTGTCCTGTCAGTAGCTACTGAAGGTCTACGCGAAAGCTGTAGTGATGGCGTCTGCAGACAGGATGTGAAAGAAGGCAACGATTTGTAAAACGATGATGACACGGCTGCGGCAGACGGGAACCTGCTGGGGAGTAGAAATGGGGACGCGCCGTGACCTAGGAAGGCGTTCGGGGCAGACCCAGCTTCGTAAGAGAGCCGCATGCAAATCGTGCGCTGATGCAACAGCAGCCTGCCGACAGCTGAAACAAAGCCCGGTTCCTCTCACATCTGCTCGTACGTACATTCCTAATGCATGAAGCAACTAACGGCACAGTAACTTGACTCATGAAGTGCCAACACTGAGCTACGCTGTGGTTCACGCAACTGAAAGCTTGTCGCTGGCCGGTGTAACCGAGCGGTTCTAGGCACTTCAGTCTGGAACCACGCAAATGCTACGGTCGCAAGTTGTAATCCTGCCTCGATCATGCATGTGTGTGATGTCCCTAGGTTAGTTAAGTTTAAGTAGTTCTAAGTTCTAGAGGATTGATGACTTCAGTATGTTAAGTCTCATAGTGCTCAGAGCCATTTGAACCATTCCAAGACGTTTGTTTTGATGCATGTCATATGCGACCTACAACAGTGTGGCCACCTCACATCTGGTCCATTTTGAATGGTATATCGGTTGCGAAAATGTAATCGACTTCTAAATTGTAATGTTATGTGTGCCTCACTGCTTTTTTTAAAATTAATTTGCGCCTGATTTTATTCTGAGAAGCTCACTGATGTATGTAAATACCGTAAATGAAATGTGATTCAAAAAGTACTTGAAGTGAAGTGAAGCGCAGCTGGACAGCAAGAAACTCTTTAGCGCGCAATCCCCGCAACTACAGTAGTAGTGAATCTTTGAGTATGGACTCTAAAAAAAGATAATTGATTTACTAAAAAAAGAGAACGGTTGATCTTTATCTTGTGGAAAGAGGAGGTGTTGCTAGGCCATCGTTCAGAACGTATTGTTACATTTAATGAAAATTAATATTTTAGTGACAAAAACGAGTAAAATATGTGGAAGAGTTGCCAAATATTTATGTATACAAATTTTATCGAAGTGAAGAATAGAAATATCTTGTTTTTGGAAAAGGAGGTGAACTTCAATGTCGTCGCCCGTCTATCAATCGATAGAATTGTAAGTGTACAAAGTTTACTAAAATACAGGAAAAGAAATGCATTCTCTATAGCTTTCATTCAATAAGTAACAACCTCTCATAATTTCTTAATTACAGTAATTGGATTATGTTCTTGTACAATAGTATTGTGCTGTACTCCACTGACCAATTTTGATGTAGCAGGACGTGTAGCTTGAAGGAAGTTGGTGTGCCAAGCAATCTCCTTTTCTCACGAAAAGCAGATTGTTGTTTGATCTTATTTACTTATAACAGTGGTCCCTTAGGTATGAAAAGCTACGAAAACTTGGGCGCAAAGCTATCCGCAATACGGCCAAGTAACTAACAGTCGTATTTGAAACCTTAAAGAACTATAACTTCCTCCAAATTGTAATACGTCACCAACTGGTGCAGAAGCTGATCATTCAGGAGGCAGCAACCAAAATTCAGGTACCAGTTACGACTTAAAGTAAAAATCTCAATCAAAAATCGATCTCTCTCTGCCTCTCTCTCTCTCTCTCTCTCCAAACACATGTATAAATATTCATATTATTAAGATAAAAGTCATTTTATAAAGTGCCATCTCAGCATTCCTGGAATACTGTGAGCAGTTTGAGAATTTTGATCATCCACATAATGACTTGCTGGTTTGGGATACCCAGTCACCGACGTCGTGCGGCAACTAGACTTAACACGTCCCGCGGCGGCAAAGGGTGTACCACGAGTTCCTCGATTGAAGGAAATGGTTGCCAGCATGAAACGTTCCTTTCGTCCCGCCCCGAAGTTCCTCGACGTCGGGAAAAGTCGAAATCAGGACCACGGGCCGAGTCCACTCACTGAGGGGGCTGTGTGGCGCACGAGACAAATTAAGCGACTTACTGCTTCTTCTTCTTCCTCTTCTTCTTCTTCTTCCTGTCACTTTGTTCCGCATCAGCGTGAAGTCGGCATATTTATTAACGTATTTGGCAAGGTTAATTTCAAGGGGCGGCCAGACGTCCTTCATGACACAATAATTTCTATAAGGTTAATTTCCAGATCAAAACAGCCTGCAAAGGCATGAAGTGCCCATCATACAGAGAAAGTGTGCCAAAAAGTTTTATCGATGAAAAAATGGCGACTAGAAACATAGTTTGGTGACCTCAGAACCCTTCACATTACCCCAGAACCCTTGCGATGTGTTCACTACGCCAGTTAAAACTGTATTTACACTCACACAGGACGTTAGGTGCACAAGTACGGTAACTTCGACCCTCTGTATATAGGTAACGGATAATGATATGGAAAAAAAATTTCGACATTCCCCCAGAATATCATCTTAACAATGCATAGCAAAAATTTGAACGATTTCCCTAGAGCAGAAATTACAGAACTGTTCCTTTTCGTACCCAAACATCATGGCTTTTCGGATGTATCTTCATAACACATAAGGATTTTCAAAAAAGTTGAAAACGGCGAATGTACAGTTAAAATTTGAGCCATTTTCTATGGTTAGTTATTTCGATAATTGCGGCCCATGGTGCGAAGATGACAAGAACTCGGTTTTTGTGGTCTTCCGCATTAGTACAGTAACTTTGAAGCTATGGATCTCGGTAACGGATAGTAATACCAAAAAAGTTTCGAAGTTACCCGATAACATTACTTTAAGAACAGATGGTTAAAATTTCAACGATTTGCCATGAACAGAAGTTATAGAAGAGGCCATCCCCACAATTCATACTTTTGGAACACAAAAATTATGGTTTTTTGGGTTTTTTTCAGGAACAGACCAAATGATTATAAGCCATCTAAAGCACCACTAACGTAAAAGAACTAACCGATTTGATCGATTTGGCTGGCCTAGACGATGATGTTTGGTTTGTGGGGCGCTTAACTGTGGGTCATCAGCGCCCTACAAAGTCCCAATTGTTACACGGACCAATGTAGCCACTGTCACGAATGATTATAATGATGAGGACAACACAAACACCCAGCCCCGGGCAGAGAAAATCCTCAACTCGGCCGGAATCGTACCCGGGACCCCGTGATCCAGAGGCAGCAACGCTAGCCACTAGAGTCTAGACCATGAGCTGCGGACACTAGGCTGGAGGTAGTATACAACGTTTAAATTTTGATCCTGTACTTTAGGATGGGTACTGTACGTCTGTTCTTTCGTTGAGTATACAAACGGTCGCTAGGCCAAGGGCTACCCGAAACACTTTGCCTTTTACCTCTGTGACCAACGGAAGCCGGGATATAACCTCCTGAAAAATCGCATTTTCGCGCGGAGCGTTTTGAAGCATAGTCGTGCACGGACCGATGAGGATCGCTGTTCTCGCTTCGGGCCGCGAGACAGAGTTAAACTTCTTACTACTCCAATTAGACTCCTATAGGAATCCAACTATGTTCAGAAAGATTCTGAGATCCGAGCACTGGAATGGTACATCTACACCGCTTACAGTTCCTGCGACAATTGGATACTAACAGCTTCCGTCGGTATTCACATAGCGAAACAGGAATAAGTCTATAAGGAAAAAACAGTCTCTCAGAAACATGACACTCAAATTTCCACGGAAACAAATACGATTTGTGAGCTTCTATTAAAACTCATTAAGTCCGTCTCGTTCACTAATACACCATCCTCTAGGTAGCTACTTCGCTTTGGTAAGATGTCTCTTTTCATCGGGTACTTGCACGCATCACTAAATGGCAAAAACAGTAAAAAAAAAAAAAAAGAAAAAACACGCACTTCCACTTCTGGCAGTCTTTGCGTATTTGAAAAGCAACTTCGTTCCTCACAAAGTATCACCAACTCTCGACGTACGTTGAGTGCTTGAAAAACCCAACCTCGCCCAACGGGGCTGTTTTCCGACTCTCCGATTTCGCGATCTCCAAGCCGTTCCACGGTATCATTTAACATTTTGTCCTTCCGCCTAAACAGAATCATGAGCAGAATATAGGCATTTTTGTTGGCCATTTTCTGCTCTCACTAACAGCGCTTCTGTGTCAAGACCTTCAGAAGTTTCCACCCAACGCGTGTTAGAAGATATCGGCCACTATGGGAGGTCACGTACATTTACGCCAGCAGTGCAGGCCCCAGCCATAGTCCATTTAGGACAATTAGGGGGAGAGACTGACCCATTACGTCGGGGCTGGAAAAAATCTCCTTCCCCTGAGACAAGCCCTGGCGCGCAGAATAGCCTCAGGTGCTGTCGTAAATTATGTGTTATAATCAAACTGTCGTGTTTGTGATAGAAGTCGATGTCGACTGTAATAACGGCTAACGGGGCACAGTATAGCAAATCACTGACCAATAGTGTTGAACACAACCACCAACAACAACCACTAATGTCAGCTGCACCACTCAGAACCACCCTCTGGCTGTTGGGTACGGAAAGTCATGTATCTCTGCTCACCTGCCGTCTCGAGGCTCAGATATTAGCACGGGTGTACGAGAAACGCCTCGTAATATGGACAAACGCAGCTTGGACCGATAAAAAAAAATTGAAATTTGTGGTACGTTCTATGGGACCATACTGCTGGGGTCATCAGTCCCTAGCCTTACACACTTACTCTAACATGAATTAACTTACGCTAAGAACAACACACACCGATGCCCGAGGGAGGACTTGAACCTCAGACGGGGAGAGCTGCGCGAACCGTGGCAAGACGCCTAAGACAGCGCGGCTACCTCGCGCGGCAGCAGGTTAGCACATTTCGACTGTAGGATACGAGTGTAACGGAAGCAGCTTGAGAAGCTTCCCAGCAGGGCATGGTACAGTGAGGTGGTGGGGGCATTTTCGTGTGGTTGATTGCTTGATATGTACATGGGATGCTATGGGGCCCCTGATACGTCTAACGCCATTGAACGATACTGGGCTCTGATATCCAGTGTCCGTTCGTTCGCTTACAGTACACCGTAGGCTACCTGTACTCTCAACAAGGGAAGGCACCTCCTCATTGCTCTCCAGTTATAGGTCAATGGTTTGGTGATCACTCCACGGGGATTAGGGTGCTACAAGTTATGTTTTAGCTTTCTAGGGATGTATTAAAACAGTGCTTCGGACTGGCACTTCACACTTGACTGTTCAGTCGGTACCAGCATTGAGCGCGGAAGGGAAGGGATCTGGTACGTCTTCCATGAAGCACACACTTTCAATCAATTATAGGGCGCTTTAGTCTGTACCATTGTATCGTCCACTGATGACAGTATAAGGACTAAGACAGTTCTGTAGAGGAAGAAAATGTCAACCAAATAATTTCAGTTTTTTTTTTTTTTAATGGCTCCGAGCACTATTGGACTTAACATCTGAGTCATCAGTCCCCTAGACTTAGAACTACTTAAACCTAACTAACCTAATGACATCACACACATCCATGGCCGAGGCAGGATTCGAACCTGCGACCGTAGCAGCAGCGCGGTTCCGGACTGAAGCGCCTAGAACCGCTAGGCCACAGCCGCCGGCTCAGCTTTTTTCCCTTATTTTATCTGTAAACCGGTTTTGGAATGTTTATTTCCATTCACAATGCTGTATGATGCGATCGTGATTGCGCGGCCACCACAAAATGTGAAAAAGGTCAGAGAGCATAACGGTGGTTCTCTTGTGTGGTCATACTAGGGCATCATACAGCATTTAGCATTTCCGAAACTGGCTAAAAATAAAATTCGGAGAAAAGATTTGTAGCTGTTTGGTGGATTATTTTCCTCTGCAAAATGAATAATGTAGCTCCGGAGCCAACAAAGACCATGTAGAATTGTGTCAAAACTGGGGTAGCAGATTAGGGTTTAACGTCCCATAGACGACGAGGTCATTAGAGACGAATTGCACCACCCTCCTCACCAATAGATCAACACAACTACTAAACAAGAGAAAGAAGTCCATCAGATTTCGATATCTGAAGCCTAGCCCATCTGTAAACATCCATGGTAACACGAAGAAATGATATGAAAAGGAATGATCACTTAACTTCGGCAGTAGGGAATGAGAATGGAAGACGCAAATTGTTTCGGAGAATGTTGACAAACAACAGAATATCTATTTAAGAATTCCAGGAACGGAAAGAATGACTAGACGAGAATTTGAACCCATTCCTCAGGAATGAAGTCCAACTGCAGTAATTACGGCAGCTGCTTCGATCACGTCTTTTACGCCTTTATGATGAGATGATTTTAAGTTCAGCAGTGGTCATCCCATCATCTGAGAGAGAAAGCAAGGATAAGATCTGACCTTCGATTCCAAGCAAGGATAACTTCATAATCGCATTATAGGTTACCATATCGCGATGCTGAAGCTGATAGATATTCAAAGATATCATTTTTGTTCTTTATTAATTCCAGCAGCATGGTGTAGGAGTGAAACCTCGAGATACATGTGTGAACCATCAAAAGAAACGGGATACAATGATGACATATTCCGCTTAGCCCTAATCGTAAGAGCTTAGAGTGCGTCATTTTCCGGTATGACCAGAGCCGTCTCATCACATAAGATCTTGCGGTTTTCTCGCATGCTGCGTTGCGAAATTACCGATGAGGTGCGGTGCAGTCCCGCTACGACAGTCCGTTTCTTAGACGGCAGGCTGACAGCCTTTCATGCATAATAAATTGCTGGGTTACTTTCCAGCTGGAAGGTGATGTCGCATCATCAGCCATTTTTCATCCACTGCTGGATGAATGTCAGGTCTCGGTTGCTCCACACATCACGAGCTACAGTCTGCAACATCTACATGTAAATTCGGCAACCTCCTTGCTATGCGTGGCCGAAGGTATTCCGTATCGATATTAGCTAATTTACGCTCTATCCAGACCCTTTATACAGTGAGGAAAAAATGACTTTCAGTATACCTCTACACGCGCCATAATCTCTTATTCTCAAGATCCGTACTCCAGATAAACGATAAAGACAACAAAATTATCGCACTGTCTTCTTCGAAAATCAGTTCTTTCTAAATTTATCCAGTATGGTTTCGCGAGGACAGTCGCCTTCTTTTAAAAGGGACTCTCATTTACGTTCCTTAAGCATCTCCGTTACACTTTCGCCTGGGCTATATCGACTTGTTACGATCCCAGCAGCCTGTCTCCGACTTAGTTGAATTTCTGCTGTTACAGTCTCCAGATGCTTGAACAATGGGAATTCATAAAATGTATACGCAAACTGCGAATATGGTACCACTACAGGTATACAGTTTACTGGAGACAAATGAAAATTTGTGCCAGACCGGGACTCGAAATCGGATTTCCCGCTTGTCACGAGCGATCGCCCCAACTGCTTCGGCTATCCGTGCGCGCTTCCAGGTCCGACCCAAACCTCCATATGTCGTAGCGTCTGCTTCCCATAATGCTCACACAATTATGTGATTCTCGAATAGGGGGAGACACTATTTTTCTCGTCAGGTTGCCTTGGGTTTGGCATGAAATACATCAGTGCTTTGTCTGTATTTGACAGTGTACGTATAGTTCGATGCAATTTCATGCCAAAGCCAAGGCAACGTGACGAAAATAAATAAATAAATAAATCTCTTGCTGTTCGGGAATCACATAACTGAGCAAGCGCTATAGGAAGCGGACGCTCGGAAATATTGATCTTTGGGTCGATCCTGGAACCCTGTTCAGATAGCCGAGGGTGTTTATATGACCGCTTGCGACAATCCGAGTTCGATTCCCAGCCAGGCACAAATTTTCATGTTTCCAGTAAATTATATAGCTATTGCGATTTAATACTCCTATTTATCGTGAGCAGTGTCTGTTATTTCGAACAAGCATGCATGGCCGAAGTAACATTGCAGCGAACTATACACACATTATCAAATACAGACACTGCGTTAATGTACAAGTAGAATTGCTCCCACTAGCGTCCTGTATGTGATCTCCTTTACAAATGCACTGCATTTTTCCAGATCTGTTTCAGCAAACTTAAGTCTTCAATTTCACTTCCCCAATACCTGACATGATGGTCCAATTTCATTTGACCTCGTACTATATTACCCCTTAATGCTTACACTGATGAAAAATATCCGGAAACCAATGTCTAATGCGAAAATGGCCACTAGATGTCACGAGATGTGAAGCAGAAAGTGTAAAAGAAAGCGGCAGGCGCTGTGTTCCCAGTATAGAGAAGCAGAACAGCAGAATGGGTCGGTCCGGAGGGCATAATGACTACCACCGTGGATGTCACCCAAGTAACAAATCCAACAGGGAAATTTCAACCTTTCTTCTGCCGTCCAGGTGACTTCTGCTGATCTGATAGTGAAGTGTAATCGCCGAGGAACGACCAAGCGAAATCAACAGCAGGCAGACCTCAGATACTGACGAACAGGGATCGTCGAAAACTACGCAGAGAGGCTGTATCACATGAAATCAGCAGGAGGAGTCACTCGTGAGTTCCAGACTGCTACCAGCAGTCAAGCCAGGTCAGTTATTGTGCGTAGGGAGTCAAAAAGAATTGGATGCAATGATCAAGCAGCTCCTCATAAGCCACACATTTCCGTAAATGCTAAGCGAAACTCCAGGCAGTGTAAAGATTGAAGACACTAAACAATGGGTGACAGGAAATGAGTGATTTGGAGTGACGAACCACGTTATACCCTTTCGAAACCCAATGGAAGGGTTTGGGTTTGACGAAGGCATGGAGAACGTTACCTGCCATCGTCTGTATTGCCAACAGTGAAGTACGGGGGAGGTGGTGTTACTCTACAGAGACGTTTTTGCGATTAGGGTTTGCTTCTCCTATTGCGCTTAAGAATCCGCTAAATCAAAAGGATGTGAACTCATTCTGCATCGTTGTGTCCTGCCTACAGTACAGATAGAGTTCAGAGACGATGACTGATTGTGTAAGCATGAAACTGCACCCTGTCATAGAGCAGCATCTGTGAGGCAGTGACTTTTGGACAGTTACATTCCTGAAATGGATTAGCATCCCCATAGTTGCGTCCTGAACCTAATCCAACGGAACACCTTTGGGATGAGTAAGCTACCTTCCAGACCCCACCGCCAACTAACTTCTCCGGTTTCCCCTGTTGAGAAAGTATGGACTGTTCTTCAGACATTGAGACACCTCATAGAAAGTGTCCCCAGCAGAGTTCAAACCATCATAAAGGTGAAGGGTGGACACACCCCATGTTAATATCCATTAACACATGTCCGTATACTTTTGATCAGGCAGTGTATTCATATTGGCAACGGCCTTGCCGCAGTGGATGCATTGGTTCCCGTCAGGTCACCGACGATCAGCGCTGTCGGCGTGGCCGGCACTTGGACGGGTGACCATATGGGCCGCCATGCGCTGTTGCCATTTTTCGGAGTGCACTCAGCCTCGTGATGCAAATTGAGGAGTTACTTGAGTAGCTGCTCTGGTCAAAGAAAACCATCATAACGAGCGAGAGAGTGGTGTACTGACCACACGCTCCTCCTATCCGCATCCTCAACTGAGGATGACATGGCGGTCGGATGGTCCCGATGGGTCAATTGTAGCCTGAAGACGGAGTGCTATATAACTAGTGTACTCATATTATGTGACCAGCTCAAGAAATTCATCACTTATCTTATAATCGTGTACTGTCGGATTCTTTATCTCTGTCATAGGCGTTGTATTTATTCGCGTTTAAGGAGAGTTGTCATTCATTTTACGAAGTGGAAAAGTTGTACACGTACGTCCGCACTTCCTTTTGACTACAGCCTGCAGACAACAGCATCGTCAGTGAACAACCTTACACTGCTGCTGGGCCTACCTGACGAACCATCCATGTTCATTGAGGACATTAGTGGTCCTGTAACGCTTCCTTGGGCCACAGTGGTAGTCAATGTCGTTTCTGCTGAGCATTCTCAGTCGGCTAGGTCTATAACGCTTACAGTTCGATAAAAATCCATCTAGTCAATCGCATACCTGAAGGTACTCCGTGTGATCTTACAACAATATACTACAATCCAAACGCTTTTCGAAAACATGTGAAAACGGAAACCACCTACTGTTAACAAGCTATCGCGTCTGAATTACGGAAGTTATGTCTCATTGAAATAAGCTTATTATCTTACAGAAAATATATTATCCGAGTTATACGCTAGGATCCTTCTGCAGACGGCCGTTAGCGATACTGTAGTTAACTAAGCGTATCTTTGTGTAAACAGGAGTTTCCTGCGCTATTTACCAGCCACGCGTGTCTGTTCGCTATGCGAGAGGGTCTCCATAAATATAAAGTAGGAAAGCTGATGCTTCTGCGACGCATTCAGCGAGAAATATAATAGGAATTCCGTTTGGATTTTCTCCCTTGTTTCCTTCGAGTAGTTTTTACTTCCTTTCTGTGTCGATATACCTTTCAATACATCTCATTTGTGAGTGTGGGGCAATCAGACATTGGCAGTATCTTCAAGCACGAATTTTTTCGACTGGGTATTTTAATTTATGTATTTCCTGTGTGCTGTCGTGAATTCTCGAACCCGCCTGTTTCGTCATGGCAACCCATCTTCTACTCCGTATTCATCTTGACTACCCTCTATCACTGGGAATTCCTTAAAAAAATTTCCTTCGTCCTTGTTTCTTCAGTTTTTTTGGCTATTTGCTCAGTCCAATCCCACCTCATTTGATAAACGTCGGGTAGGAAATCACCATCTTGTGGCATTGATAAGTCTTTCTGTCCCTTATCGTTATGTTAATATTTCCCTCACATTGCCAGCCGGACAACTCTTAATGTATCAATTTATGAATGATCAGCGCATTATAGTTAGTGGGTCACAGCCGTTAAATACCCTGAACAAAATCTACTGGTTTCCTTGGTGCGTTAGTTTCAAGTTACAACTCAAGTTTTCGACCACGTCCTCCGGCGTCACCATCATGAGCTGGCTTATCGCGGATACTGTGCTGGGATTTTACATCTAACAGTCTGCGAATAACGTCGCAGTGACTGATGTGAGTGCAAAGAAATCTGTATATGCTGCCAAAAGCTCGTGAAGCCAGTGATCTCACTGGACTTTGTTTTAATTTAAGATTTTTAAGTAAGAACATAAAACAAAATTTGTTAAGTATCAGCATTCGTAGTGCAACAAACATTTGGTGGTGGTGGTGGTTAGTGTTTAACGTCCCGTCGACAACGAGGTCATTAGAGACGGAGCGCAAGCTCGGGTTAGGGAAGGATTGGTAAGGAAATCGGCCGTGCCCTTTCAAAGGAACCATTCTGGCATTTGCCTGAAACGATTTAGGGAAATCTCGGAAAACCTAAATCAGGATGGCCGGAGACGGGATTGAACCGTCGTCCTCCCAAACATTTGGCTCCTTACGTTTCGAACATGTCAATAACGAACGATGTCTGACTCAAACAGCGATAACCGAACTTGCGTATAAAACTGAACACAGAGGACTGCGAGCATTACCAGCAGCTTTTCAGGGAGAGCCAACGGGCGTCAACACCTGAGTTCCAGGTACTGATGACAGTCTGAGGAATTCCGGAAGCACTTGACGATGTGGTCAGCTATTTGGGGGGGGGGGGGGGGGAGGGGGAGGGGTTGGAAAGTCAAGAAACGATAAGTTTCTTAGACACCGTGGCAAGTAAGCCTGAAACGTATTTCGACGGGTTTGGAACTCTGAACTTGTCCTTCAGTTTATAGAAAACAATTAATTGTGATGTCCAACAAGCCCTTAAGCGCCATCCACATTGAGTTATATGCTGACATGTTAAAGACCATGAAGAGTAGGTAAAATAGTACTTATAGAATGTATAGTACAGTACGAAACCGAACTCATTGTTTCTATTTCTGCGGGGGTCACACGCAGAAGTGGGAAGCCAAATAGGGTCACTCTATTAATGCAACTTTAACTTCCTGGAGTTAAATTCAAAGGGTACAGTGGACCACAGGACGTACGGTTCGCTCCGTGTGGCCTCAGAATCGGCAGTAGTTAGCATTCAGTTGACGCTTCTAACACGGCCGACCACTGTTGGCAGAGTCAGAAGGACGGCCACGGCGATTCTAAAGGCCATTGCTGTCACGGTAACAGCACTGGAGAGGAGTCCATCCGATGGTCGCTTGGCGCACGATAGTATTTGACGTAAGTTACGATTCTTCCGGATCACCGCCGATGTGTGGTAATGCTCTCTGTTCAGTCACTGTGGAGGAGCATAAGACGGTTTACGATAAACCGCAAGCAAAGAGTGCCGTTCTCTGGGTACAGGTACATTTGTACTAAATATTTCACGCAAGCGGTGCTTCACACCTTGCAATGTTTGAAGAACGACACTGTTATCTGCTAGAAGATTCTGAATGAACAACGTATTTTCTTTCTACTATTATCAATCAACACTATCATCATCTTACAGTGTGCATAACAATGGAGTAATGCGTGTGATACTTTCAACTACTTGATCGTAACCTAACGTACTGTGGA
Organism: Schistocerca gregaria; assembly: GCF_023897955.1. Taxonomy (NCBI): domain Eukaryota; kingdom Metazoa; phylum Arthropoda; class Insecta; order Orthoptera; family Acrididae; genus Schistocerca; species Schistocerca gregaria. Next base: position 708,117,371 of record NC_064923.1, on the reverse strand, counting down.
ACACATATACACATGCCATTAGGCGTATGTGACTCACACAATGCATCATTATAGCGTGTAAGGGAAGGAAAATACAATCGCAAGGGAAACTTGAGCAAAGGGAAAGAATCGTATACCACGCATACTGTTGAATGTAGGATACGTACTAATAACGAACTGAGAACAGAAATTCCCGTACCAACTCCCAAAATATTTACGAATGAAATTCTACTGGCCATTTATATGTATAAACTTTAACGATCCTATAACACTTCCTCGGAGTGCTCCCGAAATTACCTAAACATATGTCGGTTTTGTTCCGTTACGAGCGATATGTTGAGTTGTATCTGAAAGGAAGTCTTAAAACTTGTCTCAAATCTGTCCTGATATTCGGTAAGCAATTCTTTTTCTCTCATGGATAACGGAGTGAGCTGAGTCCTGCGGAATCCATGTTGATTTTTATAGAGATGGTTTTAGTTCTCCAAAAAACGCCATAATTCTTGAGCAGAAAACGTTCCATAATTCCACAACAGATCGACGCCATGAGCGTCTGTCCTAAGACCCTTCTTGAAAACGTGTATGACCTGCGCTTTTTTTCCAATCGCTACGTATCCTTCGTTGTTCCAGCTACTTACGATAAACTTCAGCTAGAAGGGGAGTAAGTTCTTTCGCATTACCTCTTTAGAATCTTACACGTATTTCATCTGATCCTTTCCACTACAAAGAGGTTGTAGTTTTTCTATTCCACGATCAGTTTTCTCAATACTCACCATTTCGATGTTCGTACAATGTTACGATCTTCCGTGGTGAAACAGTTTCGGAGGTGCATGTTCAGTATGTCGGCCTTCAAATTGTGATTTTCTGTTTCGTCTTCGTTATGGTCACTGAGTGACTCAACAGACGATTTCGAAGCGCATACTCTTAAGGTATGATCGGCTGACAAAATTTTACTTTCAAAGTCACTGAACACTTATCTCATTGCTCTCCTTAGGACCTATTTCGCTTTTTCTTGTCAGATAGGTTTTGACTTCTCTTGAATCTGTGATGAAGCTCTCTTCGTATACGTAGCAGTTTTCGAACACGGCTATTGAACTTCGTGGAGTGTTGGGGTGGGGAGAGAGGGGAGGGTCTTTCCCAGCCCTCAAGACGTTGCTCAGTACATACTTGGTTAAGGCATATTGAACGATGCTTTTGAATTTTTTTCCATTTATGCATCACATCTTCATCTCTGTAATTGAATATTTGATGTTGACTGCTCAAATACTCTGCAATTTGATTTGTATTGTGTCACTCTTACTAAGCAAAAGCGGTAGCGTTCTCGCTTCCCACGCCCGGGTTCCCGTGTTCGATTCCCTGCGGGGTCAGGGATTTTCTCTGCCTCATGATGGCTGGGTGTTGTGTGACGTCCTTAGGTTAGTTAGGTTTAAGTAGTTCTAAGTTCTAGGGAACTGATGACCATAGATGTTAAGTCCCATAGTGCTCAGAGCCAACTAAGCAAAAATATTGTTTTACCTTTCTTAACATTCCCTGTAATATCACAGCCTTTAATCACCGATACTCTCCTCTACGTTAACTGACTTGAAAAGTTCAGACCTGTTTGTTGCTAGGAGGACTAAAACATTACCTTGACGAGTTGTTTCTCTAAGTACTGCAGCGCCCTACACCGCTCGGCCAATCCTGCACATTGCATGTTGTGACACCATATAGCGAGACCTTGAGAGGTGGTAGTACCTCTGAGACCCAGTAGCACGTCCTCTTGCATTGATGCACGCCTGTATTCGTCGTGGCATACTATCCACAAGTTCATCAAGGCACTGTCGGTCCAATCCTCAACGGCGATTCGGCGTGGATCCCTCAAAGTGGTTGATGGGTCACGTCGTCCGTAAGCAGCCCTTTTCAATCTGTCCCAGACATGTTCGAACAAGACAATTAGAATAATGTCACACGAATCCCTGTCTCTGCATCAGTTTCGACAGCATGACTCTTCCAATCTGTACGTGGCAAGTTGAAGTCATCCCCTAGTACAACAGCTTGATCAGGAAACTTTTTCATGAAATTCTGTTTTTAGTGTCACTAGAAGCAAAGAAAATACCTTCCGATTTTCCTCCCAAGTGAGCCTATTAAATTAGGTGTTCCAAATTTCTATGGAAGAACAAAATGGACTGTTTCAAAGTAATGAAAAAATCTATGACAGTTCTAATGTATCACTTCAGAATTCTAGCGTGACGCTTACATTGACAGGAGGATAAGAATATTGATTCTGCATTATTTTACTTATTCTTTACTCGTGAATTCTGTTTTCTTTGCAAACTAACGATTTAAGATACAACAGAAGTCTATAAATTTAAGTATTAGCCACATAATTAAGCACCTGCAGACCATAAAAATTAAGCATCTCAAACAATAAGGACATCTTTTGATTGAAGCTGATATTTTTCGTTCAGATATGCCACAGATGTTGACAAAAATTACGAATGAATTAAGCAAATACTTAAACTGATTGCCTCAAGCAGTACACATGAAACCGATATATTCAATAGAATATGAAGGGGCTACTCCTCAAAACGCGTCACAAATATTGAAAAAAAAAATACTGACGCACATAACTGTTTAAATTTGTCTTATGTCAGTTTTGTACATGAAACTACCTTACATTCAAAATGCTGAAGAGCAGTCGTCGTTTCCGTTCTAACTTTACTAGAGCAGATTCGAATTTCAACTACCAACTAGTCATTAGCAATGCTAAAAATAGAAGTACATAGTCAGAGCACACAAAAATTACAACTCATGACATAATCTATATTGCTTGTACATTAAATCACATACCAGAATTTCGGAGTTGTTATACATGCCACACAGCCAACCAACGTATTCTCTGCAAAGCTTACCTTCAATACGCAATAGTCTTTAATCAGTCTGAACAACAAGAGTAGACGTACTATGGCATGTGTGACAACTCTGAAATACTGGCATGTAATTTAATGTGTAAGAGATACAGGTTATGTCACGAGTTGTAATTTTTGCATGATCTGACTGTGTACTTCTCGAATTTTTTGCATTGATACGGGGTGGATCTGAGTAACATATACCTTTCTCCTCTCATACCTTGCAGCCATCTTTTAGTATATGTCTCGGGTTGCGATACCAACAAGGGAGTAAGTTTTCAAAGGGTGTTGGTGTAATCCCTCTGTAGGTTTCATGACAAGCTGTTTACACTCAGTTCGTCTGGATTAAACTAAAACGTATGGGTACATTTATGTTAATGCAGAGAACTCAGAGCAAAACCTCACATTCACAGAGTAGCTGGGTGAGCTCACGACTTGAAGCTATGTAACACTACGTCATGAAAATGATTTACGTATTTTCAGTCTACAGCACTGCCAGACACACTGCAGACACACGAAGTGTATCCGGGATATGAATTCTTCAACAGAAAGGAGAACGACGATACAGGTGCGCTTCACCAAGTCACTGTATGTGTGGAAAGGTTCATATGTACGTCAGGATGATCACACAAAAGTGCGAGCAAAAGGGACTGACAAAAGTTACCATTCAACAGGACAGATAGTTTGCGGGTACCTCTCAAGTAAGCATTATTCTGGCATAAGGTTAGAAGCAACAATAATTTTCAGAAAGTGTGTGTTTCTTTTAGCGTAAAAAAGGAGGATGCGAAACAGAAGCAATGAAATTTGTTGAATAAAATAATTCACTTTGCGAGAAGTATGTGAACCCTGCCTCTCCGTGTATTGTAATTCTTGCTGCTATCGGACACGTGTATGGGACGGTTCACAAAGAGAACACGCTTTGTTGCTAATGAAATTGGCCGTGTTGCCTAATACGAAAATGAGTCTCTTTCCTTGACGATTACTTAAGTTCCTCAAATTTAAATGCAAAGATGTTGCTTTGAAGAAATAACGGTACAGATAATTTTGCTTCGCTACCGACGTTTTGCAGATCACATACTTTCTATCGTTTCCTAGACCCACACGTACTTTTATTAATACATACATTTTGCGTCACCTCGGCTTCGAGAGATACGGAACCTGTACAGAAAATTGAAATAGAGATCAACATAAACATCATTTTCGCCCTTTTTATTGCTCCTGAAAACCACACAAAAATGTTCAAATGTGTGTGAAATCTTATGGGACTTAACTGCTAAGGTCATCAGTCCCTAAGCTTACACACTACTTAATCTAAATTATTCTAAGGACAAACACACACACCCATGCCCGAGGGAGGACTCGAACCTCCGCCGGGACCAGCCGCACAGTCCGTGACTGCAGCGCCCTAGACCGCTCGGCTAATCCCACGCGGCAGAAGCATCTCACATTGAGTCTTGATTTATGATAACAAAAGCAGAGGCTGTATTCGGATCTAACATCATTTATTCGTTTCAACACCTGCTACCAGTTTCGGTACCACGTGGTGTCATCTTCTGGTCCCGAACGTACCTGCTATCCACAACCGTTTTCTTGTGCATTGAACAGAATCGCTTGGGGGCGGTCTTCCGTATCAACAACAAGCTCAGCATGGTCAGACGGTTGAGGATGGCAGGTTACGTTTGCGGCCTGAAGATGATGTCATGTGGTGTCGAAACTACCAGCATGTGTTAAAAAGCTTAAACGACGTTAGATTCGAATACAGCCGCTGGTCTTGTTGTGTCCCGCTGCAGTCCCACTTTTCTTGATGGATTACCAGAATCTCGCAGTTAGGTCAGTGCTGAATTTCGAGCTCCAGTAAAACAATGCCAGTGTTGGAGGTTGCGTGTTCTTTTAAAATTGGCATGCTGTTTTCATTGCTTCTGCAAGAGTATACCGACCTGTTTAGTGTACCGTGGGGAATTCATCCGAGCATTTGCCTGCACAGCTTGACATGCCCTCCGTGACTGGCAGAACAAGAGTTGCATAGTGTGAATACATCCCTCTGACTGCCGTACCCTCGAGGTGTCTTTGGAAGGCTGGTAACCGCTCGCTGTGTGGTGCGCAGGTGTTCGCCGCCAGGGCGGGGCACGGCGTGCGGGCTGTCCTGCGACAAGCTGGTGGACAACGACATCTCGGACGACGTGGAGTGCGCGCTGCGCGTCTACCGCGAGCACCAGCGGCTCTCCGGGGACGGCTTCAACGCGTGGGTGGTCTACCAGCGCTTCTGCAGCCGCGGCCGCGCTGACCACTACGTCGACGACTGCTTCGAGAAGCCGGTCAACGCCAACGTCGTCTGACGGTCGGGCGCTCAGTCCTCTGTACGCCTCGTGCCCCTCACCAGTGGCCACTGCTTCAGTGACTTCAACTTTTAAATCTGGTAATCTAAGAGGAATTTTATGTGGCATCTTCGTGTCCCCCCCCCCCCCCCACCTTCCCACCTAGCCCCCCCCCCCCACTACCCGCCTGCTTTCGCCCTCCCCCCCCCCCCCCCCAAATCGCAAGGAGTCGTTTTGGGGCAGATACGGTTTACATCATCAATCAACATCGTCAGGTATTAGCACTATTTATAGTCTGTCGGTAAACAGAAGAGCGAGCGAGCGAGTCCCCACTCTGCCTATCCTGCTACGTCACAGGGCGCTTCTACAGGCTGTTTCACAACGTAGTACCGTCCATGCCGCGGCGCGCGCTTTAAATCTGTGGCGACGCCGCGTGCAGATACGTCTCGGCTGCGTTTATTTTTAGACAAATGCTTTAAGAGTATAAGGAAAACAAAAGACGTTAACATCTTCGAAACAAAACATTATAGAGTAAATAATATTAACATAAGAACAGAAGTCAGAATTCTACTACAAACATAGAACCGAATGCCTATTCATGTGAACGTATGTTCCTCTATTCGTAAGACGAACCAGATATAGTGCTATCAATCTGTAGAATTTAAGGCTTGTTCTTACTTTGTGTTTCGATTAAAAGGTAGAAGTTTTCTTTGAAGGGGTGCATTCTTGCAACACGAAGAGTGTTTTAAAAGTAACCAGAAATTTATAATTTCGTGTGTTGTATTAGTTCGATTCGCACTGCTTTTTGTCACTGTCTTCGTAAACCTGTCTGAAAAGTATTTCCAAGTAAATCCCATTTCACGCAATGTCTTGTGTAAAGCATCTTTCTGCCAAGGATGTGTATTTCTTGTTTCACGGCAGTAAGTAATTTCCGTAATGTGGGCACTATTTTTTGCTTTATTTAAAAGTCCTCCATCGTTTGTCGAATGATTGATATTGTGAAACTGTCTATAACAATGGGTTTCCTCCCTAAATTATTAGTTTTCGTTAGCGGCGATTCCAGTAAACCATGCACCTTGTTTTCGCGTTCCTTCCTGATGTGTCCTATTTTGGCGAGGCTGACGTTTGCATAAACTGCAGCCCTTTGATTGGGACTGGTAATATTAGCCAACAGTTCTTTTTGTGTCGCCTCCTGAACACAGGCTGTAATAACGTTAGAGACGATCGAACGCTCGTTAATCCGCAAATACCTCCTCTTCTACGTATTCTGCACATTTTCTTGCAGTGCAGGGCGATGAGGCGGGTACCGAAGTATATCAGTGAGTGTACAAAGTTAACTGAATGACACTGGCAAACTAAGATCCCACAAACAGAAATGACGTATATCACTGCACGCCAAACTACACTGCTAGACAGGTAACGGGCAACTGATTTTGGGTGGCCCTGTAGGCCAGTGGCAGGGTTCTTCCGGGAAAGGCCACTTCCCCCGCCAAAAGCGCTGCTCACTCTTGAATTTACAGACAGACTATAATGAGATTCCATTCTACCACACAAAGTATGCAGTCTATCTCCGATATGGAATTTCTGGATATCTCCTTTTGGGTCATCTTTGGAAAAGTTCGAGAGTCAATCTGCTCTACGGCACCAAAGGACATGCTATGACATTGATATTGGTAAACTTAGACTTCACGTATCATTTCTCCCGCACATTTTTTTTATGTTCTTTCTCATTCTGCCGCTCAGAGCTACACCACGTTAAGTTGCATAAAACCTATCTGTTCGTTGTCTATACCTGTATAATCATTTTGGTGATGAGTCCAACTGCCTTTACCATGCAGAAGAACTAGTTACGGTATGAAATTTTGTAATACGGTTTATGTTTATTTTCTCATTTATTTGTCCAAAATTATTTTTCATATTTCATTTAATTTATTTCACTTTCTTAAACTATTTTGTATGCCTGTTTTTGACTGTAACTTGTGAAAATTATCATCTAATTGTATCTATTACGTGTTTCCTCATTTTAATGTTTATTGATATTGTTATCTTCGTAAGTACTTTATCAGTTAAAACATTGTTTAGTTCTACGTTCAAAAATTGTACTATACCTACTACGCGTAAATATTCTGTAATCTGCAAACAGATATTTGTTAATCACCTTTACTTACATAAATTAACACATCGCTGCCAATAAAATTGGTCTTTTTCGTATTTTGACAATTTTAATAAAATCTCTCTTTTTACTTCCCATTTTTTATTATTTGGTTCATATCAACAGTAAATAATAACGAGGACAGACCACATCTTGTCTCAGTCGTTGATTAATTTCTGTTACTGTCATGTATCTCAACGCACTAAATTGGGGATTGTACCTCAACACATTGAACTGTGGACCGAATCATTAGCAGTAGCACCACGGCGAAAGGACTGGCTTTAGTGATAACAATGACATGCTTACAATATCCCGCACATGTTACGCAACAACAATGGCATGTGAGCTTAACTAACAATTTATTTAAATGCCAACACGCATGCACATGTTTCCAGTATTTGTCCGAGACAATGACTAACATTGCTCCAGCAGCAAATAAATCCATTCTCCCAATTCCAATCAACGTTTTCAGAAAGTTTTTCTTCGTTGTCAGACAAATGCCGGATTGGGGAATCGCCTCCCGAATGTTCCCAGTTCGTACTTCTTTTTCCCCACACAATCCTCCTAGGATTTGCCTGGGGGAAAAATCCAAAACTGTACAACAGACCGCCTAGTCTACTTATGCAGGGAACTAGAAGTAAAAAATAAAATAATTTGGATTTTATGATATAAAACTGGAAAAAATGTTTAGAAGAATGAGTTCCACAAAGGTAGATCTGAACCACAGAAACTTAAAACTAACTTTTTCACCAAAGGCAAGAATAATTAAAGAACGGATGCTTATATGTCAATATAGTACTCACCTGTTTTAGTTTGTAATAAGTGCGGCGCTCTTAGTAAATGGATCTGTGAGTTAAAAATAAATCTCTCCTGTAGAATTCTGTCGGACGAATATGAATACTTACGTCTTACTGGCTCTAAGCAACCTGTTTCTTATTAAGCTAAATATTATGCTTTGTGTTTAAAATAACCACGACAATGAAATCTCAAAAAAATAATTTTCAATTCTGCACAATGACGTATCACTGGATAGATCGTCATGGGCTTTGGCTCTTACAGCAGCAGCATGTGTCTTGTTATGTGATTCCTTGCATCAGTGGGTCAGCGTAAAATGGCCCCAGAAATACAAATAATGGCATTGTGATACAGTTAAAATTTAAGGACGCTACTCAATATAAACTGGAGTTAATTATTGTTGCCTCACTGATCCTAGGAATCAAATACAAGACAAGTGTAGATATTGTAACAGACCCGCAGCTTTAGATGGAGTCACTGGGCCAAATTTTATTGTTAATAATTTAAAATAAGTTTATTTCTTATAGACAGGTTGTTCATTTTAACAGAAGACACTAAAATATCTCGAAAACTACACATCAGATCAAAAAAAGCAATAATTCCAATTTGTTTGTCTCGGAGGGGGAATCCAACAATACCACACCTGAGCCTTCTCGGAGGAGAATCCAACAATACCACACTCGACCCTCCACTCCATCCTGTGCGTGGGTGGCGACGACCCTTTTTGAAATCTTCAATGGGAACCCCCGTCTTTTATCTCAGAGTACGATTCTACGGCGAAATCTACATACGTTTTGTATGAAGCATTTTCTTCGTTTCGCCACAGATGTCGCTGTAATCTAAGGTATAGAAATGGGTACACAATCGTAATTTATGACATGTCACTCAATGGTCCTTGAATATCCAATGGCACAGAGGACCCCGCCGCCATGCTGCGAGGGTAGGACAGGGCAGTTCTTCATAACTTCTAATTGGAAGTCCCATTGGAAACGTTATATTCCTCCGACTTATCGAACAAGGGACCATTCGAAGCGCTAATGTGGCCGTGGCTCGAAGCGAATGCTACATTCCCGATTAGAGTAAGTGTTCAAACGTAGTACCGCCAAATTCAGTACACTTAGTGATCCGCTTTTCAAATGGCCGTACACAGGAAAGAAGCATGTCTGCAAGGGTGTCAGCTTAGGCATTTCTGATGCACTCGACCATGTATTCATGGTCCGTTGCCACCTGCTGGTACACCTTATCTTTTAAATGTGCCCACAGAAAGAAATCCGGCGACCTAGAGGGTCAATTAATAAGGGCCACCTCTGCCGATCCAGCGACCATTGTAAACACAGTTTAATACCTCCCGTGCTTCAATTGTGTAATGCGCTGGGAAACCGTCATGCTGAAACCACATACGTCGTCGAACGTCCTATTCCAGAAACAATCTTTGCGTCTATTCAACGTGCCGTCAGTGAAACGACCAGTGAGTTTGTTCCCCATGATGCCACACCATACGATAACCGATCAAGGACGTTGATGGTCAACTTGCTGTAACCAGAGATGGGTTGTCTACGGTTCCCGATAGATCACCTAAGTTAAGCGCTGTCGGGCTTGTCTTGCAGATTGATAGGTGACGGCCGACCTGCCGAGCGCTGTTGGCAAGCAGGGTGCACTCATCCCTTGTGAAGCCAACTGAGGAGCTAGTTGATTGATAAGTAGCGGCTCCGACCACGAAAACTGACAACGGCCAGGTAGAGCGTTGTTCTGACCATATGCCCCTCCTTATACGCATCAAGTGATACCTGTCGGCTGAGGATGACACGGCGGTCGGCCAGTGCTGTTGGGCTTTGCTAGGCCTGTTCAGACAGAGATTTTAGTAATGATTGTCATGCTGGCTAGAGCTACCATGGTTTGTAGACTCATCGCAAAATAGTAGCTCGGCAAAGAACATGGGAGTCATTTGCATTTGTTTATGTGCCCATTCACAAAACACTAATCAGTTACGGAAATCGGAGCCACGAAATTCTTGATGCACTGACACTCGTCCACACTGTAGGTTGCTGTAAGTAATGGTTACTGCTTGTGTAATTCCTCTTTCAGACAGCATCCCACGCGGGCAAACCAGTTGCGTCTTTACCTGTGGTTATTCATACTTTAGGTACTTGGGTTATGAAAGGCTCAGTTTGAAAAGAAAAGCTCGATGTAGTCATGGGGTCGAACCGCAGACGTCTGCTATCATGCCCCACAGCTAATTCGCTGGAAATAGTAACCTGTAGCTGTGATCTAGTAGTCAAATTGTCTATGTGTTGGCTAGAATTGCGACTTAATAAAATACACAGAAATACAAAATAAAAGTTAAATGAACAATTTAAATATTAAGGTTCTGTTGTAACGTCTGTAAGCACTGTACCGGTGTAGACGACACAGAATTATGTTGCATATTTATTCAAGGAAGTACATCTCAAACAAACGGGATGTGGTCCTACAATATTCAGTTAAAATACAGACAGAAAATACCCGTACTAAATGCAGTGAAGTTACGTTGAGAGTGTTATGAGAATCGGAGAAAAATCTCCAAACTAAATAGTCAACAAAGGTATGGGAAAACTATGTCCATTTTGTGATCACAATACACGTAATTTCCCCACATGAAATAATTCAGAGTTCGACGTGATGATTTACAAATTAACACACGCAGTACAAAGGTTAATAACTCTGTCTATTCTCAGTTCTGTAATACAAGTGAAAAAAAGAGTCCTACTCTGGATCACATTCAAACCTCTCTTAATATCAAGTCACTTCAAAAGTTATTGTAGTGGCCATTCACCGCCCACAGTAAATCAGTTATATGACTGAATCATGCATGTTCCCATAGGCAGGTTGCCTTCTTACAGCACAAGACAAAAAGTGTCCAGAATTACTCCCTTGAGCTGCTGTCTCTGAAATTCCCAGTCTCCACTTGACTCACATTGAGTTCCGCTACTGTCTACGTTTTCATTGGCTGAAGACCATCCCCACCAAAATTGCATCTTTCTTACATTCCTCAGACATCATTTGACTCAACATGACCACTTCCTGGACTAAACTAACATATTTCAGGAATATTAAAATAAAAGAAATATTATAAACATTCAGTCACATTCGGAACAGTCACAGAAAGTTTTTCGATAAATGAATAAGCCAATGCTCTTGTGCAAGCGCACTCACCATAAATGAAAAACTGAAACATTATTTAGGCCTGCTTAACAGAATCATCCTTTGGCACTCTTTACAATAATAGTGTCAGCTAACACAAGCGATTGACAATTTTTAAATTACCACTGTTTTTTAATCGCACTTGCTATCAAAATTTAAACAGAGTTACTGACAAATAGTAAACTGTTCATCAAATAGCTACACGTAAGACAACATGTGAAGTATTCATGTCGTATTCATTTGCTGTGGAATTGTGCAGAGTATAGTGGTCTGAGAAACATTTGCATAATAAAAAAGAAATAAAAGACATCATAAATCAATAAATGAAACAGATGTCGATGAGTGGCTTTCTGGGATGACAGCTATCGTGCAATACTTCCATCTGAAATATTGTTGTTGAAATCGCATGAAACGTTAAAAAGTTATTAATTCAGAGGTTCATTGTGAAAATTATTCACTGTAAAATATTAACTTTTGTAGTATTAAGGTTACTGAAAACATTGTTGTGTCTGACATCGCAAATATATTCATATTGGCTTTAAAACTTGACTGTTAATTATCACAGATTCTCAAAGAGCTGTAAGAAGCCACATTTCAGCTTGTCTGACACTGCGCCATTTTTGGTGCATCTCCTGCACAAAGGCCATGTGGACTACAGCCGTTCAAATTCCCAGCTTTAGGATTTACCCGTTTCCGGCGACGCGCTCCTTGCCTCTGCACCTGACCTCTCCTGGGGTGGCTGCGCGATGTCATCGTCCCCCGGCTCACACCCAGACAAGCAAGCAAGTTCAGCTCTCCTCAGTACCAGTGCTAGGTTGACAAGTAACTCACCTACACACTCGTAAAGTTAGAAGGTTTTCTCATTATTGCCAAAGCCCCAACTCATTCATTCACATCATCACGAATGGAAGAGGGTTGGGTTGGGTTGTTTGGAGAAGGAGACCAGACAGCGAGGTCATCGGTCTCATCGGATTGGGGAAGGATGGGGAACGAAGTCGGCCGTGCCATTTGAAAGGAACCATCCCGGCATTTGCCTGGGAACCATCCCGGCATTTGCCTGGAGCGATTTAGGGAAATCACGGAAAACCTAAATCAGGATGGCCGGACGCGGGATTGAACTGTCGTCCTCCCGAATGCGAGTCCAGTGTCTAACCACTGCGCCACCTCGCTCGGTCACGAATGGAAGACATCGGCTTTATTGATGTAACAAACAAAAAAAAAGGCTTTCATCTTGAATAAAAACTCGCAGCTAGTGTTATTTTAGCCTGCAAAGGATACCCAATTTAACACATTTTAATGTTTTAAACACTTTTATATATTCTTAAAGCCGGCCGCGGTGGTCTCGCGGTTCTAGGCGCTCAGTCCGGAACCGTGCGACTGCTACGGTCGCAGGTTCGAATCTTGCCTCGGGCATGGATGTGTGTGATGTCCTTAGGTTACTTAGGTTTAAGTAGTTCTAAGTTCTAGGGGACTGATGACTACAGCAGTTGAGTCCCATAGTGCTCAGAGCCATTTGAACCATTTTATATTCTTAAAGATGAAGATCAGATGCAAATGTTAATGCTAGCCTCTGTCATCTCTACGAAGAAAAAAGTATTGTCTTGAGGCAGTATTCCTTTAAAACAACCGAGATCGCTGACGCACAAACGCGCGGTGCCACTCGACTGGGAGCCAGGTGGTTCGAGTCCAGGTGTTGGAACACATTTTCACTCTCAGGACGCTGCCGGCAAGGGATGGAAGGAGAGTGGCGAGAAGTTCCTAATCAGGTTTATTGTAAAAGGTCACAAGCTTCGTATTATAACTGGACTATGCTGTTCATTCAGATATACTTCCAATACTTCTGTGTTTACTACTTTATTGCGTATTCAAACCATAATTCGCTTTAGCAATCCAGTATGACTCATTACGTCGACAGAAGATTATAATGCCATTGAAACTGTCCTGTTGTCCCTTTTTAAATAATTAGAAGTTGTGGAGCACCACCTGCACAAAGTCAGCTTTGTTGATAAATGTTGTCTGAAACATGTCGACTTTTGCTCTGCCGATGAGCCGTATTCATTAATGTAAGTCTACAACAAAAACAATCTTTAGCATGATGTCAGCTAGTATTCCCTCATTTTAAACAACAGTAAAGCACCTTTAAGCAGCACGAACAGTGGTTAATTCTTCGCCACTAGTCCGTGTTGTGAAACGTCCTCGCATTAGGGCAGTATTCCGCGTCTACTCGGAACTACCTGATGATCGAACGATTACAGCCATCAGAATAGCGCCACCTACACCTACAACTTATTTAAGATTCTTCTGTGTTTATACACCGCCATCTTTCGATGCCAACGTGACAGCTCGCGAAAAAATATTGCCACTTTACCAAAGCTGACACCCATTGTACCGCAGCGTTACTGAGAAAAGGCACTGTTCACTGCGACGAACCAAGCCAGGAGTGTTGAAACACGGGATAGCTCTCCACTTATTGATTATTTTATCGTTTTTGGCTCATCTAAGTAGAATCCTTAATGGTCTTCACCGTCTGTATGGATTAAGAAAATATGGTAAACAGCAAACTTGTATGTCAGAAATGCTTTAAGGTGAGACAGCGTTTAACGCGTTACAAGTCTTACGCCGCACACGTGGTCTTTTATTTTGCGGAGGATGAGCACAGGCAGAGTGCAAACAGCGGGGCTTCTGTGCTGACGTTACCTGGCACACAGCAACGTCAGCCAATGCAAAACACTTTTTTGTCCGGTAGTAACTGAACGGCATGTAGACAAAGAAGCGAAACTGCGTCAGTTGGCTGTGGCCCTGATAGCCCTCTGTGTCCCTCCTCTGCAACAGGAACGGAATATGGCAGTTTGCAGAGCTTCTCACCGATAGTCACATTTTTCATTTCGAGCGTCTCTCCACAGAAATGGAAGCCCACCTGAAAAGTTGCGTCTTTATTCTGATTATTGCTCTTGGTGCAAACGTTAATAAATCGCTACAGGGATGAACAGTCTTACCGCAATTGTTGACAAATCTTGCATCAGGTATTCGAAAGCTCACCGCTGTGTGTCTCGTCTTTCTTATAACCGCTGCACTCTAAACAGCGACTATGGTTTATACTTTTAAAAAACAATTTGTTTTCAAATGGTTAACGTATTTCAGTAAGAGCAACAGTAACGCAACGGCATACCTGTAGTGTAACACCATACAGTGTCACCAGTCTTATTCACTATGTCTTTCTAACATTACGTATCGCTCAAGACTGTGAATGATACCAAATATTCACTATGTAACTCGACAAATGTTTAACACTCTCAGGGGATTGCTCGCTGAGAAGATACAGGAAAAAAAGGTCTAATGAACTTACGTCCGGAAATGCATACTTTCCATGGTAGAGACCCCTTATTCGATCATACTTTGTTACAGACTGCGGTCATACGCGCTGTACCATGCAACCACGGTTACAGTATGCATGGTTTCCTCCTAGAGGGTGATACTGTTGCTCATACGTCATGTTCTAGCGCCCTCTGCTGCCTTAGTAATTGCTAATTTTGTGTCCGATTCACTTCTCTTGCCAACTCACCTTGTAGAAGGTGTGATACAGCGTTGTACACAATGGTACCGTATTCGAATCGAGAGCTTGCTGATATGGTGTTTACTTATTGAAAGGTAAATGCCAACGGGCGGCGGACAGCAAAGTTGGATCAGGAGACCTATCCTCGCTGACAGCAACCACAGCCCTCAATGTTTGCAACACTGTTTTGCCGTTTGTCTCAGACGGGTCGTTTCTGGAAACAGGAAATCATGAAGGACGTAACGGAAACGTTCGGACACCAGACTTGGAGGAAAACGTGGAAGGCGACCGCCATATCAGTGCCAGGCAGTTGGCCCGCCTACACAGGGTAAGCCACACGATCATGTGGAACATTTCGATGACAGTTGTTACTACCCTTATCACTTACTGCGTGTGCAGAACTTACTAGCGACAGACTTTCCAAATCGGGAGCAGTTTTGTCACTGGTTTCTTGACCAGGCAAGCACGATTCCGAAATTTGTGTCTTCTATCCCATTCGTAGACGAGGTCAACTTTATGGGTATCTTCAACTTTCATAACAGTCATCTTTGGGATAGTATGCAGAACCCCTATGGCATGGTGACAGCGAATCATCAGCATCGGTGCAGCCGGAATGTGTGGGCCAGGATAACTGGCCACCGTATTTTGGTACCCTTCCTTCCACGTCACCTAGCAGGCCGGAACTATTGGCATTTCTTGTGGGTGACTCTGCCTCCCCTGCTGAAAGAACTGCCATTGATGATTCGAAAGGGTATGTGGCTGCTACATGGTGGTGCTCCAGCCCACTTTGCCGGTAGCATCCAGACGGATGTCAATCGTGTCGTCCCTGATCGATGGACTGGACGAGGGAATCCAGTTGCATGGCCTGCTCGTTTACCGGATCTCAGCCTGTGCGGTATACAGTTATATGTGGAGACACTGGAGCACCGTGTTCATGCTGCCTATGACGCTGTTCGGATGTAGCCTGGCCGATGTGAACGTGTGAGACACAACATGCTATGGCACGTACAAGCATGTTTTGAGGCACATGGAAACCATTTTCAACACACACTATAACTGTGGTTGCATGGTACAGCAAGTATTAGCCCGCAGTCTCTGTAACAATGTACGACTGAATAAATAGTCTCTAGCATGGAGACCATGCATTTCCAGACATAACCTCATTACGCTTTTTTTCTTTGTACACGGTGAGAAAATCACACTATATACCGAAAGCAATAAAGAATTTATCTTTTCAATGAATAACACTTGCACTGAGCACTTGATGTGTTACCTGAATGATTCAAATAGGTATTTTTTTGTATAACTGAAAGGGAAAAAACTGAGAGAAAAACGGCTGTAAATCATTGTAAATATGCAGTAGTAATAGGTACCTGCACATCGATATGGCAATTTTCGGAACGTTTCACATTTAATAACTTGCTCAGCTCCAGGACCGTATCTATTAAACGATATGGCACATATACTCGATACACACACACACACACACACACACACACACACACACACACGATACACACAAACACACTGTCAGGTGGCTTGCGGAGTATGGATGTAGATGTAGATACATCTGATAATACTTCAATTTCTGTGGATATATTCTGCTATTATTCCTTACATGGATCAAAGAGAGGAAGTACCATCTACAGCTACTTGCTATAGTTTACTAACAAAAGCTGCATTGCCATCAAACTTTTCTAGTGGTATTCCCATAATTGATGAGGGTGAGCCAATAAAATGTCATATCTGACGTTTGTATCTTCACAGTGAGTGTACTAATGTGTGCAAACGTAGCTTACCACTTAGCGCACAAATAGACAAAACCTCTGAACTGTCTTCTCAAACCCAGGGTGTCAAACAATTCTAAATGAATATGACGCTGGCCCTGTAAGGCAGCTAATACCAGGTGCAGATCGTAACAAAAATCATTATAAATGCTTCTGTCAAGTACCTAGGATGTATGAATTAATAAAAGTGAAAATTTGGGATCTATTCTAGAAAGACAAAACAGCTATTCCCTTTTTTATTCTACATATAATTTATCAACTGTTGCTTTCAGGGGCCAAGTGATAAACAACAATCATGTTCAATTACTTTTGATAATCAATAACAAAATATTTAATTCTTGGACATACTGAAATGACAATTATTCAGATCGTTACCTCTGCACATGAAAAATTTTTATCACAGGAAAGAATGAATATTAA
The DNA here is from genome assembly GCF_023897955.1 of Schistocerca gregaria. Classification (NCBI taxonomy): domain Eukaryota; kingdom Metazoa; phylum Arthropoda; class Insecta; order Orthoptera; family Acrididae; genus Schistocerca; species Schistocerca gregaria. The sequence continues at coordinate 708,100,305 of NC_064923.1, read as the reverse complement.
AAATCCTCATCAGCTCATTTAAATCCACGTTGCCATAGCTGGTCAATACACTGAGCTGGTGGAGAATAAATTTATTTTTTGAACTAATGAAAAACTCTCGTGTACTCAGTGTGACGGTAGGTTAGTATCCTAGCTTTTGGTATTCAATGGTGAAAGCGTACGCAAGTTGGAGTGAGGAAAATCTGCACTCAACATTTACTGTGGCCTAATGCGTGATGGTACTTTACCAAGCGTCATCTACGATTGCATTGTCTCCGTGATGGATCCAAAACGCTAATTCTCTACTCTGGCCTTGACTGAATTCACTCAGTCGCAACTTCCCTGTATTCTGTAGAACATTAATCTTTCTCCAGACGAAATAATGGCAGTTGCACAGTCGCTATGGGTTGGAGCAACGTGCACAATTTCTTTGCCTGCAAAAATCCCGCAGGGATATTTAACTACCGCTTTGCTACCTGTCGCCACGATGTGTGAAGTGTACCGTCCTCACTTCGCAGAAGGCAGACTCTCAACACCTTTACTTATTTCCACACACTTGTGCAGTCTGCTGCGAGACGAGAGAGAGAGAGAGAGAGAGAGAGAGAGAGAGAGAGAGAGCTTAAATTTTAGGACTCAAAATGTTTTTATACAATGGGGATCTCCCCACCGTGTCGCGTCTGTGTCGCCAAGTATGGCTTCAGCCAATCACCATCTCGCTAGAGGTGAATAAACACTTTTATTTTTCTTTCCGGGTCGCGGCCTAGCAGCCACTTACCCTCCATCCCAGCCTTATTTACACTAAAAGGAATAATGTATTTTCTGGCCTTACCCCTTTCTGCCCTGAAGATCGCCGTTCTCTTGCTAATGGGAGTGTTACAATATCATTAGCCACCTGCTCAGTTCGTCTCTAAAATCCGTTTCGTTTTACTTCTTTGTTTCATGCCACCGTCTATATACTGGTAGAGATTGTTTTGTTAGTTTTTGGGTACATGATATTAACTGCAATTGCCTTTTGTTGGTACAATGTAATTATAATTTTCTGAGGATCTCACACTGTATCGTACTGTGATTATAGATAAAGTTCTTGTAAGGTCCGTTAAATCTGGACGCCTTACAGATTAAGTCCTAAACGCCAGAATACATTACATCGTTTTAATTTTCTTGGGTATACGTACCCAGAAAGTGGCAGGGTATGTCGCGTGGAAGGTAGCCGATGCACAATACTGCGTGGCCTATGGTTAACCCTTAACTACTCTAGTTAAATGTTCATACACTAATACTCTAGTGGGGTCTCGGAGTACCCCGATAAGAAAAACGAAACTGTAATTTAAGGAAAATTTATTTTGAATTGCACTTTTATCACTGAAGATTATAAACATTTTTACATATTTGGGATATGATTACAAACCAATTTTGGCACACTGGAAATCTGTGGTTGGAGCAAACATGTTTTGAGCTTTTTTCACATACTATTTTGGTTTTCTTGTCCACATTTCTTGCGCACGTGTAGCATCTTGCTTTCCTCATGGGTTCTGGCTCTGAAGATGTTGAGGTAAGAGGAGTACCACCAAGTTTAACAACAACGTCTCTCAGTTCACGAGAAAGGGGTCGGACATCTCGACGTTGTATATGGGGCTTTACTAAATGCATTCCAAGCTTTTGTAGCAATTCTCTTCTTTTTAAATCTATTGTTTCATCATGTTGTTTGGTGCACTGAAGCAAGACAGCAGCATTGATTCCTACTATGTTCAGAATGGCATAAAATACAGACAATGGCCATCTGCGTGTTCGCCGTGATACCGAATAGTTGGCGCACATCTGGTCCAGTGCGCCTACTCTTCCTTTTTTTGGCATTGTAATCAATGGTCATTTCAGGTTTTTTCTGTTGAGTACTAATTTTCTGATCGTGATGCATAGATGAAATCAACACAACAGCTCGAAATTCCCGAGGAACCTAAGATCAAATTGTCTTTCCTTCGTTATGCTCGAATAATGCAGATTCTACTGGGCGCTTTCTGTTTGGTTTGAATTATTCTGGGATCTGCGGTTTATTTTGCTTTAGAGTCCCTAAGACAGTCAACTTTTTGGCTTCTAGTTGATCACAGAGTTCAAGTGACATGAAGCAGTTGTCTGCTGTCACGTGTCTATTGCTTCCCTCAGTTGGTGTTATTAATTTCAAAACATCCTGTGTTGAGATGGATAATGTAATTTTATTTGTCCCTTGTCCTATGTAAACAAATGCATTGCATAAATAGAATGTTCGTGAGTCACAAAGGCACACAACTTTGAGGCCGTATTTGGCTGGCTTCTTGGGAATGTACATGCGAAATTTGCACCTACCACGAAAGCGTACTAACATTTCATCGATTGTCACGTACGCTCCTGGAGTATAATACTTTTGACATTTGTCTATAAAGAGTTCCCACACAACTCTAATAGCTGCAAGTCTCTCATCAGCCTTCCTAGCATCTCTTGTAGCAGCACAATCGAATCGCAAACAAGACAAAATGAATAAAAATCTCAAAACGCTCATAGTGGCTTGAAACACATCAAGACCAGTTCCATCATTAGCAAAAAGTCCAAAAACATTTTCGTGGCTGGATTTCATTACTCCCTATAAATAAAGCAGACCCAGAAATGCTCTCAGTTCTTATTAATCTAGCGGCTTCATGAACGCTGGCTTAGGAGCTCTGTATTTGTTTGGCATGTCATGTATCTTGACATTTGTATTGGTGACTATTAGTTGCAATAAATCTTCACTAATGAACAGTTCCCAAGCAGATAATATGTCAGCTGAATCAATCGTTTTTGCTTCACGGTTACCACCTGGAAGACGACTAACTATATTGTGAGCACGGGTACGAGTTGTAGGAGGAGCGTCTTTTGACCACTTGTAGCACTGCCTTTTTCCAAAAAAATATTTGTCAGGGGAAGGTCTAATACACGCCTCTTCGTCTGATTCTTCACAACTACTTTCTGATGTAGCTTCAGAGGTGGAATCATGATCACTTAGTATAAATTCATCCTCATCTGCTGTGGTTTCCTCATCAGATTGCAAAAACGCAGGATCATTCATTATTCTTTCCAACTCGTCATCTGTTAATGACTTCGATAATGCCATTCTGAAAAATAATGCATTCATACTCATATAACCTTAACGATTAATGTTATCATGGAAAGTTCAAATGGTTCAAATGGCTCTGAGCACTATGGGACTCAACTGCTGTGGTCATCAGTCCCCTAGAACTTAGAACTACTTAAACCTAACTAACCTAAGGACATCACACACATTCATGCCCGAGGCAGGATTCGAACCTGCGAACGTAGTAGTCACACGGTTCCGGACTGCGCGCCTAGAACCGCGAGACCACCGCGGCCGGCATTATGGAAAGTGTGGTGTTTTCGAAGTACTCTAAGATTTCAGTCGCGTAAAACACTAATTGAGATAGTCAAAAACAACTTACGTTAATACTCTTGTGGGGTATTCTGAGGCCTCTTTTTCTTTGTCTCACACAATAATACTGGAAACACCGCATTCAACATTCCGCGTTAAAAGGCAGCACTTCACTGAGGGTTACCAAGAACACAGGTGCCATCTGTTTTTCAGTTCACATACTATGTATTGCATTCTACCGTCTGGGGTTCTCTGAGACCCCACTAGAGCAGTTAAAGGTTAAAGATCTGTAGTCGGGCCAAGTGGAGGTGCGCTGTGGGTGTGTACCTGAGGAGGACACCGCGATTTTTGTGAACTGAGGGACTGTCTGCAGAGCACATTCATAACAAAACTGGTACCATATATGAATAGCACTATATTTCATGGAAATTCTTGTTCAACTGTATACTGGATTTCAGCAAAGGAAAAGAAAAAGTCACAAACAAGGAGCGCCTTGGCCGCCCTGGTTATCCAGTGACGGCACATAGTTTCAACATTTTCTTCAGACCAGAGAAAAGTTACTACCCTTAGGCAAAACATAACGCAGTGATTTGGTTAATGGGCAAATATAGAAGTTATGTTTTTAACAATATTGGGAAAGATGAACATATTGAATACAAGATGTATATGGAAAATGAATTCGAGAAAATACTCAAATATCAAAATCACAATAAACATATGGTAACATGCTCCGAATTGTCTTCAACCGAATGGGTATAGGCTAGGAACTGGATTCCTAGTAGAGAGGGAATGGATGGGGTCACGTTGCCGACCCTAACCTCACCTGAAAGTCACACATGAAAAATAAATCAGTAGTACAGCAGGTACAAGAATATAGCGAGAAACATCTGGTGTCTGGTATAAAGGAAGTTCTTGAACTCCCTATGGACCCATTTAGAAGGCTGGAACTGACAAAAATAACAAGGCAGTGAAATATTTTGCGATGTCGCTGTTCGGGACTGCTCTTCTGTCCACGTAATTTACCCTAGAAAGAACACACATCAAGGATTCACTGAATGATTTATTTGGGCCTGGGAAATGATGGTGAGGAACCGGCTGCAGAAGAAGAAAATGTGCTGCTGGACTGCCACCAGTTGAAGGTGACAGTGAAGGTGCTAAATTGTGTTACTGCTAAAGACTCATTTTTTGAATGCTGTAATTTATGACTGCAGTTATCTGTCACCTTATTTATGTCATTTCATTGTAGCCATTTTTGTTACTGTTTTTGGTGAAAATGGGGTATTTCGCTACCCCCAGGACGTGTCGCTCTTGCGGGTTGCAGCAATTTAAGGAACCAAACATACTTCTTACATCCAGAGAGGTCATACATTAGATGCGAACGCTGCCCCAAGATTTCTATGCTGCCGCCTTTTTTATCTTTCTGTCGAACGATGGGATACTTGTTTAAGTTTCCAAGGGAGTATGTTGAAAAGGAAAAGAAATTCGAGGCTAGTACATGCGGCTTTAAAGTGTCTATCCCAGTATGTGACTTATATGTCCTCGTAGCTTCAAGAACATTTCAAACAGCTCAACTTTCGTCGATGAAGGGTTTAGTTATGCGTAATAAGTTTATTCAACCGAATAAGAAGAAAAGTGTGCTATAATATAAAGATAAGGTGTGGCCCCAAACTAGTTGTAGGTAAAAGAAGTGGTCATTCCAGCCAGTACAAGGGAAGGTCAATAAATGAAGGTAATATTTTTTTCTGCACGGAGGTAAATTCAATGAATGGCTCTATTCGAAAAGATTTCAGGGCATTTTGTTATCAGTAACCCGTTGTCCAAATAAACCAAGACAGAATTAAACAGAGTGATTCGTTTCTTCTACTGTGAAAAGACTAAAAGCTGTGGAGACTGTTCGCACATTGCAACTCTCGTGTGATGGATGAAAACTTTACCAATGGATAACATCTTTAAAAGTGGACGTGTATCTGTCTGCAACGAAGACTGTACGGGTAGGGCATCCATTTCGAAACAGGAAGTGAAAATGGAGACACTCAACGAATAATGCGTAATAGAACTTTTGATATTACACATGAGTTTGTCCATGGTTCTGTATCTCTAAAAGATATCAAACTTTGTGGTCGCTGGGTACTACGTCACCTGACAGAGAAAAACACAAAACAGCAAGACTTTCTCACTCATATATCCACCGTTGATGAGACATAGGTCCATCTCTGCGAACCACAGAACAAGCAGCAGAGCACATAGTGGAAGCAGGCATATTCGGCTACAGCAAAAAAGTTGAAAAATCCAAGCTTCTGAGGGAGAGTTGATAGTGAAAATGTTTTCGGATATGAAACAAGGAATAGTGCCGACTTTTCGTGAGGTCTGATAGGACCGCTATTGTTCTCTCTCTCTCTCTCTCTCTTTCTCTCTCTCTCTCTCTCTCTCTGGTCCATTGCTCATGACTGGGTCAAATATCTCACGAAATAAGCGTCAAACGAAAAAACTACAAAGAACAAAACTTGTATAGCTCGAAGGGGGAAACCAGATGGCGCTATGGTTGGCCCGCTAGATGGCGCTGCCATAGGTCAAACGGATATCAACTGTGTTTTTTTAAATAGCAACCCCCAATTTTTATTACATATTCGTGTAGTACATAAAGAAATATGAATGTTTTAGTTGGACCACTTTTTTCGCTTTGTGGTAGATGGCGCTGTAATAGTCACAGACCTATGGCTCACAATTTTAGACGAACCGTTGGTAACAGGTAGGTTTTTCTAAATTAAATACAGCCCGTAGGTTCGTTTGAACATTTTATTTCGGTTGTTCCAATGTAATACAGGTACCTTTGTGAACTTATAATTTCTGAGAACGCATGCTGTTACAGCGAGATTACTGTAAATCCACATTAATGCAATAAATGCTCAAAATGATGTCGGTCAACCTCAATGCATTTGGCAATACGTGTAACGACATTCCTCTCAACAGCGAGTAGTTCGCGTTCCGTAATGTTCGCACATGCATTGACAATGCGCTGACACATGTTGTCAGGCGTTATCGGTGGATAACGATAGAAAATATCCTTCAACTTTCCCCACAGAAAGAAATCCGGGGACAACAGATCCGGCGAACGAGCGGGCCATGGTATGGTGCTTCGACGACCAAACCACCTGTCATGAAATATGCTATTTAATACCGATTCAAACGCACGTGAGCTATGTGCCGGACATCCATCATGTTGGAAGTACATCGCCATTCTGTCATGCAGTGAAACATCTTGCAGTAACATCGGTAGAACATCACGTAGGAAATCAGCATACATTGCACCATTTACACTGCCATCGTTAAATGGGGGTCAATTATCCTTCCTTCCATAATGCCACACCATACATTAACCCGCCAATGTCGCTGATGTTCCACTTGTCGCTGCCATCGTGGATTTTCCGGTGCCCAATAGCGCATATTATGCCGGTTTACGTTACCGCTGTTGGTGAATGACGCTTCGTCGCTAAATAGAACGCCTGAAAAACGTCTGTCATCGTCCCGTAATTTCTCTTGTGCCCCGTGGCAGAACTGTACACGACATTCAAATTCGTCGCCATGCAATTCCTGGTGCGTAGAAATATGGTACAGGTGCAATCGATGTTGATGTAGCATTCTCAACGCCGACGTTTTTGAGATTCCCGATTCTCATGCCATTTGTCTGCTACTGATGTGCGGATTAGCAGCGACAGCAGCTAAAACACCTACTTGGGCATCTTCATTTGTTGCAGCTCGTAGTTGCCATTTCACATGTGACTGAACACTTCCTGTTTCCTTAAATAACGTAACTATCCGGCGAACGGTCCGGACACTTGGATTATATCGTCCAGGATACCGAGCAGCATACATAGCACACGCCCGTTGGGAATTTTGATTAAAATAACCATACATCAACACGATATCGACCTTTTCCGCAATTGGTAAACGGTCCATTTTAACACGAGTGATGTATCAAGAAGCAAATGCCGTCCGCACTGGCGGAATGTTACGTGATACCACGTACTTATACGTCTGTGACTATTACAGCGCCACCTATCACAAAACGAAAGAAGTGGTCTAACTAAAACAGTGTTCGCACATTGCAGCTGTCGTATGGTGGACGAAAAATTTTCCAAAGGATAAACATATTTAAAAGTGGACGTGTATCTGTCTACAACGAAGACTGTACGGATAGGCCATCCACTTCGAAACAGGAAAGGAAAATGGAGACACACAACGAATAATGCGTAATTATTGTGGTGCCATAATTGTTTATATTATACACGAGTTTATCCTTGGTTCTGTATCCCTAAAATACATGAAACTTTGTGGCCGTTGGGTACTACGTCACCTGGCAGAGAAAAACAAACACAAAACAGCAAGACTTTCTCAGACGTATAACCACCATTGATGAGACATAGGTCCATCTCTGCGAACCACAGAACAAGCAGCAGAGAGCAGAGTGGAAGCAGGCATATTCGCCTATAGCAAAAAATGTTGAGAAATCGAAATTTCTGAAGGAGAGTTGATAGTGAAAATGTTTTCGGAAACTCTCTCTCTCTCTCTCTCTCTCTCTCTCTACATCTCTCTCATATATATATATATATATATATATATATATATATATATATATATATATATATATATATATATATATTCCTGGAAATGAAAAAAAGAACACATTGACACCGGTGTGTCAGACCCACCATACTTGCTCCGGACACTGCGAGAGGGCTGTACAAGCAATGATCACACGCACGGCACAGCGGACACACCAGGAACCGCGGTGTTGGCTGTCGAATGGCGCTAGCTGCGCAGCATTTGTGCACCGCCGCCGTCAGTGTCAGCCAGTTTGCCGTGGCATACGGAGCTCCATCGCAGTCTTTAACACTGGTAGCATGCCGTGAACCGTATGTGCAGTTGACGGACTTTGAGCGAGGGCGTATAGTGGGCATGCGGGAGGCCGGGTGGACGTACCGCCGAATTGCTCAACACGTGGGGCGTGAGGTCTCCACAATACATCGATGTTGTCGCCAGTGGTCGGCGGAAGGTGCACGTGCCCGTCGACCTGGGACCGGACCGCAGCGACGCACGGATGCACGCCAAGACCGTAGGATCCTACGCAGTGCCGTAGGGGACCGCACCGCCACTTCCCAGCAAATTAGGGACACTGTTGCTCCTGGGGTATCGGCGAGGACCATTCGCAACCGTCTCCATGAAGCTGGGCTACGGTCCCGCCCACCGTTAGGCCGTCTTCCGCTCACGCCCCAACATCATGCAGCCCGCCTCCAGTGGTGTCGCGACAGGCGTGAATGGAGGGACGAATGGAGACGTGTCGTCTTCAGCGATGAGAGTCGCTTCTGCCTTGGTGCCAATGATGGTCGTATGCGTGTTTGGCGCCGTGCAGGTGAGCGCCACAATCAGGACTGCATACGACCGAGGCACACAGGGCCAACACCCGGCATCATGGTGTGGGGAGCGATCTCCTACACTGGCCGTACACCTCTGGTGATCGTCGAGGAGACACTGAATAGTGCACGGTACATCCAAACCGTCATCGAACCCATCGTTCTACCATTCCTAGACCGGCAAGGGAACTTGCTGTTCCAACAGGACAATGCACGTCCGCATGTATCCCGTGCCACCCAACGTGGTCTAGAAGGTGTAAGTCAACTACCCTGGCCAGCAAGATCTCCGGATCTGTCCCCCATTGAGCATGTTTGGGACTGGATGAAGCGTCGTCTCACGCGGTCTGCACGTCCAGCACGAACGCTGGTCCAACTGAGGCGCCAGGTGGAAATGGCATGGCAAGCCGTTCCCCAGGACTACATCCAGCATCTCTACAATCGTCTCCATGGGAGAATAGCAGCCTGCATTGCTGCGAAAGGTGGATATACACTGTACTAGTGCCGACATTGTGCATGCTCTGTTGCCTGTGTCTATGTGCCTGTGGTTCTGTCAGTGTGATCATGTGATGTATCTGACCCCAGGAATGTGTCAATAAAGTTTCCCCATCCTGGGACAATGAATTCACGGTGTTCTTATTTCAATTTCCAGGAGTGTATATGATTTGGCTGACAGGGTGGGCAACGAGTGACTGTAGGAAGATACAAGACGACGTAGACAAAATTTTTAGTTGGTGTGATGAATAGCAGCTAAATATGAAAAAAAAAATGTACGTTAATGCGGGTGAATAGGAAGAACAAACCTGTAATGTTCGAACACAGTATTACTAGTGTCCCGATTGACACAATCAAGCCGTTTAAATATCTGGGCGTGACGTTGCAAAGAGAACTGTGATAGGGAAGGCGAATGGTCGACTTCGGTTTACTGGGAGAATTTTAGGAATGAGTGGTTTAGCTGTAAAGGAGATCACATGTAGGACTCTAGTGCGGCCTACACTTGAGTACTTCATGATTGTTTGGGATCTGTACTAGGTCAGATAGAAGGAAGACATCGAAGCAATTTACCGGCGCGCTGCTAGATTTGTTGGCGATGTGTTCGAACAACACGTAAGTGTTACCGAGATGCTTCGGGAACTCAAAGGGGAATCACTGGAGGCACGGCGACGTTCTTTTCGAGAAATACTATTGAGAAAATTTAGAGAATCGGCATTTGAAGCTGACTGCCACACGATTCCATGGCCTTCAACATAAACGAAGATAAGATACGAGAAATTAGGGACGGAGTCGTATAGACAGACGTTTTTCATTAGCTCTATCTGGGAATTATCGAGCGACATAAAAGGGAAGCAGTGGTTGGGTTGGGAGTGAGACAGGGTTGTAGCCTCTCCCCGATGTTATTCAATCTGTATATTGAGCAAGCAGTAAAGGAAACAAAAGAAAAATTCGGAGTAGGTATTAAAATCCATGGAGAAGAAATAAAAACTTTGAGGTTCGCCGATGACATTGTAATTCTGTCAGAGACAGCAAGGGACTTGGAACAGCAGTTGAATGGAATGGACAGTGTCTTGAGAGGAGTATATAAGATGAACATCAACAAAAGCAAAACGAGGATAATGGAATGTAGTCGAATTAAGTCGGGTGATGCTGAGGGAATTAGATTAGGAAATGAGACACTTAAAGTAGTAAAGGAGTATTGCTATTTGGGGAGCAAAGTAACTGATGATGGTCGTAGTAGAGAGGATATAAAATGTAGACTGGCAATGGCAAGGAAAGCTTTTCTGAAGAAGAGAAATTGGTTAACATCGAGTATAGATTTAGGTGTGAGGAAGTCTTTTCTGAAAGTATTTGTATGGAGTGTAGCCATGTATGGAAGTGAAACATGGACGATAAATAGTTTGGACAAGAAGAGAATAGAAGCTTTTGAAATGTGGTGTTACAGAAGAATGCTGAAGATAAGAAGGGTAGATCACATAACTAATGAGGAAGTATTGAATAGGATTGGGGAGAAGAGAAGTTTGTGGCACAACTTGACTAGAAGATGGGATCGGTTGGTAGGACATGTTCTGATGCATCAAGGAATCACCAATTTAGTATTGGAGGGGAGTGTGGAAGGTAAAAATCGAAGAGGGAGACCAAGAGATGAATATACTAAGCAGATTCAGAAGGATGTAGGTTGCAGTAGGTACTGGAAGATGAAGAAGCTTGCACAGGATAGAGTAGCATGGAGAGCTGCATCAAACCAGTCTCGGGACTGAAGACCACAACAACAATCTGGGAGTGGAACACGAAAGGAAATGACTAGTAGTGGTACATGGTACCCTCCGCCACCCACCGTACGGTAGTTTACGGAGTATCTACGAGGGTCACTACAAAAGAAATGCGCACTATTTTTGTAAAAATACAGTTTTCTTTCTGCATGTGCGGAGGTTTTACAGTGTGTAGATACATCCTTCCCTCTTGTTTTCAAACTTAGTTCAACCTGTTCCCGTGAGTGGCGTCGTCACAGCATTTCTTCAAGATGGCTGCTACACTTGACATTCGTCAGAAGCAATGTGCTGTCATAGAATTCCTGTGCTGTGAAAACGAGACAGTGCGAAACATCCACAAGAGGTTGAAAAAGGTGTGCGGAGATGCTGCTATCGATCGCAGAACAGTTACTCGGTGGGCAACCAGGTTACGTGACGGAAGCGGGCGCGGCAATATTGAGGATTGTCCTCACAGCGGCAGGCCTCGTACGGCGCACACTCCAGACAATGTGCAGAGAGTTAACGAATTGGGTGACTGCTGATAGACGCATCACAGTGAACGAATTGTCACGCTACGTTTGGTTAGGGGAAGGAAGTGTTTGCAGAATACTGAAAATGTTGCCTTTAAAAAAGGTTTGTACCAGGTGGGTTCCCAGGATGTTGACAGCGGCTCACAAAGAAATACCCGCCTTACAGTCCTGACCTGGCTCCATGTGACTACCATCTCTTTGGGAAACTGAAAGACTCTCTTCGTGGAACAAGGTTTGAAGATGATGACTCTCTTGTGCACGCCGCCAAACAGTGGCTCCAACAAGTTGGTCCAGAATTTTTCCGTGTGGGTATACAGGCACTGGTTCCAAGATGGCGTAAGGCAGTTCAGAGGGATGGAAATTATGTGGAGAAATGAAAATATTGTTTCTAAAGGATGTATCTACACACTGTAAAACTTTCAAACATGTAGAGTAAAAGATGGATTTAAAAAAAAAATAGTCTGCATTTCTTTTGGAGTGACCCTCGTATGTAGATGTACCACTGGTGTCCAAAAGCAACAAACCGCTATTTCGCCGTCCTGTGTCTAATTCCGGTTTCAGTCACAAAAACTGTCCAAGAGTTGCTAGTCGCTCTGCAGGAAGAATGGGCGTTATTGCTTCAACATGAGATTGATGAAATCATTCCAGAATGCCCCGTCATTCTCAGGCCTGCATTGCAGTTGTCGGAATGTGTGTGCAAATCCGTTAAGTTGTAGAAAACGAAGGGCATTTTTGCCTACCGTTTTGCATATTGCAGTTGTTAACGTTCTGCATTCTTCATATTGTTTCTACTTTACTATCACCTGTTTATAGTGTTTTTTGGCAAAACAAACGCAACACTACAAAATTTCCGTTTGTTGCTTTAATTTTGGACACCAATGTAAATATAAAAACACAAAACAAAAACGTAGAGGAGTGGGAAGCTTCCAATAGGTGTTATTTCTACTCCGGATAACTCCCGACCTCATACAGCTGCAAAAAAATACAGTGCATTCAGATTTGAGGATTCAACAGCTGGAACACCCACCGCGTGGTCCTGAACTAGATCCACGTGATTTTGAATGTTCCTTTTTTCGACGAAGGAGTACCTGCATTATTCCAAGGCGGCGTGAGAGTGGAGTGCTTCTAGCACGATGAAATTAGGGAGCTTGTCAAGAGAGTGACCAAGAGTACAGACGCTGAGGGTGATTATGTAGAGCACTGATGCTACCTGCAATGTGGTTTTTACCATGAAAATTGACTTTTAAGAAACTACATTCACTTTTGGATTTTTAAACACACAATCCCAAAGCTAAAGGATACTGGTTGCAATTGTGTCCAAAACAGGAAAGCACGCACATCTCGCTCGATAGCGTCCCCGCTCTCAGTATGCTTGCGTCCTGTTGACACTGTGGTCTTACAAGTACCCTTATGTTCGTGGAGTATCCCCTCAAACCGTTCTGTTAAGAAATAAAATTTGATATGTTGCCCCGTTTCGGATTTAATTAGGTCTTGCGCGTGCTGACTCAAGCAGCCTGCCGGAGACGATGTTGTCAAACGTGGTCTTCGTTTGGTTTCCTAAAACCGAGCACGAGAGCGATACAAAAACTGGTCATTGGACAGTAGCTACGATCGAACCCGAGACAACGGTGACTTGTCTCGTGCACTGTTATCTATGCTATGAGAATAACTGACACTAATTGTATCTGGCAGGTTGCTTGAACCTGCGCGTGCAACGACCTGATTGACTAACTTCAACGCTAATTTATCGGAAGCGATGCAACAAATCGAACTTTTTTCTTAATAATTATTTATCAGCACAAACTACACTGCAACACTCTTACAAACTTTTCAGACAACCGTAAATAAATATTACCGCTACGCTAAATAAATCGTCCTGCCGTAGGAAAGTTAGTGTTCCCGTGAGAAGCCGAGGTGGGTTGCTACTGTTTTCGCCGCTACAATACACGATCTTCAGGCCTCTCTAGGATAAACCGGGTCATCATGCGTATAACTTGATAACCGCCATATCATACCTCGACAGATGGCACAATCAAACTGATGTCGGCGAGGATGAATTTCTTCCTTCCCGGCTATTGTACTGACAGCACCAGCGCCGTCTGTTTGTTGGAAATACTAACAGAAAGTCTTTTTTTTATCTCCGTACACGGAGTGTAAAATAAAACGTAAATATACTTTTGAGATCATATCTTGGCTTGTCAGTTATCAGCTTGTCTAGAAACTCTATAACTAACACTTCAAAAGACATACAATTTTTTCTTTTCGCCGAGTAGACATTTGCAATATGTCATTTGTTACTTCCGTAAGACGTAGCTTTACTATGCTCTGAACACTCTCGCAATATATGGCGAGTAATACATCACTATAATTTTGTCTTTACAAGTTGTTAAAAATATTCCATGTTTTGAGAGGTGATGGTAAGGATCGAAACAAGAAAAATCTGTCCACTAAAAATGGACTCTAAAATGCACACCTTGAGAACTAAGAGCATTTGTTCATCTCTTCTTCTGGAACCTCTTTGCTTTCCATGTTTTGAGAAGTGTTAGTACGGACCAAAACATGGCAAAAATGCACATTGAACATGGACTCTAAAATGCGCAGTTTAAGAGCTGCGACCGCTTGTTTATTTTCGCTACTGTGAAACACATCTCCCCTACTGCAACGTGTTTGATATTACGAACGACCTACAGAATACAGTTAACAAATTAATAAACAGCAGGGCTTTTAATGTTATCTGCTTGCTGTTACACACGACCTACACTTGTGAGCCATCGCTAAAGGAGGTGCTCAATAAGGTGTCCATTCATAGAAAGGCATGTTCCTGTTAGACGTCTTAGGAATCCTGCTTTCCCTGAAAAACTCCAGATTTGTCACGAATGCGCTGACAGGCATTGCAGGGATTCGCATAGTGTTTACACAACATTAAGAGAGCTTGAATACACTGTTGAACACGTCGCAGCGATAACTACTTGCTGTTCAAAAATTCTTATTTACTGAAGCGTTTCGGACACAGCCCATCATCAGAATATGAAAAAGAAAGGTCTTTGTATAAAGTATGGAGTCACGTTGTAGCACCATAATTAATACTGTAAATATTTTATACTGATTAATTCTGTTTAATGTCAAGTATGTATTTTTTACTATGTAATGTCTTTAACCTATTGTAATGAAGTGGAAAGCTGTGTAAAATGTTTTCTCTTTACCATTCAAATTCTTTGTATTAATTGGAGAAAAGTAGTATTTAATTATGTTTATTTTATTTTGACTTATTAATGTGTTTAAATTTTGAGATTTTATTAAATATATTTGCTTCCAACTACACTCCTGGAAATGGAAAAAAGAACACATTGACACCGGTGTGTCAGACCCACCATACTTGCTCCGGACACTGCGAGAGGGCTGTACAAGCAATGATCACACGCACGGCACAGCGGGCACACCAGGAACCGCGGTGTTGGCCGTCGAATGGCGCTAGCTGCGCAGCATTTGTGCACCGCCGCCGTCAGTGTCAGCCAGTTTGCCGTGGCATACGGACCTCCATCGCAGTCTTTAACACTGGTAGCATGCCGCGACAGCGTGGACGTGAACCGTATGTGCAGTTGACGGACTTTGAGCGAGGGCGTATAGTGGGCATGCGGGAGGCCGGGTGGACGTACCGCCGAATTGCTCAACATGTGGGGCGTGAGGTCTCCACAGTACATCGATGTTGTCGCCAGTGGTCGGCGGAAGGTGCACGTGCCCGTCGACCTGGGACCGGACCGCAGCGACGCACGGATGCACGCCAAGACCGTAGGATCCTACGCAGTGCCGTAGGGGACCGCACCGCCACTTCCCAGCAAATTAGGGACACTGTTGCTCCTGGGCTATCGGCGAGGACCATTCGCAACCGTCTCCATGAAGCTGGGATACGGTCCCGCACACCGTTAGGCCGTCTTCCGCTCACGCCCCAACATCGTGCAGCCCGCCTCCAGTGGTGTCGCGACAGGCGTGAATGGAGGGACGAATGGAGACGTGTCGTCTTCAGCGATGAGAGTCGCTTCTGCCTTGGTGCCAATGATAGTCATATGCGTGTTTGGCGCCGTGCAGGTGAGCGCCACAATCAGGACTGCATACGACCGAGGCACACAGGGCCAACACCCGGCATCATGGTGTGGGGAGCGATCTCCTACACTGGCCGTACACCTCTGGTGATCGTCGAGGGGACACTGAATAGTGCACGGTACAACCAAACCGTCATCGAACCCATCGTTCTACCATTCCTAGACCGGCAAGGGAACTTGCTGTTCCAACAGGACAATGCACGTCCGCATGTATCCCGTGCCACCCAACGTGCTCTAGAAGGTGTAAGTCAACTACCCTGGCCAGCAAGATCTCCGGATCTGTCCCCCATTGAGCATGTTTGGGACTGGATGAAGCGTCGTCTCACGCGGTCTGCACGTCCAGCACGAACGCTGGTCCAACTGAGGTGCCAGGTGGAAATGGCATGGCAAGCCGTTCCACAGGACTACATCCAGCATCTCTACGATCGTCTCCATGGGAGAATAGCAGCCTGCATTGCTGCGAAAGGTGGATATACACTGTACTAGTGCCGACATTGTGCATGCTCTGTTGCCTGTGTCTATGTGCCTGTGGTTCTGTCAGTGTGATCATGTGATGTATCTGACCCCAGGAATGTGTCAATAAAGTTTCCCCTTCCTGGGACAATGAATTCACGGTGTTCTTATTTCAATTTCCAGGAGTGTATGTATAAGCTGGTTCATACCTTGGTACTTGCATTGTATAAAATGAAAAGCAACAGTACTTCCCATCTGCAACGGAAGTAAGTTGAAGCGCTAGGAAAAGGTGGATGTGGCGCTCAGTCTGGACGCCAAGTGAGAGAGCACAGTCAGTCGGCAGCTAATTACTGGATAGTTTTGTCTGAGCAGCAATAGAGTGAACTGCGCAGGTGCCGGGTGAGGATTCCAGTACCTGTATGTAATATGGAAAGGCCTCGGATGTGTGTACGGCTATAAAATAGTGCTCTATTAATGTAAAAGGCTCTAATTTTGGAAATGTCATCTCCAAGAAGAAGATAATAGAGCCAATTATATCCAGAGGAGAGACCAGTAGCCGTTATGTACTCGCCACCGATATTGCGCAATCACTTCGGCAGATATAAGAGGTCAGAAATTTTGTCAGAGTATGAACCAGTACATTTAAGTGTTGTTTAATTTAGAGTTATCAGGCAAATTATGTGAAACTTGCGTCCGATCCTAGATTTGGTTTCTCTCATGATACCTCTTAGGGTCCACTCCACATAAATACTGACATCCGAGTATCCTGAGTGTTAAACTCTAATGAAAATAAAAGGTTGATTATTTGCACAATTCTGAATGCAAAAAGATATCTCGAGATACTGTCGTTTCAAGTTAGCGTTGCATTTATGAAAACCTCCATAGTGATTGGTTTGTTTTATTTCAAACTGTTTGTGCTTTAAAGATTAGCTGCATTAAATTCTGTTAGTGAAAAATACTGGTTGTATCCATTGACTCGCAAGTCACCGAAGTGGCGTCAGCTAAAAAGGAATTTCGGCGGCCGAACACCCTGCATGGGGTCTCCCGGCCAACAATGCCGTACGATCATTTCATTTCACTGGTTGTGTTAATGGCAATAAGACAGCACGTTGTTTCGAAGTTAGTTAGAGTGTAAATGCACTTAAAGTCGTGCTTAAAATTATATAGAGAAAATTGCCAGCATTAACTGTTTTAAAAGCCATGCAAGGTGAGCGAAATTAGTGAAAGAATAATACCAAAATATGCATTTTACGAATTGTCTCAGAAAAGTGTGTTTAGTTTGCTTTATGGTGTTGGACAGTTTAAGGGCCCCAATTTCGAGTTGCTTAAAATGAATAAACCTGCTTGAATAATGAAGATATTAATTGCAGTTGAAGTAAGTTTGTGAATTTTGTGTACTTTGTGTGATGAAAATTGGAAACCCAGTTTGAGAGCCCCCACCAACAATTTTGCTTATTGAAGATAAAGTTACTGTAATTGTCCTCATCCATGAAAAATAGAAACAATATTACCTCTTAATGAGTGTAAAAATCCTACTGCAAATGGCTTTTAATTATATTTGTACTATTTGGAAAGTTACTGTTGAAATAGGACAAAGTCCATGTCCATTTCTGGTTTAATATTGACTTTCTTAACTTTTGGTGACACGTAATTCATATACAACAAAGTAATTACTACTGGGAAGAAATGAGCTATTAACTGTTTCTATGAGAACTTGCATACACTGTTTGTAACTGCTAGCATCACTGTACCCCTTATCCGATTATAGTAGAGTTATTGCACTTCTTTGGAAAGAAGTAATAGTAGCTTTCCTTTATCATAACTCTATACAGATTGTATAAAAGTAATGTGTCACATTACTATGCCTAATTAGGCTGGCGACTGTTTTATTCCATTTAAGCAAATTTGGTTACTTAAAACGTTTCCCAAACTTCAATCTTTAGCTTTCTGGTTTCTTCTGTAGTACTAAATTCAGGTTCGATAAGTCAAATCCAATAGGTAACTCAAGGTCTGTTTACTAAAATCCTCCCAGAGGGTAACATTAACTGCGTCGTAATACCATAATTCGTAATACACTGTATGTTGATATAACACGTAAAGCAGTATAGTGTTATATTTGGCTTTTCCCTTGACAGGACTAAATGTTCTGTTGGGCAGTTAATGTTATAACGTGTGTCAGCTGTCAACATAATAACTCAACTGGTCCCAATGAAGGGTTGTGCCCAAAACGTGTCAGTAAATAAGATCCTTTTGAATGGTAAGTCAACAGTTATTCTGGCGACCTATTGAGCAGTGGCATGTCTCCTCAAGTTTACGTCATAGTCGTAGGACTCTTGCGCAACTCCATGTCGCACCTCAAGTCTATTTCAGCTCTCCCCACAATTGAAAATTCAAGGGATTAAGATTGGGGGAAAGAGCTGGACGATATACTAGAAACCGACCCATACATTAGCCAGTAAATGTCTGTGTGAAGTGTTCTCGGACGTGTCGGAGAATATCGGCTGGTGCTCAATCATGCATGAACCACATTTTCAGTCGTTCTTGGAAAGGTATCTAGCCTAGCAGGAGAGGCAAATCGTCTGATAGGAACTTAACGATACCTCGCATCACTCACCTGTTTGGTAGCAGGCCCATGTAAGGTCCCGTTAGTCTACCGCCAATAATACCTGCACATAATTTAATTTAAAATATGCGCCGATGCCTTGCTTCTTCATCTGTATGTGGATTTGTAGCAGCCCACGCATGCTGGTTATGAAAATTGACAGTCCCATTTCGTGTCTGTCTTGTATGAGAACAGTACTTTTGTTGTCAAAAGTGGATATTCACCACACCTTTGCAATACTATTCGCAGAAGCTGCATTCTGGCAAGCTGATCTCGTGACCGAAAGGCTTGGACACGCTGTATATAATAATGGTATAACAACTTTTCATGCAGGATCGCCCACACAAAAGCTGGCGAACCCAGATAGATGCCGAAATTCTACGTACACTACCTCCAGTATCTACTTCCACTCGCTGCAATACCTCCTCCTCCTCAACTGGATCCACGACCCGTCGTTTTTGGAGCTACGGAGCCAGAGTCTGCAAGTGGCTGGAAAAGACGGCTGAATAACTGTGCACACGGTACTCTGCGTTCTTGATTTTTACAGCATACACGACACGGGCTCTATAGGTTGTTTCTATTTGCCAGACCATAACAGAAGATCACGTCTGCCACTTTCCGTGTGGAGTAGTAGGCTTCTATTATGCTGGTAAGTACAATTATTTCGCAAACCTCAGTACTCGTACTGGCTCCATTAGAAGTAATGTTTATGCGCTTCACGTAACCAGATTGTGAACATAGTTTATAGTAACAACACTAACAGATATTTACTGCGTAATGTATCCGTGGATAATAACAGAAGAATGTTTTATCGTTTGTTTACTGCATTCTGTAGGTCGTTCGTAATAGCAAAGAGCTTGCAATAGAAGAGATGTATTGCACAGCAGCGCAAGGAAACAAGTGCTCATAGCTCCTAAAGAACGCTTTTTAAAGCCTATGTTTATCGTTCATTTTTGTCTTGCTTTGGTCCATACTACCACCTCTCAAAGTTTGGAATATTTTCTAACACCCTGCTTAAAGTATACAAGCTTGGAAGAAAAGAAAAACACTGCAACCAGCCATACCTACATAAAGACGTCTCTAAAGATAAGTTACTTGTTCACAGCTCGAGTTAGCCCTATTTTCATTAAGTACTGAAAATTACTGACCACAATGTATTTCACACATGTAGCCACAATTTCTTCAGCCATAACAGCTTACTTGGCTATATATCTTGAACTTAACGAGACGACGACTAGTCACTGGTTATTCATGCTCCAGTCCACTAAGAAACTCTGTTTAATGGCAAAGATTTACTGCGTAATTGATAACACTTGTGTTAAAATATATAAAAGGATAACATTATGGTATTACAATTTGCGGACAATACAAGCGAATTTGCGGTGGGGTAGCAACAAATACCATGTACAGTAGAAAGTCCACGTCGTTCATTACTTACGTCCAAGAATATGACCCTCAGCGTAAAACGACTTTTCTGTCGCCCCTGTGAAAGCGAGAAACTTTTGCTTCTTCGACGCCTAATCTCGAACACCCGCACAACTAAATACTAGCTGACTGAGCAAGAGTTTTTCTCGGGCAACCACTCTGTATCACGCAAGATAAGAATGCTGAATCTCAATATATTATCACGGATACGTAATCATTCCGGAAACCGTATCAGTACTTCAAGAACGGAGCTCGCGGCGTACGCAGTGTGATTATCTTGCTATTGCAGGTATATTAAACCAGATACCATAATCGTTAGACACAGCGTCTAATTACTATCCAAGAATTCGAAATGTTTGCAGATAATTCCGATTTCTATATTATTTGTTAGTTTTACTATCAGGGACTATAAAAAACCGTTCGACGAAATGCTGTCGCAGAATACGGTATATTATTTTCCAGAGGTTAGCTATAGTTAATTGGTGTTAATTTCATTTTAGATTACAATAATGTTATTTATGAGAGTTATTAAAACTCCTACGGCACGAAGACGTGCTAGATTAGCACTTTTGTGAAACCGCACAAATGAAACATTATTCACTGGGTTACTCATTCAAAAATCGCATTTGAATATTGTTTGTTTGTAAGAAAATCGTGTTTAGCCTCATATAATGAGGGCAGAAAATCAACTTCGACATCAGAAGTTCAGGAATACATGCTGCAGAAGATGAAGAGATAGCAAAATTAATGGGGATATTGATCGGGCAATTCAGTGTACACAGGGAGTTGGTAATGTAGTAGTCATGGAGAATTGGAACGCTGTAGTAAGGGATGGAACAGAAGAGATGATTACAAGAGAATATGGGCTTCGTAGTAGTAACCGTAGAGGAGAAAGACTAACTGATTTCTGCAACAAATATCAGCTAGTAGCAGCAGATACATTGTTCAAAAATCACGTGAGGAGGAGAGAAACTTGGAAAAGGCTCGGAGACGCGGCAAGATTACTGGATTACATCATGTTCGACATAAATTTCGAAATCAGATACTGTTTTGAAAGGCGTACCCAGGGGCAGAGCCGGCCGGAGTGGCCGAGCGGTTCTAGGCGCTACAGTCTGGAGCCGCGCTACTGTTGCGGTCGCAGGTTCGAATCCTGCCTCGGGCATGGATGGGTGCGATGTCCTTAGGTCAGTTAGGTTTAAGTAGTTCTAAGTTCTAGGGGACTGATGACCTCAGATGTTAAGTCCCATAGTGCTCAGAGCCATTTGAACCAGGTGCAGAGAGACTCAGACCACGATTTAGTACTGATGAAGAGTAGACTAACTGTTAAGAATCAATGTGGAAAAAATAGAATGCTGAACTGCTGGAGAATTGTGAGATGCGTTTGAAGTTCACTGAGGCTGTAGATACTTGATAATGAATTCCACAGCAGATAGGTTAGTTGAAGAAGAATGGACATCTTCATAAACGGCAATCACAGAATTTGTACAGACGACAACAGGTGTAGGTATAAGGAAAGTAACTGCAAACAGACCTTGGGGAAAAACATGAATACAGTAAAATAAGTCACTTGGGAATAAAATAAATCAGAAATGTACGGAAGCCAAGGCGAAAAAGCTGCAGGAATAATGTGAAGAAACCGAAAAAGAAATGATTATCGGGAAGAGTGATTCTGCATATAGAATAGTGAATTCGATATTCGGCGAAATTAAAAGCAAGGACATCAACATTAAGAGTACAATGGGAACTCCACTGTTAAACGCAGAACAGAGGGTGGATAGCTTGGAAGAGTACGTTGAAGGTCTCTGATGACGGGATAGAAGCAGAAATTGCAGTCGATATGGAAGAGAGAGGGGATCCAGTATTAGAGTTTGAATTTAAAAGAGCTCTGGAGACTAGAGATCAGGTAATGCAGAAGGGGTAAGGTGACGTTGCAGGCGGTTGTGGCCGATCGGTTCTAGGCGCTTCAGTCCGGAACCGCGCGACTGCTACGGTCGAAGGTTCGAATCCTGCCTCGGGCATAGATGTGCGTGACGTCCTTAAGGTAGTTAGGTTTAAGGAGTTCTAAGTTCTAGGGGACTGATGACCTCAGATGTTAAGTCCCATAGTGCTCAGAGCCATTCTTAGGTGACATTCATCGGAATTTATGAACCCATTGAGGAAAGTAACAATCAAACGAATATTCAGGTTTTTGTGTAGAATCTATGAGATTGGCGACATATCATCAAACTTTCGGAGAAACATCATCCACACAATTCCGAAGACAGCAAGAGCTGAATAGCTATCGTAAAATCAGCTTAATATCCCCTGCATTCATGTTACTGAATAGAATAACATGCAAAAGAATAGAAAAGAAACTTGAAGATCTATTAGATGACGATCAATTTAGCTTTAGAAAAGGAAAGGACCACAAAGACACTTCTGAAGTTGCGCTTGATAATGGAATCAAAATATAGAACATTCCGCACACATTCACAGGATTTGTCGGCTACAAAAAGGATTCTAAAATGTAAAATGGAACAAGATTTTCGAAATTTTGAAAAAAATAGGAGTATGCTATAGGAATGGATGGGTAATATAAAATATGTACAAGAACCAAACGGATCCGAAAGCATGAAAGACCAAGAACAAAGTGGTCGGATTAAAATGGGTGTAAGACAGGGATACAGTTTTTCACTGTCGCTGTTCAATCTATACATCGAAGAGTCAATGACGGAAATAAGAGAAATGTTCAAGAGTGGGATTAAAATTAAAGGTGAAAGGACATAGGTGATAAGATTTGCTAGTGACACTGCTGTCCTTAGTAAAAGTGAAAAAGAGTTAGAGGACCTGTTGAAAGGAATGGTCTAATTAGTAGAAAATGGATTGAGAGTTAACCGAAGAAAGACGAAAATAACGGGGAGAAGCAGAAACGAGATTAGAGATAAATTTAACATCGAAATTGGGGCCCAGAAGTAGATGAAATGAAAGAATGCCGCTTCCTTGTAAGCAAAATAATTTAAGATGTTCAAAGTGGGGAGTGTATGAAAAGCAGAAGAGCACAGGAAGAGGGCACTTCTGGCCAAAAAAGTGTAATGGTGTCAAACATCGGCTACAAATTGAGAAAGAAATTTCTGAGAATGTACGTTAGGAGCAGCACTGTATGGTGGTGAAGCACGTCCTGTGGTGGAGGGTACAAAATGAAGGAGGAAAACAGAGAGTGGACTCTACCCAGCAAATAACTGAGGATGTTGGGTGGAAGCGCTACTCTTCGCACGAAAGAGGAATCCGGGGCAGGCGCCGCATCAAACATGTCAGAAGGCTGATGACCTCAGCGCACTGCAGACAGAGAAACGTCAGTCATTTCGTGCCAAAATTCAACGGCAGCAGGATCGTGAAAGAACGGTTTATCGTTCCGCGATAATGCTTCCCGTGTTGGTCGGTATCCCACGACTGCCATACGAATGCAGGGTGGTTATAATTACATTTCACATATGAGATTTCCACTCTGCAGCGGAGTGTGCGCTGATATGAAACTTGATGGCAGATTAAAACTGTGTGTCGGACCGAGACAAGAACTCGTGACCTTTGCCTTTCGCAGGCAAGTGCTCTACCATCTGAGCTACCCAAGCACGACTCACGCTCCGTCCTCACAGCTTTACTACCTTCCAAACTTTACAGAAGCTCTTCTGCAAACCTTGCAGAACTAACACTCCTGAAAAAGAAAGGATGCTTCTCATTCTGTAAACATCCCGTAGGCAGTGGCTAAGCCATGTCACCGTCATATACTTTCTTTCAGGAGTGCTAGTTCTGCAACGTTCGCAGGAGAGTTTCGGTAAAGTTTGGAAGGTAGGAGACGAGGTACTGGCAGAAGTAAAGCTGTAAGAACGGGGCGTGAGTCGTGCTTGGGTAACTTAGATGGTAGAGCACTTGCCCGCGAAAGGCAAAGGTCTCGAGTTCGAGTCTCGGTCCAGCACACAGTTTTAATCTGCCAGGAAGATTCACACTTCACATACTTGAGCCAGTGTAGATGAAAAACTGTTTAACGTATAGGTACCCAACGTAATAGGAATGATGATTCAGACTGTGCGCTGCACTTTTCGTTGTTAGTTGCGATGTTAGTGTCAGGACTTGCCATTAAAAGACGGTACTAGTGCGGCGTCGTAGGGGTGAAATAGAAGCATCAGTTTGGATTAGAGTTGCAGACAATAAACATGTGCTTGTGCAAGGTGAGCAGGGCTTTACTCGTAAAGCTGTGTTATTAAAACAACCCCAACAGCGCTACTGCGCTTCGACAATATCGACGCTGTTGAGGAATATGGAGAGGCCCTCTACACCAGAATAGAAGAACAGCTTCAGAAGATCGAATTAACTGGCTATTTGAAAATTATTACTGGGAGAGGCCGACTGTCAGTTGTGCCACAAATTGTTGAACACGTTACTACTGTCATGACTAAGAATGCTAGACGCAATGTGCGATCTTCAAGCAGTGCATGAGCTGTGAACATTCCATGGTCCACCGTCCGAAAAGTCGGGCAGCAGTAGAGGAATCTCTAGCGCGGTTACAGGGTGTAATGGATGTAGATGATCGTCACATTTAACAACGTTTGAAACATGCAAGCTAAACATGGCTGGCCGCGGTGGTCGAGCGGTTCTAGGCGCTTCAGTCTGGAACCGAGCGACTGCTACAGTCGCAGGTTCGAATCCTGCCTCGGGCATGGATGTGTGTGATGTCCTTCGATTAGTTAGGTTTAAGTAGTTCTAAGTTCTAGGGGACTGAGACCTCAGATGTTGAGCCCCATAATGCTCAGAGCCATTTGAACCAGCTAAACAAGGAACGCAATTAACAAAAGTTTCCCTCTCATTGGGGAATGAAAATGTGTTTCTTTCAACAGTTTGTTCGTCATTTCTCTTCGGCGTTTTCTTACAAATGTTTCCACGAAGTTTCGCTGTTCTACGAAACCTAGTTTTTCACAGTGGTCCTCTCAAGTAGCGGAAGTTTAATAATAATCTTACCATCATGAGGATACGTTACAATACTTGATAACATACAATGTTCCGAAATTTTAATGCACATGAACGACAGTGTGATAGGTCAACAGCGCTACGAATCTCTTTTGAACGAATCGATCCTTTTTCCCCGTTAGGTGCAACGTTTCAGTGAATTGGAAATTTGTGGTAAGGTCTTACGGGACCAAACTGCTCAGGTCATCGGTCCCTAAGCTTACACGCTACTTAATCTAAATTAAACTAACTTAAGCTAAGGACGACACACACACCCATGCCCGAGGGAGGACTCGAACCTCCCACTCCGACGGGGGAAGCCGCGCCGTTTCAGTGACCTGCGATAAACTTACACTGATGGAGGGGCGAATGCTCACCCATATACATTGTTGAATCGACAACCCGTTAACTTCTGTCAAGAGTCTTGAGCTGGTTTCGAATCCGCGACGACTTGTTTCTGTGTTTGTAATTTTCGCTACTGTCCGACTGTTTAAAGTAGTGACTGCGTTGTTATTACAACTGTTACATCTTGTTAGATCGTGTAGACCCTTACAGAATCAGGCTGCGTATCGGAAGGAAGTGTAGAGCAGGTGCAGCGCCTCCAGGTTCTCCCGTAAGAGCGCGCGCGTTCCTGTGAAGGCACGCACCGGGCGGCAGAACGCCCACTGCCGGCTTTTGATGACCGCGAAGGTCCCGACACCCGCGGGAAGCTCCAAGGCGAGGTTGAGCCTTCACTGAGGTCACGGGCCACGGCTGCAATTGACGACTCTCCGTACACTCACCTCCCGTGAGAAGTGGCACCATGGCCGTCACATCAAGAATCAGCACCGATGCTTATCTACACACTACGACATTGCCTTTGTACAACATATAGTACACAAAGGGGAGAGGGAGGATCCTTAGTTCTTAAATTCAAAAACACAGACCAGTTGCTTTCTTCCGAAGAGCTCGCGGAGCTTTCTTTCTCGGGAACTTCTTCGAAACAATTAGCAGATGCAAGCAGTCCGGAATATTATTACACTTTTATGGCCGTTAAGTGTTCAATACTAATGTAAATACTACATCTGATGACTGGGAAGAAATTTTGTAGGGACATACCGAGCGTAAGGTACACGCACTAAAATACACAACTACCCATTAAAATTGCTACACCACGAAGATGACGTGCTACAGACGCGAAATTTAACCGACAGGAAGAAGATGCTGTGATATGCAAATAACTAGCTTTTCAGAGCATTAACACAAAGGTTGGCGCCGGTGGCGACACCTACAAAGTGCTGACATGACGAAAGTTTCCAACCGATTTATCATACACAAACAGATGTTGACCGGTGTTGCCTAGTGAAACGTCGTTGTGATGCCTCGTGTAAGGAGGAGAAATGCTTACCATCACGTTTCCGACTTTGGTCGCGTTGGTCGAGATCCAATGACTGTTACCAGAATATGGAATTGGTGGGTTCAGGAGGGTAATACGGAACGCCGTGCTTTATCCCAACAGCCTCGTATCACTACCAGTCGAGATGACAGGCATCTTATCCGCATGCCTGTAACGGATCGTGCAGCCACGTATCGATCCGTGAGTCAACCATCTGCACGAACAGTTCGACGACGTTTGCAGCAGCATGGACTATCAGCTCGGAGACCATGGCTGCTGTTACCCTTGACGCTGCAGCACAGACAGGAGCGCCTGCGATGGTGTACGCAACGTCGAACATGGGTGCACGAATGGCGAAACGTCATTTTTTCGGATGAATACAGGTTCTGTTTACAGCATCCTGATGATCGCATCCGTGTTTGGCAACATCGCGGTGAACGCACATTGGAAGCGTGTATTCCTAATCGCTATACTGGCGTATCACCCGGCTTGATGATATTGGGTGCCATTGGTTACACGTCTCGGTCACCTCTTGTTTGCATTGACGGCACTTGGAACAATGGACGTTACATTTCAGATGTGTTGCGACCGGTGGCTCTACCCTTCATTCGATCCCTGCGAAACACTACATTTCAGCAGCATAATGCACGATCGCATGTTGCAGGTCCTGTACAGGCCTTTCTGGATACACAAAATGTTCGACTGCTGCCCTGGCGAGCACATTCTCCAGATGTCTCACCAATTGAAAACGTCTGGTCAATGGTGGCCGAGCAACTGGCTCGTCAGAATACGCCAGTCACTACTCTTGATGGACTGTGGTATTGTGTTGAAGCTGTATGGGCAACTGTACCTGTACACGCCATTCAAGCTCTGTTTGACTCAATGTGCAGGCGTATCAAGGCCGCTATTACGGCGAGAGGTGGTTGTGCTGGGTACTGATTTCTCAGGATCTATACACCCAAATTGCGTGAAAATGTAATCACATTTCAGTTCTAGTATAATATATTTGTCCAATGAATACTCGTTTATCATCTGGTTTCTTCTTGGTGTAGCAATTTTAATGGTAAGTAGTGTAAATACACTTCTGTGTGCAGGCTGTGACACAGTTACACATTTCTCTAAGTCTGTTACATGTGCACTGTTATTAACTGACTGACTCCTAGAGACTGGGCTGTCTTTGGTTCCTTACCGAAATTTACGTAGGAGGGGCGTTCAATAATGCAACTCATTTTTTATCGGGTAATTTCGGTTGAAAAAAATGCGGAATTTGTTGTGGGACATCGAAGAATATTCCCGCTTCAGTCCCTACAGTTTCATGGAGTTCTGACGGGTGACGGCGCTGTAAGTCTCTAACTGAGGTGCTTTCCTAGCAGAGGCTGTCACTGAGTTTCTTTTGGTGGAAAACCAGAGCATCGCAGATATTCATAGGAGCCTTCAGAAAGTCTACAGAGACCTGACAGAGAACAAATGCACGGTGAGTCGTTGGGCGAGACGTGTGCCATCATCGTAACAAGATCGCGCAAACTTGTCCGATCTCACGTGTGCCGAGCTTTGACTTCTGCAATGTTGGAATGTAAAGACACTCTCATTCGAGGTGATCGACGGATCACAATCAAATACCTCGTTATTCAACTGGACACGTCTGTTGGCAGTACTAACACTCTTCTCTACCAACTGGGAAACTCAGGTATGTGCCCGCTGCCTTCATTGCCACCTAAAAGAAGACAATAAACAGCAACGAAGCACCATCTAAGTGGAATTGCTCGCGCGTTACGAGGCTGATCATGACAACGTTTTGTCGAAAGTCGTCACAGGCGATGAAACACGGGTTCATCACTTCGATCCGGGAAAAACGGCAATCCACGGAGGGGCGTCACACCACCTCTCCAATGCAGAAAAAGTTCGAAGTCGCATCCTCTGACGGTGAACTCATGGCGACGGTCTTCTGGGGCCCTGAAGAAGCTATTCTGTTTGAGGTCCTCCCTCGTGGTGCGACGATCAGCTCGGAAGTATACTGAGCTGCCTTCAGGAAATTGATGAAATGACTTCATCGTGTTCATCGCCACCAAAATGCAAACGAACTTCTGCTTATCCTTGACAACGTAAGGCCTCACACAAGTCTACGCATCCGAAAGGGTATCACAAAACTTCACTGAGCTGTCTTCCTCATCCATTCTACAGCACTCGGCACTAAGCAGTACGTGGATGATGGAGAGGTTATTGATGCAGTAAGACGTTGGTTTCGAAGTCGACCAGTAGCATTGTACCATACACGAATACAGGCCCTTCCATTGAGTTGGCGTAAGGCTGTCGCACTGAACAGAGATATTTTTGGAAAATAAAGTTTGGGGGCCAAAAGTGTGGGTATTAATATGGTGTATTGGAATCCTCAATAAAACGAACCAGCTTATAAAAAAATATGTTATATTACTTACTGAACGCCCCTTGTAACATTCCAGTTAGTTCTACATTGCAGCAAACATATACAAGAACAAAGTAGCAAACGACACCACCCCCAATTACAGCACGTCCAGAGTCAGTAAACAAATAATGTTTAGCTTTCACTACGTTCTACCGGACAATGACCTAAACATTATCATATACACGGGAGCTCCAAAGAAACTGGTATAGCCATGAGTATTCAAATATAGATATATGTAAACAGGCAGAATACGACGTTGTGATCGGCAGCGCCTATATACGACAATAAGTGTCTGGCACGTTAGACCGGTTACTGCTGCTAAAATGGCAGATTATCAAGATTTGAGTTAGAACGTGATAGTCGACTGGCCGAGCGGTTCTAGGCGCTTCAGTCTGGAACCGCGCGACCCCTACGGTCGCAGGTTCGAATCCTGCCTCTGACATGGTTGTGTGTGATGTCCTTAGATTTAAGTAGTTCTGAGTTCTAGGGGCCTGAGGACCTCAGATGTCAAGTCCCATAGTGATCAGAGCCCTTTTTATAGTCGGCGCACGATCGATGGGGCACAGCACCTCCGAGCCAGCGATGAAGTGGGGATTTTCCCGTACGACCACTTCACGAGTGTACCGTGAATATCAGGAATCCTGTAACACATCAAAACTCCGACGTCGCTGCGACCGGATAAAGATCCTGAAAGAACGGGATCAACGACGACTGAAGGTGATTCAAATGGCTCTGAGCACTATGGGACTTAACATCTGAGGTCATCAGTCCCCTAGAACTTATAACTACTTAAACCTAAGTAACCTAAGGATGTTAGTATACCTGGAAGGAAGACTGATTTTAACCCGATGACGGAATATGCTACCTGGAGGGTATTAAATGTATTGATAATGGTTTCAACATAGCCAGCCACCAGACAGTGCAGTGGTGGCCATCTACACTCCTGGAAGTGGAAAAAAGAACACATCGACACCGGTGTGTCAGACCCACCATACTTGCTCCGGATACTGCGAGAGGGCTGTACAAGCAATGATCACACGCACGGCACAGCGGACACACCAGGAACTGCGGTGTTGGCCGTCGAATGGCGCTAGCTGCGCAGCATTTGTGCTCCGACGCCGTCAGTGTCAGCCAGTTTGCCGTGGCATACGGACCTCCATCGCAGTCTTTAACACTGGTAGCATGCCGCGACAGCGTGGACGTGAACCGTATGTGCAGTTGACGGACTTTGAGCGAGGGCGTATAGTGGGCATGCGGGAGGCCGGGTGGACGTACCGCCGAATTGCTCAACACGTGGGGCGTGAGGTCTCCACAGTACATCGATGTTGTCGCCAGTGGTCGGCGGAAGGTGCACGTGCCCGTCGACCTGGGACCGGACCGCAGCGACGTACGGATGCACGCCAAGACCGTAGTTTCCTACGCAGTGCCGTAGGGGACCGCACCGCCACTTCCCAGCAAATTAGGGACACTGTTGCTCCTGGGGTGTCGGCGAGGACCATTCGCAACCGTCTCCATGAAGCTGGGCTACGGTCCCGCACACCGTTAGGCCGTCTTCCGCTCACGCCCCAACATCGTGCAGCCCGCCTCCATTGTTGTCGCGACAGGCGTGAATGGAGGGACGAATGGAGACGTGACGTCTTCAGCGATGAGAGTCGCTTCCGCCTTGGTGCCAATGATGGTCGTATGCGTGTTTGGCGCCGTGCAGGTGAGCGCCACAATCAGGACTGCATACGACCGAGGCACACAGGGCCAACATCCGGCATCATGGTGTGGGGAGCGATCTCCTACACTGGCCGTACACCTCTGGGGATCGTCGAGGGGACACTGAATAGTGCACGGTACATCCAAACCGTCATCGAACCCATCGTTCTACCATTCCTAGACCGGCAAGGGAACTTGCTGTTCCAACAGGACAATACACGTCCGCATGTATCCCGTGCCACCCAACGTGCTCTAGAAGGTGTAAGTCAACTACCCTGGCCAGCAAGATCTCCGGATCTGTCCCCCATTGAGCATGTTTGGGACTGGATGAAGCGTCGTCTCACGCAGTCTGCACGTCCAGCAAGAACGCTGGTCCAACTGAGGCGCCAGGTGGAAAGGGCATGGCAAGCCGTTCCACAGGACTACATCCAGCATCTCCACGATCGTCTCCATGGGAGAATAGCAGCCTGCATTGCTGCGAAAGGTGGATATACACTGTACTAGTGCCGACATTGTGCATGCTCTGTTGCCTGTGTCTATGTGCCTGTGGTTCTGTCAGTGTGATCACGTGATGTATCTGACCCCAGGAATGTGTCAATAAAGTTTCCCCTTCCTAGGACAATGAATTCACGGTGTTCTTATTTCAATTTCCAGGATTGTATGTGTACCCTTTAATAATAAATGCTCACAGTCAGATGGCTCAGTGTGATGCAAACGCGTGAAGCGAGTAGGAAACCATGCCGTGAAGACTCACTCGTGCTTCCTAAAGCACCATGTGCTAGCTGATAAGGGTGTTTCAGCAAGGGTCGATACCAGGTACCTCCGAGCTGCATGTGCAATTGATCCGTAAATTTAAGAATTTTTAGCATGTAGCAGACCCGTCAGCAACTGAGATACACTAATATATTGAAAAATCCGCCTTAGTTGCGAAAATTTTCTGGTCTTTACCTGAGAAGTGATGCCGGGGCCGGACTTCAATTAAGTAGTTTTAATTCGACATGGTACCACGGTACTATAGGTTTTAATTTTTAATGTTGACTGTGCCTTACTCTGCCATGTTATAGTAATTTTATGCTTCTGAAGATTATTATAGCTGAAACCTGGCTAAAGGGCAGAAAATTTTCACAAGTGGGGCGGGTTTTTTCAATATATTGATCTTTAAATGTAATCATTTCTTGCACTCCATATGTACTGTCGCAACAATAAATACGATGCTGTGACCTTCCGTGGGTGTTTTTGAAATTTAGACTTCTTAAAACGTTGTATTAACGCTTTTCTGAGCATTTCAAAAGAGTTAATACGGCATTTGTAACGCTAAAAAATAATACTTGCCTGTGCGCCAGATTAGTTAAACATTATTTCTCAATGCACGATTTGTTACAAAACGTGTGGTGAACACACGTAAATTTGAACTATAAGACACTGAATAAGGGAAAAATCTTAAATGGTTTAACTTGCAGTTTATATAACTATTCAAAGCTCTGAAAGGATTTCGTCTCTTTAGTGTTAGTGCCCACAGCGAAGTGCCGTCCGCGAAGCAGCCAATATTTCACGCACTTTGAAGGGGCAAAACGAGTCTGTTGTGGGCCATTCTACTTCAGAGAAAGTAATGAAAAAACGGAGAGGCTCTGCCTGCAGTAACGATCAGATTCACATTGACTAGATGACACTGGAACCAAAGTGTTGGTAGTTGTCAATGGAAGGTAATTTATGGGATACTTTGCTTTGTTTTCACAATTTCCACCAATGTTCTCACAATTGTCAAGAACATATTCACGAACTGCTTTAATTGCAGTATTTGTGGTATACTGCATACCATAGGTAAGTCTATTGATTATCTAGTCGGAACGTTGCAAAGCGATGTGAAATAGAACGAGCACATGAGACAGGTTGTAGGGAAGGTGAATGGCTAACTTTAGTTTACTGGGAGAATTTTTGGAAAGCACAGCTCTCCTATAAAGGAGACCGCGTGTAGAACATTCGTGCGATCTATTCTCGAAAATTCATCGAGTCTTTGAGATCCTCGTCAGGTCGAAGTAAAGGAAGGCAATGAAGCAATTCAGAGGCGTACTAATAGATTTGTTACCGTCAGCTCCGACCAACACGCCAATGTTACAGGAAAGCACTGTCCACTCAAATGGGAATACCTGGACGGAAGACAAGAACACCACTGAGAAAATTTAGAGAATCGGCATTTGCGACTGATTGCAGAACGATTCTATTGCCACCAACATACATCTCACATAAGGTAGGATAAGAAAGGTTCGAGATCGTACGGAGACATGTAGATAGTCCTTTTTCCCTAGCTCCACTTGCGAGTGGAAAAAGAAAGGAAATGACTAGCAGTAGTACAAAGTACCCCCTACCATGTGCCGTGCGAAGGTTTACTGAGTATGTACGGAGATTTATTTATTTATTTTTTATTTACGCGTCAAGTTCCGTAGGACCAAACTGAGGAGGAAATCTCAAAGGTCATGGAACGTGTCAATACATTAAATTACAACATAAAAGTAATAACAGATAAAAATAAAATGTTTATGAACCCGAAAAAAAACTCAATCCAAAGAAGATCTTTTGTCGGCAAGCTGCACGCACACTTTCTAAAATAAAAATGTTTCATTAATATAATGTGAAATTATATGTTTTCTGTCATAGCATAACGTCCGTGTAGCTTTTCAAATTTTGCGCCATGTGCAGTGTTGTTGCGGTGTACCTTTTATGGAATGACCGTTTTTCGTCTATATAGGTGAGACGTTTGTATCTTGAGATGGCATGTACCTCCAGCCAGTCTTATATCTCTGGCCTTTACACTTTAATGTTAGCTTTCTCCGCATGAAAGGCTGTCTACTACGACGAGAGTATAGATAGTTGTTGTTAGAGGAATGACGAGCATACATCATTGTTTTTCCACCAAAAAGTAAGTGTTTCCGTTCTTAATTCAACGTTATTCCAGCTATATGTGCACAAAAATTGAACTTACAGGGTTAATAATTATGACAGATATTTGTGTTAATAACCGTGTTGTTAATTTTCCCAGCATTTAATTACTGTAGGTTATGTTAACCATTTATTGAAGTCGGAGGAGAGCTGTGCCTTGAGCCAGTCGGCACCATGATCATTACCCAAGGCACTTTGTAATACACATTTACTATTTGGCAATATAAATTAACAATATATGTTACAATTGTTAAAAGAAATAAAAGTAATTTTTTTCTTCTGAAAGTTTATTAACATGAATTTTTAGACTTAATTTGTTAACAAGAAAAAATACTGTCATATCTGTCTATCTATGTGTTCAGTTAGCCCAGTTTTTGCGATCAACAAAATCCACGCATTTTAAGGTGCAGCTCTTGGTTCGAATCGAAAGCGCATCCTGAGCAAAATACAACATTTTGAAAAATTATCTCTATGATACAGCCTTTTAATAAATTTATTATGTATTGCGATTCACTTTATGGGAAAAAAGACAATTAAAAATAGTTAAATAGGCACATCAGATACCTAATTATTGCGTCTGCTATGACGGCCCAAAAAAATAAAATACAATACAGAAACATGCCAAAGGTACGAACCTTTCCCCTATTCCTTAGTACTGAAAGCGGAATATCATTTACATTGAAGAGGGAAAAATCAATATTACTGGTACATGCATGAATTAGTAATCATTAATTCATCTTCATAAAAACTAGAAGATTGTTTATTTTGCGTTCTAAGGAAGCCAAGTTACAATTCAGTGTTTGTCGATGACGAGGTCATCAGGGTCAGTTGTCCGCCTCCGTAACTCGGTGCTCAGCATGTTACACTGCTATTTGGGAGACCTTGCTTCGATTCCCAGTAATGTCATTGATTTTTCCTTGGTGGAAGGAGCTACTTGAGTGAGAAGTAGAGGCTCCAAGGTGAAGAAAACCGACAACGGCCGGGAGAGCGAAGCCCCTCCGTATCGCATTCGAATGACGCCATTGGCATAGGACGACACGGCGCACAGAGCCGGAGGTTTAGCTGACTAGCTCGGGCCGAAATGAGTGGAAGGAGTTACAATACGCAAGGAAAATTTCCAGAATTCACAAGGTAATTGTGCATATAGAAAACCTAAAAGACAAATAATAGCAACTGAGATTAGTCCAGCTCCTCCACTGTCACGACCATGGATTCGCCTAACACCGCTAATGTTTCTATTTATTTGTTTTCATTTTTTTACGTGGTTGTCCACAGTTAGCATGGAATCAAATATGCACTGACGGAACAAAATCACAACGCCAAAAAGTAATTAGTGTAGAGTAACGAAATTTCGGGAATGCATTTGCCCAGGTTACATATTTAAGCGATTAACATTGCTGGACCACAGCCGAATGTAAGCGCGAGAAAGCCATTGCAAATGTGAAATTCTGGTACGTTAGTAACCGGTGTAACCGCCAGAATGTTAAATGCAAGCATAAAAACGTGCATGCTTTGTGTTGTCCAGGTGCCGGGTGTCAGTTTGTGGGATGCCTGTTGCACGTGGTCGGTCAATACAGGGACGGTTAACGCTGTTTGTAGGTGGTACTGGAGACAAGATACTGGCAGAAGTAAAACT
Source organism: Schistocerca gregaria (assembly GCF_023897955.1). Taxonomy (NCBI): domain Eukaryota; kingdom Metazoa; phylum Arthropoda; class Insecta; order Orthoptera; family Acrididae; genus Schistocerca; species Schistocerca gregaria. Next base: position 708,065,117 of record NC_064923.1, on the reverse strand, counting down.
GTGAGGGCGGGGCGTGAGCACTTGGGTAGCTGAGATTGTAGAGCACTTGCCCGCAAAAGGCAAAGAACCCGAGTTCGAGTCTAGGTTCGGCACACAGTTTTAATCTGTCAGGAAATTTCAAGTTTCAATGCTGGAGTTGTCGCCCAATGATGTTCTGTACCTGCTCGACTGGGGGAAGATCTTTTGATCGAGCAGGTCAAGGAAATATCTCAACACTCCATCGTCGGCAAGAGTTATCCATTTGGAAACACCCCCTGGAGCAGTTCACGAATGGCAGCACAAGAGATCGAATCACCACACTGACGTACACATTTTCTGTCAGGCTGCATGGGAATACCACGATAGTGCACCTGCTGTCACACGAAATCACACACCAGACCATAAAGCCAGGTGTAGCATCAGTGCATTAAGCTCGCAGACAGACTGGTTGCAGGTCCTCCACTGGCTTCCCTGTAACCAACACAAGGTCATCATTGGCAGCTTTCATCAGAAGACACAACTGACCTCCTCCCTGCCCTCCGATGAGCTCTCGCTTGACACCACCGAAGTCGCAAATGGCGGTGGTCTGGGGCCAGTGGAACCCACGGTACAGGGCGTCTGGCTCGATCCTGTCCGTGAAGTACCCGATTTGTAACAGCTGTGTAACAGTTGTGTCGCTGTGGTGCCAACTGCTGCTGAAATTGCTGCTGCAGATGTAGTACGATGCTCCAGATCCATTCGCCGAACACTACTGTCTTCGTCATGGACTGTGCGGCTGGTCCCGGCGGAGGTTCGAGTCCTCCCTCGCGCATGGGTGTGAGTGTGTGTGTGTTTGTCCTTAGGATAATTTAGGTTGGGTTGGGTTGGGTTTTTTTGGGGGAAGAGACCAAACAGCGAGGTCATCGAGTAGGAAAGGATGGGGAAGGAAGTCGGCCGTGCCCTTTGAAAGGAACCATCCCAGCATTTGCCTGTAGCGATTTAGGGAAATCACGGAAAACCTAAATCAGGATGGCCGGACGCGGGATTGAACCGTCGTCCTACCGAATGAGAGTCCAGTGTGCTACCACTGCGCCACCTCGCTCGGTTATGATTTAGGTTCAGTAGTGTGTAAGCTTAGGGACTGATGACCTTAGCAGTTAAGTCCCATAAGATTTCACACACATTTGAACGACTGTCTTCCCTCTCGGAAGTGCAACGTGGCCATCCAGTTCAAAAATGGCTCTGAACATTATGGAACTTAACAAGTGAGGTCATCAGTCCCCTAGAACTTAGAACTGCTTAAGCGTAACTAACCTAAGGATATGACACATATCCATGCCCGAGGCAGGATTCTAATCGAAGTGGTCGCGTACCCATCCGGAGCCCGGTCTTCTTGCGACCACGGTTACCAGCAGCCATGTACAGTGGCAACATTCCTGTAAAGCCTTCTGCAGTATTCCAGAAGGAACATCCAGCTTCTCGCAGCCCTATTACATGATCTCGTTCAAATTCGGTGAGGTGTTGATAATGGCGTCTTTGCCGATGCAGGCATTCTTGACTAAAAGCAACTCACCACGACCAATCTCAAAGTAACTAAAGCTCATGACCTATCCATCGCGTATTTAAAGTAAACCTGTTTTTCATTCTCAAATTGGCGCTACTAATGTCACTCTTAGGCAACTGGAATAGGCGTCATCTTTAAGGTGCAGAAACAAGCCTACGGACTTTCATTTATGTCGCATAACTCCTTCCTAGTGTTGAATTCTTTTCCAGGTGATGTATTTCGTTAAAGAAAAGCCCATTTTTCCATACAAAGCAGTACTGCATTTGTACAGGATACAGTCACTTGATGACAGCATAAATAATACACGCCGAATAACATTATTATGATGCAGAAACGCAACATACAGTCCTTTTTTATATAATTTTACGAACCCAACAGTCTATACTACGTACTTTTTTTTTTTTCTAACGACTCGTTCCGGCTGAATAGTCTTCAGATCTAAAGTATGAAGAGAACGGTGGTTACCGTCAAAACTCAGCTCAAAACTTGGCTGCGCGTGTCATCTGTTGCTCATCATAGCTACCATCTTCTCCATATTTTAGATCGCCTAATTATGCCGAAACCGCTTATCACAATAAAAAATAAACGATACAGAAAGATGATTGTTCGTAAAATGATTGTGATGAGTCGTTCCGAAATAGCTGAAGAAAACGAATCTTTTCCGCTACGCGTCGCCCAAAACGAAAGTCCGCTCAGGGAGACAGCATACATCTAAATAAGTTGAAGGTTGCGACCGCCCTGACCTCTCGCTAACACGGGAAAAGTGAATGGCATTGATCTTTATCTCCGCTTTTAGCTTCCCCGTCATACATCACCCACGACTTCGCAAGGCGTTTTACAGCATAATAATCGATGACTGATGAGCGGCGAACTCTTCACGCAAATGTCACATGCAGTTTCCATTTATCATACTGCTAGTTCACTGAATGTGATTGGGATGCTGCACAATTTCTGACAACAAAAGTTAATTAAGCTTTCAGCTATCGTAATTTCACAATATTTAAACAAAGTTCTGTAAAGCTTTGAAAATAAATACTAGACAAGCCTCCGCAAAGTAAATACAAATGGAAAGCTTGGAAAGTAGAAGAATGCTGATACCGCACTTGAAGCTGCAAATTTAATGTGTGAGTCGTACATTGATAGCTCAGTCGGTCAGAGCACTGTCTGTGAAAGGCAAAGTTCTGGAATCGAATCCTGGTATGGCAAACAGTTTTCATCTGCCAGGAAGTTCCACTCATACAAGTATTCCTCCGCAGACAAAATACAATATAAAATCTGTGAGCAACATACACAAGTCATGCAGATTTGTACTCAGTTAATCAGCTTTAAGTCCCAGTGGAGTTGTCTTCCTCCGACCTGTTGTGTAGTGTCAAGTACGTACCTGTGTCGAGTGGAGACAGTGGTGAGAGCTTGTAGGGCGTAGTACTGAGATAATGTTGTTATGGATCAAGCAATGGAAGCAGGTGAAACTGGGTGCCGGTATACAGCCTTCTCCTCTCGACTAACATTAGATGAACCGCCGTGCTTTACGTCATCATCCGATGGACGAATCAGCACTGTCAGTAACACATGTCCTTACTCGTTGAGACATTGGCATAAAGTACGGGTACCTCATTCCCCCCATCTACATCTACATCCATACTCCGCAAGCCACCTGACGGTGTGTGGCGGAGGGTACCCTGAGTACCTCTATCGGTTCCCCCCTTCTATTCCAGTCTCGTATTGTACGTGGAAAGAAGGATTGTCGGTATGCTTCTGTGTGGGCTCTAATCTCTCTGATTTTATCCTCATGGTCTCTTCGCGAGATATACATAGGAGGGAGCAATATACTGCTTCACTGTTCGGTGAAGGTATGTTCTCGGAGCTTTAACAAAAGCCCGTACCGAGCTATTGAGCGTCTCTCCTGCAGAGTCTTCCACTGGAGTTTATCTATCATCTCCGTAACGCTTTCGCGATTACTAAATGATCCTGTAACGAAGCGCGCTGCTCTCCGTTGGATCTTCTCTATCTCTTCTATCAACCCTATCTGGTGCGGATCCCACACTGCTGAGCAGTATTCAAGCAGTGGGCGAACAAGCGTACTGTAACCTACTTCCTTTGTTGTCGGATTGCATTTCCTTAGGATTCTTCCAATGAATCTCAGTCTGGCATCTGCTTTACCGACGATCAACTTTATATGATCATTCCACTCACTCTTTCTCTCTCTCTCTCTCTCTCTCTCTCTCTCTCTCTCACACACACACACACACACACACACACACACACACACACAAACACACTTACACTAAAGTACACGAAAACTAAAACTGTAAATATCGTCCTTATACTTGAAAGATGTCGTGAATCTTTCATCTCGACTGCTGTTTACACGTATTTCACGCGATTGGCCAATTTTGGCCATACGGGCCATTCTCAGGTGCAGTGGTGCCAACATGTCATAACACACACATCAAAAAAGTTTTGCAATCACCCCGGTTCGCAGAACTCCTGTAGATAGACGCTGACTGTGGATATTTTATCACAGACACAGCCCCTTTGACTGTTCAGAGATGTCACTAAACCCGCCAAAAGATGTAAACAACCATGGATGAGCAGCGCCTATTAGACCTATGGGATCTGACAGCCGATCAGGTCCAGTCATTCCACCAGGAAGGAGGTACACGGCTCGTGTTGGCTGTAGTCCAACCATGCCTAGACGGTCAATGCCGCGGTTCGATTGCGTCCGCATTGTTACTTTGTGCTAGGAAGGGATCTCAAAAAGGGAAGTGTCCAGGCGTCTCGAAGTGAATCAAAGCGATGTTGTGCAAACATGGAGGAGATACAGAGAGACAGGAACTGTCGATGACATGCCTAGCTCAGGCCGTCCAAGGGCTACTACTGTAGTGAATGACAGCTACCTATGGATTATGGCTCCCAGGAAACCTGACAGCAACGCTACCATGTTGAATAATACTTTTCGCGCAGCCACAGGACGACGTGTTACGACTCAAACCGTGCGCAATAGGCTGCATGATGCGCAACTTCACTCCCGACATCCATGGCGAGGTCCATCTTTGCAACCACGACACCATGCAGTGCGTTACAGATCGGCCCAACAACATGCAGAATGGATCGCTCAGGTTTGGCATCACGTTCTATTCACCGATGAAGTCGCATATGCCTCCAAACAGACAATCGTCGGAGACGTGTTTGGAGACAACCCGGTCAGTCTGAGCGCCTTAGACACACTGTCCAGCGATTGCAGCAAGGTGGAGGTTCCCTGCTCTTTTGAGATGGCATTATGTGGGACCGACGTACGCCGCTGGTGGTCATGGAAGGTGCCGTAACCGCTGTACGATACGTGAGTGCCATCCTCCGACCGATAGTGCAACCATATCGGTAGCATATTGGGGAGGCATTCGTCTTCATGAACGACAATTCGTGCCCTCATCGTGCACATCTTGTGAATGACTTCCTTCACGATAACGACATCGCTCGACTAGAGTGGCCAGCATGTTCTCCAGACATGAACCCTATAGAACATGCATGGGACGGATTGAAAAGGGCTGTTTATAGACGACGTGACCCACCAACCACTCTAAGGGATCTATGCCGAATCACCGTTGAGTATGGCGACAATGTGGACCAACAGTGCCTTGATAAACTTGTGGATAGTATAACACGACGGATACATGCATGCATCAATGCAAGAGGACGTGCTACTGGGTACTAGTGGTATCGGTGTGCACAGCAATCTGGATCACCACTTCTGAGGGTCTCGCTGTGTGGTGGTACAACGTGCAATGTGTGGTTTTGTAAGGTGTCAGGCAAATCCAACACCTTCCATGAAAACCCTGACATAATAAGCAAATCTAGTAGTATGTCACATAGCTCCGAATAAATCGTGACATTAAATTAACCAAAGTAATACAAGTAACGAGTGAGCAAATGGAATACCACAGACCAACACAAGAATGCCTAAATGCATGTCGTACCTTCCCACCGTGAGACCGACACAGTTCCGAGGGGGAAACGAGAACAGAAGCCGAGAGCAGAACCGTGTTAAGCTAGAAGGCCCTTCGATAAGGGATGGACTGGACACCCATGTAGCCAGCCTACCTCTAAGACTACCACCCGCACGTTTTAGCGTGAGACTTTTTCGCGCCTCTGTTACGTCAAGGACCACCCCCCCCCCCCCCTCCCCAGGCAATGTTAAAAGCTAGAGCCCTCCAGAAAAACAGTATAGATCTTACGATAACACAAAAAGGGCAACTACCATCCGCAAGTTTTAGCGTGAGACTTTTTCGCTTGTCTGTTACATTAGGACCACCCCCCATCCCATGTTAAAAGATAGAGCCCTCCATAAGAACAGTATAGATCTTACGATAACGCTAAAAGGACCACACCAGCTGCGGGTTTTAGCGTGAGGCTTTTTAGCGTCTTTGTTACATTGCAAACTTTAAAAACATTGCCCCACCACGAAAAGTATAACGTTTCTCATTGGATAGACAGAATTTTTGTAGGCGGAGCTTAAGGTTAACATTGAGACTCTGATTGGTCAGATGAAAACACAGCCAGATAGTTTTTTTTAAACAAACTTCGGTAAATTGTAGTAAGGAGAAGTTAGAGTTGGGTTGCTTCCGAGATGGCGAGGTGAGCGAAGCTGTGCTGCCCGCTGTCGCCCTGACGCTGCCTAAACACCGACAAGGTAATGAACGCACGCGCATAAGGCTTCACTCAGAACTGCAGAAGTCTCATCTGTTACACCTCCTTTTTGCGTAATACTAGTGTCGATCGTAAATTAAAGCTCATGGTGTTCACATTTGCCACTTGAAGTAAAAATCTAAAACGCGATGATTTCTCTGTTATATAATTATTGAGAAGCCACATCAGCCACTGTAATTTACGACAAGTTACATAAGTAATTAAAGATAATTGAGGGTCACTGTAGACCATTTTGACAGTTTTCTCTTTTGTGAAACTTAATTTAAACCTAGATTATAGATGTGATATGGCATAGGTCACCCTTCGATCCATTGTAGAACTTGGAAACCCATTCAGGGAATATTCGTTCACATTTTTATTGAACGCAGTTGGTTTTTACCATCCTATACTAATCACTTCCTTTTATCAATAGTGCAATTTATAAACAATGTTTTGTGAGTAGAATAAAATTTCCAATGGTAAACTTAACTGCTTTTTCGACGTTATTTTACCAGCTAACTAAACATAGGAAAGCCTTGAACCCCTTCCTCTAGATTTAGTTAGTATTAAGATTCTTTTACAGGGAGTGCAGTGGAGCTGACGCTGAAATCATTAAGTATTTGGTTATATCATCGCTAGTCTCACTGAACTCTTCTGAGCTCTATATGTCATGTGTGGTCTGGCGTCTCCATACCAGCAACAGGTCCCAGGTTCAAACTAGTTAATTCCCTAAAAAAACACGCACAGAGCGTCGTTGCGCAAAAGTGGTACGGAGACACGATATAGAACAAACAGACACCACTATGAATGTTTAGAGTTTTCATGAGCAATATAAAAGGTGTAAATGATTTTTATGTTGACCTCTATTCCAATTTCTGTACAGGTTCCGGAACTCTCGGAACCGAGGTGATGCAAATCTTTTTTGATGTGTTTACACCTGATTGTTTAGCGGCTGACATTGCAGTTCAGAAAGTGAGCAAGTGCAAGCATCAAATTTAGAACATAATGTATGCTGATTACAGTAATGGTCATCGTAAAAACTTCCTAGACACTGCATGTGCTCACTTTCCTTGTTCTTTAAATAAAAAAAAGCAAGCGTTCTGGCTCAGACAGGTAAATCGGAACCGAGCGATCACCGAGTCATCCTCTGACAATAGCGTAATTTGGTTGCGTATGGAGGAGCGCGGGGTCAGGACACAGCCACTTCGGTTCAAAATGGTTCAAATGGCTCTGAGCACTATGGGACTCAACTGCTGTGGTCATTAGTCCCCTAGAACTTAGAACTACTTAAACCTAACTAACCTAAGGACATCACACACATCCATGCCCGAGGCAGGATTCGAACCTGCGACCGTAGCACTCGCACGGTTCCGGACTGCGCGCCTAGAACCGCGAGACCACCGCGGCCGACCGCCACTTCGGTAGTTGTCTGCTTTCTTGACTTTGGAGCCGTTACTTCCCAATCAAGCAGCACCTTAATTAGCTCCACGGGACCGACTGCTTCACTCCCAGCAAGGACAGATTCCCTGCTAGTACTGGGAATATAGGCCGGGTCTCCCCATAGCAGCCATACACGCTACCACTGACCTACGGAAGTAGATATTCGTTGTTGAATGGCTGTTAAAATGTAAAAGCGTAAAAAATTTATTGAAATAGACAAGAAAATTCAAGAGAGAAAACTCTAGTGATATGATGCGTCATAAGCCTCACACTGCAAGAAGGGTAATGGACCCCAAGTAAAGAGTAAAACTAAAGATGAAGTGCATCAAATGTGTTAGAAGCGATCGGAGGGGAGAGCTAACTACTGTGGGTGACATACAGGACCAGGTTAAATGGAAGAAACCAGAATAACACATCAGAATAATAATTACGGTTAAAATAAGAAAGTATAAACAAGAATAACTAAAAGAAAGTCATAATAATTTGGGTCGCTCCTCACACACAAAAAAACATTAATTTATCCATTTTCGTTGCAGAACAGCGAGGCTGTTTTCGTAAATTATCCTATAGAAAATACTGCAACCAGCCACAAGTTTTCTTGAAATTATTTTGTTATACCATTACTAATTTTGGTCCTAAGCCCATCACCAGATAGTGGAGGTGACCTCTTGTCATGCGTGTCTTCCTGAAAAGCCCTACTTTACATATTATAGGACAGAGGTTTGATTTGTTTCTACAATTCGTACTAATCAATGAGTGAACTAGACACAAGTTCACTTAATTCATCAGTATGGACTGTAGAAGAAAATTAAATTTCTGTCGTACAATATGTAAAGGAGGGCTTTTCAGGAAGACAAAAAATGTAGTCATTGCTACCATCTTATGTTGGAGTCGGACCGAAACTAGTAATGGCATAATACAATAATTTCATGTAAACTTTGGAGTGGGTGCAATATTTCCTACAGTGTAACCCAAAAAAGGTCTAAGCCATCCAACTTAACAAACAGGCTAAAACCTCGTAAAACTGGAAGGAAAAAACACCATCTATGCAAGTCACCTTTAGTTGTGTTGTACCCAGACATGTTTCAGTACTTTCTGTGCTATCTTCAGTCGTTTCATTTATTTTCTTTCTCACATGATGCTATCAGTTACCTACGTTGTTAGTTTTGCATTTATCATCAGTTTTACAATTTGTCATCCGCCCACTGAAGATAGTACAGAAAACATTCAAATACGTTTGGATAAAACAGAACTAATCAGACGGTCTCTTGCATAAGGCGGAATTTTTTCTCCAGTTTTTCTTAGCAAGCACGGAAAGTAAGAATAGCTAGCTATAATGGGCGATCAAGAAGTTTCTGTTAGAGGACGTTGCTGCAGCGTATATGCAACGTAGACCTACTCCGATGCGGGTATATAAGCACCGACATGTTGGCTACGAATTAGTGTGGAATTCGTGTCTTTCTGACGAGCGTGTGGTAAATGCCGAAGCGTGAACTATGGCCGCATTATTACCAAATGCCTCTAAACAGTACGAACATGCTGTTATTCTTTTCTTTGCTGCCGAAAGACAAATTCTGGTAGACATCCATAGGAGAATAAAGAATGTGTATGGGACAGCATGTCTGTCGAAAAGCACCGTTATGGAACGGTACTGCTCCTTTATGATAACAGCAAGCCCCATTATAGCAAATGTCGTGACGCAGAAGTTACGCCAAATCAAGTGGGAGACATTCGAGAACCCGCCCTATAGTCCTGATCTCTCCCTATGCTATTATCACGTCTTTGGTCCCTTAAAAAAGGCCTTGAAGGGACGGTGATTCTCGTGGGACGAGGATGTGCAGCAGGCAGTTGCTGACTTCTTCACGCAGCAGGACACGATTTGTTGCCCAACAGGTATATTCAACCAGGTGTGTCGATGGGATCATTGCCTCAACGCTCACGATGACTTTGCCCGACTGGCATACCGATTCTGGATTGTACGTTCTCCGAAAGGAAACTTTTTTATCGTCGCTGACACATCATCCAAAAGATGAATATCAGTAAATTGTAGTACCTACAACATATTTAAAATACAGGACACGACGCATCAGCTCGATATCACTAAACCAGCCGATGAATCGATTACTGTGCTCTTGTAACGATACAAAAGACATTCAACCATAACACAGGGTATCAAACTACGTCCATCAAAAAATACCGCATACACAGAAGAAACGCATGTACAGAAACACGTGTCGGCAGAAAAAAACAGTGACCTTATTCTAGAACTGAATGAACAAATGCCATTAAAACAGAAACACCAGGAAGGATAACAAATAACAATGTATAGTAGGAAGAATAGGTGATTAAATCTGGAGATTATCTGTGGCTAAACCATCGGGTGCGAAATTTAGTGCTCAGAGTTGCTATCCCTGTCAGTACGACCGGCTCCAATCTGGCTTGGCATCAGCGTAACTTGGATGACAGGTATGGCTATGTAATTCTACGCTGCTTCAGCTGTACGAGTGTTCATCAGTCGTACTGGCTGGCGAGTGATCACGTACCAGCCTCTCAGAAACCCATAACCACATGTTTTCAATGGATGAAGAATCTAGATAACGTGCCGGCCAGAGCAAGACTCGAACACTCTCTGTATCGAGACATGCCAGGGTAGCACAGCCCCATGCCGTCTTGCAGTCTCTTCTTCAAAGATAACGTCACGGACACCTTGAACTGTCACGTGAGAAACGCAAAGTGGTCAGAATGAAAATTTCACTCTGCAGCGGAGTGTGAGCTCGTATGAAACCTCCTGGCAGATTAAAACTGTCTGCCAGACTGAGACTCTAACTCGGGATATTTGTCTTCCGCGGGCAAGTGTTTCTACCGAATGAGCTACCCAATCACGACTCACGACCCGTCCTCCCAACTTCACTTCCCTCAGTACCTTCCAAACTTGCCCGCGAAAGATAATGGTCTCGAGTTCGAGCCTCGGTCCAGCACACAGTTTTAATATGCCAGGAAGTTTCAATGCAAAGTGTGTCGCCCTAATTTCAGCCTAACTGAACCAGAGATAACAGTGAAATGTAGCCAATGGTATTCCAGGTGCAGGGTCCGTATGACGATAGCGAATACAATCTGGCAACGTCAGTTTTCCCCGGAGCCTCCACACATCGTAATGCTGACGTAGAACCGAGACGTGGCTGTTTCCAGTATCGTTTGTTGTTAACGCGCCTCTCAGCTGCTGCATCAAGGGAAGCGTCAGTAGTCACCGAGCCGACAGCTAGGATGCTCCAGGCACCGTCACACTATCCGCGTGGATACTTGCCTTACGGTCCATTTCCTGCCTGAAGCATTCTGCATAGCCGAGCAAATAACAGGTCAGCTCCTTCGGGCGCTAGTCGCATGGGGCCGCTGATATCCTGCAGGGAGCTGAGGATGCCCTTCCTGAACACATCGATTCCATACTCGCATGACAGTCATGACACCGTGACGAAGACGAGCAAAATACTGCGGATTAATAAATTGCAATGTCAATAGAACTCGTGCTATTATGCCACTGTCGAATTTCGAGACATGCAAAGACTTTCTACCTCTTACGTGAGGCATAGCACGATCTTCTCACAAACATCCAACACAGGCATGCGCTTTCTGAATGAGAAATCGCTGCGTAATCGTTCCTTATGCACAGAACGTAGATGAAGTTAATCCTACATAGTTTTTGGCTACAGTGAAATGCTCATCGTTTGCATATTCAAGCACACCAATTTGATGTTTGTTGTTTTCCTCACTCACATTGTTCAAAAAATGTTCAAATGTGTGTGAATTTCTAAGAGACCAAACTGCTTAGGTCATCGGTCCCTAAACTTAAACACTACTTAAACTAACGTAAACTAACCTACGCTAAGAACAAGACTCACAACCATTCCCGATGGAAGACTCGAATCTCCTCACATTCTTGCTGTTTTAAGTGCCAGCAGCGTATGTGACCTAGGATGTTATTTGTTGACAGATCTGCATATGTTACAAGTCAGTTCTGTGTCCGTCAAAGCATTACATACACATCTTCTGCTGGCTGAAGGAAGGTACGCAACAGCCGTACTGATGGGTCCTAAACGACTGCAGCATGTTGTCCCTCAACTTCACTCACTCTTCCTCTCAGTGACAACAAAACTCTTTTCTCAACAGTCTGCAGCTCATGACCTAGTGGTTAGCGTTGCTTTCCCTCGATCAGGGGGCTCGGGTTCGATTCCCTACCGGGTCGGAGATTTTCTCCGCCCGGGTACTGGGTTTTTGTTTTGTCCTCACCATTTCATCATCATTCAAGAAACTGGTGAGACTGATAACCACGCCGCTGAGACCCCCACAAAACAAAATCATCATCGTTATGATAATTGTCGCAATAGCTAGGTGATTGCATCTTATGGTGCCTTTCCTTTACACTTCCTCTGTTAACTAACCTGCAGTCTCATTTCCTTCAAGTCCCAAATGCCAGTATCCACCACGCCTCCATTCCATACCTCTGTAGGTCATAATTCGAGTCATAATCTGGCACATATTTTAACATTTGACAATGTTTAGTAGCACGGGGCTACAGAACGGAAGAACTTTCCAATAGGAGACAGACCGCAGGTCATTATTAACGGGGAACGTACTGTGATGACATTCGCTTCCGCCCTGACCTACAGCGCTCTCAGAACCGGCGCACCACGTGTCGAGTTTCAAGGACTACGGCAGGCTCCGGCTACCACAAGCACGCTGCACGCTTCAGCAGCCACTGTGGAGGTCATCACAGGTGGGGTACCGGCTTGGACAGGCAACGACAGGGAAGAAAGTCAGCCATGGCCGTGAACAACAATCCGCGCCAGTATACCACGATGCCGTTTAGAGAAAGCACAGAAAATACAATAACGAAACAAGACTGTACTTCTCTTAACGTTTTATAGGATTGTTTTTAAATTCAATCACGACCCGACTACTGGCCGGTGGCAGGATGAACAGTACTTACGGACAGGTGAACACACGGTTATAAATACAAAATCAAATGGGGGTAATGCAGGAGTAGGTCTAACAACGAATAAGAAAATAGGAAAGCGGCTAAGATACTACGAACAGCGTAGCCAAAGCATTAACGTAGCTAAGGTAGACACAAATCCAACATCCACCACAGTAGTACGAGTTTATATGCTACCTAGCTCCTCTGATCACGAAGAGGTTGAAGTCGTGTATAAAAGAAACTATTCTTATAGTTAAGGGAAACGAGTATTTAAATGGGATAGGGGACTGGAATTTGAAACCAGGAAAAGAAAGAGAAGGAAAATAGTAGGTGAATATGGACTAGGGGAAAGGAATGAAAGAGGAAGCCACCTGGCAGGATTTTGCACAGAGCATAATTTATTCATCGTTAACACTTCGTTTAACAATCACGAAGAAAGGCTGTAAACGTGAAAGAGACTTGGAAACACCGGAATATTTCAGATTGACATATAATGGTACGACAGAGAGTTCGGGAGCAGATTTTAAACTGTAAGACATTTCCAGCGACAAATGTGGCCTCTGGAGATAATTTATTGGTTATCTACGGTAGATTAAAACTCAGAAAATTGCAAAAATGTGGGTAATTAAGGAGATAGGACCTGGATAACTTAAAAGAACCAGAGGATGTTGCGAGGTTCAGATGGGGCATTAGGCAACTTCAAGAGAGGAAAGGAATACAGTATAAGACGAATGGGTAACTTTGAGAAACGAAATAGTGAAGGCAGCAGAGGATCAAATGGCTAAGCAGGAATGGCTAGGAGACAAATTTAAGGGTATAGAAGTATATATCACTAGCGGAAGATAGATGCCGCCTACAGCAAGTTTAAAGAGCCTTTGGAGAAAAGAGAAGCAGATGTACGAATATCATGTGCTAATATGAAAAACTAGTACTAAGCAAAGAAGGGAAAGCTAAAATACGTGAGAAGTATATAATCATACAAGAGAATTGAAGGGCATATTATAGAAACGGCAGAGGAATAGATGAAGATGAGGTGGGACATATGATACTGCGAGAAGAATCTGACGGAGCACTGTAAGACCTAAGTCGAAAAAAGGCCCCTGGAATAGACGGCATTTCGTCAGAACTGCACATATATTTGGAAGAGCCAACCGTGACGGAATTGTCCCATCTTGCGCACAAGATACACGGGAAAGTCGAAATACCCTCCAAGAAGGATGTAATAATTCCAATTCCAAAGAAAGCAGGTCTGAATATTATTGGTGTGCATATTACCGGACTATTAGGTTAATAATTCGCGGCTACAAAATACTGAAATACTAACAAATTCTTTGTATTAGAATGGAAAAACTGACAGGAGCCGCCAACTACAATTGCATTATTTATTTTGCCCCTAACCGGTTTCAACCCATGATGGGGTTATCTTCAGGGCAGGGTGACGACTCCAGCGAGCGACCAAATGGTGTAAATTGCCCTGAAGATGACCCTATTGCGCCGGCACCCGTCTGGCCGAGAGGTTCTAGGCGCTTCAGTCTGGAACCGCGCGACCGCAACAGTCGCAGGTTCGAATCCTGCCACGGGGATGGATGTGTGTGATGTCCCTAGGTTAGTTAGGTTTAAGTAGTTCTAAGTTCTAGGCGACTGATGACCTCAGATGTTAAGTCCCATAGTGCTCAGAGCCATTTGAACCATTTTTGACCCAATGGCGGGTTGAAACCGGTTGGCGGCAAAATAAATAAGGCGATTGTGACTGAATTTGAACAATTGATTATAAGTATATTAATCGCTATTTATCTCCATACAACTATGTTGTCTAAAAATAAATGCTAGGAGCCGACTGTGGGGGAAGATCAGTTTGGATTCCGGAGAAATGTAGCAACACGCGAGGCAGTACTGAAAAACTTCTCTTAGGGGATAGGTTAAGGAAAGGCAAACATACAGTTATAGAATTTGTAGACTTAGAGAAAACTTTTGACAGTGTTGACTGGAATACACTCTTTGAAATTCTGGAGGCAGTAGAGGTAAAATACAGGCAGCAAAAGGCTATTTACAACTTGTGCAGAAACCAGACGGCAGTTATAAGAGTCGAAACACACGAAAAAAAGCAATTGTTGAGAAGGGAGTGAGACAGGGTTGTAAGCCTATCCAAGATGTTATTCAATATGTATATCGAGCAAGCAGTACAGAACACCAAAGAAAAATTACTTGGAAAAGGCATTAAATTTCAGGGGGAAGAAATAAAAACTGTGAGGTTTGCCAATGACATTGTAATTCCGTCAATAACAGAAAAGTACTAGGAAGACCAATTCAGTGGGACAGAAAGTGTCTTATAAGGAGAACATAACCTTAAAATTAACAAAACAAAAACAACGGTAAATGGAATGTAGGTAAATTAAAAAAAAGGTGACGCTGAGGGAATTAGTTTAGGAAACGAAACACTAAAAGTAATAGGTAAGTTTTGCTATTTGGGAAATAAAATAACTGATGATGGCCGAAGTAAACAGGATATAAAGTATAGACTGGCAATAGCAGGAAAAGCGTTCCTGAATAAGAGAAATTTGTCAGCATCGAATATAGATTTAAGTTTAAGGAATCTCTTTTGCAGGCATTTGGAGCGTAGCATTATACGGAACTGAAAGGTGGCCCGTACGCAGTTCAAACAAGAAGAGAATAGAAGCTTTTGAAATGTGGTGCTACAGATGAATGCTGAAGATTATGTGCGTAGTTTGTGTAACTAATGAGAAGAACTGGGGAAAAATAACTGTATGGCACAACGTGACTAAAAGAAGGGATCAGTTGATAGGACGCATTCTGAGACATCAAGAGATCACCAATCTAGTATTGGAGGGATGTGTGGTGGCTAAAAACTGTAGAGCTAGACCAAGAGATAAATACAGTAAACAGGTTCAAAAGGATGTTGCAGTAGTTATTCCGAAATGTACAGGCTTGCACAGGATAGAGTAGCATGGGGAGCTGCTTCAAACCAGTCTTCGGACTGAAGACCACAACAACAACAAGGCCATCAACAACTAACCGCAGATGAAACGAATGTAATACAAACTGTTATTAACCACACGTTTTACTTGATTTTTTAGGCATCTTCAACGATTTATATGCAAAGATTATTGTATAATTAGTCGCTTAACTATATCGATTTGCATCGTTTGGATTCAGAATTGCGGGGTCTCAGAGCAGAACAGAATAAAACGAGCGACACGGTGCAGAGTTAAGACACTGGACTAGTATCCGGAGGGTCAGCGGTTCAAACCTCCGTCCGTCAATCCAGATTTAGGTGTTACCGCTTAAGGCGATTGCCAGGATGTTTCCTTTGAATAGGCCATGGTCTGTTTCCTACCCCATCCTTCTCAAGTCCAAGATTGTGCTACGACTCTAATGTCCTCGTCGTCGACGAGATGTTAAATCTTAATCTTCATTCTTTTTAGGCTAATTGTATATTGTCATTAGTTATAATTACGTAGAACATACAGATCGAGCACACACTTTCATGACCTGCATAGATGCAGGACAACGAAGAAGAAGGTAACGTGTGACTTCCTAGAGAAAAAGGGATATCCGATCAAATTCAATTTCCAAACGCTTCAGTATATGCTGTTAGTCACCATTCCATATTCATACGTCTCGACATCTTCGTCACTCTATCTGCATATGATGTAGCACGATACATACAGGTTTGATAAGTAGGCAGACATAGATGTACGTTTATACATTGGCAGTGAATGAAATTATTCTTAAAATTGTACTTTATCATTTTCCCTCTTATATTGGAGGCCACAGAGTTGCTTCATCTATTTGATCCTCATCCTCTTTCGTCTTACGCTTCAGTACCTACTGACTACCGTATGATAGCGGTGTTTCACAGTAAGTGTCCCTTCACACATATGGTGTAAAATATGACGAGCCAGTCAGCCGTCTCATATACCCGTCAGCAACAACATTTCTGTATCTTGGAGTTAAAGCTGTGAATTTAAACCTTGCAAAAATATTTCAGTTTCGCATCTCTTGTAACGTTATTTGTATGACACCAAAGTTTCAATACGAAGACTAGCTCAGAGGTTCACTGGTGGTACAAAGGTGGTGTTGATATCAGCAAACTTTCGATACCGTTATTTTGGTACTTTTTGCGCAACAATTTAAGCAGCCTGTCAAAGAGTCTTGTCATGATTGGAGGCTTAACGTCAAATGCGAGTCATTAAACGTTTATAAGGTGTCTGCTATCCAATTTTCAGCAGTTAGGCATTGTGTGCTTGAATGCAAACGTGCAGCATTTTTATTGAAAATCCCAAAACGGCAATGACAAACGCAAATTCACAATATGGAATTACAAGGCCTGCCATTAAAGATGTATGTTCTATTTGACATCATACGCTTGTCAGTAGAAACTGTACAATACGTTCCAGATGAAGATTTAACTATTAGGAAGCTTTGTAGAAAATAGGTACAACGTTTATTTAATACTGATCAAAAGTAAATGATAAAATGCATTTCTCAGTAACGTCTGAAGAATTTAAAAAATGGTGACTCGCTTTTGGCCATTCTTTGTTACTATGAATGAAACTTGGATTTATCTAATCACACCACAAACGAAACTGCCAATGGGTGAAAGAGATAGCACGCAAAGAGCTGGAATCGATTTCATTTCAACTGTCAGAAAAGTTACGGTCTGGGAAATGCAAAACGGATGAATCCTATCAATAAGCTTGGAAAGGGTAAAAAACTATGGTGAATACAACACAAATCTATCACACCAACTGGATAAAAATGTACATAACCAGGAAAGGACTGCTACGGAAAAGCCATCTCTCTTCAGGACAATGCATGAAAAAGCTTTCAGAACGTATTCCTTACACTGCTACTTATTCTCACAGGTTTGGAAATTTGTGTCTGGAAACCGTTTTGAGTACATCTACTCGAGAACAGTATCTGTGAGTTATTTCAGTGGAATGTTACTGGTTGAACTAGAATGTTGCTCCAGCGAGTGGGATCAGTATCAGCATAGACCAATAGGGGACACTGTGCACGTACAACAGACAACACAAGTGGCCAGAGCGTTGTTCGGCTCACGGGACACAGTAGCAGAAGTGCCGAAAAATGTGAACTGTTTGGTACCCGAGGAATGATCTCCCAAACACAGATCGTAAAGAACTGCAAGACCCGGTTTTCGGGTCGGAATCCTCGTATATTCTTTAGCTCTCTCCCTACATATCTAACTTGCAGAAGCAGTGAACAGCCTTGTCTTCTCTTCGCTTTTTGCGTCGTGCGTTATTTTGCTTCCAAGGAAACATAATTTCTTTACTTCGTCTACTGCGTCGCCGCCAGTTTTTATCTGTAATCTCATTTCCGCTCCTCCTCATTATTTTCGTCTTTCTTTGGTTTACTCTTTGCTGTGTTCTCGGAAGATACGACACACAGTCATACACTGAAGAGCGCCGAGTTGCCTAGTAATCAGGTGCAATGGCCACGGAGACTGCAACTATTCGTCATCGTCGATTTTGTCCAGAATTATGGTACATGCAGGGCTTCGCCAGAAGCGAAAGTTACAGAAGTGAGAGCTTCAGATGGCCAAGCGTTTAGAGAAACTAGTATTTTTGTCGCGGGCCGGATAAGGCATGAGCCATTTATGTTAGCTGGTTTCCAGGCAGCGATTGACGCAGCGGAAGCAGTACAGAATTGTAATTCACAGGTCGTGGGTCCGAATTTCTATGCAGAAACGTTTTCTTACTTTCCAGTCTTTACGTTACTTGCACTGCAAATAAACAGAAATAATTTTCAGTATGTTATTAATAATATAATAAAAGGCTTGAAAAGAAAAAGCAAAGGAATATTTGGGCTGAAAATAAATTTCCAAGAAGAGAACTTCGTTATTCAAAATTAGTTACTTTTATTATTTTACAGTTGATGATTTACAGGTACCGGTGTGATATTCATAGCAAAAACAGGGGAAGCAATATTTTCCTCGGCTTCTTGCTTACGTTATAAACGCCGCATTTTTACAATGACGTGGTTGTAGTTAAGTTTGTATAGAAAAACAAACTTGGTTTACATTCGTAAAAGGTTTACTCTCATCGCGAAGCTTGACAGCAAATCACTCGTAACCCATGGTTTAAATGGCTCTAAGCACTATGTGATTTAACATCTGAGGTCATCAGTCCCCTAGACTTAGTACTACTTAAACCTAACTAACCTAAGGACACGACACACATCCATGCCTAAGGCAGGATTCGAACCTGCGACCGTAGCAGCAGCGCGGTACTGGACTGAAGCGCCTAGAACCGCTCGGCCACAGCGGCTGGTTGTGTACTGCCAATAAATTATTGTCGACTGTTGCTAATCTGTGCTGCCATCATTTCGATACAGTCGTTGCCTAACCCTACTTGTCGCTTTGGCGAGCTTATAGAGTTGCTGTGTGCTAGGAAACCACCTCTACCAACTGTTTTCGGAGGTAGGGTGTTCACTTCTCGTCATATATTTATGTTTTAAAACAAGATCATTTGGTGAATATAACACTCTCAATCCGTATTCCACGATCATTAGACTGTTCATTCCTTTCAACAGATCCCTGTAATCTTACCTCACATCCACCGAGGATAGCGATGCCATCAGCAAATCCTATCTTCGACAACGTTTGATCCTGAATTTTACTCCTACTCCTGAACATTTGTATTATTGACGTCATTGCTTCTTCGATCTACGGCTTGAACAGTGGTATGGGAAACGAGTATCTCTGTCTTACACCTAATTTAAACCGAGCACTTCTCACTCAGTCTTCCATTCTTATTGTTCCCTCCAGATTCTTTTCTTTCCCTTACATCTGTTTTTCTGAGAATCTCAAGCCTCTTCTGCCATTTTACGTTGTCGAGCACTTCAAGTCGATAAGTCCGATGAAAGATTCGTTTCTCTTAAGACTTGCCTGCACTGCCGAGCGCAACGCCAGGTCTGTCACTCTGATGCCTTTCCCAGTCATAAAGCGAAACTGATCATCATCTAAAATAACCCTAGTTTTCTTTTCCTTTCTCCTGTATATTAATCATATCAGTAACTTCGATGCAGAGCTGTTGGACGATAGTTTTCATTAACTGTGTTTGCAATTTTTGGGACTGTATGGATGATATTCTTCCGAAATTACGATGATACGTCTCCAACGTCATAGATTTTATACACTAACTCGAATAATCATCTGGTTGCTATTTACCCAAAAGATTTTAGAAATTCGGAAGAAATATTGTCTAATTCTTCTCACTTGTTTAACCACAAACCTTCAAAAGCTATGCCACTTTTTGTCCTAATACAATCGCATATGAAGCAAGATAATAATGACGACTGTGTACCTTGGTACTTGCCCTTGATCTGTCTAACATTATGTCTGCTACGCGAGGTGAATGGAGGAGGCGGAATAAATGTTGACAACCTTCGTCGAATAATGATTCTCTGAACTGGCGGAACAGGGCAGATTACTAGTATCCATTACATTAGCCTCTTGTATTTGGACCTCTTTGTAGCTGCACTGCTCGTTCCCAGAGCTCTCCTAACAAATGTTAAGTTTTCCATTCGCTTCCCTTACTACTGGTTTTACGTGTTAGTTCCATTTCGTGTTGTAGTATCATTCCTAGACAATGACCAATTTGAAGGTCTCTTGAAGATTACCTCCTGCGACTCGATAAAACAACTTTTTGGAAGCATTAACGCATTTGTCTCCTTCTACAACAGATGTCTTCAAGAATGAAAGAATATAGCGATTTAAAGTCACGTCGGCAACGAGATCATTAGAGACGGAGCTGAGCCTCTGACAGAAAAAGGACGGAGAAGAAAAGTACCGGTATCCTTTACAAAGAATGATGTTGTTGTGGTCTTCAGTCCTGAGACTGGTTTGATGCAGCTCTCCATGCTACTCTACCCTGTGCAAGCTTCTTCATCTCCCAGTACCTACTGCAGCCTACATCCTTCTGAATCTGCTTGGTATATTCATCTCTTGGTCTCCCTCTACGATTTTTACCCTCCACGCTGCCCTCCAGTACTAAATTGGTGATCCCTTGATGCCTCAGAACTTGTCCTACCAATCGATCCCTTCTTCTAGTCAAGTTGTGCCACAAACTCCTCTTCTCCCCAATTCTATTCAATACCTCCTCATTAGTTATGTGATCTACCCATCTAATCTTCAGCATTCATCTGTAGCGCCACATTTCGAAAGCTTCTATTCTCTTCTTGTCCAAACTATTATCTTCGTTTTGCTTTTGTTGATGTTCATCTTACATTCTGCTTTCAAGACACTGTCAATTCCGTTCAACTACTCTTCCAAGTCTTTTGCTGTCTCTAACAAAATTACCTCCCCATGAACCATGGACCTTGCCGTTGGTGGGGAGGCTTGCGTGCCTCAGCGATACAGATAGCCGTACCGTAGGTACACCCACGACGGAGGGGTATCTGTTGAGAGGCCAGACAAACGTGTGGTTCCTGAAGAGGGATAGCAGCCTTTTCAGTAGTTGCAAGGGCAACAGTCTGGATGATTGACTGATCTGGCCTTGTAACAATAACCAAAACGGCCTTGCTGTGCTGGTACTGAGAACGGCTGAAAGTAAGGGGAAACTACGGACGTAATTTTTCCCGAGGGCATGCAGCTTTACTGTATGATTAAATGATGGCGTCCTCTTGGGTAAAATATTCCGGAGGTAAAATAGTCCCCCATTCGGATCTCCGGGCGGGGACTACTCAAGAGGATGTCGTTATCAGGAGACAGAAAACTGGCGTTCTACGGATCGGAGCGTGGAATGTCAGATCTCTTAATCGGGCAGGTAGGTTAGAAAATTTAAAAAGGGAAATGGATAGGTTAAAGTGAGATATAGTGGGAATTAGTGAAGTTCGGTGGCAGGAGGAACAAGACTTCTGGTCAGGTGACTACAGGGTTATAAACACAAAATCAAATAGGGGTAATGCAGGAGTAGGTTTAATAATGAATAGAAAAATAGGAATGCGGGTAAGCTACTACAAACAGCAAAGTGAACGCATTATTGTGGCCAAGATAGATACGAAGCCCACACCTACTACAGTAGTACAAGTTTATATGCCAACTGGCTCTGCAGATGACGAAGAAATTGAAGAAATGTATGATGAAATAAAAGAAATTATTCAGATAGTGAAGGGAGACGAAAATTTAATAGTCATGGTTGACTGGAATTCGAGTATAGGAAAAGGGAGAGAAGGAAACATAGTAGGTGAATATGGACTGGGACTAAGAAATGAAAGAGGAAGCCGCCTGGTAGAATTTTGCACAGAGCACAACTTAATCATAGCTAACACTTGGTTTAAGAATCATGAAAGAAGGTTGTATACATGGAAGAACCCTGGAGATACTAAAAGGTACCAGATAGATTATATAATGGTAAGACAGAGATTTGGGAACAAGGTTTTAAATTGTAAGACATTCCCAGGGGCAGATGTGGACTCTGACCACAATCTATTGGTTATGACGTGTAGATTAAAACTGAAGAAACTGCAAAAAGGTGGGAAATTAAGGAGATGGGACCTGGATAAACTGAAAGAACCAGAGGTTGTACAGAGTTTCAGGGAGAGCATAAGGGAACAATTGACAGGAATGGGGAAAGAAATACAGTAGAAGAAGAATGGGTAGCCTTGAGGGATGAAGTAGTAAAGGCAGCAGAGGATCAAGTAGGTAAAAAAGTCGAGGGCTAGTAGAAATCCTTGGGTAACAGAAGAAATATTGAATTTAATTGATGAAAGGAGAAAATATAAAAATGCAGTAAATGAAGCAGACAAAAAGGAATACAAACGTCTCAAAAATGAGATCGACAGGAAGTGCAAAATGGCTAAGCAGGGATGGCTAGAGGACAAATGTAAGGATTAGAGGCTTATCTCACTAGGGGTAAGATAGATACTGCCTATAGGAAAAATAAAGAGACCTTTGGAGATAAGAGAACCACTTGTATGAACATCAAGAGCTAAGATGGAAACCCAGTTCTAAGCAAAGAAGGAAAAGCAGAAAGGTGGAAGGAGTATATAGAGGCTCTATACAAGGGCGATATACTTGAGGACAATTTTATGGAATTGGAAGGGGATGTAGATGAAGACGAAATGGGAGATACGATACTGCGTGTAGAGTTTGACAGAGCACTGAAAGACCTGAGTCGAAACAAGGCCCCCGGAGTAGACAACATTCCATTGGAACTACTGACGGCCTTGGGAGAGCCAGTCCTGACAAAACTCTACCATCTGGTGAGCAAGATGTATGAAACAGGCGAAATACCCTCAGACTTCAAGAAGAATATAATAATTCCAATCCCAAAGAAAGCAGGTGTTGACAGATATGAAAATTACCGAACTATCAGTTTAATAAGCCACAGCTGCAAAATACTAATGCGAATTCTTTACAGAGGAATGGAAAAACAAGTAGAAGCTGACCTCGGGGAAGATCAGTTTGGATTCCGTAGAACCACTGGAACACGTGAGGCAACACTGACCTTACGACTTATCTTAGAAGAAAGATTAAGGAAAGGCAAACCTACGTTTCTAGCATTTGTAGACTTAGAGAAAGCTTTTGACAATGTTGACTGGAATACTCTCTTTCAAATTCTAAAGGTGGCAGGGGTAAAATACAGGAAGCGAAAGGCTATTTACAATTTGTACAGAAACCAGGTGGCAGTTATAAGAGTCGAGGGACATGAAAGGGAGGCAGTGGTTGGGAAGGGAGTGAGACAGGGTTGTAACCTCTCCCCGATGTTATTCAATCTGTATATTGAGCAAGCAGTAAAGGAAACAAAAGAAAATTTCGGAGTAGGTATCACAGTCCATGGAGAAGAAATAAAAGCTTTGAGGTTCGCCGATGACATTGTAATTCTGTCAGAGACAGCAAAGGACTTGGAAGAGCGGTTGAATGGAATGGACAGTGTCCTGGAAGGAGGATATAAGATGAACATTAACAAAAGCAAAACGAGGATAATGGAATGTAGTCGAATTAAGTCGGGTGATGCTGAGGGAACTAGATTAGGAAATGAGACACTTAAAGTAGTAAAGGAGTTTTGCTATTTGGGGAGCAAAATAACTGATGATGATCGAAGTAGAGAGGATATAAAATGTAGACTGGCAATGGGAAGGAAAGCGTTTCTGAAGAAGAGAAATTTGTTAACATCGAGTATAGATTTAAGTGTCAGGAAGTCATTTCTGAAAGTATTTGTATGGAGTGTAGCCATGTATGGAAGTGAAACATGGACGATAAATAGTTTGGACAAGAAGAGAATAGAAGCTTTCGAAATGTGGTGCTACAGAAGAATACTGAAGATTGGATGGGTAGATCACATAACTAATGAGGAGGTATTGAATAGGATTGGGGAGAAGAGGAGCTTGTGGCACAACTTGACCAGAAGAAGGGATCGGTTGGTAGGATATGTTCTGAGGCATCAAGGGATCACAAATTTAGTATTGGAGGGCAGTGTGGATGGTAAAAATGGGAGAGGGAGACCCAGAGATGAATACACTAAGCAGATTCAGAAGGATGTAGGTTGCAGTAGCTACTGGGAGATGAAGAAGCTTGCACAGGATAGAGTAGCATGGAGAGCTGCATCAAACCAGTCTCAGGACTGAAGACCACAACAACAACAACAACAACAAAATTACAATGTCATCGGCGAACCTCAAAGTTTTTATTTCTTCTACATGGATTTTAATACCTACTCCGAATTTTTCTTTTGTTTCCTATACTGCTTGTTCAATATACTGATTGAATAGCATAGGGGAGAGGCTACAACCCTGTCTCACTCCCTTCCCAACCACTGCTTCCCTTTCATGTCCCTCGACTCTTATAACTGCCACCTGCTTTCTGTACAAATTGTAAATAGCCTTTCGCTCCCTGTATTTTACCCCTGCCACCTTCATAATTTGAAAGAGAGTATTCCAATCAACATTTTCAAAAGCTTTCTCTAAGTCTACAATTGCTAGGAACGTAGGTTTGCCTTTGCTTTATTTTCTTCTAAGGTAAGTCGTACGGTCAGTATTGCCTCACGTGTTCCAACATTTCTACGGAATCCTAACTGATCTTCCCCAAGGTCGGCATCTACAAGTTTTTCCATTCGTCTGTAAAGAATTCGAGTTAGTATTTTGCAGCTGTGACTTATTAATCTAATAGTTCGGTAATTTTCACATCTGTCAAAACCTGCTTTCTTTGGGATTGGAATTATTATATTCTTCTTGAAGTCTGAGGGAATTTGCACCTACGGTGCGGCTGTCTGTATCGTTGAGGCACGCAAGCCTCCCCACCAACGGCAAGGTCCATGGTTCATGGGGGGAGGGCGGGGGGGTGGAATACGTCTTGGAATTCAGGTTCGCCGATTTAGAGACTTTAAAGAAAACGTAAACTTTGATTAGGGGCAGTGATTTAAACTCCATTCCAACATGTCAGTCGGCTGTTCAGTACAGAAAAAAAAATATTCATTCTTTCCTAATCATCAAACGCGGTACTTTTCTATAGTGGTCATCATCATCATCATCAGCGAGCGCCTTAGACTGCTGCTCACCCTGTTGTCAATTTTTTGTGTGTACGGAGAACATTAGCGGTCCTGTTACTCTTCCTCGTGGCACGCCCAATGTTACTTTCGTTTCCGTTATACATTCACTGTCCAATATAACGTACTGAATTCGTCAGTCACAGATTCTTCTAGGCAGTCTCATATTTGTCAGAATACTCTGCACGATCATATGTTTGTCGTCAGTAGACAATGTATTAGTTTGGAAGTTCAGAAAGAGGGAATCTATTTGTTCATATGGAGTTACTATCTGCAACATATCATGTGTGAAGAGAGTAAGCTTCTTTCTTTTTTTTTTCAGAACAGAGGAAAGCTCTTCGTCGCACGAAACGTAGAAAAGCTGCAAGTGCAGATGGTCTCTATCCTGTATTCTTGGCGTACGGTGGACCTACAACGTGAATACGGCTAGTTCGCCTTTGTAATAAAATTCTTCGCACAGAAATATTACCAGCAGAACTAAAATTATTGCTGTGAAAATGGCAGGGAAAGAAGGAACAGCTGCAAACCCTTTCGTCCAATAATTCTACTTTGCTGTGCTTACAAACTCTTGGATAGAATGGTCTTAAACTAAGTACAGGATCGAATCAACTCTATGGTACCATCTGAACAAGCTACTTTTAGACTTCGTAGAGGCTACTCTGAGCAAGTGGTCGCCTTGATTACTCACATTGAAATTGACTACCAGAAGACACTCACACTTACGTAGTTTCAGTTGACCTGTCAGCGGCTACAAGGTGAGAAGAACAGCAGATGGCACGTCCTATACGATGGTTTGCCTCAAGGTTCCGTTCTTTTTCCAGTATTATTCAATCTGCCGAACTTGATGTGCTGGAAATTTCAATGTAGACGAGACCTTGCAACTTCATATCAGAGTGAAGACCTTTCTGAATGTCAACTACACCTAACAAAACAGCCTCACTAAACTCTAAGAATCTGTAACCACATGGCAACTTAAATCTAATGTTTTTAAAACAGAAATATGTCTTTTCCACATCTCTTGTCTAGAATCAGCAAAGATCAGCCCACGGTTTGGTCCTCTAGGCACAGTGAAGTACAACGATAGGTCAAAATACCTTGGTGTCACATTAGACACAAATATAACGTATTATAAACACTTTTCCAATATATTTAAGAAGCTACGAACATGAATGAACCTGATGAGGATGCTGCCAGGCTGTGCAAGGGGAGCAAATACGTCAGTCCTCCGTAGAGCATCCCTTGTATTGGTACATGCTACAGCAGTGTGTTGCGCACGAATCTGACTCCGCAGCGCTGTTGTGGAGAAAGCTGTCGTTCATTTGAATGCAGCTATAAAAACCATTAGTGGTTCAGATCCACACCCTCATGTTGGCTGCGAATAGTATCGAACATCTGTCCGGCTTCGTTGAAACGCGGTTCTTTACAACCATTGCTAACTAGTTTGTAGAATTAATCAGTCTGTCTCCATGAAGATTAACTCTTGCCGCCTGGAAAAGGCCTCAAAGCCTGAAGACCAGCATATGGAGGAGTGCAGATGCTCTCCACTTCCTTCAGCAGCGATGCCGTTTGGAGGAGACAGTGGCAAGCCACGTCAAACCCGAAACACTAACGTATTGATAGCACAGCTGTTAATGTTCCAGCTTTTCATCAACCTAGGGAGGTGAGGGTACAGCTTAACAGATACTGGGCTTTCGTCAAACTTAGAGAGAGGTGGGTGCAGCTTAACAGATACCAGACTGGAGATGGTCTGTGTAAACATAACATCCACAAGTGGGGCTTTTAAATTGACAGTGTGTGTGACTGTCGTGATATTCGGACAATTAGCCACTTTGTAAATGAGTGCCCTAACGGACGTTTCCTTGGTTGTATTAACAGTCTACATTAATCATGCGACGAGTCATTCCACTATATAAGTCTTCCCACTTTGTATGTAGTCTGGGTCGTTTACTGTTTATATAGTGAGTATTTTTTGTTTAAATGTATATTGAATCCGTTGATGTAGCTGACGCATACGATACAAAAACGGTTTTTTTCTGGACCTTTGCTCATACTTCGTGAAAAGATTCTTTTCATTACTGCTCTTGAGAAAAAAAGGCAGTGATGATAAAGTAGTGAAGAATATTTGCGCCAGCAGTACAGTTTCCATTACACTTTGTCACGGTAGTAAGATATTAAAAATTGAAAAGGAATTATTCAAGGACATTCCATATCCCCAAAACGATTCTCAAGTGTCCTGCATAAAGATTACATATCCTTGAACTAGGAAAATGAGAAAGTAGTTCGTTTCAATGGAACACATGTAAACCACTTCCATTTTGAACGTGACACTCTAGCGTTTGCTTCTTAGTGCAGATAAAATTCAACTACGAATGGAAATTAGGTACGGAACTCAATTACAACTAGACAAAAATAATGAATAATTTACCCACCGAAAAGAGAAAAGTGCAAATTAATAATAGAGTCATTCAACTAGCCGAATTTTTTATCTAGGGAAGCTGAATACCATGACAGCAAAATAATAACAATAATAATAATAGTAATAAGAAGAAGATTTAAACTGGGCTAGAGTGCTTTTGGCAAACTAAATATTTTTCATAACTAAGCTTTCATTATGTTTGAACGGAATGATCACAATCATTGTGAATTATCTGTTTTGACTTATCGCAGTGATGTATAATCCTTTACTGCGAAAGCAATCGAAACAGTGAGGGTAGTCAAGGGAGCCGTCTAGAAATGATGCTTCCATATGAAAATTAACACACTTAAGTTACATGTTCAAGACCTGAGACGTTTTAGAAGATCTTGTACAAGAAGACTTCCAGTTAAGGACATAAGAAATCAGAATATTCTGTTTTACTAATTGATTTACCCTTATGCATTGTTTCTAATGGTACGGTCAAGCCTTGTGCACTACAAGATTTCATGTCTTGTATTTAGGCCTAGGCCGACTGTGTACCTACCTAGGGCGGCGGATTTTAAGGGTTGACGGATTGTTAGCGGTTACTTCTTTTTCTTTTTTAATTTATTCACACCTCTTGAAAAGATAATGGGAGCTTAACTTACAATAAAATGGATCTGAATAACATTGACAACAATCAGTTCCAGTTTCATGAAGAGTCTGCTCAAGCAAAGGAAAGGTTTTGTTTTAGAAATGGCGTTACGCTTTGGCAATGTCACCATTATTCACTCTCTTCAATGTCATGCCTTCTCATGAGGTTTACGTTAATAACGTAAATCGCGTTGCTCGCAGTTAAGCTTTGTGGTAGGAGACGTCGCTAACGCTGCCATAGGGGCAGCCGACGTCTACCTCATCAATGCTCATTCAAACTTCATATTCTAAGAAAATACTGCCAGTCATCCTAATAGCCGGTCGCTTCCCTGTCAGCCAAGTTTAATTTGAAACTGCAAACAGTGCGGCTGATTAGTGTTTAGAATGTGATTTACATTTTAGTAGTAACTAAAATGAGTGATAGTCGGAGAAGAGTACGTAGTTATCGGTACCAGAAACTCACGAAAGATAGGCAATAAAAAAAGAGGAAACTGTAAGAGTGCAAAAACCCATGTGATGTTTAAAAATCAAACACAGCCAGCTAGTGTCAGCTCTAGCTCGAGTTTAGGAAGATTAGAATATAATAATGTGGCGAAAAGTATCGAAAATAGCGCAGTGTGTGGTTTATCTGAGTACGGGATTTCCGATATTAGAAATCTTTCCAGTTGACCCAAATAATACGATACTGCGTGAAGAGTTTGACAGAGCACTGAAAGACCTGAGTCGAAACAAGGCCCCCGGAGTAGACAACATTCCATTGGAACTACTGACGGCCTTGGGAGAACCAGTCCTGACAAAACTCTACCAGCTGGTGAGCAAGATGTATGAGACAGGCGAAATACCCTCAGACTTCAAGAAGAATATAATAATTCCAATCCCAAAGAAAGCAGGTGCTGACAGATGTGAAAATTACCGAACTATCAGTTTAATAAGCCACGGCTGCAAAATACTAACGCGAATTCTTTACAGACGAATGGAAAAACTGGTAGATGCAGACCTCGGGGAGGATCAGTTTGGATTCCGTAGAAATGTTGGAACACGTGAGGCTATACTAACCTTACGACTTATCTTAGAAGAAAGATTAAGAAAAGGCAAACCTACGTTTCTAGCATTTGTAGACTTAGAGAAAGCTTTTGACAATGTTGACTGGAATACTCTTTTTCAAATTCTAAAGGTGGCAGGGGTAAAATACAGGGAGCGAAAAGCTATTTATAATTTGTACAGAAACCAGATGGCAGTCATAAGAGTCGAGGGGCATGAAAGGGAAGCAGTGGTTGGGAAAGGAGTGAGACAGGGTTGTAGCCTCTCCCCGATGTTATTCAATCTGTATATTGAGCAAGCAGTAAAGGAAACAAAAGAAAAATTTGGAGTAGGTATTAAAATTCATGGAGACGAAGTAAAAACTTTGAGGTTCGCCGATGACATTGTAATTCTGTCAGAGACGGCAAAGGACTTGGAAGAGCAGTTGAACGGAATGGACAGTGTCTTGAAAGGAGGATATAAGATGAACATTAACAAAAGCAAAACGAGGATAATGGAATGTAGTCAAATTAAATCGGGTGATGCTGAGGGAATTAGATTAGGAAATGAGACACTTAAAGTAGTAAAGGAGTTTTGCTATTTAGGAACTAAAATAACTGATGATGGTCGAAGTAGAGAGGATATAAAATGTAGACTGGCAATGGCAAGGGAAGCGTTTCTGAAGAAGAGAAATTTGTTAACATCGAACATAGATTTATGTATCAGGAAGTCGTTTCTGAAAGTATTTGTGTGGAGTGTAGCCATGTATGGAAGTGAAACATGGACGATAAATAGTTTGGACAAGAAGAGAATAGAAGCTTTCGAAATGTGGTGCTACAGAAGAATACTGAAGATAAGGTGGATAGATCACGTAACTAATGAGCAGGTATTGAATAGGATTGGGGAGAAGAGAAGTTTGTGGCACAACTTGACTAGAAGAAGGGATCGGTTGGTAGGACATGTTTTGAGGCATCAAGGGATCACAAATTTAGCATTGGAGGGCAGCGTGGAGGGTAAAAACCGTAGAGGGAGACCGAGAGATGAGTACACTAAGCAGATTCAGAAGGATGTAGGTTGCAGTAGGTGCTGGGAGATGAAGAAGCTTGCACAGGATAGAGTAGCATGGAGAGCTGCATCAAACCAGTCTCAGGACTGAAGACCACAACAACAACAACAGACCCAAATAACGCATGTAAAGCGAATGATGGTGATGGTTCAGTGTCCGACGACCCTGCGAACTGGATAATATATTAATTCCTTCTGATTATATCGCTAACCAAGACCGTGAGGCACATAATATGGATTGAGATTTAAGTAATTCGTACAGGCAATACACTGATTGTCCGAGGTACGTAAAGAAAGGTTTATTTTTCAGACTCATGAGAAATGGAGGGAAACAACAAAGACTATATTTGGGGCCCACATTTACTGTTTAATGTAACATCACAGTTTGCAAAATCCAATAAGGGATTTAATGAAAAACGGTGAGTCCTGAAAGTTCTGCTCAATATAGAAAATGTGTGTTAACTTTAAAAGCCACAGTGCGAATCGTGGGGAGAATAGAAACCAATATCTCAACTTAACGACAGAAGCAAAATATTGGAGTGACGAGTTCAAACGAGTTGCTGTTGTGGTCAAAAAGTTTACCTTGTAAGGTCATCCTTCAGGGGTCACAAAAATGGGTTTGCGTCAACACACTGGGGACATTTCGAGATGGCACTACAGCTAATAGCAGAATTCAATGCGTCTCTAGCTGTATGTATAGAACTTTATGGAAACAAAGGGAAAGGGAACACATTATATCTTTCATTTCAAACGTGTGAAGAGTTTATATCGTTTCTGGAAGTAAATAGCAGATGAAGTCAATGAAACTAATTTTTTTTTTTTAACCATATTGGACTCCAACCCCTATATTGCGCATGTTGATCAGCTATCTTATAAGGTATTTCTCAAATGACGGATTTCCTGTTGAAATAGTTGCAAATCAGAAGAATTAGCTGACTCATTAATTAATTTATTAAGTCAATATGATTTGGACATTCACTCATGCAGAGGTCAGTCATATGACGATGCAAGCAGTATGGCTGGTACTTACTTTGGTCTACAAGCTAGAATTAAACAAATCAACCCTCTTGCTGTGTGTATTCCGTGTGCAGCTCACTCCCTTAACTTAGTAGGAACGTATGCGGCAGAGTTTTGTTCTCAACAGGCCGCATTTTTACATTTGTTGCATCAAATTTACGCTTTCTCCTCTGTATCGACGAGCCGTTGGAATGCTTTGCAGTCAAAATTAAATAGTTCAGTCTCCGAAAAACGACCTTCAGTAACGCTCTAGTCATGGCGTCACTATTTTTAACTGGGTAGAAATAACTTCAGCTTTGGAAAGCTTAACTAAGATTAGATACAACTGCATTGCTGAGCAGTCTGCAGAATCTGGAAACAACGACAATAACTTTTTGGTCTATGATATAGAAGAGATGTTATGCTACAAATTAATTGTTCCAATGTGTTGATACCGATATTGGGACTGTAATAAAGTTGTACTATACTTTGTTTGAATACATTCTAGAGAATCGTTCTACATACGGCACATGTGAAAACGGTGGCATCGAAAAGACTAAGATTAATACGCACAAAACATCTACAAAAAGGTATAAGCTAAGAAAACTGAAACTGGACGAAACGGCAGTGCTCGATCAAATACTACTTTTGAAGCAAAGGAAGATTTTCGAGTGGGTACGTGTCTGGTTATTACAGACAGATTGATACGTAAACTGAAGAAAAGAAAAAACCCTTGGAAGAGTTTTCTAAAAATTTTGAGCTCCTAAGTAATTTTTTTGGATGAGACACCTCTGAACTAGTGAAATGTGCTAAAATACTGCAGCACCGTTAGAAAGACGACTTGGAAGAATTTTTAACTTCCGAGGAATCGTGTTTCTGTTCCGCGGACATAAGGTGATGGAGAAAATAGTAGAACACCGTTCGAGAACCGTCATTGTATCACATGTTGAGGACGAACTGTATGGGTTTAGAGATAACAGAACAATAACGCGGCCCTTTTTCGTGTTACGATGGTAATGGAAAAACACCGGGAGAAAAGAATATATATTGCATTTGTCTTCCTAGATTTAGTGAAGGCCTACGACAGATTGCCAAGAGACAAATTGTTGGACTTTCTGGTAAGGGGAAATGTACCACAGTCCCATATCAGCTACGTAAAACATTATACAACCACTGCTACAGCTGCATTCACAAGAAAATGAGGGTACAGGACATGGTATTGTCAACGCTCATGGTCATCAGCGTGATGAAACAAAAGACAGTGAAACAAAAAATAATGAATTCAACACATATGACTTTTCAAATGATTTGGGAAATAACATTAAAAGAAGTGCAATAGAAGTTAAGTACATGAAATCACTAATTGAAGTAATTTGACCTAAAAGTCAACCAGTCAGCAGACAAGGAATATATATAGACATGGACCTTAATGGAGAGAAGCTAGGAAGCATTAACCACTTCCATTATCTTGGTAGTATCTCAACTCGAGATATCAAGTCGTCCCTGAAGATCGCTACTAGAACTGATGCAGCTCATTTTTACCATCTGGTTAGGGTACTTCAAATCCCGTCGGGAAACTGGAAAACATTTTATCAGCTATATTTCTTAGCAATAGCTAAGCCTGTCTTATCAAGAAATAGTAGATGAATTCGGAATCTGAAATTCCTTGGGTTAGTGATAAAAAAAATGTTAAGATCCAGAATGAAACGATCCATCAAGAAACAGAAGTAAACATCATGCGAAGTCATAAAACACCAATGTTGCAATTATTTGACTTGTAGAGAGGCTGAATCAAACAAAAACAATGAAAAATTGGTTGAAAGGAAGAAACCTAGTGGAAACGCTGGTCCACTGAAGTCAAAATCTGATAGGAAGCGGAATGCCACCGTCTTTAGTGAATTTCAGGTAGATCTGCAGAAGACTTTTGGTTGATACAGCGACTGGCAGTTGATCCTGAACGAAAACAAACGTTAGGTATAGTATATATGTAGGTAATGAAATTCACTATAGATCGTGTACACTATT
The DNA here is from genome assembly GCF_023897955.1 of Schistocerca gregaria. NCBI lineage: Eukaryota > Metazoa > Arthropoda > Insecta > Orthoptera > Acrididae > Schistocerca > Schistocerca gregaria. Next base: position 708,031,818 of record NC_064923.1, on the reverse strand, counting down.
GGTGACAAACCACTGCCCGCATCTCGTGGTCGTGCGGTAGCGTTCTCGCTTCCCACGCCCGGGTTCCCGGGTTCGATTCCCGGCGGGGTCAGGGATTTTCTATGCCTCGTGATGGCTGGGTGTTGTGATGTCCTTAGGTTAGTTAGGTTTAAGTAGTTCTAAGTTCTAGGGGACTGATGACCATCGATGTTAAGTCCCATAGTGCTCAGAACCATTTGAACCCTTTTTTTGACAAACCACTGGAAACAGTAACTGCCGTAAACTACCGAAGAGCAACAATCCGGAGCGATCTAAAGCGAAAAAAACACACAAAAATTGTACGGAAAGCAGAGGCTGTGTTCATAAGAAGAATCTTTAAAAAAAAAAAGCCATTCGTCATGAAAGAAGTGTGTTACGTAACACTTGCTCGACCGACACTTACGTACTGCTCACCAGTCTGGACCCTCACCGATTTGGATTAATTTAAGAAAGAAGATCCAACGAAAAACGGCGCTTTTCACCACGTGGTTATTTAATCGGTGCTAGAGCGTTATGCAGTGGCAGACTCAACAAGAAAGGCTTTGTGCGTCACGGAAAGATTTAATACTGAAGTTCCGAGAAATTACGTTCAGAGAATTGTCAAGAAACGTATTACTTTTTCCCACATATACTGATGAGCCTTAATATTATGACCACCTTCTCAACAGCGCGTTGATTCATATTTAGAACGCAACATAGCAGTGATTCTGGGTGACATGAATTCAAAAAGTCCTTGCTAGCTTTCCGGAGGTATGTGGCACCAGATTTCTTCGCACAGAGCCGGTCGGTGTGGCCGAGCGGTTCTAGGCACTACAGTCTGGAACCGCGGACCGCTCCGGTCGCAGGTTCGAATCCTGCCTTGGGCGTGGATGTGTGTGATGTCCTTAGGTTACGCAGGTTTAAGTAGTTCTAAGTTCTAGGGAACTGACGACCTCAGATGTTGGGGTCCCATAGTGCTCACAGCCAACTTCTTCGCACAGATCACACAATTCCGTAAATGGCAGGACTGTCGTTTGCGAGCGCGGAGCTGTTGCCCGATAGTGTTCCAAAAGTCTTCCATCGGGTCGGGTCAGACAAATTTGATGGCCACAACATTAACATGACCTCACTATCATGACCGTGGCATGATTCTGGCTTTGTGACATGGTCAGTTATCCGGCTGAAAGAAGCCATCGCCGTCAGATAAGACATCAGGCATGAAAGGATACAAGTGGCCCGCAATAATGTTCACAGCAGTCATGGTGCATTCGATTACTAACACAGATGCAAGCCCACGTGAATGTCCGCCACAGCACAGTAACGCCTCCGCTTGCGTGCGTGGCGCTTTGTATGCTTCGAGCAGACATTCGCCTGTATGACGGCATATCCGGACACGACCATCGACCAGGTGTAACGCGAAACGTGATTCATCCGACAGGCGACATATTTCCATTGAGCTATGATCCAATCTCGACAAGTGAAGCATGGTCCATGGTTAGGCGTAGGCATCCAACAACACCTCCTCCCCTGCTCGCAGTTTCATCATCCTTAACTACTTTCCAGAAAAAGGTCACGACCGTAGCACGCTGACAGCCGACCAGCGTTTTCGTTTCCAACATGCTCGTTCTCAGACGCCGGGGCATAACAATCTGCATGTCAGTGGATTTTCTCATTTGCTGCCCATATCGCTACAATTATTCCTCCTTCGTCTCCGTTCCGCTTCTTTACTTTTCTTACAGCGTCATCTGGCCGCATCACTATCAAGTAGGAATCAGTCTCGCAGTAGGCACTGGTCATAATGTTCCGGCTCATCAACGTACGTCTCGTGAAATGACCACAACGAGAAAAACACACCCTCCGCAACACAACGAGGCTTGTGAAGTACAAATGAAGTCCTAGATACAGAAGTCGAGAGTGAAAAAGATTATCTGGACAAAGTAGATCGCATTCTTACAGTATGAGAAGCAGCCAAATAAAAGTCGAACATCTGCCACAACAGGACAATGAAATGGGTTCACTCAAAACTAATCACCACACTCATTAAGAAATTTACTCCCGTTTCGTAGAAAGCGGTCGGCCGCTAACTGAGCCGCAACCGCACCCACCCTTGCACTTCATCCACGCGTGTGTTTCTTCAGGTCACCAAAGAAATGCAAACCACACTGTGATAGATCGGGCGGTACAGAGGACGTTACACTATTTCCGAACCAAATTGCTGAATCGTAGCCTTTGCCTATTGGTAGTGCGGCGGTGGGTTCTGTCGTGCAGCAAGATGGAATCCATCAGACAGCATTCCGACAGCCCGAGAGCAGAAGGCAAAGTCAGCAGTGGAGACATCACGCATTCCCCCGTCAAAGAATTCCAAAGCTGTTCACACAAGTTCCGGTAAGGTCACGATGGCCTTCTGCTGCTGTGGGGACCCTTTGTTGTTGAGTTCAGCCGGCCGCGGTGGTCTAGCGGTTCAGGCGCTCAGTCCGGAACCGCGCGACTGCTACGCTCGCAGGTTCGAATCCTCCCTCGGGCGTGGGTGTGTGGGATGTCCTTAGGTTAGTTAGGTTTAAGTAGTTCTAAGTTCTAGGGGACTGATGACCACAGATGTTAAGTCCCATAGTGCTCAGAGCCATTTGAACCATTTTTTGTTGTTGAGTTCCTCGAGCGTGGAACCAAAATGTGCAGCGCTATGAACTATGAAGACACTTTGCAGAAACTGCGCGCTCCACAAAGTCAAGCAGGAATGCTATCAGACAGGAAACAGAGAAGTTAGACTTCGCACGGAGGCCATTCGCCAGTGGAACACGATTGAGGAAAACGACATCAGTACCACAAGTGGCCTCTGCCACGCACAGTAAGGTGGCTTGTAAAATATAGATGCAGAAGTCGAGAGAGAAGAAGTCTACCTGGACAGACAGTGAGGGAACGTGGTCTAATACTACAACCTAGCAACCAGAAATTGTTAACGGTAGAACTTTGAACATAGCTGCAAAGGTTCAGTGACCGTGTCAGAATTATGTTGGAACAAATAAGCCCTTGGTCACAAATATTAAGTCAAAATTGACCTGGTTTCGACGCTACTATGAGCGTCGTCTTCAGAGTTAGGCTGTTCTAAAACGTATTAGGTATATAGTACATTAATAAAATTAAAGTTTGTACTGACTCGAAAAGATGCAGTACTTACAAGTCACATATTAAAAAAGATCTAACCCGGAAAGGCGACGTCATGAACAGTTGTGAGATGGCGAGCCACTAAGGGCTGCTCGTACTGTGAACAGCAACCCTTTCCGGCTTAGATCTTTTTTAATATGTGACTCGTAAGTACTGCATCTTTTCGAGTCAGTGCAAAATTTAATTCTATTAATGTACTATATACCTAATACGTTTTAGAAGAGTCTAATTCTGAAGACGACACTCATAGTAGCGTCGAAACCAGGTCAATTTTGACTTAATATTTGTGACCGACGGCTTATTTGTTCCAATATAATTGTTAACGGATGAAGAAAGGTTAGAACAGAGATGCATGCTGCCGCACAGTAAGTGACTCGCCATCTTTACCTGGGTGACGCGTCGTCTTCAGACGGCCGAACGCGCCGGTGAGGGGAAAGGACTGAAGCGCGAGCGGGGCTTTCGCGCAGACGCACCTACTGGAGAGAAAGCCGCAGATCCCCTCCAGTCTCCAGCCTACTGACCGCAGCCGGTGGACAGCCGGTTAGTGGCGGCGCCAGTAGCCGAGCGCTGGGCGCCTACGCGCTGCCCTGGCTCGTGCAGCTCTCGGAAGCGGCTGCCTTGCGACCACGGCTGGTGACCTAGGGTTAGCGCATCAGCTGAAGTCCTTCTAGTTGGTCCGTCACGCCAGGACGAGCACGCGCTCCGCCTTGTCCGAGCATCCTTCGGTGGCAGTGGCGGGCCATGAGACTGCTCCAGGAGGGACAGTGACGCGACGCGCCCGACTTCTGCGCAGGATTTTCTGTCGGTCAGAATTAGCGGTGCGAGCTCAACTGCGATGCTACTAATCCAGGAAACCACGGCTTCGGCCTTTGCGGAAATCTTAAAAAAAATCATCCAATCTCCAAGTTCCTTTTTTTCACAACAGTTCCTTTAATGCTTGAGAGAGAGAGGTTGCTGTCCATGCATCAGCACGGCTTTAGAAACCATCGCTCCTGCGAAATGCAACTCGACCTTTTTTCGCATGATATCTTGCGTACCATGGATGAAGGGTATCAGACGGATGCCATATTCCTTGACTTCCGGAAAGCGTTTGCCTCGGTGCCCCACTGCAGACTCCTAACTATGGTACGAGCATATGGGATTGGTTCCCAAGTATGTGAGTGGCTCGAAGACTTCTTAAGTAATAGAACCCAGTATGTTGTCCTCGATGGTGAGTGTTCATCGGAGGTGAAGGTATCATGTAGAGTGCCCCAGGGAAGTGTGGTAGATCCGCTGTTGTTTTCTATCTACATAAATTGAATAATCAACGAAAGGATAATGTTCTACGAGTCGGGGCGTGGAATGTCAGAAGCTTAAACGTGGTAGGGAAACTAGAAAATCTGAAAAGGGAAATGCAAAGGCTCAATCTAGATGTAGTAGGGGTCAGTGAAGTGAAGTGGAAGGAAGACAAGGATTTCTGGTCAGATGAGTATCGTGTAATATCAACAGCTGCAGAAAATGGTATAACAGGCGTAGGATTCGTTATGAATAGGAAGGTAGGGCAGAGGGTGTGTTACTGTGAACAATTCAGTGACCGGGTTGTTCTAATCAGAATCGACAGCATACCAACACCGACAACGATAGTTCAGATATACATGCCGACGTCGCAAGCTGAATATGAACAGATAGAGAAAGTGTATGAGGATATTGAAAGGGTAATGCAGTATGTAAAGGGGGACGAAAATCTAATAGTCATGGGAGACTGGGATGCAGTTGTAGGGGATGGAGTAGAAGAAAAGGTTACAGGAGAGTATGGGCTTGGGACAAGGAATGAAAGAGGAGAAAGACTAATTGAGTTCTTTAACAAGTTTCAGCTAGTAATAGCGAATACCCTGTTCAAGAATCACTAGAGGAGGAGGTATACTTGGAAAAGGCCGGGAGATACAGGAAGATTTCAATTAGATTACATCATGGTCAGACAGAGATTCCGAAATCAGATATTGGATTGTAAGGCGTACCCAGGAGCAGATATAGACTCAGATCACAATATAGTAGTGATGAAGAGTAGGCTGAAGTTCAAGACATTAGTCAGGATGAATCAATACGCAAAGAAGTGAGATACGGAAGTTCTATGGAATGACGAGATACGTTTGAAGTTCTCTAACGCTGTGGATACAGCAATAAGGAATAGCGCAGTAGGCAGCACAGTTGAAGAGGAATGGACATCTCTAAAAAGGGCCATCACAGAAGTTGGGAAGGAAAACATAGCTACAAAGGAGGTAGCTGCGAAGAAACCATGGGTAACAGAAGAAATACTTCAGTTGATTGATGAAAGGAGGAAGTACAAACATGTTCCGGGAAAATCAGGAATACAGAAATACAAGTCGCTGAGGAATGAAATAAATAGGAAGTGCAGGGAAGCTAAGACGAAATGGCCGCAGGAAAAATGTGAAGACATCGAAAAAGATATGATTGTCGGAAGGACAGACTCAGCATACAGAAAAGCCAAAACAACCTTTGGTGACATTAAAAGCAACGGTGGTAACATTAAGATTGCAACGGGAATTCCACTGTTAAATGCAGAGGAGAGAGCAGATAGGTGGAAAGAATACATTGAAAGCCTCTATGAGGGTGAAGATTTGTCTGATGTGATAGAAGAAGAAACACGAGTCGATTTAGAAGAGATAGGGGATCCAGTATTAGAATCGGAATTTAAAAGTGCATTGGAGGACTTCAAACGTATCTCGTCAAATAAGGCAGAAGGGATAGATAACATTCCAGCAGAATTTCTAAAATCATTAGGGGAAGTGGCAACAAAACGACAATTCACGTTGGTGTGTAGAATATATGAGTCTGGCGACATACCATCTGACTTTCGGAAAAGCCTCATCCACACAATTCCGAAGACGGCAAGAGCTGACAAGTACGAGAATTATCGCACAATCAGCTTAACAGCTCATGCATCGAAGCTGCTTACAAGAACAATATACAGAAGAATGGAAAAGAAAATTGAGAATGCACTAGGTGACGATCAGTTTGGCTTTAGGAAAAGTCAAGGCACGAGAGAGGCAATTCTGACGTTACGGCTAATAATGGAAGCAAGGCTAAAGAAAAATCAAGACACGTTCATAGGATTTGTCGACCTGGAAAAAGCGTTCGACAATATAAAATGGTGCAAGCTGTTCGAGATTCTGAAAAAAGTAGGGGTAAGCTATAGGGAGAGATGGGTCATATACAATATGTACAACAACCAAGAGGTAATAATAAGAGTGGACGATCAAGAACGAAGTGCTCGTATTAAGAAGGGTGTAAGACAAGGCTGTAGCCTTTCGCCCCTACTCTTCAATCTGTACATCGAGGAAGCAATGATGGAAATAAAAGAAAGGTTCAAGAGTGGAATTAAAATACAAGGTGAAAGGATATCAATGATACGATTCGCTGATGACATTGCTATCCTGAGTGAAAGTGAAGAAGAATTAAATGATCTGCTAAACGGAATGAACAGTCTAATGAATACACAGTATGGTTTGAGAGTAAATCGGAGAAAGACGAAGGTAATGAGAATTAGTAGAAATGAGAACAGCGAGAAACTTAACATCAGGATTGATGGTCACGAAGTCAATGAAGTTAAGGAATTCTGCTACCTAGGCAGTAAAATAACCAATGACGGACGGAGCAAGGAGGACATCAAAAGCAGACTCGCTATGGCAAAAAAGGCATTTCTGGCCAAGAGAAGTCTACTAATATCAAATACCGGCCTTAATTTGAGGAAGAAATTTCTGAGGATGCACGTCTGGAGTACAGTATTGTATGGTAGTGAAACATGGACTGTGGGAAAACCGGAACAGAAGAGAATCGAAGCATTTGAGATGTGGTGCTATAGACGAATGTTGAAAATTAGGTGGACTCATACGGTACGGAATGAGGAGGTTCTACGCAGAATCGGAGAGGAAAGAAATATGTGGAAAACACTGATAAGGAGAAGGGACAGGATGATAGGACAACGGCTAAGACATGAGGGAATGACTTCCATGGTACTAGAGGGAGCTGTAGAGGGCAAAAACTGTAGAGGAAGACAGAGATTGGAATACGTCAAGCAAATAATTGAGGACGTAGGTTGCAAGTGCTACTCTGAGATGAAGAGGTTAGCACAGGAAAGGAATTCGTGGCGGGCCGCTTCAAACCAGTCAGTAGACTGATGACCAAAAAAAAAAAACAAAATGATCTTTTGGATAGGGTGGATAGCAATATGCAGCTGTTTGCTGATGATGCTGTGGTGTACGGGAAGGTGTCGTCGTTGAGTGGCTGTAGGAGGATACAAGATGACTTGGACAGGATTTGTGATTGGTGTAAAGAATGGCAGCTAACTCTAAATATAGATAAATGTAAATTAATGTAGATGAATAGGAAAAAGAATCCCGTAATGTTTGAATACTCCATTAGTAGTGTAGCGCTTGACACAGTCACGTCGATTAAATATTTTGGCGTAACATTGCAGAGCGATATGAAGTGGGACAAGCATGTAATGGCAGTTGTGTGGAAGGCGGATAGTCGTCTTCGGTTCATTGGTAGAATTTTGGGAAGATGTGGTTCATCTGTAAAGGAGACCGCTTATAAAACACTAATACGACCTATTCTTGAGTACTGCTCGAGCGTTTGGGATCCCTATCAGTCGGATTAAGGGAGGACGTAGAAGCAAATCAGAGGAGTGCTGCTAGATTTGTTACTGGTAGGTTTGATCATCACGCGAGTGTTACGGAAATCCTTCAGGAACTCGGGTGGGAGTCTCTAGAGGAAAAGAGGCGTTCTTTTCGTGAATCGCTACTGAGGAAATTTAGAGAACCAACATTTTAGGCTGACTGCAGTACAATTTTACTGCCGCCAACTTATATTTCGCGGAGAGACCACAAAGATAAGATAAGAGAGATTAAGGCTCGTACAGAGGTATATAGGCAGTCATTTTTCTCTCCTGTTTGGGAGTGGAAAAGGGAGAGAAGGTGTTAGCTGTTGTACGAGGTACGCTCCGCCACGCACCGTATGGCGAATTGTGGAGTATGTATGTAGATGTAGATGTAGACTTCGCAAATGACTGTGCGGTCAAGTTTCCACAAGCGTCACCCACTGTTTGTACGTAAAAGCTTAAAATCCTAGTACTACGAGATGTGCCAGCCAGCAGCGTCAATTTGCCGCCACTACCTTTTGTGTAGACTTTGAGGAGTATCTATTACCGTTGACTTCCATATAAGTGTTGGTATGGTGAGGCTATTAAGTAACTGTAAGTTTCATTATGGGCATATACAGCAAAAACAGTCAGTGTTACGTTAACGAACGAGTGCGATAGTTTTCGAGTATATAAATAAATATTCGGTGCACCGCTGGTCTGGGGGTAGCGTCTTTGATTAGTAATCAAAACGTCGTCGGTCCCGGGTTCGAATCCAGTCATCGCCTAAATTCTGAATAAAACTCATGAGTAATGACAGCCGAAGATTTCTGGCAAAAGAAACACCGTCATTCTGCCAGTAGCGTTGTCAAAGACGGCGGAGGAAGTTCAGGTCACTCTCTAGTCCTTGGAAATTACCTTAGGGGTAAGGCAGGTGACAATGGAATCAACGGCAGGAGGATCCAGGTGTCAATGGAAAGCACTGCATTAAGGACCCATAATGTGTATCCACAGCACCTGTGGTCTGTCACTGAAAAAGTGTCGTGATGATCTGTCCATTGACAAAAAGATTCCAGAATAGTGCCCCATTAAGATCTCCGCGAGTGGACTGCCAAGAGGGAGGTAACCATTAGAAAAAGGCTAAATAACGAACGAAAGGATAACGTTCTACGAGGCGGGGCGTGAAGTACCATAAGTCTGATCGTGGTAGGGAAGCTAAAAAAGGGAAATGCGAGAGCTCAATCTAGATTTAGTAGGGGTCAGTGAAGCGAAATGCGAAGTAAAGAAGGACTTATGGTCAGATGAGTAATATCCACAACAGCAGAAAACAGTACAACGAAAGTAGGATTCGTTGTGAATAGGAAGGTATGCCAGTGAGTGACTTACTGTGAACAGTTCGGTGATAGGGGTGTATTCGTCATAATCGACAGAAAACGAACGGCGACAACAATAGTTCAGGTATATATGCCGACGTCGTAAGCCGAAGATGAAGACACAGAGAAAGTGTATGAGAATATTGAACTGGTAATTCAGTACATAAAAAGAGATGAAAATGTAATAGTCATGAGGGATTGGAATGCGGCTCTAGGGGAATAGGTAGAAGAACAGGGTTACGGGAGAATGCAGGAACGAGAGAGGAGAAAGACTACTTGAGTACTGCAGTAAATTTCAGCTAGTGATACCGAATACTCTGTTCAAGAATAAAAAGAGGAGGAGGTCTACCAGGAAAAGGCCAGCAGATACGGGAAGATTTCAGTTAGAATATGTCATGGTCAGGCAGAGATTCCAGAATCAGACATTGGATTGTAACGCACACCCAGGAGCAGATATAGACTCATCTGTTAAGACATCATGGAATAACTTCCGTTGTACTAGAGGGAGCTAAATATGTATTGGAATAAATTCGGAAAATAATTGGGGACGTAGGTTCCAAGTGCTTTTCTGAGACGAAGAGACTGGCACAGAAGTTAAATTCGCAGCGGGTCGCATCAGAGCAGTCAGGACACTGATGAAAAAAACAAAAACAGAAACAAAAAAGAAACATCGTTGACGTACAACAGACACAACAGGCGTCATTTTAACGAGCGACTGGATCGCTTTCCGAATATATAAATATGCGGTAGGGGGGTTGGGGATTGAGGGTTAGGGGTTGGGGAGGGGGGGGGGGGGGGTCAGGAGGAGAAACAGTCAACCCGTGAGAGTGCTCCAACGTTGCCAATGGCCACAGTTGGAGCCTGTAGAGTGGGTAAAGGCAGAGTGAAGTATTCTGCGTCTCCGTCGGCGCCCAATGCATCATGCAATATCTGATCAAAAGTATCCGGACCCCTAAGAGGGTGAATCAAATGAAAACCATAAATATTTTTTAAAATATTATTTATTGAGCACAAGTGGTACAAAGCTGTATTACTTTTCAACATAATCTCCCCCACGCTCAATGCAAGTCCTCCAGCGCTTATAAAGTGCATAAATTCCATTAGAAAAAAATTCTTTTGGTAGTCCGCGCAACCTCCGCGTGGCGTACCTCTTCATCAGAACGGAACTTCTTTCCTCCCATTGAGTCTTTGAGTGGTCCAAACATATGGAAATCACTTGGGGCAAGGTCTGGTGAGTACGGTGGATGAGGAAGACATTCAAAAAGCAGGTCTGTTATTGTTGCAACTGTTGTACGGGCAGTGGGGGGCCTTGCATTGTCATGTTGCAAAAGGACACCTGCTGACAGCAGTTCACATCGCTTCATTGCAGGCCGCAGATGATTTCTTAGGAGATCTGTGTATGATTCACTGGTGACAGTGGTCGCTCTAGGCATATAATGCTCCAAAAGAGAGTCAGTATAACCTTCCCTGCCGATGGTTCTGTTCGAAACTTCTTTGGTTTCGGTAATGAGGAATGGCGCCATTCCTTGCTCGCTCTCTTCGTTTCCTGTTGGTGGAAGTGAACCCAGGTTTCTTCGACGGTAACGATTCTTGCAAGGAAGCCATTACCTTCTCGTTCAAAGCGCCGAAGAGGTTCTTCACAAGCATCAATACGTCGTTCTCTCATTTCAGGAGTCAGCTGCCGTGTCACCCACCTTGCAGACACTTTGTGAAACTGGAGCTCATCATGCACAATGTGATGTGCTGATACATGACTAATCTGTAAACATGCTGCAATGTCATTCAGTGTCACTCAGCGGTTTTCCTTCACTATGGCTTCAACTGCTGCAATGTTGGTTGGAGTCACAACTCTTTGTGCCTGACCTAGACGAGGAGCATCTTCCACTGAAGTCACACTATTTGGGAACTTCTTACTCCATTCGTAGACTTGCTGCTGTGACAAGCATGTATCACCGTACTGAACCTTCATTTCAATAGGTTTCACACCTTCACTACGCAAAAACCGAATAACAGAATGCTGTTCTTCCCTGATGCAAGTCGCGAGTAGGGCGCCCATCTTCATACTGATACTGCGACGGTATGTGTGCATCTGCACTATGCTGCTATCTACAGGCCATTATGCACGTTGTTTGTAGCACGCTTGCCAACTTACAGGATAACGGCGCGAAATTTCGATGTGTTATTACAAATTTAAGGTTTCCATTTGACTCACTCTCGTATTAATTGACTTTAAACTAGGGCGAGTCCACCCTTCGCCTTTATGAAGGCTTGAACCCTGTTGCTGACGCTTTCTAAGATGAGTCTGCAAGTCTGTGGAGGAATGTCAGCTCATTCTTCGTCAACAGCCGAAACCAGCGAAGGTAGTGACGGACGTTCTAACTCATCCCTTAAGGCGTGCCGTTGGGTTCAGGCCGGAAGCCAAAGTGTTTCGACTTCACAATCACATCACCAGCAATCGACTAGGGCAGCTTGAGAAAGGTTGGAATGTCCTTTATGGATTTATTGCTTAGGTGACATCCAATGACTAGTCCACCTTCGAGGTCACAGAGCTCATCTGATTGACTCATTCTGCTGTTCCAGCTCCTCTACTGACAATACAGTACCGTCCGTCTTCTTTCACACTGGCAGGTCCGCCTCTCGCGACACCTAGTGGTCAATTCCTCAGTACGTCGGGGTGTCCGGATACTTTTGATCAGATAGTGTACACTTGCCTTCTAATTGGTGTCTTATTTTAGGAGCAAGCATGTCCTTTTTGCTGTGAAAGAGACTTCCAGTTCAGTTACAGTTTTTTAAATGTGTGAATTGGCGCTTCCTATAATATGTTTCGGGAATGTTGAACGCCAGATATCATGTGGTGAGGCTGTACCGTGTTCTGCAATGCGTTTGACACCTTACCCAGAAAGATTTCTCTGATTTTTTTGTTTGGCCTTAACTATTATGTCAGTGTCACTGGTAAGTTACTTTTCGTTTCTCTTTGCCATGCCACACTCTAGGAGTGGTAGGTTTTATTAAATAATATTTTTTGTGTGTATTAGTCTCCGACTAGTTCGATGCGGACCGCCACAACTTCCTCTCCTATGTCAACATCTTCATCTCAGAACAGCACTTACACCTAACGTTCTCAATCATTAGCTGGATATATTCCAATTTTTGTCTTTCCCTACAGTTTTTATTCTCTACAGTTCAATCTATTACAGTGGATATTATTCACTAATGTCTTAACACATCTACTATCGTCCAGTCCCGTCTTTTTACCGGTGTCTTCCTCATACATCTTCCCATACCGATTATGCGGAGAACCTCATTTCCACAGCCTACAAGCTACAACATAAAACACAATATACTTTCCACTGGACTCCATCTCGTCTTTGCGTAACTCCCACACGTGAGTACAGAAGCGCAGAGGTGATCCGTGGAGTTCTTCTCGGAAACTTCAGAGAATTGTTCGTCATTAATTGGTAAAAAATCACACAGCTGAAGAACGTACAAGAACATATCGAATGGACAACAAGTGTTAACTGAATAGACAACCGCCGCCTGCTTATCACCATATGAGATTTCACGTTTGCTTAAGTCTGTCAGTCCTAACCAACTCACCAGCAGGTCACATACATGTACACCCAGGAGCCACTCTTCCAACTTTGTTTCTTCGACCAGTTTTGCTGATGATGCCTCTCCTACTGTTTCATTGCTTGCATCTCCTCATTAACTCTCGGCACTCGTTCACAAATCGGTCAGAGTAGCTGACACGTGTACATTACTTCCTCCTCCCCTCGGCTTTTTACAAAAGTTTCTGAGAATAACCTTCTTGCAGCTACATCTCTTTACAGTTTTCAGTTCCATTTTACCCGTTGATTTCGATGAATTATGAGCAAATCACAAAAACACCAGTAAAATCACAAAGGGAGTTCCACACAGTTCAATTTTGGGTCCACATCTACTCCTTATATATGGTAATGACCTGCCACTTAATACTGAACAAGCAGAATTGGTACGTTTTGCAGACGATATTAGTGCTATAATAAATCCCATCAAAGAGAACAGAGGAGATGGTAAACGATATTTTCCAAGGAATTATGAAGTGTTCTCGTAAAATGGACACTCCCTAAATTTTGAAAAAAAAAGAACACACCACATCCAGTTCTGTACACCAAACTCCCCTGAGACTTGTAATCTTGAGAACAACTTCCTGACAAGAATCGCAATGACTCCTTACTTATCTCATGGTAAGCATCCTTACCTATAATTCACTGTGTATGATGTATTCCTGCTGAGAGTAATAACCTTCGGGAATTTTTAAAACTTTGTTTGCTTCACAGACCAAAAATCCGCCTGCGTATGCCCAGTCGCTAACGCACGGCTGCGCAGTGGTACTCAAACTGGAGGTAGTTGATTCAGATCCTGGTGGAAGAAATTTTCGCGATTGTTAAGAAAGGTAATCATAAAGGTTTAATTATCACCCGGAAAATACACAGTTATGTAATTTATTTTTGATTTGTTTATATATGGGCCCACAGTCTCCAAGAATTTTGTGAAAGAAAACATTAACCATAGTAGACTGTACAGTTACCCTTTATTCGTTGTTCGACTGACCAATTTCGACTATAGGTCATTTTCCAGCGCCTTCAGAAATATGTGAGCAATGACGCCTATTTCATTAAAATATATATGCAGTGGAATATCATTAACCATAAACGTAGTTGTGTTTACATTCTATAGAGGCGGACTTTCTTACTTATGAAATAAGCATTCCACATGTTCATCAATATGTGAAATAATACACTGATCCGCCAAAGAAACTGGTATAGGCATGCGTACTCAAGTACAGATATATGCAAACCGGCAGAATAAGGCGATCGGCAACGCCTATACCAGACAACAAGTTTCTGGCGCAGTTGTCAGATCGGTTAATGCTGCTACAATGGTAGGTTATCAAGATTTAAGTGAGTTCGGACGTGGTGCTATAGTCGGCGCACGAGCGAAGGGACACAGCAAATCCGAGGCAGAGATTAAGTGGGGATTTTCCCGTAGGACCATTTCACGAGTGTACCCTGAATATCAGGAATCCGGTAAAACATCAGATCTCAAGCATCGCTGCGGCTGGAAAACATCCTGCAACAACGGGACCAACGATGAATGAAAAAAATCGTTCAACGTGACGGATGTGCAACCCTTCCCAGATTGCTGCAGATTTCAATGCTGAGCCATCAACAAGTGTCAGCGTGCGAACTATTCAACGAAACACCATCCATATGGGCTGTCGGAGCCGAAGTCCCTTGTGTACTCTTGAAGAGCGCACGACACAAAGCTTTATGCCTCGCCTGGACCATTCAACACCGAATTTAGACTGTTGATGACAGGAAATATGTTGCTTGGTCTGATAAATCTCGTTTCAAATTGTATCGAGCGGATGGCCGTGTACGGGCATAGAGAGAACCTCGTGAATCCATGGATCCTGCATATAGCAGGGGTCTGGTCAAGCTGATGGAGACTCTGTAATGTTGAGGGGCGTGTATAGTTGGAGTGATATGGGGCGCCTGATACACCTAAATACGACTCTGACGGGTGACAGGTACGTAAGCATCCTGCCTTACCACCTGCATCCATCCATGTCCATTGTGCATCCAAACGGACGTGGACAATTCCAGCAGAACAATGCGATACCCCACACGTCCAGAATTTGCTACAGAGTGACTCCAGAAACGCTCTTCTGAGTATAAACATTTCCGCTGGCCACCATACACCCCAGACATGAACATTATTGAGCATATCTAGGATGCCTTTCAACGTGCTGTTCAGAAGAGATCTCCACCCCCTCGTACTCTTACGCATTTGTGGACGGTCCTGCTGTATTCATGGTGTCAGTTCCTTCCAGCACTACTTCAGACATTAATCGAGTCCATACTACGTGTCGCTGCAGCACTTCTACGAGCTGGCGAGGGCCCTACACGATATTAGGCAGGTGTACCAGTTTCTTTCGCTCTTCAGTGTACATCTGCATTGTAGTCTCAGATCGAAAATATCGTACTAGGAGCAAATAATCACTTCATCTCATTTGTAAACCACAAGACTTCCAGATTCAGACTGTGGCAGAAATCAGCTTTTCTAATTTCTAGCAAAAAATACACTCGAAGATGAGATAAATGACTGTACCTGTGCGTAAATTACATGCTTTGCTGGCGTGCCATTAACTGCAATTAAATCTTATGTCAAAAACCGATTTTGTGAAACATATATTACAAAGTCAAATACATTGGTGAACTGTGTGTTGCAGAGTCAAGGTGGTATGCATAAAATACACGTATTTAAACAAACTTAAGGTAAAAATCCGAGTTTGCATTTCAAGTGAACAGTTGTAAAAATGACACGGCATGGCGATAAAATAATTTACATAATCTTAGCTTTGTTAAGGGCCATAGGGATCAGAGAGGGGTGGCATTGTCATACTCTTTGTCAACAATGCAATACATATAACCATGGTATAGAATTACATCACCTCAATAAAACAGTAAATGCATACGATGTCTGCTTTACACTTAAACATATATTTTTTATTTCTCGATGTAGTGTGACTGTAGGAAGAGCCTACAGTTGAAATAGGGCAATGTACATTTCTTTATTTACGAAGAAAGTGAGAGATGTAACTGGGGAAGAAAATTTAGATACGAATGACACGTGAACATATCGTACATACATTCATAAGATATGGGAATGTAAGGCAGTATACATTACATAATATTTACAAAGTAAGTTTTTTTCTGATCACTGGTATACAGTTCTCAGTGGTCTATACGCTTATAAATGTTATTGTTCCACATCGGTGCATCAAACATAACCAGTGCATCAAGTAACTAAGATGTACATGTTAAAACCTGAGTAGTCTGTAAAAAAGGATGAATGAAATCATAGATAATGTATGAAACAAATTCTGTGGTCAGTTTAGTATACCATGGTGTTTGACATGTACCGTAGCTAAATTATAACTGATGGCAACCTGTATAAAACTTAACCACGATAAGGGCATCAATAAAACAGAAATCACGTATGTGCAGCGTTACTGATAATAAAACTGAAATAAGCAGCGGACATGACATGGAGTGGTGCTACAGAAGAATGCTGTAGATGGGTAAATCACATAACTAATGAGGAGGTATTGAATAGAATTGGGGAGAAGAGGAATTTGTGGCACAACTTGACCAGAAGAAAGGTCGGTTGGTAGGACATGTTCAGAGGCAACAAGGGGTCACCAATTTAGTGTCGGAGGACAGCGTGGAGGGTAAAAATCGTAGGGGGAGACGAAGAGATGAATACACTAAGCAGATTCAGAAGGATGTAGGCTGCAGTAGGTACTGGGAGATGAAGAAGCTTGCACAGGATAGAGTAGCATGGAGAGCTGCATCAAACCAGTCTCAGGACTGAAGACCACAACAACAACAACAACATGACATGGAGATGCTACCTTTATGGGCGTAAAATAAATCTATGCTTTCCAGACGGGTCGTGAGTCGTGCGTGCTTGGGTAGCTCAGTTGGTATAGCGCTTGCCCGCGATAGGCAGAGGTCCGGAGCTCGAGACTCGGCGCAGCACACGGTTTTAATCTGCCAGGAAGTATCAAGTTTGGAATATATCGTTATTTGTCAAACAAATTTATGGTCCAATACATTATACGTAAGCTGAAAACCCCCGTCTTCGTTTACTCCTGCAACAGCCTACTACGAACAATGCTTTATTTCACAAAATTTATTTTTTGTTGGTCTCCAGATACATAATTATCTACTGTCCGAGTGCACGCTATAGGAGCCAAAACAAAATGACGCAACCCATAAAGAGAGTGGAATGTCGAACAGCAACTCGTTTTCTGCACTTGAAGAACAACGGTGCATCAACATGCGCTGAATTGGTGGCATTGTACAGGAACAATGCGTCATCATATGACATACTAGTTAGGTGGCGCATAGTCTCCCAATATAGTCAAACAAGTCTAAATGAAGACCAAAGTGACGGATCAGGCTATCTCTCTATGAAGAACAGGGAATCGCAGGAGAAATTCCACAGAATACCATTCTATGGTAATATTTCAAGTAGAATCGGCAAATGTTTGACTGCGAAAGGTATAACTCTGGCTTTTATATCTCAAAGAATAATGACCAAAAATTCAGGCACAGGGAGACCGCAACACGAGATAAATTTAAGTTATAATGGATATACAGTATTACTTGCGATAACTGTAATACTAAATGTATTGGTCAGGTTTGAAGAAACTTCGGAACCCGCTTTAGACAGCATGTCAACGATTCCAGCTCAACGTCAGCTATAAGCGCGAATTTGCGCGAAACTGGTCACTTTATCACCCACATCCGAAAGAGTATGCGGATACAACATTTCGAAAGCAAATTTTAGAAGATGCCGAGATTCGTCGTGCTCGAAAAAAAGATTCCCTGGTTCTATAGTGATTGCGCAGACAGATCTGCGACGCGAGGGTCTTTTGGCAACTTTTGACTATACCGATAGGCATTGCTCCCATTGCCCACTATTTTATTATCACAGCGTTTAGCGTCCCAACCCTTTGCGTTTGTCCACCAATATGGTATTGTGGTTGTGAGAGGGGGAATTGGTACTACCACTCGGGCTTCATTAATATTTTCTTTTTAACAATCTACTTTCAGTGGTTTTATAAGTTGTATTTGTCAAAGAAGAAATTTATAATATCACTCATGTTTCATTAATATGTTGCATTTCAATTGTCCAGTCGGCGAAGTGGAGTCAAGTCTAAACCTCTGACGCCCCATTGCAGAGCGGTCAGTACAGCGTCTCCTGCCACCATTCAACCACTTTCCTGTTTACGGTGCGCTAAGGTTCTTCTCTTTTACTGGGTTCATACTTTGAAACTATCTCGGTCCATTACTAATTTACAGCGTGGTGTGGCTCGTTCAGTTTTTATCCATGTTTTATTTTGGTTCAAATGCCTCTGAGCACTATGGGACTTAACATTTATGGTTATCAGTCCCCTAGAACTTAGAACTATTTAAACTTAACTAACCTAAGGAATCACACAACACCCAGTCATCACGAGGCAGAGAAAATCCCTGACCCAACCGGGAATCGAACCCGGGAACCCGGGCGCACATGTTTATTTTTATAGGTTATGCTATCCTCTTCATTTTAAACATGGACCACCACTTTTGGCGCACTATTGGTTTACCACTTGATATGAATGATGGGGAGTTACCTTCCGCCGATGCCTTGTTAAAAAGAATCTTTGTGACTAAAGGGTTTGTTTATATGTAACTTTTCTGCTACCAGCCATTATTACATTTAATTCGTATTTTATACGAGACGTTTCGGGAAATGATTCCAGTTAAAACACATTTTAAGACCACTACGCCATTTTTACATAATGTTTTCTATGTACGAGGTTCTGGTTTGTCTCGATGACTCTACTGCAATAAATTTAAAAAAAATGCGCAATATTCAGTTAGTTGTCGATTGTTATATGTAGTTAGCGGCAAGATTTGGAAGAACTTGTACTTTCAATTTTCTTAAGGAAGACTCACTATCGCTAGGAGAGCCTCCGAGGATGTCCAGCCTAGCTCTGGAGGAAACGTCAAGAATCGTAAAGTTACTTCCACCAATGCCACATAGCATAGACGACTCATCAGCAACTATACTCAGCACTGCAATAACATGGGTTCCCGACACATGATTGCTTTATGAAATACATGTGTGTATTTCGCTCCTGTATCATTCCTGTTAGTTTCGGCACTGTGTGTAACTGGAAATTTCGACAATATGTGGTATCTCTCTCATTTCTCACAACTGTGACTGCTGATTTAAAAATATGAGAGATTTACTCCCGAAACGAAATACTGAATATATTTCATACCTCTGTCTCTTTTGGTGACCGGTCTTTGTAGGTGCACGCAACAAATACAGAAGGCTGTGATTTTCAGTAAAATCACAACCGATTTTCTTTTCTTCGTTGCTGTTGTTAAATTAGTATTAAGATTTAAACAACTGCATTATTTTACAGCGTGTTGTTGTTGTTGTTGTTGTGGTCTTCAGTCCTGAGACTGGTTTGATGCAGCTCTCCATGCTACTCTATCCTGTGCAAGCTTCTTCATCTCCCGGTACCTACTGCAACCTACATCCTTCTGAATCTGCTTAGTGCATTCATCTCTTGGTCTCCCTCTACGATTTTTACCCTCCACGCTGCCCTCCAATACTAAACTGGTGATGCCTTGATGCCTCAGAACATGTCCTACCAACCGATCCCTGCTTCCATTCAATTTGTGCCACAAATTCCTCTTCTCTCCAGTTCTATCCAGTACCTCCTCATTAGTTATGTGATCTATCCATCTAATCTTCAGCATTATTCTGTAACACCACATTTCGAAAGCTTCTATTCTCTTCTGGTCCAAACTATTTATCGTCCATGCTTCACTTCCACACGAGGCTACACTCCATACAATTACTTTCAGAAACGACTTCCTGACACTTGAATCTATACTCGAAGTTAACAAATTTCTCTTCTTCATAAACGCTTTCCTTGCCATTGACAATCTACATTTTATATACTCTCTACTTCGACCATCATCATGACTAATATTAAAATTATTTTTATTATCAGAACTAATGCTAAAGTGAACCTCACATTTAGATTAAAACTAAATGTGTTACCTGACCAGAGAAGCACCCAGAAGGGGAAGAGGAAAGGAAATGAAACGTCACAGATTAAGAGGGTATGTGACGTTATTTCAGAAATCATAAAATTGTATCAAATATGCAAAGACCTTGGCAGTATCAGCTTACTTATCACCTCCTCTGGACTGGAGGATTGAACTAATTCGGTTGCGAAGGGTTTCATAAAGTTCTTGTATCGTCTCCTGAGGCAATCTGCTCCACAACTGTAGTAAATGCTGGTTGGTATTCTATATACTGGCACTGGAAAGTAGTTGACGTCCGAGAGCGTCACACACGTGCCATACGTGTCGACGATGCGACGCCATTCATCAGCAGTCCATAGTTCTCGGTCACGGCTCCACTCCGAACGCAGCCGTTTGTCTTGCGGTGTTTACGGCAGCCTACACATTGGAAGCTGCTGATCTCCGACCAATGATGCCGGGTGACATAGAATGCTGCACGGAGTCCATTACTTGTTCTCGGACGATAGGCACAAATCTCCAGATCTCCACGGGGGTAACGACGCGCTTGGTGCACAATTCTGCGACCCTCCGTTATGATGGTCAAACGTGGTCGACCGGGACCGAGAGCGGGTGTGCCCGCCTTCACGTGCTCATGTAATCGAACATCAGCAAACTTGTCACATCCGTATGGTCTACAAATCTGGGTACTGCACGATACGACCTTGTCTTCCGGGTCTCAGTTCATTTGTTCCTTGGGAATATACGCTACATGCTTAACGTTCCTGGTAATTAAAATTCTGTTCCTAACTGAGACTCGAACCTGGGAACTCTGCCCAGGCCAAGGCTAAGCTATTCGCTGTAACACCCTTTGTTCTAGGAGTTCTAGTCCCACAAAGTATGTTGGAGAACCTTCATGTTTTGGAAGGTGGAAGAAGAAGTACCAACTGACGTAGAGCTTCAAGGGTGGGTCTAGAGTCGTGCTTGGGTGATTCAGTACATACAGCAGTTGCCTACGAAAGCCAAAGTTCCCAAGGTCGAGTCCCGGACTGTCACACAGTTTTAATCTGCCAGGAAGTTTCAGATCAGCGCACATTCCATTGTAGAGTGAAAATATATTCTTGATGCTACATGCGTATTATCTTCCAGTGGGACCGACCATTCATTAATTTCCACCTTACACTAACAAAG
This sequence comes from Schistocerca gregaria, assembly GCF_023897955.1. Taxonomy (NCBI): domain Eukaryota; kingdom Metazoa; phylum Arthropoda; class Insecta; order Orthoptera; family Acrididae; genus Schistocerca; species Schistocerca gregaria. The sequence continues at coordinate 708,010,816 of NC_064923.1, read as the reverse complement.
AATTTAACATTTCACGTAGATTGAAAATATACAGTCAATGAAAACAAATATGCCAGTTATTGTCCTCCGACAGTTATGACGCGTCAGTCTGTCAGTTTCTGATGTTGCATTCTGGTCACAACTGTCGGTTCTGGATGGAAGCTCTATCTACGTTCCTGCAGCATTTAATTCTTGCTTTCCGAAGATGGATGAGAACGCAAGTGTATTTTTGAGCTCAAGGTTCGAATGTTCGTTTGTTAGGTCGCCTAGCACGTGACACACCTCACCTCAGAGAAGAAAGGCAGGGGTTTGCCTCTAGAGAGGCGGATCTGAAAAGGATGAGAGAAGAGAGCTTGGAAGAACACCGTGTAAACACCAGCCTTTGGGCAGAACACCGAATGTGGTGATGAGCACGATGATGATGTCTATCTTTGTTTCAGCACTTATGCAATGACAGCTGCACTGAAACATCATGTGCTCTAATGTTTCAGCATCATCTTATTAGTACCTGCCGTGAGAAATCTTGTTAAATTTATGGAACTACAGTGGACTACGGGAATGTATCACACAGCAGCATTGTTGCAGCGTTTTTCGTCCGCCGCTGTCCACAACGTTCGGTAGGAGCTGATGCGGACCACTTTCAGCTTTTGTTTTGAATCCCATATATTCCGCACCTCCTTGTCAGCAATTCTTGCTCATTTTTGAGATTTTGAACGATGACTATTTCCAGTTTGCTGTTTGTTTCCTAATCTGTAGAATTGGATATAATCCAATAATCAAGAGTAAGGCTTTACGAAAGGCTGTCAGCAGTTCCAAATTATGACTAGATTTTCTGAAACACGATCGCTGAACTACTTCGTTTAAATTGTGCATAATATCCATGCGTTTCCGGAGGGGTTGTGAACGCTGATTATGGTAAAAACTTCTATGGAGACAAAAACTCAACTAGACCAGAAGGAGACAAACTTTTAACGTCCAGTATATGATCTGGTCATTATAAATAGAGTAAAAACTAAGTTTCAACAAGAATTTGGTAGGAGATATACTGCGGTATTCCTGTTTTCCTCTTTCCAATAGAACCACCCCGGCGTTCCCTTAACTCAGGGGTCTCCAAACTTTTTAGTCCGCGGGCCACATTGGCTCCTCCATGAAGCCATAAGGGCCAAGATTTACCTAATGGGATTAAAGCACCCTAGCACTCCATGATTAGCGTAATGTAAGGCTAAAGGAAAGATGAAATCGCAAAAATCTAAGGTTGCGGGAATAGCCAGCACTGAAACGAACTACGATTTTTATTTTATTACATAATTTTAATTGGTGAACGTACCTGACCGAAATTCTGGCGTATTTTATTCTGGCGAATTTCACCGACAAAAAAGTATGTCACTGCACATTCTTCGCGAAAGCGTCCTCCAAAGTTAACGAAATCTCAAAATCATTGTTAGAAACACTTTTACTGCAAGACGTAACTGAGGTAGAGTAGTCAACGCATTGTTATCTCAAGCGGCGCAACAATAAGTTTAGTGTTGTAGTCTTGTAGCGGGTAGCACAGCCAGAGCATATATTTGATAGTTCTGTTGCGTGATTGTGTCTATGTTACGAGTGTCTCACGAGTTTTTTTAGTGTTTTATGCGCTGTACTAGTAGGTGAGACGACGAAGTGTGCGGCAATTCAAAGTTTGAATTCGAAGAGACAAGGAAAATCTGAAAATCGAAATACGTATAGCACGAATTGAGTATTTTTTCACTGTATTTTTTAGTGGAACTACAGTGTAATTGTATTTAATTTAGTAATTACAGTACGTTAAAAATATATTCATTGCGTTTTGTTTCGGCAGACTACTACTTTTTCACTATCGCACGGAGAATGGTCTGTCTGTTTATTGTGGGTAGCCACAAGTGTAACCATGACCTTCCGCTTTGTAAAGATAGAGCTCCGACAATGTCGTGGTGTATTGGTCGCGACACGCCTCGAAACTCAATTGTTGTCAGTATAGGTACCACGTCAAGTATTTGGCCGGCCGGATACCGGGGATGTCCGGCCAGCTAACGCGGGCCGGTTTGCCGGCCCTCGCGGGCCGGTTTCGGCCCGCGGGCCGTAGTTTGGAGACCCCTGCCTTAACTAACTGTCCGCCACACTCCTGATTCATCATCGCGCAGCAGCTTGTGATGTAGCAGATGGACATTTTCAGAACTCTAAAGTCGATTGATCTGTGAGTTGACATACCCCAAAAAATGCAGCCCAGCTTGATCACAAAAAAGAGCATCTCTCGATTATGCACATAAGTTGGATCGACAAAAATTACGGAAACACTAAAAACACATTACCATGCATAAAATGGAGTTGGAAAACCGTTGGCATTCAAAACAGCTTCCACTCGTCTCGGAATGCATTAAAGCATGTACTACTATACAGTTTTCAGGATACTACTGTATGGTTTTCAAGAGAGTCTTATATCATTGTTCATGCAAAATAGTAGCCAGTTCAGATAACGATGCGGAAAGTGATTAGCAGTACTCTTCCAAATTAGACCATAAAAGCGCAGTAATATTGAAATCTGGCGACTGTGGTGGTCAGGTGATATTTGACAACTCATCCTCGTGCCCACAAAACCAGTTCTAAACGATGCGAGCTGTGTGAACAAGGGCACTGTCGTCCTGGAACACACCAATGGAAAAAAAACACATTATACCACGGTATCGACCTGATCAGACACAACGTTTACATAATCCTTGGCAGTAATGGGAGCTTGCAGAATAACCATAGGGCCCATTGAATACAACGATATGGCTGCCGAAGTTATCGCCTCACACCTGCCATTTTCACTTTTTGGACGTATGGACGGCCTCAAGTTGGAAACAGTTTTCAACAAGATTTATGCCTCGAAAAGACAGGTTTCCATCGCTCCTTAGCCCGTATTTTATGGCTCCGTTACCACTTTTCCTGTTACGGGTATTTGCGTCACTGACGAATCGTTTCGGAATTCCAGTTCTTCCTGCAATTCCCTCATTATGGAACTTCCTTCGTGTTGATTAATTTTTCTCATGTTGAGGAATGACAAGGAGCGATCTGTTTTACTCGGCAAAAGCTTTCCAAAGCCAAGACTGCATAAATATTTCTTTAATTACAATAACTGGTTTCGACAGGCTTTACTGCCACCTTCAGTCTTTGGGAGCAAAGTCTGTCGAAAGCGGTCACTGTAAATAAAGAAATCGGTGCTGACAGGGTTTGCGAGTTCGACCTTCAGTTCTGCAGTGACTTCAGCAGCTGTCGTCCTCTTATTTTTCGTCACAATCTCTTTAACGATCGTCGGTCACGATCACTCAGCACACACTTTCGCCCGCGTTGTGAGTCAGTGCATGATGTTTTTCCACTCTCCTTGTATGGCTACTTTGGTTACTGAAGCATCCGCCATACGAGCGATAACAATTTGCCCACGTTTCAAATCACTTAGCTCCGACATAATGCACTCACTACACAGAACACTGTTGTGACCACGAATGAAAATGTGTTGAGTACATTTCACAGGTGCCGTTCGTGGTCAAATAAAACAGCACAGCCTGTAGGCTTGGCTATCATATGTATTCGTGTTCAAGCATATATTTCTCGCGGTGTTGTCCAACGCCTGTACTTCAGTTGCCAGTTGCAGAACTTACTGACGTCGAGTAACAGTATCTGGTAAGGAACAGCGCTGTGGACAGATGCTTCTAGCATACCAGTCACAATCGCTATACGAAGCAATGACTTTCCCAGATTTGTTTCCATCGCTCGACCAGTTAAAACCGGTACGCCACATTCCGAAGTGCGAGGTACATGCAGAAGTTTCCCCGATATACACTGGTATAGAGATATGCACGTACAAAGATGGCGGTAGCATCGCGTACACAAGGTATAAAAGGGCAATGCATTGGTGGCACTGAGGTGATTCCTGTGAAAAGATTTCTGATCTTATTATGGCCCCACAATGGGAATTAACAGGCTTTGAACGCGGAATGCTAGTTTGAGCTAGACGTATGGGACATTCCATTTCGCAAATCGTTAGGAATTCCATATTACGAGGTCCACAGTGTCAAGAGTGTGCCGAGAACACCAACCACGAGTCCAAAATTTCAGGCATTACCTCTCACCACGGACAACGCAGTGGTCAATGGCCTTCACTTAACGACAGAAGGCAGCGGCACTGGCGACAAGGTGTCAGTGCTTGCAGGTAAGCTACACTGAGTGAAACAAGCGCAGAAATTAATGTGGGGCGTGCGACGAACGTATCAGTTAGGACAGTCCGGCGAAATTTGGCGGTGACAGGCTATGGCAGCAGACGACCGACATGAGCGCCCTTGCTAACAGCACGACATCGCCTGCAGCGCCTGTCCTGGGCTCGAAATCATATTGGTTGGACCCTAGACGATTAGAAAACAGTGGCCTGGTTAGATGAGTCCCGTTATCTGCTGGTAGAGTCTGACGCAGACCACACGAAGACACGGACCCAAGTTGTCAACAAGGTGCGGACTGTGTTTACATGGAACGAACTGGGTTCAAATGGCTCTGAGCACTTTGGGACTCAGTAGTTGTCATCAGTCCCCTAGTAGTTGTCATCAGTCCCCTAGAACTTGGAACTACTTAAACCTAACTAACCTAAGAACATCACACACATCCATGCCCGAGGCAGGATTCGAACCTGCGACCGCTAGCGCCTAGAACAGCTCGGCCACTCTGGCCGGCTGAACGAACTGGTTCCTCTGCTCCAACTGAACCGATCAATGATTGGAAATGGTTATCTTCGGCTACTTGGAGTCATTTGCACCCATTCATGGTCTTCGTGTTACCAAACAACGATGGAATTTCTATGGATGGCAGTGCACCGTATCACTGGGCCACAATTGTTCACAATTGCTTTACAGAACATTCTGGGCAGTTCGAGTGAATGATTTGGCCACCCAGACTGCCCGACATGAATATCATCGAATATTTATGGGGTATAATCGAAAGGTCTGTTCGAGCACAAAACCCTCAATCGGCAACACTTCCACAGTTATGGAAGGCTATGGAAGCAGCATGGCTCACTATTTCTGCAGGTGACTTCCAACGACTTGTTGAGTACGTGCCATGTCGAGCTGCTGCACTACGCCGGGAAAAAGGGGGTTTTGATACGATATTAGGAGGTGCTCCATGACTTTTGTCACCTCGGCGTTGATCCTGTAGAACGGCGGACACAGTGCTCACGACGCACGTGAAACACATTGCATTAAGAAAGCGTTGGTAAATGCGTAGCTACCCGTTAGCACAACTGGAAGGAGGGGCAGCAGGTTTTTTTTCACAATAGCGGTCATTTCGATAATTGAATTAAGTTCATTTATTCCCCGTAAGGAGGCACACCAACATTTGACGCAACAAGTAAACCGACAATACTAAATGTCGTCAAAAGAAACTTCGATTTCGTATCTAAACATGGATTGCCGCTTGGGGATTTCAGCACCGCTCCTCCCCAGATTTGTTGCAAGTTTTGTTTTCAACAGATTGGAGCAAGTGGAGGATACTCTATAAATTCGAGGTTTGTTTAGTTGTGTGCGTCATTAGCGACTCTACTTCATCATGGGTGCTCCAGAGCACCGTTACTAATTTCGTATAGCTGTGCCAACAGGAGAAACTTGTATTATTCGTGAATGGTGTTAATAACTGAATGACAGACGCTCAGTAACTGTTGAACAGCCGAACTCTGACGTTTTACATTTTCGGGGTAGTTGTTGTTGTTGTTGTGGTCTTCAGTCCAAAGACTGCTTTGATGCAGCTCTCCATGCTACTCTATCCTGTGCAAGCTTCTTCATCTCCTAGTACCTACTGCAACCTACATCCTTCTGAATCTCCTTAGTGTATTCATCTCTTGGTCTCCCTCTGCGATTTTTACCCCCCACACTGCCCTCCAATACTAAACTGGTGATCCCTTAATGCCTCAGAACATGTCCTACCAACCGATGCCTTCTTCTAGTCAAGTTGTGCCACAAATTCCTCTTCTCCCCAGTTCTATTCAATACCTCCTCATAGTTATGTGCTCTACCCATCTAAACTTCAGCATTCTTCTGCAGCACCACATTTCGAAAGCTTCTTTCTCTTCTTGTCTAAACTAGCTATCGTCCATGTTTCACTTCCATACATGGCTACACTCCATACAAATACTTTCAGTAAAGACTTCCAGACCCTTAATCTATACTCGATGTTAACAAACTTCTCTTCTTCAGAAACGCTTTCTTTGCAATTGCCAGTCTACATTATATATCCTCTCTACTTCGACCATCATTAGTTATTTTGCTCCCCAAATAGCAAAACTCATCTGCTACTTTTAATTGTCTCATTTCCTACCCTAATTCCCTCAGCATCACCTGATTTAATTCGATTACATTCCATTATCCTCGTTTTGCTTTTGTTGATGTTCATCCTTTCAAGACACTGTCCATTCCGTTCAACTGCTCTTCCAAGTCCTTTGCTGTCTCTGACAGAATTACAATGTCATGGGCGAACATCAAAGGCGCGTCAGTCTGGAACCGCGCGACCGCTACAGTCGCAGGCTCGAATCCTGCCTCGGGCATTGGATGTGTGTGATGTCCTTAGGTTAGTTAGGTTTAAGTAGTTCTAAGTCTAGGGGACTGATGACCTCAGATGTTAAGTCCCATTGTGCTTAGGAGCCATTTGAACAATTTTTGAACCTCAAAATTTTATTTCTTCTCCGTGGATTTTAATGCCTACTCCGAATTTTTCTTTCGTTTCAAATGTGTAAACCTATAGGGGAAGGGGAGGAATGGAGGGTGACAGGGGGAGACAGAGGGAGGGGGAGGGACAGAGGGAGGGAGAGAGGGAAAGAGAGAAGTCAGCAGAGTACGTCAGTTACTGATGAGTCTCAGTGTCTTGTTCTACTGTTTAGAATACTTCCTGAGATAAATGCGTACACTACTGCGAAAAGCCACGTAGTTTCTGATGGTGGAAATGAGATTACGATGGACAAGAGGTCCGATACCGCCATATGATTTCTCTAAAAACACCGCAGAGATATCCTGATGTATACCGGCAAAATGGAATATAAAGGGTGACTGGAAATGTATGCTGACAAACTTACCCTTTTTATCTATTATCTTTCGGAAACGGAAAAAGAAGGACGGAAGATCAGCGTTTAGCTTTCCGTAGACTCGTTGGAGACCGAACCAGCCGCTCGGACAGGACGATGCCGAAGGAACTCAGTTATGTCCTTTTCATAGGAACATCCCAACATAGAACTCGAGCGATTTACTGGATGCAGGTTGTGATGCGAACGTTTATGTCGAAATTTCCACGTGCTATAATAAAACTCAATTAATTGATAAAGGTAGCCAATCTAATTAATTCCCAGCGACAACGAGAGTAGGGGTATGGTTAAAGTTAACATCAGTGCCTGTCGTGTCTAGCTACACTACTGGCCATTAAAATTGCGACACCAAGAAGAAATGCAGTTGATAAACGGGTATTCATTGGACAAATATATTATACTAGAACTGACATGTGATTACATTTTCACACAATTTGGGTGCATACATCCTGAGAAATCAGTACCCAGAACAACCACCTCTGGCCGTAATAACAGCCTTCATACGCCTGGGCATTGAGTCAAGAGTGCTTGGATGGCGTGTATAGGTACAGCTGCCCATGCAGTGTCAACACGAAACCACAGTTCATCAAGAGTAGTGACTGGCGTATTGTGACGAGCCAGTTGCTCGGACACCATTAAACACACTTTCTGTATCCAGAAAGGTCCGTACAGGACCTCAAACATGCGGTCGTGCATTATCCTGCTGAAACGTAGCGTTTCGCAGGGATCGAATATGGGGTTGAGCCACGGGTCGTAACACATCTGAAATGTAACGTCCACTGGTCAAAGTGCCGTCAATGCGAACAAGAGGTGACCGAGACGTGTAGCCAATGGCACCCCATACCATCACGCCGGGTGATACGCCAGTATGGCGATGACGAATACACGCTTCTAATGTGCGTTCACCGTGATATCGCCAAACACGGATGCAACCATCATGATGCTGTAAACAGCACCTGGATTCATCCGAAAAAATGACGTTTTGCCATTCGTGCACCCAGGTTCGTCGTTGAGTACACCATCGCAGGCGCTCCTGTCTCTGATGCAGCGTCAAGGATAACCGCAACCATGGTCTCCGAGCTGATAGTCTATGCTGCTGCAAACGTCGTCGAACTGTTCATGCAGATGGTTGTTGTCTTGCAAACGTCCCCATCTGTTCACTCAGGGATCGTGACGGGGCTGCACGATCCGTTACAGCCATGCGGATAAGATGCCGACTGCTAGGGATACGAAGCCGTTGGGATCCCCCACGGCGTTCCGTATTACCCTCCTCAACCCACCGATTCCATATTCTGCTGACAGTCGTTGGATCTCGACCAACGCGAGGAGCAATGTCGCGATACGATAAACCACAATCGCGATAGGCTACAATCCGACCTTTATCAAAGTCAGAAACGTGATGGTGCGCATTTCTCCTCCTTACACGATGCATCACAACAACCATTCACCAGGCAACGCCGGTCAACTGCTGTTTGTGTATGAGAAATCGGTTTGAAACTTTCCTCATGTCAGCACGTTGTAGGTGTAGCCACCAGCGCCAACCTTGTGTGAATACTCTGAAAAGCTAATCATTTGCATATCACAGCATCTTCTTCCTGTCGTTTAAATTTCGCATCTGTAGCATGTCATCTTCGTGGTTTAGCAATTTTAATGGCCATTAGTGTACTATATTTCCCTACCAATTTCTCATTCTGTAGGCTGCTTCAGATGTGTACTGGGAATCCTATTGAGTACATGTTGAGCGGAGGCCAGCAGAACAGGGGAAAGCGAGCTGGAGTCTGGTCACTAAGGCGTTTGGAGTCCTCTTCGAAGGCGGGCACAGCCACTACGACAGAGTAAGGAGGAGTTTGGTAAAATTTGGAACCAGTATATTGCGTGCGGGTTTAGCTGCGCTGGAGAGGTGCCAGCCGTGTTTGCTTTCTAAATGACAGGAAGCTGTTGTGTACTGTTTTTAAGCGGTGCGTACACTGGCGCCAGGAGACACTCTCGAGGTAACATCGACGGTGCGTACAGTATCTTGATGTCCTGCGCCGTGCAGGAAGCACATACTCTGGGAACGCTAGGCCAAGGATGGCGCAAAGATACGACTTATGAAGTGGAGTGAGAGGAGAGACCATGCGCTTTCTTTGTGCTTAAAACCATGGCACTCACAGCCGTCAGGCTGTCGCCATGCTAATTGAATTGCTGTTTACTCTGCTAACAAGGGAACCTCCCCATCGCACACCCCTCCGATTTAGTTATATGTTGGCACAGTGGATAGGCCTTGAAAAACTGAACACAGATCAATCGAGAAAACAGGAAGAAGTTGTGTGGAACTATGAAAAAAATAAGCGAAATATACTAACTGAGTAGTCCATGCGCAAGGTAGGCAACATCAAAGAAAGTGTGAACTCAGGATCGCAGTGGTCCTGTGGTTAGCGTGAGTAGCTGCGGAACGAGAGGTCCTTGGTTCAAGCCTTCCCTCGAGTGAAAAGTTTACTTTTTTTTTATTTTCCCAAAGTTATGATCTGTCCGTTCGTTCATTGACGTCTCTGTTCACTGCAATAAGTGTAGTGTCTGTGTTTTGCGACCGCACCGCAAAACCGTGCGATTAGTAGACGAAAGGAGGTGCCTCTCCAATGGGAACCGAAAACATTTGATCGCAAAGTCATAAGTCAACCGATTCCTCCACAGGAAAACACGCCTGATATACTCTATACGACACTGGTGACGGCATGTGCGTCACATGACAGGAATATGTTGTCGGCCCACCTAACTTGTACACTTGGCGAATGGGTGAAAAGATACTTCTACCTTGCCCGATTTAGGTTTTCTTGTGGGTGTGATAATCACTCCGAAAAAAGTGATGAAAACATAAGAGTTTGTCACATAAACTGCAACAAATGAATGCAACAGTTTCACAGTCGCACAGTTTTCCCTGTGCTCGGTCAAAACATATGTTTTGTTTCGATGTTTGTTTAGGTGTAGCGTCCCCATACTACGGCGCAATTGCCTCGCATCGGACGGACAGATAATAATTGTCTGAAAATAAATCTTTTCACACGATGGAAGACTTGAACCAAGGACCTCTCATTCGGCAGCTGCTCACGCTAACCACGGGACCACGGCGCTCCTGAGCTCGTACTTTCCTTGTTGTTGCCTATCTTGGCCGTGGACTTCTTAGTTTGTATATTTTACCTATTTTCTTCATAGTTCCAAACAACTTCTTCCTGTTTTTTCGATCGATCTGTGTTCAGTTTTTCAAGGCCTATCCACTGTGCCAACTTATAACTAAATCTGAGGGGGGTACGATGGGGAGGTTTCCATGTAAGAAACAGTATGAGCAGGTACCATACGATAATATTAATAAATTCTGGAGTGGGAAAATAGAACTCGTTTGTGTGTATATGGAAAAGGCCAGATTGGCTTAAACTCGAAGTAGGACAGATGTTGGGATTCAGAAGTCGTCTGTATCTGACTCCAGCATTAAAGCTCCCACGATTGGTTAATTATATTAAAACTAAGTATGAAGGGGAGATTGTTGTGTCGTTAGAATGGCTCTGACCGGTCGGCACTCAAAAGAAATCATTGTCACTAACGACCAAACTCATGCACAATGCTCACACACAAAAAAAAGAGTGAAAATTCGGCTTCTTGTTGGGATCTCTATGAGGAACTCACTTCCATTCGCAACTCAGCAATAGGGATGTGAAAAACTGACCGGTTAAAATCGATACTGGCATTTTAGTTCTGAATAACCGATATATTTCGGTATTTGTTTGGTCTCGCTTATAACAAGTGTTTTTTCTTAGTTGTTATTAATAACCGAGCTAATTAAACTAAATATCAATAGCAGTGCTATTTCTTGTCTTTTAAACAACCTTATTTTTTTTAAAAAAAAGGAGTAATTTTTTTTTACTTGTTACTTGCCTTTAAATATGTTCGTTGATCTGGACGAAGTGGCTTTATGCGGAGCCAAGGAAACGAAAGAATATTCTACTGAGCAGGAAGTTACTCATTTTCTTTTATTTAACAGAAAAGAAGAAAGAGATTATCAATGTTTATATGTCCGCTTAATTAAAAAAATTATCTGATTGGCAACAACCGTACTTTCTGCATAACTGACTAATGTGTATACCGCTAAACTCACTCCCCCTTTTAATGCCAAAGGCAGTCATACACAGTCAATGGCTGGAGGGAAAACATTCGCTAATTCTCTATTCACAAACATAAACATTTCTTTACTCGTTCAAAAGTTTTGTAAGCATTCATAGTCTCTGAAATTTTGCAGTACTATGGCAAATTACCCTCAGGCGTGCACTTCACAGTGGTTTGCTGAGTATAGGTATAGTTGTAATCAAATGATTTTCCACACCTCATCGCTTCGGACTTTACAGACTCTTGTAATTTAGGAAGTGTAACAAAACAGTTTCGAAAACATTAACTGGCGAGGATGAGAGTTTTACATGCTTCTTCCCATACAACCTCGTCCTCTTTCTCTACCTCCTGACACTCTTTTCCATAAACAAATCGTATCCATTAAAAATATCAAGAACGTTCTGATTATTTCCCTTCATCATGCAGACGAAATCGGGCAGTTGAATTACAGACAAAAAAATGGTTCAAATGGCTCTGAGCACTATGGGACTTAACTGCTCAGGTCATCAGTCCCCTAGAACTTAGAACTACTTAAACCTAACTAACCTAAGGACATCACACACATTCATGTCGGAGGCAGGATTCGAACCTGCGACCGCAGCGGTCGCGCTGTTTCAGACTGTAGCGCTTAGAACCGCTCGGCCACTCAGGCTGGCGATTTACAGACAACATCCGAGAAAAAAAACTGACGTTCGCTATTATTTAAGCTATGGCAGATGTTGTAAAACTCAATCTACGCAACGTAGCGTAACACCAAAGGCTTAATATCTGTATAAGGTCATGGATAATTCCGAAAAATCAATATTTTCAAATTCGGGAAACAGCAACTTTTTGATTAATAACACAAAATTCGTTAAGCTACCAATCACCAGTTATTTATTTAATCAGTTTACAAAATACAATCCTAGTCCTTTAATTACGTAAACTATTACATAAACGACGAAGTCACAGGATCGACAGCTGCACCCGACGTAAACAAGAGGAGTAGACTGAAAGAGACGTTTAAATACATTCTTGTAAGATGCAGCATGCAAGTATGTATACTGAATAAGGCTGTATAAGGTATTTTTGTCTGAAACAGAAGAAACTAAATGGTATTCACGTCGGCAGAGATTACTGTAACGTTTCATACCGCACATCTAGTTTCAGAGTCCTGGTTGTAGCGAACTGAAAATATCTTTCCCTGTTGACAACGGGCATTATTTGTAAACAGTTCACAGATTTCTGCACCAGCACAATCATTTCGACTGACAAAAGGTACCGGTACTGTCGTAGTTTCGAAGAACGGAACCAAATACATTTCATTCAGCAAATTGACATGACAGTTTTTATACTTACTGCTTAAGAGAACGCGAATGCGCCCTATCTCTGTTTCCTGCACCGCATGCGCTACATAAACGTGTCGAATGTACCGGTAATTTGTATTCGACAATTGTCGCGGCGCGTAGACAACTGTGTGGACAAGAACACGTGACTGCAGCGGCGCCCGTGGCGTTTCGAGAAAACAGATGGAGGCCCCTAGTGTACGCGTTTAACAGCAGATGGCGGTTGATGCCAGCGTAGGTTCAGGCGGCTTTATTAGACACGTGGGTAGCATGTCGTTATCCGAACACAATATAAATACATAGATCTCGAATTTATAACACACCCTGATACCTCCGTGTGTTGAAGTGGACCGATAAGTTGTCTTCTTCGTGCCTCTGTTAGTTTACATCAGAAACTGACGTCAACAAAAGCTCATTCAAGGGGCATTTATTTACTAGAAGTACCCAATGCTACTCATAGTACTAGCAGTTTACTCACGTGACGTGCAGCCCAGGAAGCGCCTTCCGGAGGCGGAAGTACTGGAAGCCGCCGGCCGCACCACTGACAGTTGGCAAGGATCGGGCGGGTCTAGGCGTCCCTCTCACTCCCTCCCACTCGAGTTACGTAACAAGAAGCGGCCGCGACTTGCCAGTCCGGACACCAGTTCCTTAACTAAAGCAGCTGCACCTGATCTTACGTAACCTGGCAGCGGTAAGGAAATTAATTTCACTGGATGTCTGTAGTTCTCCACTGAAATTAGAGCCTTTGTATCCGTGGCTGCGCCCAAATGCTAATACATTTCCCACCACAAAGAGACACAACTTAAATCACTCCACTGACTGAAGTACAGTACGAGAAAAGGTCTTGTTGGATAATTTCCGAGTGCTATAGTAAAGTGGCAGCACATGGAAGTAGACAGAAGATTGAAAGTAACCATTTAAAAAAGTACCTTCAACTTAGCAAAACCCGGAAAGGATGAAGATTGTTAATGCACGTCATATGCTATACCATAAGATTTTAAAGAAAATTTTAGGAATAATACAGCAGCAGAAAAAAAGAATAATGAAGGTGCAGTCTGTTGTTCTGTTTTAAAGTTCGAGAAGAATATACAAAATGTGTTAATTCGTCTATACCCAGGAAAACACTTAAAAACAATTCCTCTCTACATATTTTATGAATGCTTTAACAGGAATAATTCTCACCTATATGGAAAAAATTGAATTAAAGAATGACTGCTGGAATTTCGGTAGTCGAAGGGAAAACCAAGGGAACTAAGAAAGGAAAATAAGGACAGGTTGAAACATTTATAAAAACGAGTTAATAAATTTCTCAGAGTGAATATGTGTAACATAGCAGAAAGATCTAGGAATGATCGTTAATCGTGTCTTAATAAAGGCCTGAAGTTTTGGACCAGCAAACATTAGGGTCGTCATAACTGTGAAATGAATTTTTCCTCCTTTATGTACTTGGAACAGTCAGAAAATCAAGTTACCGCTTCAAACCATTTCTCAACTGCCGATCATGGGAAATGTATGAAATTTCTACGAAAGTCCCATTTTGTTCTATAAAGTAACCGAAATTAAATGAGAAAATAATATATAGTTTTTATATCAAGCTATAATGGTCTTATCATCCACTACTCCCTGCTCTTCGTTTAGTTAATTAAAAAGTTTTGGCTGTTTTGTAAATACAAGACATAAGATGTACCTCTTACAAGTCTTCTGTCAGTGGCAGCTCAAGATAATTTTCTGATAAGGCGTCACACGAATCCCTGTCCGTAACAGCCATCCTAGCCACTTGCATATCCTATTTCGTAACCGGTGGATTGAAATCTTCCCTTTACTACTGTAAAACTATCAGGAAATTTTCGGGTGACCCTCTCTACGTTTTCATTGAAATGTCCCGCCACGGCTTGTCCTACGATTGAGTACGTAAAAGCAGTCTGTTACTATGTTTGGTTCAAGTTTAACACTTGGCATCATCCAAATTATTTCGCTTTCGAAATCGGTACTAACCGCACCAGATACTATTGAATTATTTACGGCAGTACAAGGTGTTTCATAAAGGTCTTATCCACTGTAACTTAAACGAAATAATATGTGAAAGAAACATGTATTTAGGTAGAAAAACATAAGAAAGGTTACTGTTCTACAGCGTTCTGAACATTGTTTAATTTTACAGGAGAGGAACGAGTTACAATTTTATAAAAAAGAACTGTAGTTTCCTACCATGTGCCTGATGTATTTGAACCAACGGTTTACAAATCAATTTAAACCAAATAGCTATTAATTTTAGATAGAGAGCTTGAAACATGCAACGTTTTAGGGGTGGATACAACGTGTTGGTATAACTGGTTGTATTAGATGGGTATTCTGGTGGCGGAATGTTCATTTAAGTAAGGTGTTCAAATGAGTGTCCACCTTCCTGAAAGCACAACTCAGTGTGTCTTCTAAACGACGTGCGGACGAGATGTAAAACTGCTGGTGCCACGGAGTGACGAACTTCCTTGGTGCACTGTTTGGCGTCATTTTCGATTAGCCTGAATAGTGTATCTTTGCACTCCAGAACGAAATGCACAACAAACGAGTTTAGGTCTGCCATCGATATTGACCTGGGATGAATACGGTTACCAGACGTCCGCATTTATGTTGACATGTTCTCATTTTCGATGTTTAATGCAGCGTCCGCATACATTTCTGCTAATTTCCGCATCTTTGAGTATTGGGAATGAAGATCTATTGATTTTTGTATTCATCTGGTATCGTCAACAATTTATGTACTTTATACCTCAGTCCTTGAATTACATCATTTGTTATCAGCTTAAAATAGGTCTGTTACGCTCAGAAAACCAAAAACATAGATTTATATTGCGTACAAATTATGTTTCCATCGTTTTAGCTTCTAGATATCTGCTTCGACCATAGGTAGTGTCTATCTTCAAAGCATATCTGTGATGTACACGTGCTCTTTGTTTTTGTGTGATACACGTGTTTTTAGCGAACTCGTTGATTATCCAGCTGCATCTTTATTTTCCGTATTCCGTATTCAGCTCATTGGGTAAGTTTCTTGAGTTTCAAAATATTGCTGATGACACAGAAATATAGTTCAGTTTTGTAAGTGAAGACTTTTTCATGCAATAGCTGAACCACTCGTTTTGCTCATTCTTTGTTTCACTTTTGTGTAAGATAATTTCCCATCATGCCAGGGAGGAATTGTGCATTTACGAATAAACTCCAAGAAAAATATCCGATATTTCGTTCTGGAAGAGTTCAACTGGAAGCAGAATCTACGGTTTGTTGCCCAGGGATCTATGTATCTGTAGCAAATCATGGCGCCAGTGACATGAAAGTGCAAAGGAAAACAGAAAAACATATATGAAGTGTGTTAGAGATGCAAGTTCGTCAGGTAAAGTGAGTAATTTTTATTACAAAACCCTGTCTGTACTGGACACAAAAATAAGTACTTCTGAAGGAACTCTTGCTTACCGTACTGTTTTGCACAAAAGCAGTTTTAAATCTATGGACTCTACCAGTGGACTGTCGAGAGAAATTTTCATGACTCCTCCATGTCATCAAAAATCTCGTGTGGACGTACCAAAACTGAAGGAATAGTGAAGTCATTTCTAGCACCTCATTTACTAGAAAGCATCATGAATGATCTGGAGTGCATTCCTTCTGTTGGTGACTCGACAGATGCTAGCAACCAACGGAATATTAAAATGATACCGTATATGGTTCATTACTTTGATCACAGAAATGGAGGACTGCAAACTAAACTTCTTAGTATAGAAATTAGACCAAATGAAACAGCACGAACTATTTCGACGCATATCTTTGATACACTTGACAAGTTTAAAATTAAGGACAAATGTGTGGCGTTGATGCTGATAATTGCAATACAATGTTCGGTGGTATTAAAAGAGGTGATGGAAATAACGAATTTGTTAACCTAAACTTAACAATGTATTGGTTTGAGTGGATGCCCTGCTCATGTCCTTAATAACTGCATTAAGCACGGAACTGACCTTCATGAATTTGACTTACAAGGATTAATAATGAAAATACACAACCATTTTTCAATATATACTGTCCATGTTGAGTCTCTAAAGAAATTTTGTGATTTTGTCGAAATAGAGTACCAACAACTTCTCATCCATAGCAAGATTCGATGGTTGTCACTATTTTTAGCTATTGAGAGACATACAGAGATGTTTCCCGCTCTGAAATCCTTCTTTCTGCCACAAAACAAACCTCCAACAGTCGTTAAGTACTCTTATGGACCCTATGAATGAGATATATCTATGGCATATCCAATCTTTAGTTGGCATTTTTCATAATTATATTGGTAACTTTGATAAAGAAGAAAACTTCCTTATAGATATCATGAATGTACTAGATTCCGTTCGTGATGTTGTATGCTTCGAAGGTGAAGGGTTTTAAGAGCTATGTTGGTGTCCACTATGAAGGATGTTTGGAGGACCTGAATATATGGATGGAACCATTTTGTGAATTTTCTTGTTTTAAGTGGCTTGATTTTTCAGATATATCGTGAACTTACGTGGAAGAAACAATCAAACGTTTGTTGAATAAAAATATTAAAATTGACGATAAAAAATGCTTTGATCAGTTTCCAAGTTTAAAAAAATTCACAGCCACCTATGTTGGAAAATCAGAACCGCCCGAAAGATGCAAGTATGCTGAGTCATGTAGTTGCGAGGAACAGGTAGCGAGTTAATTAAAATTGCACACTTCTTCTTCGCGCTGCCACCCCACAATGCTTGTGTTGAGAGGTTGTCCTCCTTAATACAGCCACAGTGGACAATGGAGAGAAACAGACTCACTATTGACACTGTCAAAAGGTTTGTAATGGTGAAATTTATTTTTAGATATTTGTATTGGAAGAACTTTTTTTAAAAAATATTAGTGTAAAAACAACTTTTAAAAAAGATTTAGTCAAATGAAAAATGCCTGAGTTCCAAAGTGTTGTAGGTGTTTGAGATGTGTATAAGGTTTTTTTGTAGTTTCTTATGCAATAAATTTAAGCAACAGAAAAAGTCCTCTTTTTTCCATCCTAAAATATGGAAAATGCCCTCTTCTTGGCATTCCGAAATCTTGGTAGTCATAGCTGGATAAACGTAGTGCTCATATCTAGCTAGTTTCTCGACATGTTTCTGGCGGTCGGCGGATTCCGATACGATACCAATAAAGTAGCCATGGATTATGCTGTGACATATCAGCTACATGAGCCATTACGTTCTTACGTGCTGAACGACGATTTCGAGAAACAAGCAGTTTGAAACAGCCTGATGGTGATAGACGACAACCTGCTAGATGAGAGGATATGAAAGTGTTTCTCGTGTCAGCTTACGAGAAGTTGCTGCCATCGTTGGTATCAGCATTACATCTGTATGGAGAATAGAACATGGTCACAAGTTCATGTCTTGTAGGAAATAAACTAACGCTAAATCACAGTAAGACTCAGTTTTCACAGTTTCTAACACACAATTCAACAGAACCTGACGTTTCAATTTCACAGAATGGGCATAAGATTAGTGAAACTGAATTTATAGGTGTTCAGATAGCTGGTAAGTTGCCGTAGAAGCCCACCTTCAGGATATTGTTTAAAGTGTTAATGCCACCATTTTTACTATTCGAACGGTATCTGAAGTGAGCAATCGTTCGACATGAAAATTAGTCTACTTTACTTATTTTCACTCGCTTGTGTCGTATGGTATCATATTTTGGGGCAACTCTTTCCATTCTAAAAGGATATTTTTGGCTCAGAAACGGGCGGTCCGGGCAATAGGCGGTTTAAGTTTGAAAGTTTAGCGTCTAACCTCCTTGCCTAGGGACACCAGATGAAAGTTGATGTCGTCAAGCCCTGAATCAAAATTGCGCAACGGATGACTGGGGAGGGGAGCTTGAGAGCGCTATCTAGAGAGAGTGCCCTTTCTGTACGATACTAGGCAAGGGGCTGGAGGGCTCACACGCTGATGTGTGGGTCCCTGCATTCTATATCTTTTATTTTAAATGAATTCCTTTAGCTGACTTCTTTGTGATTTTTAAGGTTTGTTAAAGATTGATGACAATTGATTACGTATTTATTTTAAATATTATCACTCCATTTTACAGCGATTGCAGCAATTGTTCCAGTTTACAGATATCACAATTTTACAACTTACAGCTCGGGTATATTATATACCAATCTGCACTCACTTTTCTACGGGCAAGAAGGGATTGCGTTGGCCAAATGTATACCACCAAAGCCTCCCAATATTTTACATATGACATCCACTACGTGAGGAGGATAACGGGCAAACTGGGGACCAGATACATTAACACAGTGGGTCAAATTTCCGAAATCAAACGAGAACATTCATTTCGTTACACAATCTGAAGCTGGAAATAAAAGAATTAGTACAAATACTCAAATACCTCTCTTCCATGCTTGAACCTCGAGACAGACGCACTGAGGGCACGTCTGCTCACTTATCCGTCTTCTGTAACACCCCTTAGAATATGGCGGGCACCCGGTCGTCTTCCTGGGCCCCCGTGGAGGGGGTGGTCGAACCACTAGGCCGTGACCAACCTCTCCACCCCAAATCTTGTGACACTGGAAAGTCTTTGACTTTTACCTGCCTGTGCTGACTCTCTGATCCCCTACCCAGGAGTAAGGTCGGCACCACTATACTACAGAACTACTTTCCAACAAAGATTTGGCCACGCTTTACGGAAAGGTGTGAGGAGGAATAGGAAAGTTCATGTGCAGATTCACATTCACGTACAAGAAATGTATAATACACGACACATATAAATACGCATTATGAAACCTGTCACATTTCTTTCCACCCGTCCACATGGGTTCTGTTGCACCCGCGGCCGGCCGCGTCGTGTAATAAAATTGGTTGCGGAGCCGCCTCTGTTTCTATTCCCCGGTCCGAGCGAGCAGCGAAACCTGCTGCTTAGAGAGCGGAAACTACTGCACCGTTTCAAGTTCACGACCCTCTTGTCGACTCCTGTTCACGAGTCTGGGTATTTTGACATTGGCCTCATTCCTTACTGTCATTTCTTTTTAACAATATTAGCTTATTCCCAAGAATAAACAGCTTGCACTCAGTTAATACTCGGCAGAAATCAAACCTGCAGTTGGATCGGACTTCCGTAAGTCTTGTGCAGAAAGGTGTGCAGTATACTGCTACATCCATTTTCAAAAAGCTACCACTCGAATTCAAAAATCTTAGCAGTAATCCACGTGCTTTCAAATCGAAATTGAAGAATTTCCTCATGGGCCACTCCTTCTATTCTGTCGAGGAGTTCCTTGAGAAACTGTTGTATTGTTGATTGCGTTTACTTAAACTTATGGATTGACTTTTTTCGGGTTCATAAACATTTTGTTTTTATCTGTTGTTACTTCTAGGGCGTAATTTCATGCACTGACACGTTCCACGACCTTGGAGATTTGCTCCTCAATTTAGTCCTACGGAACTTGACGTGTAAATAAATAAATAACACAATTCACTCGTACCACTAGTCACTGACTCTGGAGATGAATAGGAACGAATTCAATCGCAGAGTTACTTTCACCTAATGGGCCGCGAATAATTTCCCTCTGGACGCTTTACAAAATACTATGTTCTCTGATGAACCCACAATCATAATTATAATGCAATGAACCGTCTCAATACATATTACTGGGCTACAGAAAACCCTAGGACGGTACTTCATGACGGTCGCTAAAGGATATGGTCCGTTAATGAGTAGTATGGATTCTTTGGGGATGAAATCATCAGTTCTCACTGCTTCGCAGGTACTCTGACAGGTGAGGTCCACCGATCTTTAATGGTCAACAATTTAGATGCTCTCCCTGAAAATGTCTGTTTGGACCGGGTGGTTATAATTAAACTAATCACCGCACGAATGCCAAACATGGTAGCATTAATGTCCAGAGTATGGGGTGCATGATTTACATGTGTCACAGCGTCACCGTCCAGTTCCAACAACGGCCACCAAGTGCCTTGATCAGTCATCGTGATTCATAGTCTCGCGTGCCTGACCAGAGGCAGTACAAGCGTCAACATGAGCTTGGACAAAAGGAGAAGGGCATTATTGGCGAAACTCTATTATCAAAACAACAGTACCGGTAATGCTGCAGCTGCACTTCGAGAATATCGCCGCCTGAAAGGATTACGGAAGGGTTCTCCTATCCCACTTGCTATACGGAGCATGATGGAAGAAGGACGAATCAACTGAGCGTCTCTCCGGGAGGAAGCCGACGACCGTCTCCACCTCAGGAGGTTGATGAAATCACTGTTGTATGACAGACAATGCTGCGCGCAATTCCTGATTGTCAGACAGCGCGCGTGCACTGTATAGAAGAAGCTTCGAACCACTCTCAAATGCTATCCGTACAAGATCTTAATCGTGCAGCAGCTTGTACCACAGGACGCAGAATGACGTGTTGACTTCACTCTCCACTTTCTCGCAAGGACTGAAGTTGACAATGACTGGCCCTGGACCATCCTATGGACAGACGAAGCTTATTTTTCTCTGACGGGTGAGGCGAACACACAGAATTGCCGAGTGTGGTGATCTCTACCTCCAGTCACTGTGCATGATGTACCTCTGTATGGTGAACCTGTCACCATGTGGAGTGGCTTCACGGCTAAGTTTGTAAGTAGACTGTTTAGGTTTTCTTATCGGTAACGCCACGTAGCGCTCTGTATGAAAATCACTGGCTGTGCTGTGTGCAGTCTGTGGCTAGTTTGCATTGTTGTCTGCCACTGTAGTGTTGGGCAGCTGAATGTCAACAGTGCGTAGCGTTGCGCAGTTGGAGATGAGCCGCCAGCAGAGGTGGATGTGGGGAAGTGAGATGGCGGATTTTTGAGAGCGGATGATCTGGACGTGTGTCCATCGGAAACAGTACATTTGTAAGAATGGATGTCATGAACTGCTATATATATATATTATGACTTTTGAACACTATTAAGGTAAATACATTGTTTGTACTCTATCAAAATCTTTCATTTGCTAACTATGCCTATCAGTGCCTTCAGTTGTTTGAATCTTTTATTTAGCTGGCAGTAGTGGCGCTCGCTGTATTGCAGTAGTTCGAGTAACGAAGATTTTTGTGAGGTAAGTGATTTGTGAAAGGTATAGGTTAATGTTAGTCAGAGCCATTCTTTTGTAGGGATTATTAAAAGTCAGATTGCGTTGCGCTAAAAATATTGCGTGTCAGTTTAATCACAGTCGTGTATAATTTTTCAAAGGGGACGTTTGACGTTCATCATTGGCCCATTCTTTATTGAACAGGTTGGCGCTCAAGGACCAAAGACGTACATTGTGACTAGCCAGCGATACTGCGATATGCTTTGCCAGCACGTCATAACACCCTAAAGGAGAGAGACGCATTGAACTCAACAATTTTCATGTAAGGTGGGGTCCCACCGCATATCGCTCGCCGACCGTTGTGGCCGAGCGGTTCTAGGCGCTTCAGTCTGGAACCGCGCGACCGCTGCGGTCACAGGTTCGAATCCTGCCCCGCGCATGGATGTGTGTGATGTCCTTAGGTTAGTTAGGTTTAAGCAGTTCTAAGTTCTAGGGGACTGATGACCTCAGATGTTAAGTCCTATAGTGCTCAGAGCCAGTTGAACCATTTTTGCATATCGCTCGTGAAGTTCACCTGCTTCTTCGAAACACATTTGGAAACGGTCGAATTATCAGACGATCGTTTCCAAATGCTTAGCCAGCAGGATCACCTGATCTCACTCCCTGTGATTTCTGTTTGTGGGGCTACCTGAAGGACAGGGTTTACCAGGCGAACATTCACACAAGTGCTGGTCTGAAGAACAACATATCAAGAGAGGTAGCCAGCATACACAGGACACGATTCGTTCTGCTGTGCAGAGTGCAATCCTGTGCTTTCAGACTCTTCTGAACATTGATGGGTGCCATATTGGGCTCCTTTGCAGCAGTAGCGGAAATGGTGTGTAATTGTATGGTGTACCATAGCAGCACATTAAAAGTGTTTCAATAGATCTGCATCTGCAGTATTTCTCTTCCCCATATCCTTGATATTAATGCTACCAACTTTGGTACTTGTACGGTAGTTGGTTTCGGTGCTATAACGTGCTAAATAGGGAAAGTTTAACTAAAACCACCCGTTACATTAGGAGCGAACGAGTATGCAGAACGATGGTCACACAGCCCACTCTGCGCTTGGTGTCATGTAAGAACTGAACAACAGATATCCTGGAAGATGGTTAGGTTGCCGTGCCCCTCAAGATTGCCCCGCACGATTGGCCAGTTTAACACCAGTAGATTTATTTTTGTGGGGATACTTAAAGAACCGCATTAATGTCACTAAACCCACAACCCCATATGACTGTAAACCGGTTTATACGTACCCCGTAATTTTTATCTGCTCAGTAGACGTACTGCACCAACTTGGTGAAAACGATCCTGACTGCCAATGCATGAACTCCGCAACTAACCTGCAGATACATAATTTTCTCTCAGCCATCAGTCAGATGCATACAACAAGCGTAGCAGTTTTATTACATTTTACTAAAAAAACGTACAAACCGGTTAAACATTCTCTTAAATTTCGAAACTGATAGAATATACGAGGGTTATCCCAAAAGTAAGGTCTCCTATTGCTGTATAAGTACAGGGTGATTCAAAAAGAATACCACAACTTTAAAAATGTGTATTTAATGAAAGAAACATAATATAACCTTCTGTTATACATCATTGTAAAGAGTATTTAAAAAGGTTTTTTTCACTCAAAAACAAGTTCAGAGATGTTCAATATGGCCCCCTCCAGACACTCGAGCAATATCAACCTGATACTCCAACTCGTTCCACACTCTCTGTAGCATATTAGGTGTAACAGTTTGGATAGCTGCTGTTATTTCTCGTTTCAAATCAACAATGGTGGCTGGGAGAGGTGGCCAAAACACCATATCCTTAACATACCCCCATAAGAGGCCAGTGATGAAGTGCTCTGTCACGGGCTGCCTGGCGGCCGATCCATCGCCTCGGGTAGTTGACGTTCAGGTAGTTACGGACAGATAAGTGCCAATGTGGTGGCGCTCCATCCTGCTGAAATATGAATTGTTGTGCTTCTTGTTCGAGCTGAGGGAACAGCCAATTCTCTAACATCTCCAGATACTGGATGCGTGCTACATTTTCATCACTCGTTCTCGGCCATCCAGAACTTTTCCCTTTGCACAAACACCCATTCTCTGTAAACTGTTTATACCAACGTTTAATACACCACCTATCAGGAGGTTTAACACCATACTTAGTTCAAAATGCACGCTGAACAACTGTCGTCGATTCACTTCTGCCGTACTCAATAACACAAAAAGCTTTCTGTTGAGCGGTCGCCATTTTAGCATCAACTGACGCTGACGCCTAGTCAACAGCGCATCAAGCGAACAAATATACAACTAAATGAAACTTTATAGCTCCCTTAATTCGCCGACAGATAGTGCTTAGCTCTGCCTTTTGTCGTTGCAGAGTTTTAAATTCCCAAAGTTGTGGTATTCTTTTTGAATCACCCTGTACATAGACCTGTTTATTTCGACAATGGTTTACATCAGTTTACAGCTTGAACATTTAGCTACTTTCCGACATAATCACCATTTCTGTCGATCCATTTTTGTAGACGCTGTGGCAGTTTTTGTATGCCCATGTCATACCAGTTCGCCGACATGCTGTTCAGAAATTTATGAACCCCTTCCTTCACCTCGTCGTCGGAGCTGAATCGCTTTCCGGCCAAATGTTCTTTTAACCTAGGGAACAGGTGATAGTCACTGGGCGCCAAGTCAGGACTATAGGGTGGGTGGGTGATTATGTTCCACTGAAACTGTTGCAGGAGAGCAACGGTTTGCCGAGCGATGTGTGGACGAGCGTTGTCATGGAGGATGCGTACGCCCTTGCTCAACATTCCTCTTCTCCGGTTCTGAACTGCCCGTTTGAGTTTTATCAAAGTCTCACAGTACCTGTCAGCGTTAATTGTGGTCCAAGCGATTCAGCTCCGACGACGAGGTGAAAGAAGTGGTTCATAACTTTCTGAACAGCAGGGCTGCGAGCTGGTATGACATTGGCATACAAAAACTGCCACAGCGTCTACAAAAATGCATCGACAGACATGGTGATTATTTCGAAAAATAACTAAACATTAAAGTTAAAAACTGATGTAAACCAATGTAGAAATAAACAGGTCTATGTACTTATGAAAAAATAGGAGACCTTAGTTTTGGGGTTACCCTCGTAGATATATAGATATATATTAAACTATATAATAACAAGTTTCAGATACAAATAGTTTTATTCAAAAACTATTTTGAAGCTAAAGGACACATTTAAATTTTGTATGAAACACGCATCAAAAAGAGCATACTTCCAGTTTCACCATTTTGCAACAGCACAATTTTTCCTGAGTGAATATTTGTCTCTGATTGATTTTTTTGACCCTTTTCAAAAGGAATCACACGCGACACTATTCAGTCGAATGTGACAGTCTGTTTGTATTCTTCTCGAGGTACTCTCAAAAACGTAAATGTTACGTTAAGTTGTTTCAAAGAAAAGAGTTAAAACGAGAGTGAAAGCTCTCGCGTGCGTCTGTCATTCTCCAAAGCGCACAGGACTCGTCTGTCCAAACAGAAGATCAGAAAGATGCTTTTTCCCCACCAATATAATTTTCCGACTGGTAGTCATCGAATAATGCAAGTAGTAGATTTTCTGGTATCTTCTTCATTAGATCAAAATACGCGTTTCCTCCTTATTGATGTTTCAAGTCAGCTACAGAAATGCAGGAATGAAGCCAT
This sequence comes from Schistocerca gregaria, assembly GCF_023897955.1. Lineage (NCBI taxonomy): Eukaryota > Metazoa > Arthropoda > Insecta > Orthoptera > Acrididae > Schistocerca > Schistocerca gregaria. The sequence continues at coordinate 707,985,452 of NC_064923.1, read as the reverse complement.
TCCGCGTCTGCGCACCCAGTATTCCTGTAAATTGGTCCAAATCCTAACTTCTGAATTTTCCACCACCTATTGAAACAAAAACCGATTTCAGTACATATTCAAGGTTTATGTACTAGAATAAACATTGTCGTCCGCACATTTCTAATTCAGGAAGCACAAAACACTGAAGGTGAATAACGAGACATTTATTTAGGTTCCTTTTTTTCATTTTCGTTTTTTCTTTAAGAAACCTGAATATTGTTTGGGCACCCGCATTTGAGTTCTAACATAAACAGAATAAAAATCCCTTTCGGATGTGTTGATGATTTACTGGCTGGCGGTCGCCGGTTTAAATCTATCTTCTTGAATAGTTTTGTGTAGAGGTTTTGTCGAGGAGAAGGACATTTGAAACTTGTGTCTACTGTTGTTATTTGCCTGAAAATGGTTCAAATAGCTCTGAGCACTATGGGACTAAACATCTTAGGTCATCAGTCCCCTAGAACTTAGAACTACTTCAACCTAACTAACCTAAGGACATCACACACATCCATGCCCGAGGCAGGATTCGAACCTGCGGCCGTAGCAGCAGCGCGGTTCCAGACTGAAGCGCCTATAACCGCTCGGTCACCACAGCCGGCGTTATGTGCCTGAAATTGACGTTTGTTTTAATGAGAAGAAAGAGCTAAGCATCTAATGATATAATCAATAATACAATACAATCATCTAATAATAAAATCTAATTTTTAAGAATCACCTCAATCTTGTATGCAATTTTTGTTATTTGTCTCGTCAAAATCAGTGTTCTGAGAGTGTGTGGTGCTAAAGATTTCATTCTGAAGTGATCAACGTCCATCACCATATTCAAAATGCAAAGTATCTCGTAAAAACGAAATGACCTACACATTATAAAAGCCAACGTCTCTCGGTCTCTCTACAGAGCGAGTTAGCGCAGTGGTTGGTACACTGGAGTCGCATTCGAGAAGGCGACGGTTCAAACCCATGTGCATCTGTCCAAAGTTAGGTTTTACTGATTTCGCCAAATCGCTTAAGGCAAATAGCGGGATGGTTCCTTCGAAAGGGCACGGCCGATTTCGTTCTCTATCCTTCCCCATTCTGAGCTTATGCTTCGCCTTTAATGACCTCGGAGTCAGAGGGACCTCCTTAGTCGGTCTCTGTCTATCCGTTCGTGAGCTTTTAGCGTAACAACCAGTTATACAATTAATGTATATCTTTTTTTAATCAATAGATACGTTCTGTGGTCATGTTACAGTATGCATATTATCTTTCAACCAGCGACCACACGGCACGTACCGTGCCGCACAGCTCCGAAACTGAGCGCAAACACGTAGCGCAAAGCAGCGCAGAACGGCGCAGAATGGAGCAGCTATTCGTAGCTGCGCAGTAATGTCCCAATATGCGCGTGCGCGCTAACAACGGAAAACCAGAAACGTCGTTCAAACAGACCCGCGCACAAACAGAACGTTTCCTTTGTGTAGGGACGTTGCACAGAACGTGGTGCGTAGAGCGACACGGTTTGTCGTCCACAATGGAGGCGCAGCGCTGCGCCGAACCTCTTTCGTTGGTTTTGGTTATGGTTCCTCCACAATCATTTTTTTCTTTTGGATAAGGTAATGTTAAAAGACGGGATGGTTTATTGAGGTTGGAACCTAAGAATTAGCATATTTCCTGAGGTCTTTTTGTAGACCTTTCTTTTTTTTTTTTTTTTTGCTAAAATTCGGAGATGGACAGGTAACAAAAAATAATTAAACTCGATAATCCAGATCTTTGTGTTTTGGCAAACAGCCTTGATGAATCAGTCGATAACATACTGTATCAGTACATACTTCAAATGAGAGGGCTATTGTATCACCTATCCAGAAAGTAGCAGAGAAAGTCAATTAACACCCGCACAGAAAAAAATCCCAGCAGCAAGAAGAAGTTGCGCAACATAAATGAAAGTTGGTAGGAGTGCTTCTGTATCTGAAAGATGACGTTCATTTCAAATTTCGCGCCAGTTGCATGAGAGTGGCGCTATTAGGATGCCACTATTAGGATGCAAATCAGGTTTGCTTTAAATATGCGTTAGAATGGTCATGAAAGTTATCTTTAAGACTGGACGTACTGATTTGATGTTAGTCAAGAAAATCATCAGAATGATGAAGACGCCATTAACTACAGCTCAACGAGTTTGAACGAGGTCGTGCAATACGGCTACGAGAAGCTGGATGTTCCTGCGATACTGCAGAAAGACTTGGCAGGAAGGTTGCTACTATACCTGATTGTTGGCAGCAGTGGTCACGGTAAGGTACGGTCGCGAGAAGACAGGGGTCTGGATGGCCATGTGGCCGTACCGAGAGGGAAGACTGTCGTTTTGGAAAGCAGCAGTTGGGACCACAGCGACACAACCAACTGTTACAAAATTTGTACATCAAGGACAGGTCCAAGCCACACCCCCTGTAGCCTGTATTTCACTGACCCCAAACCACTGCTGTTTGCGACTTGAGTGATGTCAAGTGAGAGCTCATCGGAGAATGGAGTACGGATCTGTTGTTTTTCTGATGAAAGCTAGATCTACGTAGATGCTATTGATGGCCGTGCATTGGTTAGGAGGAAGCCAAGTGAGCACCTGCAACCAACCTGTCTGCACCCTAGATCCACTAGGCCTACAACTACAGTCGCGGTCTGGTGTGCGATTTTGTATTATAGCAGGTGCACTCTCGTGATCATCTCACTCTCTCTGACTGCAAATTTGTATGTCAGTCTGGTGATTTGACCTTCTGTGCTGCCATTCATGAAGAGCATATGCTCTTTGCCAACAAGATAACACTCGCACACATACGGCTGTTTAACAAAACATGCTCTGTAGAATGTCGACAGTAGCAGAACAAGGGCAGCGTCAGTACAATTTCTTAGTGCAGGTTGCCTGCATCAGGGACAGGGGCAAACCTATTGTTCTCCTTTGATTGACAGGCACTTAACCTATTGTACTGCTAAAAGGATCCTTACTTTTCAAAATATCCACGGGTGTACTGCCGGTCTATAGTGTCCAACAGACACAATATTTCGGCGATCAAACATGTCGCCATCATCAGGTGAACTGACGGACTGGGCTCCTGTGAACGTGCCGGCACGGAGATCCGTACGCTATGGCTGCTCAGGGGGAACTGGGTTCGGTCGCGGCGGCGGCCGATTTAAATACCCTCCGCCCGCGGCGCGCTCCCTCCGCCGTCCGCGCCCCGCGCCACGGTAGCGCGGTGGAACAGATTGCGATGGCGTCTGAGATGACGTCGGTGTGATGACTCTGTCCGCCGTGGTCGTCACAACTATGCGTTTGCTCGATTTACTCTTGATTAACCCAATCGCTGGTTCCCAAGCCTTGCTAAGATTATAGCCACAGTCACGGTTTATGAGGTCGTCATTGGTGCGAATTTCGATGGCCTCTCTAACAACGCTGTCCCAGTATCTCGACGTCTGTACCAGAATCCTCGTGCGGTCATAATCCATAGCGTGATTTTCCGACAAGCAATGTTCAGCGACCGCCGACTTGCTCGGATACATCAGTCGAGTGTGCCTCTGGTGTTCACGGCATCGATCCTCGACGGTACGCATCGTCTGACCAATATACGACTTGCCACATTGACACGGAATCTGGTACACGCCGGCCTTCCTCAAACCGAGGTCATCTTTGGCGCTCCCCACCAGTGCACGAGTTTTATTCGGAGGAAAAAACACAGTTCCGACCCGGTGTTTCTTCAGAATGCGGGCGATTTTCCCCGAGAGTGCGGCTGTGTATGGAATAAATGCAGTGCCTACCTCCTCCCTAGTGACTTCATCCATCTCAACAGGTTGTGCTGCAGTGGTTGGGCGCAGAGCACGTACCAGATTCCGTGTCAATGTGGCAAGTCGTATATTGGTCAGACGATGCGTACCGTCGAGGATCGATGCCGTGAACACCAGAGGCACATTCGATTGATGTATCCGAGCAAGTCGGCGGTCGCTGAACATTGCTTATCGGAAAATCATGCTATAGAGTATGACCGCACGAGGATTCTGGTACAGACGTCGAGATACTGGGACAGCGTTGTTAGAGAGGCCATCGAAATTCGCACCAATGACGATCTCATAAACCGTGACTGTGGCTATAATCTTAGCAAGGCTTGGGAACCAGCGATTGGGTTAATCAAGAGTAAATCGAGCAAACGCATAGTTGTGACGACCACGGCGGACAGAGTCATCACACCGACGTCATCTCAGACGCCATCGCAATCTGTTCCACCGCGCTACCGTGGCGCGGGGTGCGGACGGCGGAGGGAGCGCGCCGCGGGCGGAGGGTGTTTAAATCGGCCGCCGCCGCGACCGAACCCAGTTCCCCCTGAGTTGGACACTATAGACCGGCAGTACACCCGTGGATATTTTGATTATCAAATACGCCGGGAGAAACTCAAGAATCACATCCTTACTTTTGATTGACAGGCACTTAACTTATTGTCCCTCCACCCCCTCCCACCACCCTCCTCCGCAGGAAATCTCCCCCCTAGCTGCTACGGGTACACTTTCATGTCTGAGTTATTGGAATAGCCCCTCTCACTCTTAGCAATTTGACTGACTACTTAAAGAAATTGATCAATTAATCAACCTCTCCCCTCTGGTAAACCCACCTCAACTCCCACGCTCCTTCCCGGAAATTGGTGGGATAAAGACTCAGTTGATCGGTCATTCAGAGGGAAATCGATTGCGGTGTGTGGAACATTGTTTAAACAATTTAGACAATATGTGGAATATTATTTGTTTCAGCAATTTAGGGGATTCAAGGCAGTGTATGGAATATATGGAAATTGGTGGCTCTTTGGTGGAGAGGAAGGAAATTCTAGGGTATATTGTTTATTTATAAAAAAATTCACTTTTTGGTGGTTGGATTTCTCTTGCTCATCATTCTCTGCTGTTTGGAAACATGTAGGTCTTGTAAGAAGTAATTACATGGGGCAAACTTGTTGCATAACATAATGTTCGGCACTGTACTCTGGGTGTCCTAACCTAACATTCAGCCCCTTGTTGCCACATTGCCTATTATACTGTTAGTGGTCTTCCATGTCACCCCCATTTCCTTAAACTAGTACTGCCTTTGATACTGTTGTAGCCGCAACAGGAATGGTCACGAGGTTGCCACTAACCGAATGGGAGCAGGCTGCGTACAAACGAGATGGACGAGTTGGAATGGAAGGACAAGCACAATGATGGACAACCGAGAGAGACACCAAGATCAACAAGAAAGTATTAAGCAATGGAGTCACAGAAGAGAACCTCGTGAAATGAAAACAATGTCTACTCATAAACAGGAAGTAAGAACACGCAACGTAAACACGATGTCCGATGTCTGTAAGCGAGATGTAAACCAACTCGACGCAAATACCAGACTGCCCCGCTGAGTGAGTGGCAGCGGCCTAAATACACAACAGGGTATGTCGGTATCAGCCACTGGGACCACATGCTCCGCAGTGGCGCCCTCACGTAGCAATCGATCCCAGGAGTGCCCGCATCCGTGAGGTATGGTGCGACTGCTGCAGGGACCTCTAGAGGTCATTGAGTTCCATGCCATCTGGCGTGGATTCGAAACCAGAGGCGCTCGGTATCAGAGGTACCAAATTACGTATTTAGTTATATCGTCTCACCATTTTTTGGTGCACTTTTCGAATTTCACATGCTTTTGAACGCCATTTCTGGAGCATTCTTCTTGGTCACCCACCCCTTAAACTATTGACAGCGTTTCCCACAAAAATTAAACAAATTAACCTATTGTTCTACACTTAACCTGATGTTCTTCTCAGTGTCACCCACTCACGCACACCCTCACCTTAACTGTTATACCGCTAGCACCACATTGATATAAAAAAAATATGCAAATTAATTAAATCTATATTCTTCCATGAATGGGGTAGTTTTCTTTAGTTTACAGCATTGCATTGGGCAGTGAAATCGATGGAATATAGGTTAAACAAAAGATCACTTATAACAAACATATCCACTTCACGCCTGACGGCAATGCTACCGACTCCACATACATCCCCAAGAGTCGGGATACACTGTCGGTCACTGCGAAGTGGCAACACAGTCGTCAGCTGCCAAGGTGTTAGTTTGGGTCCTGCAATGATGAGGTGGCGGCACCTCTTTCATACTTGTCACCTGAGAAATTCCTGTCTAAATACGTGTTCATCTAGGCACCATTGCTGGCGTGATGACACATATCTGCGGTGTGGGTCCAGCGCTAAAGGACATGTTGCAATGCTTCCCAAAATATCACAGGGTGCATTGTTCCTAGCGATCTTAACGGGACAGCCCATTCATCACTGAATTTACCTGTCAAACTTCTGCTGCTGCCACTGTGGGAGCAACGTCCGCCATTGCTTTCTGCAGACGAAACTATCAGCGGCAAAATTATTTTGTACAAATTGCTACATTGCATTGACAGCTAAACCTTGCGAAAGTTGTCTACAGATCTTCAAATACATACAAGACTCACAAGAATATTGGGAGCCAGGAACATATTTACCAGTGTAACTACAATCAAAACATCATGTATTTGTCGATGAAAGAAGGATATATTTACAATTTAAAAAAGCCCTAGAGTCTTTTCGGTTTATCGATTTCACCACTTCCACGAAACCTTTTGGTATTCTCGATACTTGTAAATGCAGCCAACACACATTGGCGTCTTTTATATATCCAGCCCACCTAGTCGAGGTTTGTGTCAGTGCGTTCCATGCATAGCTTACACCACCCAGATTACACAATTTTCTCCTGACTAAGAAATCATTCTGAGTGAAAAATATACTAGAGTAAGTTCATTCGGAGTTAATTTTCATGAGCCGAGCAGGTGGGTGAAGGAACGGCAATACTGCTGTAGTCTATGCGTACTTTTAAGTTAATGTTGCTAAGCAATGTACCTTTTTAACACTTTGGAGCACGAGGAGGATCACCACGAGACGGATCTGTTGTTTCAACTGGTGAAATTAAGTTTGTTACGAAAAACAAAATTGCCTGTTAGATGGTAATACAAAGATTTTGTTTGTTACATGTGGGAGCAACAGTGACTTAGTGACACAGCCCTGTTCAGATCCTAGAATGTGTGTGTGGGAGCTGAATTTTCAAAAAGGAATATAATGTTATGTAGAAACCTTCTATAGGTCTGAATGCAAAGACTGCTTTCTTACAAGCATGCAATAGTCTTTTGTTTATCTCTTTCAGTGCACCTGCTTTATGTAATTGAATAATCACTATGAATCCATTGTCATTCAGCTATTCAACTTCAAGCATGTCCTGGATGTCTGTGAATAAGGTAATGCTGTAGTTCTGAGGAGAGGTAGTGAGTCTAGTGTGCAAAGTATAGTCATCGCTAATAAAGGGGGATAGTGAGTGTGCAACACTGCTTGTTCACCAACATTAGAAAAAATGTTCCATAGCTCTTGCTTCCTTAATATGTTACGACAATTAACCTTGAGAACTACGGATTCAAGGGAAAAGAGAATGTTACTGCTTACAACGTGTTTGAGCTGATGAAATCAAGACATACATGTGTAAGTAGGCTATTTAGGTTTTTTTATTGGTAACGCCACGTAGCGCTCTGTAGGAAAATCACTGGCTGTGCTGTGTGCAGTCTGTGGCTGGATTGCATTGTTGTCTGCCATTGTAGTGTTGGGCAGCGGCAGCTGGATGTGAACAGCGTGTAGCGTTGCGCAGTTGGAGGTGAGCCCCCAGCAGTGGTGGATGTGGGGAGAGAGATGGCGGAGTTTTGAAATTTGTAAGACTGGAACCATGGACCTTGCCGTTGGTGGGGAGGCTTGCGTGTCTCAGCGATACAGATGGCCGTACCTTAGGTGCAACCACAACGGAGGGGTATCTGTTGAGAGGCCAGACAAACGTGTGGTTCCTGAAAAGGGGCAGCAGCCTTTTCAGTAGTTGCAGGGGCAACAGTCTGGATGATTGACTGATCTGGCCTTGCAACATTAACCAAAACGGCCTTGCTGTGCTGGTACTGCGAACGGCTGAAAGCAAGGGGAAACTACAGCCGTAATTTTTCCCGAGGACATGCAGCTTTACTGTATGATTAAATGATGATGGCGTCCTCTTGGGTAAAATATTCCAGAGGTAAAATAGTCCCCCATTCGGATCTCCGGGCGGGGACTACTCAGGAGGATGTCCTTATCAGGAGAAAGAAAACTGGCATTCTACGGATCGGAGCGTGGAATGTCAGATCCCTTAATCGGGCAGGTAGGTTAGAAAATTTAAAAAGGGAAATGGATAGGTTAAAGTTAGATACAGTGGGAATTAGTGAAGTTCGGTGGCAGGAGGAACAAGACTTCTGGTCAGGTGACTACAGGGTTATAAACACAAAATCAAATAGGGGTAATGCAGGAGTATGTTTAATAATGAATAGGAAAATAGGAATGCGGGTAAGCTACTACAAACAGCATAGTGAACGCATTATTGTGGCCAAGATAGATACGAAGCCCACACCTACTACAGTAGTACAAGTTTATATGCCAACTGGCTCTGCAGATGACGAAGAAATTGAAGAAATGTACGATGAAATAAAAGAAATTATTCAGATAGTGAAGGGAGACGAAAATTTAATAGTAATGGGTGACTGGAATTCGAGTGTAGGAAAAGGGAAAGAAGGAAACATAGTAGGTGAATATGGATTGGGGCTAAGAAATGAAAGAGGAAGCCGCCTAGTAGAATTTTGCACAGAGCACAACTTAATCATAGCTAACACTTGGTTTAAGAATCATGAAAGAACGTTGTATACGTGGAAGAACCCTGGAGATACTAAAAGGTATCAGATAGATTATATAATGGTAAGACAGAGATTTAGGAACCAGGTTTTAAGTTGTAAGACATTTCCAGGGGCAGATGTGGACTCTGACCACAATCTATTGGTTATGACCTGTAGATTAAAACTGAAGAAACTGCAAAAATGTGGGAAATTAAGGAGATGGAACCTGGATAAACTGAAAGAACCAGAGGTTGTACAGAGTTTCAGGGAGAGCATAAGGGAACAATTGACAGGAATAGGGGAAAGAAATACAGTAGAAGAAGAATGGGTAGCTCTGAGGGATGAAGTAGTGAAGGCAGCAGAGGATAAAGTAGGTAAAAGGACGAGGGCTGCTAGAAATCCTTGGGTAACAGAAGAAATATTGAATTTAATTGATGAAAGGAGAAAATATAAAAATGCAGTAAATGAAGCAGGCAAAAAGGAATACAAACGTCTCAAAAATGAGATCGACAGGAAGTGCAAGATGGCTAAACAGGAATGGCTAGAGGACAAATGTAAGGATGTAGAAGCTTATCTCACTAGGGGTAAGATAGATACTGCCTACAGGAAAATTAAAGAGACCCTTGGAGAGAAGAGAACCACGTGTATGAATATCAAGAGCTCAGATGGCAACCCAGTTCTAAGCAAAGAAGGGAAGGCAGAAAGGTGGAAGGAGTATATAGAAGGTTTATACAAGGGTGATGTACTTGAGGACAATATTATGGAAATGGAAGAGGATGTAGATGAAGACGAAATGGGAGATACTATACTGCGTGAAGAATTTGACAGAGCACTGAAAGACCTGAGTCGAAACAAGGCCCCCGGAGTAGACAACATTCCATTAGAACTACTGACGGCCTTGGGAGAGCCAGTCATGACAAAACTCTACCAACTGGTGAGCAAGATGTATGAGACAGGCGAAATACCCTCAGACTTCAAGAAGAATATAATAATTCCAATCCCAAAGAAAGCAGGTGCTGACAGATGTGAAAATTACCGAACAATCAGTTTAATAAGTCACAGCTGCAAAATACTAACGCGAATTCTTTACAGACACATGGAAAAACTGGTAGATGCGGACCTCGGGGAGGATCAGTTTGGATTCCGTCGAAATGTTGGAACACGTGAGGCAATACTGACCTTACGACTTATCTTAGAAGAAAGATTAAGAAAAGGCAAACCTACGTTTCTAGCATTTGTAGACTTAGAGAAAGCTTTTGACAATGTTGACTGGAATACTCTTTTTCAAATTCTAAAGGTGGCAGGGGTAAAATACAGGGAGCGAAAGGCTATTTACAATTTGTACAGAAACCAGATGGCAGTCATAAGAGTCAAGGGGCATGAAAGGGAAGCAGTGGTCGGGAAAGGAGTGAGAAAGGGTTGTAGCCTCTCCCCGATGTTATTCAATCTGTATATTGAGCAAGCAGTAAAGGAAACAAAAGAAAAATTTGGAGTAGGTATTAAAATTCATGGAGACGAAGTAAAAACTTTGAGGTTCGCCGATGACATTGTAATTCTGTCAGAGACGGCAAAGGACTTGGAAGAGTAGTTGAACGGAATGGACAGTGTCTTGAAAGGAGGATATAAGATGAACATCAACAAAAGCAAAACGAGGATAATGGAATGTAGTCCAATTAAATCGGGTGATGCTGAGGGAATTAGATTAGGAAATGAGACACTTAAAGTAGTAAAGGAGTTTTGCTATTTAGGAAGTAAAATAACTGATGATGGTCGAAGTAGAGAGGATATAAAATGTAGACTGGCAATGGCAAGGAAAGCGTTTCTGAAGAAGAGAAATTTGTTAACATCGAATATAGATTTAAGTGTCAGGAAGTCATTTCTGAAAATATTTGTTTGGAGTGTAGCCATGTATGGAAGTGAAACATGGACGATAACTAGTTTGGACAAGAAGAGCATAGAAGCTTTCGAAATGTGGTGCTACAGAAGAATACTGAAGATAAGGTGGATAGATCACGTAACTAATGAGGAGGTATTGAATAGGATTGGGGAGAAGAGAAGTTTGTGGCACAACTTGACTAGAAGAAGGGATCGATTGGTAGGACATGTTTTGAGGCATCAAGGGATCACAAATTTAGCATTGGAGGGCAGTGTGGAGGGTAAAAATCGTAGAGGGAGACCGAGAGATGAGTACACTAAGCAGATTCAGAAGGATGTAGGTTGCAGTAGGTACTGGGAGATGAAGAAGCTTGCACAGGATAGAGTAGCATGGAGAGCTGCATCAAACCAGTCTCAGGACTGAAGACCACAACAACAACAACAAGACTGGATGTCATGAACTGCTATATACATTATGACTTTTGAACACTAGTAAGGTAAATACATTGTTTGTTCTCTATCAAAATCTTTCATTTGCTAACTATGCCTATCAGTAGTTAGTGCCTTCAGTAGTTCGAATCTTTTATTTAGCTGGCTGTAGTGGCGCTCGCTGTATTGCAGTAGCTTGAGTAACCAAGATTTTTGTGAGGTAAGCGATTTGTGAAACGTATAGGTTAATGTTAGTCAAGGCCATTCTTTTGTAGGGATTTTTGAAATTCAGATTGCGTTGCGCTAAAAAATACTGTGTGTCAGTTTAAGCGCAGTAATTCATTAATTTTTCTAAGGGGACGTTTCATATGGCTACCCTGCCAGGATACCTCACTGGAATCTTCTGATTTTTTCTTGTAGTTTGTGTGATTAGTGTAGCTTTTGTTTATTCCTAGTGCGTAATTATAGAGAGAATTTCCTTTGTAGTTATAGTTTTTCATGGTTGTACAGTAAAACAGTTGTGGCATGTATGTAGATTTGCAGCAAGTATTTCGCAACTGCACTTGCAATTAATGAGATATTATTTTCAGTGGTACGTTAATGTGTTCTCTTATTTTTGCTCTTTAAATTGTGCTTTTCTGTGTTATCATATGAAAAATTGTGACAATAATGGCGTGTGAAAAACGTAATACTAGGCTCCAAAGTAAACTGAGAAATGACAGTGAAGACGAAAGCAGTGTGTTAGCGCCACCATGTAATGAATTAACTAATGTTCAAAGCATTAATTTGCTAATTGTACATAGTGAAATGGAGCAGGCTGCAAACAATGGTGTAGACAGTGAAACAATTAGTGAACAGGGAAGCATTATCGATCGATCGGTCGGCAACAGCTTGCCTCAGGAATCCGAAATGACAGGACACAATCTTGCAAATACTGTACATTCAGGTATTGCGTCCTCGCCGTTTTCTCAAATAAGTCAAGACACATTTTCTGCTTTTCAAACTGTGAATATTGCTGGTTCAAATGCATTGCCGAACAGAACTGAGGAACATGTTTCATACACCAGTGCATTGTTATTACAATTAATGCAACAAATGGGACAAAAGCTTCAAAAGTTAGGTCACAATGGAACAAAATCTTCGGAAGTTAGACACCACACTTGAACAAACACGTGAAGATTTAACTACTGAGTTACATAACATTGAATCGAAATGTCAAAAAATCTGTAATGACGTTAAAACACAAATTTGTGAGCATTTTCAACCTATTTTTTCGCGTCATGAAAATGCATTACAGAATCACGAAGCAGCCATAAAAGAACTGCAAACTATTGTTCGTGAAAATCACGACATCTTGCAAGCTAAAATGGACTCAGTTGCATCCACCAATTCAGTTACGCAACTTGCAAGAACTCAGGAAAAGTTAAAGGACACAGTAGATTCGATTTCAACACAAATGGACACTCTGAAACTTGGTTCAGAAAAACACACTGAGGAAATATGTTCACTGTCGGAGAAAGTAGCCGAAATTTCGGATCAGTTCACTAATTTATCTGCAAAGGTAGATGATGATCTGAATGACACAAGACCTGTAGCCATCACTGACACAGAAGAGTATGAACAAATTAAGAAATTCAAACAAAATGAGAATCAAATTAATACGCAATACAAAAGAGAAATCCGGGAAGTACAAGATCAGTTGGTGCAGATAATACAAAAATTACATATTTCAGAGGACACTGGCGCTCCAACACGGGAAGAGGAACTTAGAAATACGGAAAAGCCACAAAATAATAACACAGGGCATTTCGGAAATCATGAAAGAAATTGGCAAGGTGCACCTAATTTTGAGATGGAACCGCCGACGCCACGTAACAATGACCGATATGCTACTCGCCGACACGATGATTTTGACTATAAGCTGTTCATTACTGCACGTAAATTCAAAACATTTAAGAATTCTGGCAACGACATTCATCCACAAGCGTGGCTCCATCAATTCTCTCATTGTTTTCCTCCCAACTGGTCATTAGAACACAGATTAGAATTTATGTGTTGCTACTTGGAGAATGAACCAGCTGTAAGAATGCGATCGGTCATTCACGATTGCCACAGTGAAGGAGAATTTTACAATGCCTTCCTCTCAGCATATTGGTCTCAAGCTACACAAGACTGAATGAAACATGGCATCATAATGATGAAACACTTTGAACAATCTGAATTTTCCAGTCTTTCAAATATTTTGAAGACATGTTGCATAAGAATCAATATCTTTCAAACCCATACAGCCCTTCAGAACTCATCCGCATTTGCTTAATGAAATTGCCGGAACGTTTAAGGAATATTATTTTGGCAGGGCGTTGCAAAGACGACATTGAAGCTTTTCAGGGACTCTTACAAGAATTAGAAATTGACATAGACAGTCGCGGGATGCGAAAACAGGAAAACAATCACTACAGGTCACATCCGTCGCAATTCCGCGAAGAAAGAAACAATAACTGGACACGACAAGGCTATTCTCACAACACAAATCGTGACCAAAACAGACACCACCCATATGACAACCACTGGCAGAGTAATAGTTACAGAGAAAGATCGCATTTCCGTAGTAATGAATACTACACAGACAATCATAGAAACAGACAATATGGCAACCAGAACTATAATTATCACGGGAGACAGAATAATTTCAGACGCAAGGGTCCACCGCGCAGTGATAATTCAGGGAGAAATTTTCCACCACTTAACCGACAAGAAAGAAACTATGGAATCTACCGACATGACGACAGACGATATAATCATAACGACAGACCGGAATTTCATCAGAACTGCCGGGATTCAAACAGAGCTGGGCCCTCTCAGCAAGGTGAATTTGTAGAAGTTAGGTCTCCTAATCCCAATAACGGCGCGCGCCAACAAAGAGACAGACAATGACTCGCACCGCAGGCAGCCGCGTGCGCCGGCTGGCTCAGAGAAAAATAACACAGACACTAACCTTTAGAAACATTTTAGCATTCCTTACCGATGTATACAACATTATAATTGCTTCGAAGTTAACTCTGAACACTAGGAAGTGTAAAGACTCGCACCACATTTCAGATGTAAAACCGTTTATTGAAAGATAGTCTGCTTTTTAACTTTGTCTTTGCCATAAAACATTTCGCTTCACATTTCTAGTATACTTTGTCACACTGAGAAACTGTTAACATGCAACAATGTTTTGAAGTTAACTATCCAGTCTAGAACCTACTGAACATTTTTAAACAGAAATTACGAATGCATTGTTATAGTGAACAGACGACACAGTGTTGTTATTTGTACATTCTTGCTTGTTAGTTGCACGATTATGTAACGACTATAAGGCTTACATACTTAGAACATATACTGTGAATGAGATTTTAATGCAACATTCTGGTTCAGTTGAAAATACATTCTTTATTTGAAGTACTTTCTGTGAGGTTAAAGATGACTTAGCATTAGGTTTCTTTGATAGCTACATAATTATATCACGACGCTACTAATGTGTGACACAATTTACATTGTGCTTTTGCGGTGTATCTGTTTTATATCTGCACAGTTTTTCTGAATTCTTGTGGAAAGGAAAACATGTTTTAGTAGTAACTTTGTGGTATAGCTACAATGAGACAGCCTTTTCTGTAGCACAACAATACGTTACAGTACAGTACTTACTTCATCACGGCAATGAGCATAGTAACTACGATATCTATACGCAAAGCATTTCACTTTTGTTTACCATGAGGTAAGTACATTGACTTCTGCAGAACTTAGCTTTCGGAGAACGATAACTACGACACTTCCACAGAATTATCTTACAGCAAGACGCACATTTATCGCTACAGGACACACATTTGAGTGATTAATTTTGTACTTGAACCATTTATTTTTCAAGCTTTTTGAATTACAAAGAAAGTTTTCCGTGATACATTTCACTCCATTCCTGTAATCTGTAACACCTGAGGGTATAATTACATTAATCCTCAGAGGGGTACACGCATACTTTGTGTACCATGTGTTTGGCAAGCACAAGGAGCCCTAGCTAATATAGTATTTGCTTATACAACTTTACACATCGGTACCATATTCCTCTAACACAGAATTACACAGCTATCTGATTTTTTTAACAGAAAAACAAACATTTTTTTTACTACATCAGTGACAGATGTTTACGCAATTAGACAGTTGGATAACTTCACACTTACGAAATTGTATTTCGTCTGTACTTTGTGAACTGTTCATATTTTTTCGGAACCATTGTGATACTATGAGAGCTTTGAATGTCGCATTTGGTATGGGGTCATGATTTTTAAAGTACATTTGAGGTAGATGACACTATTGAAATGAGCAGAGAATTTTTTTTAGGTTTTGAAATTATTGCAGAAAGCTACGACGTTTTTGAGATTTGGCTGAGTTTTTATGATGTTGTTATTACGATGACAATGTTTATTATGTTATTGAGGTATGTTTATCATCAATAAGCTGATGCTATATGAGAAATTTGATTATGCTACATATTTATTATGATGAAATATTGAAGAAGTGTCGACGAATATTTATATGTGTAACAAGGTAAGGAATAATTAGTAGTGGTTAGGGACTCTGACTTGTGAAAAAGGATGTTGGAAACCAAGAATCGTACTGTAAGAGTTATGAAATGTTATAAATGCGTGAATGGCCCACAATGCCGACGAAAATTTTTTGGACACTGTTATATTTACAGGATTTTGTTTTCCACACATTTGTAACGCAAATTCTCAACCTGTGAAATTTATTTTTATGAGACTGCCACTGTAGCGGAAACTGCTGTCGTAAATATTTCGGTAAGAAAGTTAAGTGACCACCTTCACGTAATGCGTCGTGGGCACCCAACTGCGCGACAGTCACCTGGAAAAAAGCCATTAGTGTGTGCCTTTCAGAGGCACAGGTGAAAAAAAAAGAAGGCCATTACCCTCGATATTGACATTTCTTTGTAGAAAGCGTCGCAAATACGACACGCTCAAACTTGAAAACATACGATTACACTGTGGAGCTCTTAATTTATGATATTTACTAAAATGCCTAATGAAACGATGAGAAACATTTTACAGCTATTGGCTTGATAGTTGAGAGAAATGCTATATGATTTGTTTTACGTATTTATTTACTCATTTTGTTTCACATCTAGTTTCTAGCTGCCCTGTAGCATTGGTTAAAATAAAATTTTATAAATTTACTAATATAAATATTTTATGCCTACAGACCCAGTAAAGAATAACTTCGTGATATACTTCCCAAAAAATGAGGGAGCACAGAAAGACATTTCCCTTCACAGGAACTGCATACAAAATTTTCTTTTCAAGTTGTTGGTAATTTATTTCATAGAATAAGTTTTTGTGGTGCACCAATTTATTTACATAGACATTAAGATGTGATTATAGATTTCCCTTATCTGCATTGTTGTCTTTAGTGTCATATTCTTTCTGCTTGAGCTTTGTCATGTTTAGATATAAGTTACTGCATTTGCTGCTGCTGTTTGCCAGGCATAGTGTTACTGAATTTGACTTTGTATTACTCTGTTAAGCCAGTTTTACTACTAACTTAGTTTTATTGTTGCCACACATTGGCTCATATTAGTTGTAATGGATTGCTTGGTAATTTAGATTTACTGTAGCTTGCTTTGACAATTTCCATTCTTTTCATTGCTGTTTGTATTAATTGTTTTGTGCTGCTGAATTGCCTCGTCCCTTAGTTTAGCATCTGAGCTCAGTAGATTTAAGTTAGCATAAGAGGGGGTAGACTATATAAGAGAATGAGTTGTGATGAATTTGAAGAAATGCACTGAGAGGTTATACGAGAAAAGTACAGAAAGCAGGTATAGATAGGACTTTTTGGAAATAATGAAGAACGAAGGGAGATCTCCGAGAAGTGAAGAAAGTATTGTTTGCAAAATACTGCAGTAAACCAAACCATGTTCTTTCCTTGTCTTATCCCACTATGTGTTTGTGTACCCTTGTGTACTTATGTTCTTCCTGTCTTTATATGTTTATCTGATCAGACTTATGTTGTAGAATTTTTCCAATACTCAGCTACATGTACTATGATGAGGAATACTGTTATCCTCAAATATAATTTGCATTAATAATATGTTATTTACTTTGTAAAGAGGTTTAGACATTATCTATTCTGTTTTGTTTTAATGCTTATGTGTGAAGTTGATGTTTCAAAAGTTATTCTCATCTTTTATGTATGAACTTATGTCATAATTCCTGTAATACTGATGTGTATGTATATTTCTATTCTTTTGTAAAGCCTGTATTACTACAAATGTTATCTGTATTGTTATGTTCTTTAATGATGTACTTTGTACCTTTGTTATTGTATTCTTATGTTATAAAATTGTAATTGACACCAGTTCATCAAATTCAGTAACTTGTAAGTTACATTTCACTGCACACCTTTCTGTTGGTCATAGTATATGGACAATATGTGAGAAGTAGGGACTCATAGTGTTTGCACGTGCATTTATAATTCAGCAAGGGACTGGGTAACAGCATTGCTGGTTCTAAGGACAATTAAAAAAAAACTTTGTGAGTGCACAAGTGGTGGTTTATGGACTTGCTATATTGTCCGCAAGACTCTTCGATGGTCATTGTGCACCTGCACAGTCGCAACAGATGGTTGCTGGCCGTCTCTACAAGGACTACAGTGGGTCTGCATCTTCGATGATCCACCAATACCATTATTTCTACAAGGACTGCAGTGGGTCTGCACCTCTGGTAGCCCACCAATACCATAATCTCTACCAGGACTACAGTGGGTCTGCTCTGTGATGACCTACCTACCAATACTCTTCAAAACATCGACTGACTCTGCTGTGGGTTTGCTCTGTTGTGGACCAATACCTGTCTGCATGTCAAGAGTCAGCACTGTCTTTCTGTTGGAAGGACAACACTACTTCTTCAAGACTGCATTGAAATCCACTACTTCTGTGTGCATTGTCTTTTACTGCTCAGACTTTGAGAAAAACACTGCAATTTTACTGTGATGAACGATCAGGACTGTCTTTATGGACTGTGAGAAAATTTTATCTTTTGACCAACATTGTATCAATAAGTGTGTGCATTTGATTTCTTTGTTATTGTAATTGTGAAAAAAATTTTAACAAATATGTATTAGCCAGTGCCCAAAAAAACTTGTAAAATTTTTTGTGGGGAGCATGGGGGCTATGTAAGTAGGCTGTTTAGGTTTTTTTTTATTGGTAACGCCACGTAGCCCTATCTAGGAAAATCACTGGCTGTGCTGTGTGCAGTCTGTGGCTGGTTTGCATTGTTGTCTGCCATTGTAGTGTTGGGCAGCGGCAGCTGGATGTGAACAGCACGTAGCGTTGCGCAGTTGGAGGTGAGCCCCCAGCAGTGGTGGATGTGGGGAGAGAGATGGCGGACTTTTGAAATTTGTAAGACTGAATGTCATGAACTGCTATATACATTATGACTTTTGAACACTAGTAAGGTAAATACATTGTTTGTTCTCTATCAAAATCTTTCATTTGCTAACTATGCCTATCAGTAGTTAGTGCCTTCAGTAGTTCGAATCTTTTATTTAGCTGGCTGTAGTGGCGCTCGCTGTATTGTAGTAGCTTGAGTAACCAAGATTTTTGTGAGGTAAGCGATTTGTGAAACGTATAGGTTAATGTTAGTCAGGGCCATTCTTTTGTAGGGATTTTTGAAAGTCAGATTGCGTTGCGCTAAAAAATACTGTGTGTCAGTTTAAGCGCAGTAATTCATTAATTTTTCTAAGGGGACATTTCACATGCAATGTGCTCTTGGATATTTATATGACACTGATAAAGAGTCGTCCCCACGTGAACGCTTTTGATTATTACATGTTCCTTACACAACTTATAAAATTACTATGTGGTACATATTTTATTTGTCACCTAATTTATTTCCAAAGTATGAGCCACGCTTTAAGCACTATGACTCGATACCGCAATACCAAACTGATGAGTCACCGTCAATTAAAACGTGTTGTATTGAGTGTAGTATCTTACTTGGCTACAAAACATACATTATTATTATTGATTTTTATCAATAATAATAATGTATGTTTTGTAGCCAAGTAAGATACTATTACTTTTTTAATGATCTATTTCTGTTTCTATTTCTTTACTTCATGGTTTCTGTGATGATGAGTGTAGACAGATAATATGATGCAGGAATGATAGAGACATTCTAAGCAAACATTGCATCACTGAGGTCTTTCAAGCATGTGAGTGTGCTAAGACACGGAAGAGAGCAAAGTGGTTAACACATTCCTGCCATGGAATTCACTGGGTTTATCCTGGCATACCCTATAGAGATATGGTGACTGCACTTAAATTATTCGATCACACAAATACCATCATTTACATGATGGTGAAGGAGAAGATCTCATGGATGGGTCGAATCTTTAAGTTTGCTGCTATTCAAGACCTGGAATTCTACAGGTTCCTTCTCTCCATCGACACATGAAGAATATGTGTGAAAATATAGTTACTGCACCTGCTTATAAACATGTAAAATTACTTTGAGAAATAAATGAATTTTTACCTCACAACCTCTGTGTTCTTTTCTTCAACTCTCGTCCCGCTTTGGCAGTGTACAGTTTTAACCACAAGCTATGTCTGTGGTTTTCTTTAAGCACAGGAGATATAATTTTAGACATGTTTGTATATATCTTTTGAAGCAGACACAGTCACGTGCCTCCCGCTCCTGTAACCCGATTTGTGCTGCACGACAGGTATAATTCCGTGCAACCATTCTATATATTTTATCTTCCATCATAAACTTCACCTCCTTAACAGCCCTCATCTTCAGCAAAACTAATACCATTTGAGACCTGCACAGCTTTCATACACTATACATACATAATGCAACAGGCAATAAGGTTTTTTTTTTAACCAACAGCAACAAAGACGTATGGTGACTAATTTTTTTCTTGGTTTATTCAGTTCACACAAATACAATATAGTTCTTGAGGTACAATATAATACTTGAGGTAAATTGTAGTTTTTGAGGTACAATATAGTATTCTTGAGGTATAAATCAATTCTGCTATTCCAATGCAGAAATACTTTTAAATTACACCCTACAACAGTAACAATGGTAGGAATTTTTATGTATATAAAAATCTACACTAAAAACTAATGTGGAGATACTTTTTTTTTTTACTATAACTAAATTCCACAGCCCCAGTAGCATAACTTTTACAGTAATTCTACTGGACTGTGTAAGCGTAGAATCAGATTTCAACTGTCCGAATAACAATTCTGATCGATTGTGAGCTACATACACTTAAAAATTATTCTGACTTCGATGACTAGCGGCAGGTGAAAAACGAAATATTTTAGTTTTGTTTATGCTTTTTCTTTCTTTTACAGCCGGCCGTAGTGTCCGAGCGGTTCTAGGCGCTACAGTCTGGAACCGCGTGACCGCTTCGGTCTCAAGTTCGAATCCTGCTTTGGGCATGGATATGTGTGATGTCCTTAGGTTAGGTAGGTTTAAGTAGTTCTAAGTGCTAGGGGACTGATGACCTCAGGAGTTAAGCCCCATAGTGCTCAGAGCCATTTGAACCACTTTTTCATTTGAACCATTGTTTTTCTTTTACACACATGGTATGCATATATATGTATAAATTTTGTTCTTTTTCTTTTTTTATCCTCTCTTTTGCACACATTCTCTCTATATGTAAGTATACACAAATGTACATAGTACACAAAAATATTTACACAACACACACACACACACACACACACACACACAAAATTTGTTACAGTATGATAAAAGAGTCATACTACTACTCTGCAGACTCTCTCTCTCTCTCTCTCTCTCTCTCTCTCTCTCTCTCTCTCTCTCTCTCACTCACTCTTCCTCTCCCTCTCATTCACTCAATCAGAGTTCCCTACCCATTCTCTCGCTACAAGTGAGTAGTGTGAGTATGGGAGAGTTTCAATCCCATCATCACAAATTATTCTTTTATCCTCATGAGGTGACAGGCCGAGTTTAGACTGCACCACAGTGTACATCACATGTCCTCTCTCTTGAATACTGGTCTGCCATGCCAAATGCTGTGGTGCAGCACCACGAACACCACTACACAGGCACCGCAAATAGTCTTCGATAGAGAGGGCTCTCAATGCCATACGATGCACACCCTTAGCCCACCTCTGGGTGGCACCTTCCAATGTCCGATATGCATACATTTTTGACTGTAGACCTACAAACTCCACAATCAACAATCCATCTGCCTCATCCTTCATAAGACCAATAACCTTCTTGTTCTGTGGGATAATACCATAAGGATTATCGGCTGTGTATAGAGACGTTTCGAATTCATTACCGTGGAACATCATTACTTCATGTGGATCGCAGTTCTTCACCTAATAGCTGAAGCTATCTGTATCCCTATAAAGTAATTTAGCATCTGCGAAATGAGTTTTCGCAAGCTCATAATGAAAGCGGTACATTTGGAGCTTGGACATATCTAGTATGCACATCCCCACTTAAATAGGTTTCGTAAACTCTACTGCAGTTTTCGCCATCTGCACAGCAACAAAGTTCTTATTAATATGGTGACCCGCTTAAAATTTGGTCTGGCAGTACATTTTCTTACGCCACAACGCCCATCCCATTTGGTTCTAACAAAAATTTCACGTTGTTCCCTCACATTCTCCATAGTTTTTACCGAAAATTGAATTATTCATTAATTTATAAAAATATTCCTCAAAGCCACACGTTGGGGAAGCTCTCTGTCTCGTATTCAAATCAATATACTCCTTCAACCAGGAGGACTGCTTGAAGGAGATAGCACGTGTGATTCTAACTAGCTCCATACGCAAGCTGAGACACTGCTGTAGGTTACGATAATGAATAATGTATCTCCACTAATCCCCCAGAATTGTCATCAGTTTTGGCATGGAGCCTCCTAGCGGAACTAGTTGATCTGGACACACTGTTAACTGGCGTGTGCATCATGAAAACTAATAGGGTACGTGAGTTACGCCTCCACCTCATACCCTACATCAGAATCAGCTCCCATAACCACCCCACCCCATCCCCATGATACTCCAACAGGCTATTTTGTTTTTCGTAACAAACTCAATTTTGCCAGTTGAAACAAGAGATCCGTCTCGCGGTGATCCTTGTCCTGTTCCAAAGTGTTAAACAGGCACGGTGCTTAGCAACATGAACTTAAAAGTGCGCTTAGATTGCAGGCACTCCTGGTCCCGAGTCTAACGTGAGGGCGCCACTGTGGAGCATGTGGTCCCAGCGGCCAATATCGACATAACCTGTCATTTACTTATGCGGCTGCCTCTCACTCAGCAGAGCAGTCTGGTATTTGCATTGAGTTGGTTGACATCTCGCTAACAGACATCGTGTTTACATTGGGTGTACTTACTTCCTGTTTATGAGTGGACATTGTTTTGATTTCATGAGGTTCTATCTTGTGACCCCATTCCTCAGTACTTTCTTGTTGATCTTGGTGTCTCGCTCAGTTGTCTGTCATTGTGCTTGTCTTTCTATTCCCATTCGTCCATCTTGTTTGTTCGCAGGCCGCTCCCTTTCAGTCCTGTCACGGTTACAACAGTATCAAAGGCGATAAAATAGTTTACAGAAATTGGGGTGACGTGGAAGACCACTTAACAGTACAACAGGTTAAGTGCTAACAGCAAGTCGGAGTAGTCGTGTGCTTCTAGGCGCTACAGTCTGGAGCTGAGCGACCACTATGGTCGCAGGTTCGAATCCTGCCTCGGGCATGGATGTGTGTGATGTCCTTAGGTTAGTTAGGTTTAATTAGTTCTAAGTTGTAGGCGACTGATGACCTCAGAAGTTAAATCGCGTAGTGCTCAGAGCCATTTGAACCATTTAAGGGCTGAACATTAGGGTAAGACATCCAGAGTACAGTGCCGAACATTAGGTTATGCAACATGTTTGCCCCATGTAATTACTTCTTACAAGACCTACATGTTTCCAAACAGCAGAGAATGATAAACAAGAGAAATCCAACCACCAAAAAGTGAATTTTTTATAAATAAACAATATACCCTAGAATTTCCTTCCTCTCCACCAAAGAGCCACCAATTTCCATATATTCCATACACTGCCTTGAATCCCCTAAATTGCTGAAACAAATAATATTCCACACATTGTCTAAATTGTTTAAACAATGTTCCATACACAGCAATCGATTTCCCTCTGAATGACCGATCAACCGAGTCTTTTTCCCTCCAGTTTCTGGGAAGGAGGGTGGCAGTTGAGATGGGTTTACCAGAGGGGTGAGGTTGATTAATTGATAAATTTCATTAAGTAGTCAATCAATTTGCTAAGAGTGAGAGGGGCTATTCCAATAACTGGGACATGGAAGTGTACCTGTAGCAGCGAGGGGGAAGGTTTCCTGAGGGGGAGGTTGCTGGGAGGGGGTGGGGGGACAATAAGTTAAGTGCCTGTCAATCAAAAGGAAGGATCCTTTTAGCAGAACAATAGGTTAAGTGCCTGTCAATCAAAGGAGAACAATAGGTTTGCCCCTAAGTGCATACCTGCCCCTGATGCAGGCACCTGCAGTAAGAAAATGCTCTGAAGCCACCCTTGTTCTACTACTTTCGACATGTTGCCTTGTCGTACCTTATCACATCACTAGACAACTCCAAAATCATTCCATAAAATTTCGAGCGTGCAGCCACATAAATTTATGCAAATCCGAAATTTTATGAACAATCATTGCGCCACGAAAAAATTGAGATGCACAACTCCAGTGTTGTCCACAAGCAGCATTAACAGTTCCTGTATTGACCGATCATGTGCAACAGGCACAGAACTCCAACCCACAAACTGACATCCTACACCTGTGCGACAGAATGTATGCATGTCTGCATGATTATATTCAACATTCTGGCGGTTACACGGGTTATTAGTGTACTAGCATTTCACATTTGGAAAGGCTTTTCTCGCGCTTCCATTAAACTATGAAACAGTTACCCAAGTAAATTTGATTACTCTATATTAAGTATTTCTTGCTGTTTGGATTGGGATCAGTGTATATTCTTTCTAAAATCCTTGAACGAACGTAAGAATACTGTCTGGGGAACTCCATGAAAATGTGCACTATCTGACACACATTTTTAATTTTTTACAATCTCCCGGTGTTATGAGGAATGTCACCTATTATATTGCCAAGAAGTCCTAATCCACTGAAGTTTTCTAATGGAATGTGAGGGTCATTTTGGTGGAGTGCACGATTTTCACGGTCTGTAGAAAATTGTCGTTTGATATGGCTAATAACAAAATTCAATGATAAACAATATATGCGACAGAAGTAGATTTAAGCATTAGAACCTTTCACAGACGGATATGAGTAAACCTTAAGTGTCTGACTTTCAGAGAATAATTTGTGTTTTTTTCGGGAAGAGAACAGTCAACATTGCACACAGAATATTCTTTAGATACCGAGCGATGCTAAGGCATGTTGCTAGTATAAGATAAAAAGAAGAAAAAAGAAAGAAAACTTATCAAGCTTGGGATAGACGAAACCTGTAGCCAATTATTTCTCTCTGAGGAGAGATTGAAAGAGCAGCTTTGCGGATTGCTACCACAAAATCAATAACGAAAGTTTCGTTTCGAACCACAGTTCTCTGTTTGCACTATCTTTTTTGACACAGTCCAGAGCACCAACGTCAGTTGCCATCTTGTTATTCTTCAAAAGACAGAAAGCAGTGGGGTATACATTCTCACGAACTGTAAACAACCACACGAAAAATTTTGGACCATAATGAAAGTGCAATCAATCGAAACTATTCCTTTTCACACAAGCAACAACATTTTATTCCGTTGGATAACTATCACACCTCTGTCAAGATCATTTTTCAGTAATTTTTTTTTTGTCTTCGTGTTCTTAGAACTGACAGCCACGTGTACCTCATAAGCTAATCTGGGCCTTTTCGGGTGGTATCTAACAAGTAAGTCTTGTACTGTGGATACGGTTTCTTATGTATGTTGTACTTCGATGAGCCAACATGCTGTGCAAATCGCTTCTCCAGCTCCTTATTAATGATTTTTGCCAGGCTCTCATCGATACCATCGCTAGCTTTCTGTTTTATTGAATTCCTCATTAATTTTTTCCCTAACTCTTGTACTGAATATGGATCATGAGTATGATTTCTGTCCCACCTGCACAAAGCATGATCATTCCATATTAAAAAATTTTAGTCTTACTATTATTGTTACAGCATTTCTCGCCATTCAGCGGCAGATTTCACCTCCCTGCAATGTCTGAATATAAAATGTTCACCCTGCATCCTACTGTAAATAAACAGTTAACGCCATGACTGAGTGGTTGAAACAAACCTGACACAAGAGTCCTGTAGTAAGCAACGGATCCTGCAATGATGATCTTGTTGGAAATTGGAAGAAGAAGGCCAAAGTCCCAGTATTTCCCAATAATATACATGCTTTACGCATCGGGTTTTCAGGTTGTGGGAAGGCTTATCTTGTTCTAACACTGTTAACACACGCTGAGGGATGCTTTGAGCATGTATGTATTTTTCCAAAAACTCTCTTTCAGCCAAAATTACGGCTATTGCAGGAGATTTGCAGTGCATCCTGAAGCAGTTAGTCTGGAGTGAGGCAAACATTATTATCACTTTCAAACAGGACCGTCAGAATTTAAGGAGGGTAGGACGTCAAACGGACCGACTTGGAGCAGGAGAGGCACCACAGAACATTTTAATTTCCACTGTCTATACTTTTACAAGTAAATTCATAAAACTTTGTCAGCATGACCAGGAAGGATTCAGAATTCACTCTCATAGCAGTGGAAGTTCAAAAACATAACGAAGTAATTTTTTTACATGTAAAATTTCATCGGTTTTTTCACTTACTAATGGCAGCATTTGTTGCTATAGGTACACTTTTCTTCATGAGTAAGAGAAAGGGTTCGATGAATTTTACACAGCATACAAACCATACTTCAAGGTGTATGAAACTCTAGAATTTTCCAAATCTATTAAAAACTGTGCTAAAAATTGAGGTAATTAACTACAAAATTTGTGTTGTTTCTAAACATGAAGTTTAAAATACAACAGATCATTCGTTTTTCCATAAATTAAATAAATTCCAATAAATTCTAGAGTTTCATACACCTGTAAGTATGGTATGTATGCTGTGCAAAATTCATCGAAGAATCTCTCTAACTTATGAAGAAAATTGTACCTATAGCAACAAATGCAGTGAAAAAATGATGAAATTTCACACGTAAAAAAATTATTTTGTTATGTTTTCGAACTTCCACTGCAATGAATGTGAATCCTGAATCCTTCCTGGTGATGCTGACAAAGTTTTATGAATTTATTTGTAAAAATATAGACACTGGAAATTAAAATGTCCTGTGTTGCCTCTCCTGCTTCCTATAAGTCGACCCGTTTGACGTCCTACCCCCCTTAAAGCATATTTACCAAGCACATATATGAACCGACATGTCATTCAGTGATTCGTTGTCATATGTGGAGACTGCCGGGATAACTCGCAGTGATTATAGATAAAACTAGGAAATTTATTGAGAGCCAGTACAGACAAAATTTCGATGAGCCCTACATAAAAGACAGAGCACCATAACGTAACTGTATCAGTATATTGTAGGCTGCTGAGAGGGTATTTTTCAGATGAGTAATGTATGGAACAGTGACAAAACAATTTTTTGTAGAAACTACGTAAGCAGTGTTAATGACTAGAGTTAATTATGATGAAAATTGAGTTGAATGTTTTAAAATGCTGCTGGCAGTCTTTCGTCTTAGAAGTTACTAATAAAATACACATTAAAGTACACTTCGTAAAAATTAAATTGCATTTATGAAATTTAATTAACACTTTTTTGCAATACCATAATTTTTAATGTCTCGCGAATTTAGATCTAGGACGTATGCTCACCTTTGAACTCTGTTAAGCGGCTACTAGAACCTTAGGTGTGTATGAACATTACGCCGCAAACCACCGTTCCGTCTTTCCCCGTTTCTGAAATTCGTGTGATAAAAGTGGTACAGGTCATTTTGGAATACCTTGTATTTTCCATACTTCTTTGTTGAGGCAATAAGAAGCCGCCGACAATCGGCGATCGCATGCGCTGCGACTGCACACCGCCCGCTAGACAACTGAATTGAGTTAATGTTCATTCATATTCCTTACTGCAAATGAATACTACGTTTGAACAAGAAAGTCTCTATAACGCGCTTTCACAAATCCTTTCGTGTATAATTTGTATCTGCTTAGAGGAGGCGCGTCCGCTGTCGTTGTCAGCACTGAAACGCAAGCGTGGAAACATTTCCCCTTTCATGTCCTCACTCCTCGTGATACATCGTCTACAACTTATCGTCTACGGCCTGTGTGTGTCGGGCAAAATAATCCGATTTGACCTAGATGTCCGGGTATTTCGAAGCTTTTGTCTGGAGCTGGCAATTTAATGGGTTTCAGGTCTACCCCAGCAATACGTCAGCTTAATTAGCTATGCGATAACGGCACCTGGAACAACTTAATGCACAACTGAATTTCCTCAGACACCAAAAAATATGGGGTTTATGCGAAAAATTGTATAAAAATCACGTCAGTGTGCCTCTGGATGCCCTCAAAACCAGGACCAATCCGAGGAAAACCGGTTGTATTGCAGCCTTAATTAGGGGTGCAAAAGAGGGCGTAATTGTTCATATACATATGAAGAACAAAGGAACCTTGCCTCGTTTTAGTTACAGTTACCATCCGGATTACAGAAAATTATGATGTCCACACATTAAAACTCATTTTAATCTCGCCCTTAAACGCTTATTCAGCCATTTATTTGTGTGGAAGGTAAATACACTCCTGGAAATGGAAAAAAGAACACATTGACACCGGTGTGTCAGACCCACCATACTTGCTCCGGACACTGCGAGAGGGCTGTACAAGCAATGATCACACGCACGGCACAGCGGACACACCAGGAACCGCGGTGTTGGCCGTCGAATGGCGCTAGCTGCGCAGCATTTGTGCACCGCCGCCGTCAGTGTCAGCCAGTTTGCCGTGGCATAAGGAGCTCCATCGCAGTCTTTAACACTGGTAGCATGCCGCGAGAGCGTGGACGTGAACCGTATGTGCAGTTAACGCACTTTAAGCGAGGGCGTATAGTGGGCATGCGGGAGGCCGGGTGGACGTACCGCCGAATTGCTCAACACGTGGGGCGTGAGGTCTCCACAGTACATCGATGTTGTCGCCAGTGGTTGGCGGAAGGTGCACGTGCTCGTCGACCTGGGACCGGACCGCAGCGACGCACGGATGCACACCAAGACCGTAGGATCCTACGCAGTCCCGTAGGGGACCGCACCGCCACTTCCCTGCAAATTAGGGACACTGTTGCTCCTGGGGTATCGGCGAGGACCATTCGCAACCGTCTCCATGAAGCTTGGCTATGGTCCCGCACACCGTTAGGCCGTTTTCCGCTCACGCCCCAACATCGTGCAGCCCGCCTCCAGTGGTGTCGCGACAGGCGTGAATGGAGGGACGAATGGAGACGTGTCGTCTTCAGCGATGAGAGTCGCTTCTGCCTTGGTGCCAATGATGGTCGTATGGGTGTTTGGCGCCGTGCAGGTGAGGGCCACAATCAGGACTGCACACGACCGAGGCACACAGGGCCAACACCCGGCATCATGGTGTGGGGAGCGATCTCCTACACTGGCCGTACACCTCTGGTGATCGTCGAGGGGACACTGAATAGTGCACGGTACATCCAAACCGTCATCGAACCCATCGTTCTACCATTCCTAGAACGGCAAGGGAACTTGCTGTTCCAACAGGACAATGCACGTCCGCATGTATCCCGTGCCACCCAACGTGCTCTAGAAGGTGTAAGTCAACTACCCTGTCCAGCAAGATGTCCGGATCTGTCCCCCATTAAGCATGTTTCGGACTGGATGAAGCGTCGTCTCACGCGGTCTGCACGTCCAGCATGAACGCTGGTCCAACTGAGGTGCCAGGTGGAAATGGCATGGCAAGCCGTTCCACAGGACTACATCCAGCGTCTCTACGATCGTCTCCATGGGAGAATAGCAGCCTGCATTGCTGCGAAAGGTGGATATACACTGTACTAGTGCCGACATTGTGCATCCTCTGTTGCCTGTGTCTATGTGGCTATGGTTCTGTCAGTATGATCATGTGATATATCTGACCCCAGGAATGTGTCAATAAAGTTTCCCCTTCCTGGGACAACGAATTCACGGTGTTCTTATTTCAATTTCCAGGAGTGTATTTTATACAGAAAATTACGTCACCAGCTACATACGTACAAATTACACCCTTGCACACAATGCTGTTTACATTTCACAGTCTGTGAGGTATTTCACGGCTATGAAGAAGTACTACTCTGATCCCCACAATGGTACTTCAGTTTCACATTTCGGCTTATCTGAAGTTAGTACTGTGGGAGTCTGTAACAGTGTAACCACATTCGTACCCTTCTAACACTCTAGGAGCGACTCGCCCCACTGCCGATGCATTCAGTTCTTAAAGCAAAAAATAGATCGCTTTGGTGCTGTCAAATCATTATTGTTGACTGGATTCTGTTAACGCCTTGTAATGGTACTTGAATTACGTAACCATTACGGCACCTCACCTGAACCTCTCGATACTAGCAATATTTTACTGTGTTTCAGTAAAGTAATTGATATATTTCTGAGACAACATTCAGATTTGATTTCATTAATGTAGAGGTACTTTGATACATCGATATGTTTATGTTGCAATGATATTATTCTTATGTGTATTCTTTGTTTTGTCACTATGATCTTTGTCGTACTTGTAACTCTGATTTTTGGGCGCGTAAGCGATTATTAGTTAGACAGTTAGATAGTCGGACCTTGAGAAATTCAAGTTTGGGACGTCATGTAGGAAAGACGCATGACGTAGTCAGCTTATAAAATGTGAACTTTAAGAGCGAGGAAGATGTTTTCAAGTATATTTTGTGTTGTGAAGTGATGTTTTGTGTGTTACGCGATACTGCAACAAAAGCAATACAAAGGAAGTGTAACTTAAATTCGGAGTGCTGATTATTTTTTACATCACCATTGTGCTAACTTTCAAAGGTTTAATCTTCAAGAATGGTTTGTGAAGCGCATCTACAAAACTTTTGAATATCGCAGAATAAAACCTAGGCCTCTTTGCACCCGAGCTTAGAATCATCACATCCTAGATTTTCGACGATGGAGCCATGAGTTTACAACGAGACCAGCGTGAGAAACACGGAAAGATGAGTGCCTAGTTTATTCATTATTACATGAAATGACTTTATTAACTGTGCTCTAATGACACCTGCCACATAATAACTTTGTTGTTGCCCGAAAATGCAGTATTTAGCAGCATGAGCAACACCACAATCATTATTAAATTGTAACCTTTGTTGTGGTAGGGTTGTTAGAGCCTGTCGTCGGTAAAACTGTCGTTCCGATGTTTGCACAAGCTTTTAGTTCACTTTTTCGTCCGTGTTTATTAATGGCGTGGCCCGTTATAGCGACCGAGCTTTGTGTTTGCCTTCTAGATCATAATGCCGAAACGCTCATTGCAAATTTTACACAAAAACTGAATGAGACATTGTAGTCTGTACGATCTGGAAAAAAGGAAATGCGTTTTCACTGTTCATCCAATAACCTAATGGACTACTTGTAAAGGTAGTGCTATCAGTTCTTAAACATTGCGTCTCATGATAACATGTCAAAAAATGTAACAGGCAGTCAACTCGTCCGATGCGCTGCTGGCAGCACGCCTACCTCTTCCGTCTCTGGCTGCCTTATGTGCGCCGCCCTATCCTCTGTTGGCACTGCTACGTTCACGGATATAGCAGGTGTTTCAAGTATACAACCCTACACACAAAAAGTATTATGACTAAAACAACAGTGGCAAACCAACTCTCTAATCGTCCAGTACTGTAGTCCGTCAAATTTCTAGAGAAAAACCAAAGCAGGCGACAATTTTTGGTACCATTAAGCTAAAAGAACTACCTAGTAGTAAAATTAAAGAGATTGACAACCAGCTCGTTGATACTGTGGCTAAGTGTCACCTGTTTTCTTTGCTTGATGATATCAAATTTATGAACCTAGTTAAGACACTAGAATGGCGGTATTCTTTGCCATCCAGTAAGACCCTGACTAACAAACCGTTAGTTGTCTCGAAATCAGGTAGGTTTTTGGCAATATACTGGCTGAAACCAAAGATGTCGCACTGACTGAGGGCATGTGGACCAACATAATTACACAAGGGCTTTCAACAGTGACAGCACACTTTATTGACCAGTACAAGCTGCAGTTTGCTGTTTTGGCCACAGTGCGCATCATCGATCGGCACACTTTGGAAAACAGAGCGTTAAAACAATTGTCTTTAAATGGGTATTAGGTGATAAAGTGTTTTCTCTTGTCGCTGACAACGCAAGTGTTACGGTGGTTGTAACGAGGAAAATAAATGAGTGAGCACCAGTGACGTCACCGAAGACAGTGCGGCTATATAAGGACGGATGCAGCGATCGTTCGACAGTCACCACTTGACAATGGCCGAGGAGAACTCGACTGAAAGCTCGTGGATTTTAAACCACTGGACGTGGCTGGAAGCGCGAGAAAGTTTTAGCAAATGAATGTTGCTCATTTGGGATGTGCTACTCACACATAAAATTTTGCAGTGTCAGATGTGTCCAACCACTTTGAATCAGCAGCACTAAGCTCCATGACACAGAAACATCGCAGGACCACCGGCTTTTTCAAGAGCAGTACGGTAGCCAAAGTAAAACTGGTAGACTGCCTAGTTCAGCTGAACAAAAAACAGTTAAAGCTGAAACTGGAGATCATTAGCAGGTGGAAATCTACGCTTCTTCCAATGTAGCGCCTAGTGTTGGTAAAGACGCCCTAATAATGACATTTTCATGTGTTAACTGTGAAGTTTTGACTGCCGATGTGTGTGGCGTTTTAGAAGGTTGCCCTCCTCTACTGGAACCTCTGTTCGAGATAACAGAAAAACAGTCTGGCGAGCAGTCACAATCAGCCACCATTGTAGTTCCAACAGTTAAAAGTTGCCAAAGAGTAGTGACAGAGACAGCCCCAATGACTAAGGTAGGCACTGCGTTGAGAGAACATCTACTGGAGGCCGTTTCAAAAAAGATGATCCCTTATGAAGAAGACAGGACCGACATCTGTGCCAAAGCAATTAGTGCTGACCTTTCGTTCAGAAGCGTGGTTTTTGAGTAGCTGAAAGTTCTCAAAAGGTCGTGAGTAAGCTAACAGTGGAGATTAGGCAAACTCCAAGCAATCGCAATGTTGGGTTGACAGTTTGGTTACTCCAGTAGAAGATAGTGAAACACAAGTTATGAAGAAGAATATATCGATCTTTTTCATGGCGCAGAAAAACAAAATCAGCAAACTTACAAACTTTCTAGAGGACATGCGGCTCTACTTCTCCGAAAAGCACCTATGCGTAGAGAATAAACCTGATCCACTGATTTTTTGGAAGAAGTACCACGAGTCCATGCCACATTTGTCTGGCGCTGCCTTAAAGTATTTGTGTTCCGTCCATTTCGGCCCCCCGGAGCGAATTTTCTGGAAGGCCACACACGTTTGTACTGAGAGGAGGAACCGGCTAAAATCGAAGAATATGGAGAAGATAATGTTTTTAAACTTGAATCAAAAGTACACTGTTAAATAAACAATCTGCAGTGTCACCATCTCTGACGTTTAGTTAAATTGTTAAGACTTTTCTTGTACCTGAAATACGTTTAAATAATATCTTCCGCTTTCATTAAGCACTGCTATGCATTTTGTGTTTTATGAAATCAACCAAAAGTATCTAAAGATCCAATGTTGGAAAATTATGACGTTCCCCTAAGGTCATTATATGAAATACATTTGTGCTCGTAGTAACATCGAGCAAGTATGCTCACAGCTTATTAGAATATGGTCACAAGATGTTGTAACCTAATTCAATTGACTAATTTTAAGGCATTATTTTAAAAGTGTGTCTGATTGCTGTGTGATAATACTTGGGAAGGCGGGAGATGTCTTGATTTGTTTCTCTGTCGCTTCGAATCGCTTTTGCCAGCCAGCCTGAGTGTAATTTTTTACACTGTTTCTCCCCACGTGTCTTGGCGAGTGCTGGGATGATTAACCATTCCAGCCTCATTTACATGATACACAAACGCTTACAACATGAAAAACATATTTACATGTTAATGCTATTATGCACACACATTTCAACACACATAAGACTACCTTTAGAGTTGACCTTGGGTTGCATCGTCAAAGTTACAATGTTTCGATTGTTGTAACAGGCTGAAAAGTTTGCAATTTATACATGTATTTTGTTCGTTTGCACCACTTAAATGGAAACAAATAATACTGCACGTGATTCTGATGAAAACAAAGAAGCCTTAACTATTCCAAAAATATACACTGAAGCGCCAAAGAAACTGGTATAGTCAAGCATATTCAAGTACAGAGATATGTAAACAGACAGAGTACATCGCTGCGGTCGGCAACGCCTATGTAAGACATGTGTCTTGAGCTGGGCAGCTCACCCCCATCCTGAGTACCTTGGCCTCGCCCTCAATTGTGACCTCACCTGGATCCCTCATCTCCTGACCATCCAGCAGAAAGCCCGTTCCCGCCTCCGCCTCCTGAAACTCCTGCCTGGCTGGTCATGGGGATTGCGTCCTTCCACACCTACAAATCTCTCATCCATCCGATCCTCTGTTATTCCAGCATTACCTGGATCTCTCCCCCCCCCCCCCCACTTTTATAAGGCCCTCCAAATCCTTGAACGCCATGCGCTCTGCTTTGCCTTCCGTATCCGACTTCCTTCACCCATACGACTCCTGTATAACCTCATCCCCTTCCCCCACCTCCTCCTTTTCCTCCAACGTATCTGCATCCTTTGCACTGTGCGCAGGCTTGATTCCTCCACCCCCTGTTTTCCTCTTGCCTCTCCCCCCCCCCCCAACCTATTGCTGCAGCTTTATCGCTGTCTCCCTCCCTCTCTCCACATCCACACCCTCCATCTCCTTCATCAGGGCAATTTCCAGCACCTCCCCCTCACGGATTTTGAACTTCGCTGTGACATCTACCCTTCCTACCAACTGTAGCCTGGCCTTGCCCCCCCCCCCCTCCCCATGGCCCCAGATTTTTCCTCTCCCCTCCTTCTCCCAGAGCAGATTTTCCCCCTTCTCCCCCTGAGTCTCTGTACCCCCTCCTCGACTGTTCCCCTCCCACGTCCTTCGCTCCCCAGCCCCCTTCGGAACGCTCCCCGCCTTTCTCCCCCTTTCTAGCATCACTCCTCCCCCTTTCTTTCTTTCTCTCTCGTCTCCATCCCCCTGGCAGATCCTCTCAATTTGTTCATCGTCATCAGTGTGCTATGTCAGTGTTATGTTTCATGCTGTTCTCCCATGACGTCAAGATGTGTGATTTTAATTGTGTGGTGGACTTTACATAATGTTGCTGTCAGTGACTTATGTGCTACGCCACCCGTCGCTACTTTTATGCTCCGGCCATACCTCGCCTTGCGTTTCTTTTTGTAATTTTTCCTCCTATCTATGTAGTTCTCAATTCGTTCTAGCAATCAGTCATTCATAATATGAAACACAGTCATAGCTCATTCACTCAAAATGATTCAGAAATTTTACTTGTTAGAATGAAATCAGGCGATGATTCTTCTTCTCTGGAGGCTCGTGCTTTGCGGCAGTCTGCTAATCTGTACAAATAAAATGCCTCGTAATTTTTGGGAGCGTTGTATAATCAGTCGGGAAACCTCAGATCAAGCAGATATTTGACTTTGATGAAGTTCAACCTTCTGAAGAAGTAATGGAGCTCTTGGATTATTAATTGCACGTTCGTATCCAGTCTGTAGGGAGTTCCCTTTTTGATTAACAACTACGCAATATATCGATGAATATCATTAATTCTCAAATGTCAAATACACACCCATATATATATATATATATATATATATATATATATATATATATATATATATATATATATATATCCCTTTTAATCGTACAATTTCGTATCAGTTATCTTCTGTCATAAATGTCAATAATCAGATTACAGTTCTTCAAACAAAGCTCAGGCTAATAGGCACGAAGACCATCTCGGAAGCTTTTTTTTTTCTAACAACCACCAGAGAGAGTACTACAAAGAATAATTATGCGCTCATGGCATAGGTATTGTATCAAACTATTTTGCACATGGATTCTGCGAGTATGGAGATAGAAAATTTGTAAACGTCATTCAAGGGTAGAATTGTATCAGAATAATTCATCGAATATAAAGAGATATTACATTTTAATCATCACAGTGTGCGGTTTTTTATGTGCAGTTTTTAGCTTTTTATCGCCATTTTTCCAGTCACTCCCGTTTTTACGCTATCTTCCATTATGCTTTCCCTTTCATATGTCTGTTTCGCCGTATTTCTTCCTTTCTGTTGTTTTTACACGTCTCCGTGTTCTATACTTACTGTCTGCCTCTCGGCTAAAGAACGGCGCCTATGCTGCTGCCAGCCCGCTCCATATGGGGCATTGAAATACAAAAATAGCGCTGGGGTCGGCAACGCCTACATAAGACAACATGTGTCGGGCGCTGCGGATCACTGCGTCACTCGATCGCCTACGTCATCCACACTTCGCCAGCCGGATGTGGAAAGGGAGGCAAGCTTGCTGCCGCGCTTGAATTTCATATGATAATCGTCGGGAACGATTACGGCCGCAAACGGAAGGCGAAGAACACTTTGCGGGATAGCTTTAAGTGCCAACGCATGGGGCACGGTTGCGAGTTTGAAGTGCGCACAGGCGCACGATACGCGCGCCTGTACCAAGCCGGGTGGTCTGGCTGCCAAGAGCTTGAACTGCGGCGGTGCCCACGCCGCCAACTCACGCAGCTGGAGCTACATCAAAGCCTTCAGACGTCAGGATGCCGCTCTACGCCCTGCGTCGAATCTTTGGCGACAAGATGGCCGCCTACCCCCCCCCCCCTCCCCATCCCCCCCACCGTGAAGCCGCCAGCGATGATGCTCTGGCTTCTTATAAGCGGCTTCTGCGGCCGAGGGGCCGCCATGCGGAAACAGCTCACTGCCGTCCACCGCCAGCCATAGCAGCTGAGTGGCCCAGCGGACGGAAGAAGAAGAGTCGCTCACCGAGACTTCCTCACACGACGAAGAAGAGACGGAAGAAGAAGAACTGTGCGAGTGTCTGCCACTCCCTGACGAGCGCAGCGTGCAGCCTGTCTTTAAGAAGATAGCAGCTTCACTTCAGGATGGGACGTACCCTCATAGGAACAACCCCTTTCATCCTAGAGGAAATCCCTTCCACACAGACCATACGACCTTGTGGCATCTTGTATGAAGTAGAGTCGGGGAAGGAGCTCCGGATTATCAATGCCAATCCGCTATGCACCCCCTGACAACTGGAAACACATCTGTTGGGTCTCAGAAAATTGGATGAAGGAGAAATGGCGGTCAGGCAGGAAGATACCTGCTCATGTGGACATGGAAGCCGTCAACTACCTCAAAAATCTGAAGAAGTAGCTTTAGGACAATCCACCAGAGATGCCACACCAGCAACCAGAAAAGATCGAGAAAGGAACAGCAGTCGCCTAATTCGGACCATAGGAAGCTACTAGATACCAGCGGCGCAGTTGTTAGATGCGTTACTGCTACTACAAAGGCACATTATAAAGGTTGAAGTGAATTTGAAGGTGGTGTTATAGAAGTGCACGAGCGATGGGACACAACATCTCTGAGATTGCGATGAAGTGGTGATTTTCCCATACGACCATTTCATAAGTGTACTGTGAATATCAGGAATCCGGTAAAACAACAAATCTCCGACATCGCTGTGGCCGATAGAAGATCGTGCAAGAAGCCATCAACGACTGGAGAGAATTGTTCAACGTGACAGGAGTTCAACCCTTCCCCAAATTGCTGCAGATTTCAATGCTGGGCCATCAACAAGTGTCAGCATGCGAAATATTCAACGAAACATCATCGATATGGGCTTTCGGAGACGAAGCCCCAATCGTGTGCCCTTCATGACTGCACGACAAAAAGCTTTACGCCTCGCCTGCGCCCGCCAACAACGACATTGGACTGTTGATGATTGCAAACGTGTTGCTTCGTCAGACGAGTCTCCTTTAAACTTGTGTTGAGCAGATGGACTCATATGGGTATGGACACAACTTCATGAATCCATGGATCCTGCATGTCAGCAGAGGACTTTTCAAGTTGGTGGAGACTCTGTAATGGTGTGGGGCGTGTGCAGTTGCAGTGATATGAAACCCCTGATACATCTAGATACGACTCTGACAGGTGGCACGTACGTAAGCATCCTGTCTCATCACTTGCATCTATTCATGTCCATTGTGCGTTCCTATGCAATTACAGCAGAACAATGTGACACCCCACACGCCCAGAATTGCTACAGAGTGGCTCCAGGAACACTCTTCTGAGTTTAAACATTATTGAGCATATCTGAAATACCTTGCAACGTGCTGTTCAGAAGAGATCTCCACGCCCTCGTACTATTTCGGATTCATGGTGTCAGTTCCCTCCAACACTACTTCAGGCGTTACACGGTATTAGCCGCGTGTACCAGTTTCTTTGGCTCTTCAGTGTGTGTGGGTTTATATATGAATTAGAGTAATACATATGAATGGAAATATCATATGACTGAGTAAGACGCAATTCTAAAGATAAATTCATGCGATATACAATATCTAGAGGGATGATTAATAATATGGAACTATATTAATTCAAGAAATGCAAAAAAATGAACGATTGATGACAAGTATTTTTCGCGAAAGATACTTCCCACAAGTGTCAGAATACGCTTAAAATGCAACTGATCAAGTCACCAATAAAAATAATTATATCGTACCGGTATGTGGTTTATTTTGTTCACGTCACCTCAGCATTTACCGAAACAGAATTATTGTTGATGGGTGCTAACTGAGGGGAGAAGAGGGAGAGTTACAATAAATTTAAATCTGTATGGCGTTTTCTACTGAGGTAGGAGAGATTATTTAATACCTTTCAGTCCGTTTTTGAAGGTTTTTATTCAAATAGTTATTTCTACTTCTTAGTCTTGTGTGCCCCAAATTTTTGAATTGATTTCAAACAATTTGGTGAGATTATAATAGAGACATGTGATAAATTTCAGATTTATTTCAACTTCTCTTCAGGCGATCCACCAATATATATTCCTTCCTTGTATGCATATAACGCGGAAAGACCGCGAGTGTAAAAACTGGTAAGAATCGAGCTCACATGGGAAGCTTAGCAGTAACCGTTCTTTAACTGCGAAACATTCTCGACTGGAACACGAAAACAGGAAAATACCAGTGGCCCACCAAGCGCTTTTCGCTTCACATCAGAAAAGAAAGCGCAAAACCTGACAATAAACAGAACGTCTCCTGCAAATCATCTCAGGAATTATTTGGCAAGCTATTTTAGTGCGCTACGAGCAGCCCCGCCCTGACAATGGAAATACGCCCTTGAATTTTAGCTACATTCAAATGAAAGATTTCGGTACTGGCATATTAAAATTTTTGGCAATTTCACTTCACGCCTTTTCAGTCTCGTCCTTTCTCGAGTACCGTTATCCCAGAAGCTGATAAAACATGCTATGTGGGCTGTGACTCGTCACTGACTCGTTAGCGAGTTTCGTCAACAACCAGTTTGCTTTGAGTAGCTCCGTGTGCGGAGTCTCTAGAAGATACTATGATTCTTTCTTTCTTTATTTTTTTAATTTTTTATTTTTCTGTAACTGAAGTTGTCATGGAAGTTATATCATAATTATCTTTGTTGTTTGTATTGGTAATCAAATGTCGATGTAAAAGTTAAGTAACTGTGTACAATCTTTTACGCGGAATATTTTGTCTTTGGGCATCTTCTCGATTGAAACTTTGCAGATGTTTTAAGACTGCTAAGTGCCATTTTGAAACATATCTGTGGACTCAAACGAGGAGGACTTAACTACAATGTGAAATTCAATGCTGTAAGTAGAATATGACCTGTTGCACATACTGTTAATTTTACGTGATGTCTGTAAACATTTTTTTAAAATTTGTAGTAATAATATAGTTCGACTCAGAACTTGCAAGCTGAATTAATGAAGACACTCATACTTAGCGACAGTTCAAGCATTTAAATAGAACAACACCATTTTCAATCTTCATAATTAT
This sequence comes from Schistocerca gregaria, assembly GCF_023897955.1. NCBI lineage: Eukaryota > Metazoa > Arthropoda > Insecta > Orthoptera > Acrididae > Schistocerca > Schistocerca gregaria. The sequence goes on along the minus strand of NC_064923.1, from coordinate 707,946,150 downwards.
CGCACAATACTAAAGCGCCATGTTGGAATAGGATATCAGTCAAATAACTTTTTATAACATTATGTCGGCTTCGTTTTCGTGTTTATTCATGTTAGTCTCATTTTGCGATTTTCTCATAGTCATTGAGTAAAAGTGAAGTTATTGGCAATTATTATTCTGTAGCAAAACTCTGAATGCGTATCCGAATAAATTTATTACAGTGCAGTATTTGACTCAAGTTTATTACAAGACACAAATATGCGATGGGTAACATTGTACTTTTGGTAACTATTTCAAAAAGTGCTTGGGAATTATTCTTTTTCCTTAAGTTATTTCAAAGTTGAGAATGCAAGTTTTCAACGACCCTTCTGCAGGAAGTGTTGACAATTACTCTGACAGAATGAACTCACAATAATTCTGTTGTAACAGATCTTTGTGCAACATCAAAGACGTGATAAAAAGTGAATTGAAAGCTATAAAGGAAACTTTTATGAAGCATTGTTAGTCAAGTAGGCTACCTAAAGGAACAAACTGTGTGTCCCTGATAAACAACAATCTAGTACAGACACGCCGCTACATCTGGTAGAATGATAATGTCCCATGAAATACGGGCGTTATCTGCACTCAGTGAGCGGCAGGGGAAGCAATGAGGCAAACTTGCAGGGGAAGCAGCTGCCACCCCAACCTATGAAGGGAAAAAATGACAAAAATTTCTCATACAGAGTTGTCAACCTGCTCACCACACAGACAAAGACACCAATTCAGTCAAATAAACCCTGTACAATCTTTTACATAGCATATTTTGTATTTGGGTGTCTTCTCGATCGAAACTATGCAGATGGTTTACGATTACTAAGTACCATTTTGAAAAATATTTGTTGGTCGAACGACGAGGAATTACCTGCAAGGCGAGAACGTGTAATGAATATTGAGTTCTAAAAGCTTCTAGTGTCATTGTAACTAAAATTAAGGACATTTTTTCTCGTGTACCCAATCAATGGTAAAACCACTAATTCTATGTAAACATAAAAATGCATCCAGAATGAGATTTTCACTCTGCAGTGGAGTGTGCACTGATATGAAACTTCCTGGCAGACTAAAACTGTGTGCCCGACCGACACTCAAACTCGGGACCTTTGCCTTTCGCGGGCAAATGCTCTACCATCTGAGCTAGCGAAGCACAACTCACGCCCGGTACTCACAGCTTTACTTCTGCCAATATCTCGTCTCCTACCTTCCAAACTTTACAGAAGCTCTCCTGCGAACCTTGCTGAACCAGCACTCCTGAAAAAAAGGATATAGCGGAGACATGGCTTAGCCACAGCCTGGAGGATGTTTCCAGAATGAGATTTTCACTCTGCAGCGGAGTGTGCGCTGATATGAAACTTTCTGGCAGATTAAATCTGTGTGCCCGACCGATACTCGAATCGGGACCTTTGCCTTTCGCGGGCAAGTGCTCTACCATCTGAGCTAGCGAAGCACGACTCATGCCCGGTACTCACAGCTTTACTTCTGCCAGTATCTCGTCTCCTACCTTCCAAACTTTGCAGAAGCTCTCCTGCGAACCTTGCAGAACTAGCACTCCTGAAAGAAAGGATATAGCGGAGACATGGCTTAGCCACAGCCTGGGAGATGTTTCCAGAATCAGATTTTCACTCTGAAGCGGAGTGTGCGCTGATATGAAACTTCCTGGTAGATTAAAACTGTGTGCCCGACCAAGACTCGAACTCGGGACCTTTGCCTTTCGCGGGCAAGTGCTCTACCATCTGAGCTAGCAAAGCACGACTCACGCCCGGTACTTATAGCTTTACTTCTGCCAGCATCTCGTCTCCTACCTTCCAAACTTTACAGAAGCTCTCCTGCGAACCTTGCAGAGTTCGAGTCTCGGTTGGGCACACAGTTTTAATCTGCCAGGAAGTTTCATATCAGCGCACACTCCGCTGCAGAGTGAAAATCTCATTCTGGGAACATCACCCAGTCTGTGGCTAAGCCATGTCTCTGCTATATCCTTTCTTTCAGGAGTGCTAGTTCTGCAAGGTTCGCAGGAGAGCTTCTGTAAAGTTTGGAAGGTAGGAGACAAGATACTGGCAGAAGTAAAGCTGTGAGTACCGGGCGTGAGTCGTGCTTCGCTAGCTCAGATGGTAGAGCACTTGCCCGTGAAAGGCAAAGGTCCTGAGTTCGAGTCTCGGTCTGGTACACAGTTTTAATCTGCCAGGAAGTTTCATAAAAATGTATGTTGGTCACTTGTATCTCAATGCTACTGGCACATACCTGAAAGGAAAATAATGTGTGCAAACATCATACAAATAATACCCACTTAGTTAAGTACATTACAGGTAAACTTAGTAAGTATCTTTTATAAAATGATAACGTTAATAAGTTCAGTACTTAATAAACACAGCTTTTTCAGCAGGTTTCAACCTTATGTTGTTACCTCCAACCAAACCCCTTCCATGAAACTAATTACCTGAAACCACCCCCATACAAGCACAAATCCTGGATACTTATTTGTGCCTGTATCTGACTTTTAGTATAGCAAGACACTGTATTAGCTGACTTTTCTTGATAAAAACTGAAACTCAGAGATGAGTTCAGAAAACCTACATTATGTAGTAGATATTGTGGTGCATATTATGTATGTAGCCTAGGTAGTACATCAACTATGAAGAATGTTCATCTTGAAGAACTACCAAAAAATATTAGAGAAGTTACAATCTGGTCAGATGGTCCTGCTTCCCAGTTTGAAAACAGATATATTGCAGAGGCTATAAGAGTTCTAAGTAAGAGTCATGCCATGGAAGTACTTTCCAACTTCTCATGGGAAGTGGCCAGTAGATGGAATTGGTGGGGCTGTCAAATGCCAAGTTTGGTCTGGTGCGAAAAGCAGGAAATGTGTTGTAAACAGTGCAACAGATTTTGTAAAAGCATTGTTGAGTTCTTCTCCTAATGTGATAGCAGTTCTTATGGGTGAAGAAGACTTTAGCCAAAGAAGCAAAAACTACATCTCTCGGCCTTAAGCCTGCAAGCCTTTCTTGAACATTTCTAAAATTCATCACTTGGAACTCTATAATAATGAAGTTGTAGGACACACCACTTCATCAGCTGCAGAGGGAGACACTAACAGAACAGAAAAATCTCTAATTATACAAGCAGATGACAATTCATATTTTCCTGGTAATGTTACTAAAATTGAAAATGGTGAGTTTAAAGTCTATGTTACGATGAAAGATTGGAAGTTTTGAAAGTGGCCTGAAATTAAAGATGAGATATACTACACTAAAGAAAAGCGAACCCTCCAAGTGTTGTAAATTCCTGTGGTTATTTCAAGTTTGACTGTGATCTGTGGCAACGTGAGTTACCATATGTTGTAACGCGAGTCACCTGTTCATTATATTTTAGTATTTATTTTAGAGCATTTTGTATAAATTATGTTTTGAGGCATAAAAATATTTAATAGAAACATTTCCTTCTGGTAACTGTCCAAAACTTATAATATAAACATCACTTTGTAATGTGAGTTACCATGGAATGACCAAGCTAATAGCAGCCTATTTGTTTCAATCTGCTTGTCCTGTCACTTAAAATGCATTTACTGTAACAGTTTAGTAGTTTCATGACTTGTAGGTTTTTGTTATATGAATCAGTCCTGGAGAAATTTTTAAATTCTCTAAAAATTCCACTGTAATTCCCAACAATCCAATGTGTATTGCCTTGCTGGCAATAAAGTGTACATACAAACTTAGTTATCACAATATTAGTGAGATAACAATTGAAACTAACTTCTGGGTGGCCACCAAAGCCTTGATAAATTTAAACAACAATATTGTTTTCAATCTGCTGTTATTTTAAAATACTTATTAAGCACTACTAGCTAGTTTTGAGCATTGTCCATTTTTAAGTGTGTAATAGATGCGGATACATCACCCTCATAAGTAATTAAAACATGTATCACATTCCATGCATTATTACAGGTAGAATGGTTATCAGAGTACATGACCTCAGAATGGCTATCCTCACTGTACGTGTGATTTGTGGATAACTGTTCCAAGGCTGAGTTCATTGACTACCCCAGTATGCGTATCTGTACATGGCATGTAATTCCTATTTTACAAGGGTAGTCTGAAAAATTCTCAGAATGGAATAGAAAGATAGGCTACAACTTACCTCAGCAAAGCTTTTTAGTTTTGAGTGTAGTCTTCTTGTACACAAGTGCACTTAGTCCAGCAATGTTCCAGTGTCTTGATCCCGTCTCCTAAATTAGATTGCTCCAAGTGAGCAAAATACCCATCAATTTAAGATGTCAGTTCTTTGTTTGAAGAAAATCTCCATCCACTGAAGAAAATTTTGAGCTTGGAGGAGAGATGAGATTCTGATGGGGTTCAATCAGGTGAAAAAGATGAGTGTTGCACCAATTTGCATGTATATACTGTGTTTACTTTTGCCTTGGTAGCAACACTTGTGTGTGTATGTGCATTGTTCCAATGAAAGATGACTTTCTTCCTTTCCAAGCATGGTGTTTTGTGCGTATCTTTTGCTGTAGTTGGTCCAGGAGGTTAGCATTGTAAGTCCTGTAATTTTTTGACGACTGGGAAGATAATCTGTCAATAGAATCTATTTCGCATCCCAGATAACTGATGCCATGACCTCTTGAGCTGATCATATTGCTTTTGCTTTCTTACGTGTTTGCCCTGCTTCTGCTGTTGTCTTGTCTTGGTATAGTGATACAGCCAGGTTTCATCTGTGATCACAAACATGTGGAAAAAATCTTGTTTGTTGCTTTGAGAGCAGGTTAAACATTATTCAGGCATTCATTCTGATATGTTTCTGATCCTGCATTAAGAGTCCCAGCACCCATCTAGCAGATAATTTTCTCATATACAATTTCACTGTTAAAATGTGATATGCGTATTCAGATGACATCTCTACAGCTTCAGCAATTTCTTGTGCTGTTTATCCATGAATCTCCACTATCATTTTATGCACTTTTGCAATAATTTCTGGGATTTTGATGCTTCTTGATTGACCACTAAGTGGATCATCATCTAAGCTGTCCTGACCAAATTTGAACTCAATTACCCTCTTGGCAAAAATTGAATATGAAAGAGAAAATCATGCAGAAGAAGTCACTTTCAACAGGTACCTCACAATACTGTAATGGCTAAGCTTGTGTGTACACTTCTTTTCCAGCAAGGCAATATACATTGAACAGTGAGGATCAGTGGCACTTTTTGGCAAAATAAAACTTTCTCCAAGACATATTTCCACATAACAAAGACCTACAGAGTTCTGAATCTAATGAAGAACTGTTTTAAAACAACAGCCTGGTGGAAACAATGTTATTTGTTAAAAACAACAGAAATGTCATTAAATGTGCATTGGTAGTAATACAGTAAAGGGCTTGCAAGTGAAACTGAGATTGTTTTTATTTAATGTCATAATATCATTCTGTGCTGTCACTGCTTCACCATGAAAAAGCCTTTGCACTAAAATTAAGCTTTGAGTCACATATGTATGTTCAGATGGTTTTGTTGGTAGACCACTCACCACATGAAGAGTAGATGAAAATTTCTATCTTGAACGTGTAGTTAAGATCTGTCAGAAAGATCCAGCTGAATGGCAAATAATGTCCTCAACTGCCAGCCTTACTTTTACAAGATTTCAGTGAGTTCTCACAGTTTGTTTTCAGGTGGTGGAGTGACTGTCGCAGAATAGGTAGTAGCTCATTTCCGTACTAAAGAGGGCTACCTGTATTCCAGAACTGCTATTTACAGTCAAGTTGGTAAGTGACATAGCTCTCTTTATATGCTTATAATTAATGGAACAGCTCCCTATCCATTTATGCTGGCGAGAACATAATTCTTGGCGATTCATGTAACTTATTAACAGGATGTAGATGCAATATTGCTGCAGTTTGCTAAGGAGTATCCTTCCCATGTGCAAGCTGTGATTACTATGTGTCTAAAAACTACCTGTCAGAATTTTTGTATAAAACCATTTACATTTTTTGATACCATTCAATATAGAGTAGTACAAAAGATATAATTCAGTATAGAATAGAATACTTGTCAGAAATACCCAATTTCATAAATTTTGATTTCACATTTTATCCCCAATTAATTTTTTATATTTTTAGTGCAGCACAAATAATAGGCAAATAGCTTACTTTTGTTGTTATATGTCTATTCAGTAGAAAAACACACTTGAATACCATTTTAAATTTCTTTCATTATTTCCAAAGGTCCATATTTTATACTTCTTACCTTGTTCAACCAAATCTTAGTTAAATAAATACTAGGAATAGTGAAGGCACAAAGTGCATTTCTTAATACATTATAGAGCAGTTCAGTTGGTTAGGCTGTGCAAAATTGGAGGTTTTAAAAAAATGTACACAGGATCTGTGCTAGGGGGAACAGGAGGCAAATCATATTAGTTTTATGGAAGGAGGAGGGGCACAGGAAATGAGGCATAAGTTCTTATGGAATAAAACTCAAAACTATTGGAAAACTGTGTTTATTAATATTTAGGTGTATTAATGCCACCACTTTATAATAGATACCTATTACCTGCCGTTTAGTTAAATGAGAGACCATCATTTGTATGAGATTTGTACACATTATTTTGCTGTCTGGCAGGTAAGCTTCAGATACATTTGAATACTTTCTATATTCATATTTTACTACTTTTTGACATTTGCTGGTAACATAAGAAAAAGCTTCATGATTGAAAGTAGAATGTTACTCAAAGATTAATCTGCTGCAAGGAGGAAGGCACTGAAGTAGTTCAGAAGTTTTATGACTAATAGTTGTGGGTATTGTTATGATGATAACGAACGAGTCGTTGCCAATGTTGACTGTGGCCAATGCTAAATAGAAACATATAAATCACAACGAGTTTGTCAGTAACATCGATAAGGTGCTGGCTGCATGGTCTGGATCTGCAACGACTAAATTAATTAGAAGTTGTTGTTAAAAAATAATATATATTGTACTTAACTGGTTGTACAGGATTCTTCTTGGCTGCATACATATAATTATAAACAGATAGCTATTGAGGCCTCACTTAGGCCATACATTACTTAGCACCTTGTTAGAGGTTGCTTCCTATCAGCTGAAGGATAGGATACTTTACCACTTGATGTCCTGAGCAAGAGTGGACAAGAGCTCACTAGAAACTTGATACAAGCCACGGAGCGGCGCTAGCACCACTGATCGCTACTCACAGGTCGAACAATTCTAATACGGACCTTGGTTGATAACTGCAACCCCTAAGTGTGGTACCGAATGTTGATACCTCAGGTATACTTACTGCTATTCAAAATCACTTAAATGTTCTGGTCTCTTCGAACTGATACCTGACTGATGTCTGCTTGAGTGGCAGGCCAAGATGTGAGTTCAGTTTGCAAATATCATAATTGATTTGTATGGGTGTAGGGGAGGCAGGTGCCTTTCCATACCCCTCACTGTCTATGCCAGTATTTGTAAAGTGAAAACTCCAGATACAAAGACTTTTTTACTAATTTTACTGAGGCATCTCACACATTTCTAGGGATATTTTTGATTTTCTAATAAAGTCATAATGTTAAGCTTTCTCTTGCTTCACAATAAAGTGACACCTTACATAGAAATTACTACACACTATATGTCAATTAAAATAAATTTGGGTTGTCCAATGTCAATACAAATAAAAAAGGCATTTGACGCCCACCATCTTAGATTTTGATGAAACATGGTATACATAATTCCTTTATCAAACAATGGAAATTCTAGGTAGGATATCAACAGTGTAGGAAGAAACAGATTGCTACTTACCATGAAGAAGACTCGTTAAATTACAGACAGGCACAACTAAAAGACACTTACATAAAGCTTTTGGCCACATCCTTGGGCATAAGGTGTTCTTGCTTGTGTATGTGAATGGTGTGTGTTTCTCTTCTGCTGATGAAGGCTGTGACTGAAAGCTTTACATAAGTGTCTTTTAATTGTGCCTGTCTGCAACTTCATGAGTCTTCTTTATGGTAAGTAACAATCTATCTTTTCCTACAGTGTTAATTCCTTTATCATTTTTTGTTAATTTTATAGCCATTCCAAACTTCCTCGAATTTGCTGTTTTTGCTGCACCTTGGTCCTTAGTTCACTACGCTCTTTTGCTTACAAAATTATGATTTATTCAAAAACTGTGAGATAATTATGAATTGTTTCACACTAGCAAATACATGAAGATTTTATTAACAAATGCCGTTGAATTCATTATATCTATTTTAATCCAGAAAAAGATTTTCAACATATTTTTTAAGCAAATTATAACAAGGAAAATGTGTTACAGTGACAAATATTTTTTCAAACCAAACCTTAGCATGAGATGTGTCAAGGAAAACAGTGAAATTTTGAGAGCCTATTTATTCCTTGTGGGGAAAATCGAACTTTTTTATTTTATAGGCTTGTGTGTTAAAAATTAGATACAGATATGAATTTTACATATCAATTTAAAATTTATTAAATCAGTAAATAAAATGTTTTGATATTAATTCATGTGTGAAAGCATATTACCATATTTTGCGTTGTTTGGAATCTTTTGAATGGAAAAATTATCTTACTTGAATATTTATTTTTCTAAAACCCTAAAATGCACTAAATAGTTTTCCTATCATTGGTATTGAGTGTGTAATGTCTCTTGCAGTGGTCTCTCTGCGATATTATCAGAAATTTTATAAATTATATAACTCAGTACATATAGCGAAATATCTCTTCTTATCTTACCGATTCCTAAACTTTAATATACGATGATTATCAATGCAAAGTAGTTTCAAGCGCTATTATTCCTTGGAGCGTCCATTTACTCCATGGAATAGCTTCTCTGCTATCTGTTTTCTCTTAAGAAAAGAATGAGGGAGATCTTGCCGATTAGCCGTGAAAGAAGAGGAGGTATATGTATGTATTGTTGAGCTAGTTGCCATCTTGATGAGATTCTGTATGAGAAGAATTTAATACATGAACTAAATTAAAGTAAGTGTGTCCGTGTATTATTTAACTGATTATTATTGATAGTGTCTGCTTACAACACTGTGTTGCACGAGATCAGTGGGGAACGTCTGATTTACACTGGAAGAACCTGCCGTTTTGTATGCTCAAGATATCCAGTATAAAAAAATAGGCTAACATGGTCTTACCAGCTCTCCGGTCTTCCCCATGTGATCACCAAAAGTTAATAATTATTACAAATGTTTTCAGGTGATCGACTGACAATTTTCGTCACACTGAGACTTCAAAATTGCTTCACTGCCTTATGGAATTTAAGTTAAGCTTAATTTCATCAGGATAGAACAGTATTGAACTGTGTGAATATGATAAGCCTGCTTTGTGAATGAAAATTCCCTTAACATATGCATGATTTTACTATCCAGATATGTGAAGCTAAATCAGGCTGGCGTGAGAGAGGTTTTCAAATTTTAGATCCCCAAGTTGTTTCTAGAGGTCTCGAGTTTGAGTCTCGGTCCGGCACACAGTTTTAATCTGCCAGGAAGTTTCATATAAGCACACACTCCGCTGTAGAGTGAAAATTTGATTCTAGAAACAACCCCCAGGCTGTGGATAAGCCATGCCTCCACAATATCGTTTCTTCCAGGAGTGCTAGTTCCGCAAGGTTCGCAGGAGAGCTTCTGTGAAGTTTGGAAAGTAGGAGATGAGGTACTGGCAGATTTAAAGCTGTGAGGACGGGGTATGAGTCGTGCTTGGGTAGCTCCTTTGATAGAGCACTTGCCTGCGAAAGGCAAAGGTCCCGGGTTCGAGTCTCAGTCTGGCATGCAGTTTTAATCTGCCATGATGTTTCATGATAGCCTTCATTTCAATGACTGATTCACAGCCTGTGCCATATGGATACTTCCCACCAACACCAGTTTTTCTGAACTGCGCAGGTGGGAACTTTCCCTGCAATACGTCCTATGTTCCTGTAACCCATCTGGCCTCAACCTTAGTTAGTCACTGTCCTCACCCATCCAGCCCTTTGTCTGTTCCCATTCCAACACAACATAGCCGTCATTCCACCACCATACCCCGTCTTTTTATTTCTGTCTAACCTGCAGCACTTCACTGTCTGCCATCCTCACCATACTATCCCTTCACCTCCCCATCCCAGCCTCCTCCTTACCCTCATCCAGTCACCACTCCGATCATGCACTAGTGCTGCTGCTCACAGTGTGGTTTCAGTTACCCAAGACTGCAGTCGTGTATGTGAGTTGCGTCTGTGTGTGTGTGTGTGTCTGTCTGTGTGTGTGTGTGTGTGTGTGTGTGTGTAGCCCTTTGTCTGTTCCCATTCCAACACTACACAGCCATCATTCCACCACCATACCCCGTGTTTCTATTTCTGTCTAACCTGCAGCACTTCACTGTCTGCCATCCTCACCATACTATCCCTTCACCTCCCCATCCCAGCCTCCTCCTTACCCTCACCCAGTCACCACTCCGATCATGCACTGGTGCTGCTGCTCACAGTGTGGTTTCAGTTACCTGAGACTGCAGTCGTGTATGTGAGTTGCGTCTGTGTGTGTGTGTGTGTGTGTGTGTGTGTGTGTGTGTGTGTGTGTGTGTGTGTGTGTGTGTATGTGTGTGTGTATTGTTGACAAAGACCTTAATGGCTGAAAGCTTTAATTGTGAGAGTCTTTTTGTTGTGCCTGTCTTCGACTCAGCATGTCTGCTATATGGTGAGTATCAACTTTCCTTCTCACAATATTGTTACATACCATTACTCACTTATTGATTTCTTATGCCTGCCGATGTAGAAACATAAGAATGGTAATCATACTTATCAGAAAAAATTTGAGAAAATATTAATATAAATGAAATCAATTTTTTGTTATAAATAAAGCCATCAGATTTTGTTTTGGAGGGTATTTACTGCAATGCTTTCACTACTTGGTTGTTAACATATTCATGTTATTAACATGCTTCATGATGTCATTATGATTGCATGTAACATGTGCACCCTGAAGTAATAACATAGCATTTTGGTGGGTTATGCAGTGACACCTAAGTGTGTATCATCAGCTAACACACATCACTTTGTATGTAGTTCACAAAATTTAGAAAACCCACCTTACCATCATTATATTCCTGTTTGAAATTCAAGCTACCTTAATGAAAATTAGACAAAATAAATCTTATTTTGTACTGCTTTCTTTGTATGATTAGTGCATCTTTCATACCTGGCATAACTCGAGGCTGTTCATCACTTTAATAAAAAAATTTCACAAGATTTATTATTTATGTTGTCAGCCTTTTCCCATATGAATGATTAGGTTCTTCAAGGAATCCCTTTTCTTTACCCACTTTACTTGGTTGATGTGCTGTGTAGATTAGAGATTAGATTAGATTAGATTAATACTTGTTCCATAGATCATGAATACGACACTTCGTAATGATGTGGAACGTGTCAGGTTAATGAAAGATGTCTGTACAAGATATTACATTACACAAAATATTGCATGACACTAATGCTTAAGTTAGTTTTTTCCCTCCCTTGATTTATATCGAAAAATTCAGCCAATGAGTAGAAGGAGTTGTCATCTAGAAATTCTTTTAATTTATTTTTAAATGTTGGTTGACTATCTGTCAGGCTTTTGATGCTGTTTGGTAGGTGACCAAAGACTTTTGTGGCAGCATAATTCACCCCCTTCTGTGCCAAAGTCAGATTTAACCCTGCATAGTGAAGATCATCCTTTCTCCTGGTGTTATAGCTATGCACACTGCTATTACTTTTGAACTGGGCTGGATTATTAACAACAAATTTCATAAGTGAATATATATACTGTGAGGTTACTGTGAGGATCCCTAGATCCTTAAATAGATGTCTGCAAGATGACTGTGGGTGGGCTCCAGCAATTATTCTGATTACACGTTTTTGAGCAATGAATACTTTTCTACTCAACGATGAATTACCCCAGAATATGATACCATACGAAAGCAGTGAATGAAAGTAGGCATAGTAAGCTAATTTACTGAGATTCTTATCACCAAAATTTGCAATAACCCTAATAGCATACGTAGCCGAACTCAGACGTTTCAGCAGACCATCAATGTGTTGCTTCCAGTTTAACCTCTCATCAATGGACACACCTAAAAATTTTGAAAATTCTACCTTAGCTACAGACTTCTGTTCAAAGTCTATATTTGTTACTGGAGTTGTGCCATTTACTGTACGGAACTGTATATACTGTGTTTTATCAAAATTTAAAGAGAGTCCGTTTGCTGAGAACCACTTAATAATTTTGTGAAAAACATCATTTACCATTACATCACTTACTTCTTGGTTTTTGGATGTTATTACTATACTTGTATCATCAGCAAAAAGAACTAACTTTGCATCCTCATCAATGTGGAATGGTAAGTCATTAATGTATATCAAGAACAGTAAAGGACCTAAGACCAAACCCTGTGGGACCCCATACTTGATAGCCCCCCAGTTTGAGGAATCAGCTGTTGTATTAACATTACATGAACCACTTATTTCAACTTTCTGCATTCTTCCAGTTAACTATCAATTAAACCATTTGTGCACTGCCCCCCTTAAACCATAATGATTTAGCTTATCTAAAAGAATTCCATGATTTACACAGTCAAAGGCCTTTGAGAGATCACAAAAAATACCAATGGGTGATGTCCGGTTATTCAGAGCATTTAATATTTGATCAGTGAAAGCGTATATAGCATTTTCTGTTGAAAAGCCTTTCTGAAAACCAAACTGACATTTTGTTAGTACTTTCTTTTTACATATATGGGAGGCTACTCTTGAATACATTACTTTCTCAAAAATTTTTGATAGAGCTGTCAGAAGAGAGATTGGGCGATAGTTGTTGACATCCGACATATCCCCCTTTTTATGCAATGGTTTTACAGTGACATATTTCAGTCTACCGGGGAAAACACCCTGCTCCAAAGAGGTATTACATACGTGGCTGAGAATCCTACTTATCTGTGGGGAACAAGCTTTAAGTATCTTGCTGAAAATGCCATCAATTCCATAAGAGCTTTTACTTTTCAGTGAGTTTATTATTTTACTGATTTCAGAGGGAGAGGTTCGTAGAAATACAGTTGTTTCAAACTGCACAGGTATGGCCTCTTCTATTAGAAGCCTTGCCTCTTCTAGTGAAGATCTAGATCCTACTTTCTCCACAACATTTAAAAATGATTATTGAAAATATTTCCAATTTCAGATTGTTTGTTAGTACACTTGTCATTCAGTTTTATGGCACTAAAGTCTTCCTGTGCTCTTGGTTGCCCTGTTTCCCTTTCAATGATATTCCAAATTGCTTTAATTTTATTATCAGAGTTACTGATCTCAGACATGATACACATGCTTCTGGACTTTTTAATAACTTTTCTTAGTACCACACAATAGTTTTTATAATATTGAACAATTTCGGGGTCAGTACTCCCTCTTGCTGTTAGATACAGTTCTCTTTTATGGTTGCAAAAGAGTAATCACTGATATTGAAAGTTCCCTTTATTTTACTGTGTTTCCATCCTATCAAGGCAGTAATGGTCAGGAGCTGAAGCAGCAGATTCCACTTTCAGACCCTATTTTATCTACTATGAGGTTAACGAGCTTGTCCATATCCTTGGCTCATTAAGGTACTTGATCTTCCCTACACAGAAGCATGACATTAAGAATAATTTCAGTTTTGCTTCTCACATTTTTCTCCAAGTTTTCCAATTTTCTCTTTCCTTATGATGTTACAATGACTTACAGAATGTAGTTTTGATGAAGGACAGCCTGTGTCTGTAAAATATGAATTAAATTTTTCTAATAGCACTAAAAGACCTGAGTCGAAACAAGGCCCCCGGAGTAGACAACATTCCATTGGAACTACTGACAGCCTTTGGAGAGCCAGTCCTGACAAAACTCTACCATCTGGTGAGCAAGATGTATGAGAGAGGCGAAATACCCTCAGACTTCAAGAAGAGTATAATAATTCCAATCCCAAAAAAAGCAGGTGTTGACAGATGTGAAAATTACTGAACAATCAGTTTAATAAGCCATAGCTGCAAAATACTAATACGAATTCTTTACAGACGAATGGAAAAACTAGTAGAAGCCGACCTCGGGGAAGATCAGTTTGGATTCCGTAGAAATACTGGAACACGTGAGGCAATACTGACCTTACGACTTATCTTAGAAGAATGATTACGGAAAGGCAAACCTACATTTCTAGCATTTGTAGACTTAGAGAAAGCTTTTGACAATGTTGACTGGAATACTCTCTTTCAAATTCTAAAGGTGGCAGGGGTAAAATAAACAGAGCGAAAGGCTATTTACAATTTGTACAGAAACCAGATGGCAGTTATAAGACTCGAGGGACATGAAAGGGAAGCAGTGGTTGGGAAGGGAGTAAGACAGGGTTGTAGCCTCTCCCAATGTTATTCAATCTGTATATTGAGCAAGCAGTAAAGGAAACAAAAGAAAATCGGAGTAGGTATTAAAATCTATGGAGAAGAAATAAAATCTTTAAGGTTCGCTGATGTCATTGTAATTCTGTCAGAGACAGCAAAGGACTAGAAAGAGCAGTTGAATGGAATGGACAGTGTCTTGAAAGGAGGATATAAGATGAACATCAACAAAAGCAAAACGAGGATAATGGAATGTAGTCGAATTAAGTCGGGTGATGCTGAGGGAATTAGATTAGGAAATGAGACACTTAAAGTAGTAAAAGAGTTTTGCTATTTGGGGAGCAAAATAACTGATGATGGTTGAAGTAGAGAGGATATAAAATGTAGACTGGCAATGGCAAGGAAAGTGTTCCTGGTGAAGAGAAATTTGTTAACATCGAGTATAGATTTAAGTGTCAGGAAGTCTTTTCTGAAAGTATTTGTATGGAGTGTAGCCATGTATGGAACTGAAACATGGACGATAAATCATTTGGACAAGAAGAGAATAGAAGCTTTCGAAATGTGGTGCTACAGAAGAGTGCTGAAGATTAGATGGGTAGATCACATAACTAATGAGGAAGTATTGAATAGGATTGGGGAGAAGAGAAGTTTGTGGCACAACTTGACCAGAAGAAGGGATTGGTTGGTAGGACATGTTCTGAAGCATCAAGGGATCACCAATTTACTATTGTAGGGCAGCGTGGAGGGTAAAAATCATAGAGGGAGACCAAGAGATGAATACACTAAGAAGATTCAGAAGGACGTAGGTTGCAGTAGGTACTGGGAGATGAAGAAGCTTGCACAGGATAGAGTAGCATGGAGAGCTGCATCAAACCAGTCTCAGGACTGAAGACCACAACAACAACAACAACAATACTTCTCCTCAGTACAATGTAAATTTCTTCCTGTGGTAAGTCAGCACCTGCAGTCTCAGAAACATTGTCACTCCTATCAACACACTCTCCTTCACTGAACTTAAATACCTTACATCTATATAGCAAACATTGTTTGTAACCAAATTTCACTTTTATTCTCTTTTAAGTATTTTTAACACTGCCCTACAGTTACAGTTCCTAGTGATATATTTCACACGAGATGTGTTTCCTTATTGGAGCACAGCATACTCTCTGAAGCAATTTTAACTTTTCTGGGTATAATTTTTTATCATATGGGCTAATGGTTTGCCAATATTCAGTAGCTTCTGTTTTCAGCCTCTAAGGATTTTTATGTTCAGTAATATCAGTTACATTTTCAGTTCCTTTTTTTTTAACACATATGTAAATTTGTGAAACTCTGTTAAAGTGAATTGTCCAACACATCACTTTATTTCTTCCATCTGTGATCCTCCAAAAGTAAACAGCTGAACTACACTGTCCAGTCACATTAGTGTGACCACCTGTCAAAAGTATAAATAACCACCTTTTTCCAGTGCAGACTGCTGCAAGACATGGTGGAAAGAGCCCGTGAGGTTGCAGAAAGTTCTGACAGGAATGTGGAGTCATGCTGACTCAATTGCTGTGTCCAGCTGTGCTATGTTTCTCAGTTGAGGATGCATGGCACAAACAGCCCAATATAAGTGGTCCCACAGAATCTTGACTGGGTTATAATCTGGGGAGTTTGGTGATCAGGGGAGTACAGTAAACTCATCCTGATACTCTTCAAACAGTACACTTACACTGCAAGCTGTGTCACGTTGCATTGTCCTGCTGGTAAATGCCATCATGCCAAGGAAAAACAAACTGCATATGGGGTTGGACATGTTCCTCAAGAATAGAAGCATACATATGTTGATCCATTGTGCTCTCCAGAATAATGAGATCACCCAGGGAATGCCCTCTGGCCTGGACCCTTCCGATGATTGTTGCAGGATATTAACACTCAGACATTTCGTGCCATACACACCAACAGCCATTTGTCCTTGCAGCATAAAATGTGATTCATCTGAAAGGCCATCTGTCACTATTCAGTGGATGTCCAGTTGCAGCAGTGGTGTGCAAATTTCAGTCTTCAGCATTGATGAAAGGCAGTCAGTATGGGTGCATGAACCAGGCAGCTGCTACTGTGACCCATACACAGCAACGTTTGGTGAAAGGACATTGAGCAGACACTGTTGGAAGACCCTTGCATCATCTGGTCAGTCAGTTGCTCAACATTTGCATGTCTGTTGGCCCATACACACCACTGCAGCCATTGTTCACCCATGTTCACCGCAGTTGCCCCAGCGCCAGTTTTGGATAGCGCCATTGGAAAAAGTATTTCATCATCCTCAAAGAAATGTACAGTAATTGGTAATTGTTTCAAAGTATAAATTCAATTATACTTTAATTTAACTTTTAACACAAACAAAATTTTAAAAAAATATTTTTCCCACAAGGGATGCATAAGCCATCAATTTTATTATTTTTCTTGACAGCTTGTCCTAGCTTTGTTTTAAATATATTTTGTCGTTGTAGTACATTTTCATTATGCTGATAATTCATGTTTTTTGAGGTATTATTTTAATTTAAAAAAGGCAAAAATATATTGCTAAAATTTTTAATCACTTAAAATGCTTATTCTGAAATTGGTAGTATTTTTTATAAAACCATCACATAGAATTCAAAAGTATGATATCATTAAGAATGACCGTGTGATTTTTCACTGTAGTAAGTTTATTTAAGAAACAACAGCCCAGTGAACAAGGATGGCCTGGGCGTAGCAAAAAATGCAAGTTTGCTGAAAATTGGCATAGCTGTAAAACTAAAATGAAATGTGCCGGAGCAAAATTATTTCATATGATTACTCAGTACCAGTGCTTAATTTGTGATTGTACCCACTGGTACTCTGAACCAGTACCTCGGACAAAAAAGAAAAAATCAGAACTGCAGATTTTGAGCAGTGGTACAGTAGAACTTGATTTTATACCATTACAAATGCTGTATTCACACTTTTAAAGTGTGCAGAAAAACACTAAAATAATATCTTAAGATGTCTAAATTTCAAACCTCCCCTTCGTGCAAGGTTACAGTTTTGGCACTCTTTCTGTTGTGTACTTGAGCTGACATGTAATGGAATATTTGTGATTGATATTGCAGTTTTATAAGTACATGCAGAGCTTGTGGAATATGGCTGGCTGCATTCTGGCAACAGTGACCCTTATCACTGCAATCTGTTAATCACAAACTCATGGTATTTGAGCTACAGTTAAATGAGGTTCCACATTGGAGACATCCTTTATCTGCTACAAGTCAGTCTACTGTTGATAGTTCCAACCAACTGTTGGCTGTAGTCTTATGCCTTGCGAAGCCATTGTCCTTATTACTTTTTCCTTTATTTGACTGCCTGGCCGACCAGCATGAAGTATGGTATTTACATCCACTTTTTCTCGGATCACGATGAACAGAGAAGAAATGCTGGATGATGAAGCTATAGTCGTCCTTTCTGGAAGGGGACTTTGTACTGTGAGTGTTTGACATGCAAGTGCCAGAAAAACATACCAGGTAGGTTGGTTGCCAGTAATCAAAAAGTTGAGTGTTACAATCTTACTGTGACTGCATATTGCTCTTTTACTTTGATGCACAACATAACCAAATCTTCTCATTCTTTTCCCCAGTTGAGGATATGAAACAAAACTACTACACTTTTTTTAATTGCACTCCAGCAGTTAGTCGGATATAATATAGAACACTGTTAATGAATGAGGTAAATGTGTATGGCAACAGTAAGTGGTGGGTGCACACATCGTAGTTTTTCATGGTGCAGTGATATATTTCCTTGTGGCAGCAGCTAGTCATCCAAAATGCTTTCTCAGAGAATTCCTGTATTTCTTGGCCAGTGCTTGATAATAATCATGTCAATAATTGTAATACATTATCAGTTAGAGATGACTAATTCAGGTTATTTACACTTGTTACACATAATGAAGTAGGTACTATTTTCATACTATGATGTATGAGCCCCACAACCCATGCAGCTTAATGCAGTGGGGTGTCATGAGTGCTTAATCTGTACAGGTGACTGTACCATAGGTGCACTTTCAATGGAGGCCAGACAAACCTTTGTTCCTGGAAGTAGCTGCTGGGACAACAGTCTGGTTGGATGACAGATCTGGCCTTGTAACATTAGCAAATGTGGCTTTGCTACATTGGTACCACAAATGACAAAAAGCAAGGAGAAATGCAGCCATTATTTTTCCAAAAGTCTTATACTCTACTGTATGGCTTAATGATGATGGCATTGCATCCTCTTGGGTAACATGTGCTGGAGGTAAATTACTGCCCCATTCAGATCTCCAGCCAGGAACAACTCAGATCGACATTATCAGCAAGAAAAAACACCTAGAACTCTATGAGTTGAAATGTGGAATGTTAGACTCTAATGTGGTAGATTAGAGTGTTTCAGTAGGGTAATGGATAGGCTGAAGTTACATATAGGGTGAATTAGTGAAGTGCGCTGACAAGACTTTCCGGTAAGGCGAGTCCAGGACTATAAATACAAAATAAAGTAGGAGTAATACAGAAGTAGATCTAACAAAGAATAAGAAAATAGTAAATATGGTTAGGAAAATTCTGGATGAACATACATAATTCAAGATAAACTATGCAACTCACAGAATGGTAGAAGTGTGGAGTCGCCATCAGGAACACAAAAGAGAATGAACATTTTGTTAGCTTTCGTTTGCGTTCTTTAACAATCTATGAGCTAGAGTACATGTGTGTGCCCAGGTGCAAACGTGCACGTGTGCGCGCACTCACTCACTCACTCACTCACTCACACACACACACACACACACACACACACACACACACACACACACACATACACACACACACACACACGTGCGTGTTTTGTTTTGCCTATGTCTGATAAAGGACTCAGTCTGATAGCTAATAATATGTAGCACTCTTTCTTTCAATGTGAGTGTCATGTGTAAATGTGTGCGTGTTTTGTTTTGCCTATGTCTGATAAAGGACTTAGTCTGTTAGCTATTAATATGTAACACTCTTTTTTTCAATGTGCCTGCCTGCCACTCAATGACTCCTCTTTGTGGTGAGTATCAATGTATCCCTTTATTATTGTTATTAATCATGAAAGAAGGTCGTATAAGAAAGTTTCAGGCAGTTGTTTCACTGCTCGTAGCTGGAACAAACTGCACTCGTCTGATGCATTTACTGTGTAGAATGTATTAGTATGATTAGATGTAGGGCTGTCAGTATATTAGTGGCATGGCCTTTAAAGAATTTAATGATGGCTGTAATGGGTATATTATGCAAATGGGGTAGAACTGTTAAAACAAACACAGCCTTTGTTCTGTATTTGATGACTTCTTTGTTAACCAACCTGGCAGAACATGATCATACCCCAAATTAAAATATCTGTGCTCAATCCTCATACAGCCCACACTTTTAGAGGAGAATCAGAATTTTATCCAGCAAGAAGATAATAGGGGGAGCTTACAGCTGGAAGGTTTTAGATAGATTATATAATGGTAAGATAGAGACTCTGAAATCATATTTAAATTAAAAAACATTTCTGTGGTTATATGTGAAGTTTTACTGCATTTTTTTATGAAGATGAAAACTAAAGAAGTTGCAGAAAGTTCATAAATTAAATTGGATAAATTGAATGAACCAAAGGTTGCTGAAAATTTCAAATAAAAAATTAGACAAAAATTGACTCAAAAAGGCAGATGGAATACAACAGGATATTAATGGGTAGGTTTCAGAGATTAAATAGTGAAAGCAGCAGAGTAGCAAATAGGCAAAATGACAATACCTTGTAAAAATCCTTGGCTAACACACAAGATATTGAATTTAGCAAAGAAAATAATCAATTATTGTTAATGTAATGTAATCTACTCAGCAAGTGGGGGCAAGGGAACACCCACACAAAAGGATTTAACTTTTACAAGCTTTCAGAGACGTAGTGGACCTTCACATCCTGTCCTGTAAGTCTCCCCTGACCCAGAGTTATGGATGACTTCCTAAATTGTTCCCCTTTTCCTAAACCTCTAGATTCCTTTTCCTTCACCCTTCTTCCTACTCTTGAACTTTTCTGTCAGAATAGGAGCCACTGGCTCCAAACGCTTGTAAAAGCTAAATCTTTTTGTGTGTGTGTGTGTTCCCCTGCTTCTGCTCGGCGAGTATATTTTTTACCTGTCCATTTAGGAGATATTGCATTTGGTAGACAAAAGGATAAAATCTAAAAATGCAGTAGATGAAGCACCAAAAAGGAAATAAATACATTTAAAAATGAGATTAACAAAAAGCACAAAATGTCTAAACAGGGAGAACCAGAGGACAAAAGTGCAGCTGTAGAAGTGTACATGACTGGGGGAAAGACAAATGCTGCCTACAGGAAAACTAAAATGACCTTTGGAGGAAGGAAAAGTTCTGCATGAATGTCATGAGCTCAGCCAGTA
The DNA here is from genome assembly GCF_023897955.1 of Schistocerca gregaria. Classification (NCBI taxonomy): domain Eukaryota; kingdom Metazoa; phylum Arthropoda; class Insecta; order Orthoptera; family Acrididae; genus Schistocerca; species Schistocerca gregaria. The sequence goes on along the minus strand of NC_064923.1, from coordinate 707,925,354 downwards.
CTGAGCAAAGAAGGGAAACCTGAAATGTTTAAGGGATATACAAGGGAAATGAAACTGAAGGGAAAAGGAAGTAGATAAGATTAGATGGGAGATACAATGCTGTGATAATTTGAGAGGGGGGTGTAAGACCCAGGTTAAAATGAGACCACTGGGCTAGACAATATTCCCTAAGAATTATTGAAATCTTTGGGAGAGCCAGGCATAAAAACACTATTCCATGATGTGCAAGATTTATGAAACAGGCGAAATCCCCCAGACTTGAAGAAGAATGTAATAATTTAAATGCCAAAGAAGGCAGTGAATATTACCAAACTTATTTAAGTCATGGTGGCAAGGGGAATTATAGTTCAGGGAGATGAAGTAAAAACTTTGAGGTTTGCCGACAACATTGACAATGAGTTGGCAGTTGATTGTTGGTGTGCTGACATCATGGTTACAGATAGTCTGCATAAACCAGTTATGTTGGCTACTGATGCTGCATATATATGGTTTGTGATAACCCCTTCAACATCAAATAGTGCCTGAAGATGATGCATTGAAGCACCAAAACTGGTAGTTACACAATAAATAAGATCATAAGGACGGCTGTAGGCATTTCATTTTCTTACAATAGTGAATGACCATGGTCCCCAAGGCTTCCAGCCAAAAGGATGGATATACAAAAATATTGTAATTCTGTCAGAGGTGGGAAGAATAACAGCTGAATAGAAAGGACAGTGTTCCAAAAAGTGGTTATAAACTGAACATCAGCAAAGGTAAAATCAGGATAATAGAATTTAATTGTGTTAAATCAGGCAATGCCCAAACATTTAAATTTAGATACTGAGACACTTAAAGTATTATGTGAGTTTTGGTATCTGGAGAGCAAAAACCTTATGATAGCTGAAATGGAGAGGATATTAATTGCAGACTGTCAATAGCAGAAAAACCATTTATGAAAAACAGGAATTTGTTAACATTTATATCTATACAACCACATAAAGCTGAGTCATTGTTTAATGCCATATTTAAAAATTTCAAAAAGTTCTCAACCAATTTACTTCTAACTTTTACATGGTGTTCTCATACACATTCAGACAGACATAAGCTGTATATTTATTAAACATGTGTAACAGTGGAAAATCTAGGATGGAATGTAACACTGTTTTGAAAAGGAAAGTCGCTACTCACCATATAGTGCAGATGCTGAGTTGTAGACAGACACAGCAAAAAGACTGTCACAAATGTAGCTTTCAGCCAGTAAGGCATTCGTCAAAATTAGATGACAAACACACTCGTGCAAACACAACTTACATGGCAGTTGTATGTGTGAGTTGCGTTTGCATGAGTGTGTAGGGATTAAAAGAAAAAAGCACAATCAAATGTCCTCAGACAGGTTTGTCAAGTGCATAAAATGAAGAAAGCGAGCAGCTGCTACTGGGCCATCTGCTAAAATTTCACCCAGAGTACATGGCAGGCCAAGATCAATGCACAGTGTATAAAAATTCGGACAGGACGTTAAAATGTGGCGTACCACCAGCAATTGCCTACATGGGCAGAGCGGTGCCGGCGCAGTCGTCAGCAGATGGTGGTGGCTGAACCGGCAGTGTCCAATCCGTAACTGGACCAAAACGATCTCCTCCCACATGGACGCAATGTGTGATTGTCACGCAGTGCACGGGCTGTGTTGTGATGCCTGAACATTGCGTAGTCCACCATTCGAAAGCAGCAGTAGAGCAAACCCTGGTGTGGTTCCAGACTGTCGTGGGTGCAGTTGGTCATTACACTGAGCAAATTTTGTAATGTGGAATGTAAACATGGTACACAATTAACAAATGTTACTCTCTCATGTGGAAATTAAAACATGTTTCTTGCAATAGTTTATTCATTATTTATCTTTCGCATGCCCTTAGAAATGTTTCCTAAAAGTTTCATTGTCCTGCACTCTCTCATTTTTCATGAGGGTCCTCTCAAGTAGCAAAAGTTTAATTATCACCAGCCTGTATACTACTATATAAAGATAAGACATTATTTCCAAAAACCTCGAAAATATCTTGACCAACTTACTTCTAATTCTTTCACAATACTTTTAGAAACATACGGATGACATAGGCTAGATATTTTTTCAATATATGTGGTATATAAATGTACAGTCTGTTTGAAAAAAAAAACACTGACAAACTTTAGGGACAGGTTTCTTGAATAGAAATAAGTAGAAAATGTTGAGTAAACATGGACTCTAAAATGCATACCTTATGAGATATGAACACTTGTTCATCTTCGACAATATGAAACATGTCTCTTCTGCTGTAAAGTCTTTGCTTTCCATGTTTTGAGAGGAGGAAATAATGACCAAAACAAGAAAAAAATTTCTGCTAAACATGGGGTCCAAAATGCATACTTTAAGAGCTATCAGCAACTTGTTTATCTTCACTAGTGAGAAACGTATTCTCCTAGTGAACAAATGTTCATTGCTCTTCAGTTATGCATTTTAGAGTCCACATTTACTAGATATTTTTTCCGTGTTTTGATCCATACTACCACCTCCAAAAATATGAAAAGCAAAGAACTTGCAGTAGGAAAGATGTTTCATAGTATTGAAGATCAATAAATGCTCATATCTCTTAAGGTATATGATTTAGAGAACTTGTTTATTAGACTTTTTCTCTTGTTTTGGTGTAAGAAACCTGTCCCTTAAGTTTGTCCATGTTCTTTGGGGACACTCTGTATCTCTTCTGTTTTAGTGTGTATGTCCACGAGCTCCTCCCAAATCCCCCATTTGAACCAAATTTAGTACAGAAACATCAGGTCTCCTTAGTATGAACACTGTGTGGTTTATAAATTTGTCGCTCCAATAGGGGCAGGCAAAAACGGATATAGGCTGCCCTGCATGACAGGCATGTTGTGGGGAACAGTATTGTCCTAACAAATCATCCTGCTTTTCAGTGTGGCCTACATGTCAGGTGCAAGAAAAAATTTTTGTGGGCCCCATCATGTAGCCTGCCCTGCATGACAGATGTGATGTGGAAGTAATATCGCTCTGCTCTATTGAACTGTATTGCAGGTCCTACACATTCCAATGAATACGGCTGGGGACAGGTTGAGACGGATGGAGGAAGGATGAACAGAGTGAAGGATAGAGGAAATGGACAGAGAGCGGGGAGGAGTGGGAAGTGCATGAGGCAAGTGGAAGGTGTAGAGAGGTAGTAGGCAGGTGGAAAAGGAAGTGGGAAGATGGAAATGGAAAGAGAGGAGGGGTAGGAGGATATAGTCAGGGGTAGGGGAAGGAAGTTATGGTCAGAGAGAGGGGGTGAGGAAGTGAAGAGACAGAGGGAGTAGGGAGGAAGGCAGACAGGTAGAGATGAGAAGAAGAGGTAGAGAGACAGATAGATAGGAAGTGGTGGACACAAAGAGTGCAGAGGAGGAGATGTGTGACATATATCTCAAACAGGTTTGTGAGTGAAGCTGTGGGGAAGACGCTAGTATAATTTATAAAGGGGAAACTTGTTAGCAAAAATCTGAAAAAGTTCTTGACCAACATATTTAAAACTTTTACATCATAATCTAATAAACGTTCTGACAGACACTGGCTATGTATTTTTTAAACAACAATGCATAGGTTTTTTTTTTATTAAAGCTGTCTGCTGAGAAAGAAAATGCACACACACACACACACACACACACACACACACACACACACACACACACACACACACACACACACACACACGTGCGAGCGCGCGTGTTGTGTGTGTGTGTGTGTGTGTGTGTGTGTGTGTGTGTGTGTAGACACACACTAAAATCTGCTGTTTTGTTTTATTCCTTGGTTTTAACATAAAACAGGAAAGCTATATTTGTTCTTACCAGCTCTGTCTATAATCCTACTACAGAACCTAAATCATCTCAAACTTTGTATCCTATTCACTCACAGATTAAAACTATGTGAAATACTGTTGTAGAAGCTACTCTCCTCACAGATGTAGTATCTGGAGAAGTCTCTCTCATACCCTGTATACCAGTGATCCCAACTGATTTACGCACTCACTTTAAGTGACTTCAACTCCAAATTTAGGTTTTGTTTGTGATAACAGTAAACAAGGCTCAGAATGGGAAGTGGCAATAAGATCAGCTGTTAAGCACCAACAGGGACTGCAAATTAGCAAATTAGCTGTGCTGTATTCTCAACAAGTTTCAATGCTAGAAAATGTATGCAAAGGTAGAATGTTTCTTAGTTGCCATAATAAGTGGTGAAAATCGTAAGATATTATTAGAAACATGGGCTCACAAGTCTGTGGTGAATCTGGACCTTTTGGATAAGAGGAGATTGAACCCTCCACATTGTAGATTATGTGGGGTAGCAAATAATGATGTGCCATTGCTATGTTAGGCGATACTGGGTTTTTGTACAGGAGCAAAACAGTTCTGAAAGAGAATAGAAGTATTGCCCTTTGTAGATGAAGGCTACTGTGCAATCCTGAGGTTGGATGTCTTAAACAGAAATCATGCAAAAACTGATATTTTGGTGCATACCATGGAAATCAGAGAAACCTTGTTCAAGCTGGGAGATACTGCTACCCGTGATGCACTGTTGCAAGACTCTCCTATCATTAAGATAGAACAAACTAAAGTGCATGCAAAATCATTAAAACTTAAGATAAGGTGCTGCTGGGCACAGTCAGTAGCTTTGGGTGAGAGTAGATACAAACCTACTGATTAATTCCTGTTTGTGGGAGAGCCATTGGTAGACAGTGGCGAATTAGAGACTGTATATCGCAATGCGTTATATGGAGGAGCATTGTGCACCCACAGGAAGCAGATGGGGAACATGAGGTTCCTAGCATTGTGGATAATGTCAGTGCTTATGAAGTGACTTTGGCAAAAAGATTGTTAGTTACCAGTTTGAACATTCCGGATGAGGGCAGTGAAGTCCGGTCAAGTGGGGAGCTCATCCATAACTAAGCAGACAATCAGTACAACTCCATTACACACAAAAATTGAGCATTTGAAAGGAGATGACAGGCTAGCCATCAGTAAAATTTATGGATTTGTTCAATCCTCTTGGACGATTGCTAGTATCACCCATAACATAGCATAGGATGTTCTGACTGGTAGTAGGTAACCATGTAGAGTGCTGTATAGTTTGGAGCTAGTAATGGAGGATTTTTTAACCAGCAATTGAATGATGGCTTAATAGAAGAAAGTAAAGTTTCTGGGAAGGACCAGTTGTTATTGTACTCAAAAAGCTGTCATACAGTACAAGTAGTATAGTTTCTGTTGGTATTACCACCAATTAAATCTTAAAATGGTTGTGGCTGCATATATTATAGCAGATATTACAGAGACCCTGGAAAACTCGAGTCAGTGCAAATACTTTTCCACAATAAACCTGACGAATGGTTACCATCAATTAATAGTGCCACAGATTTGGCCAAAGACTGTATTTAAGTCCCTTGAGTACATCATCGTTATCAGTGAATGATGTTTGTTTTCAAAAGTTGGTAGACGTGTGTAAAGAGGTTTAAAACCACATCAGCACATCATGTACGTGAATGACATTACCGTGTTTTCAAAGGATATGAAGGAACTTGTATGAAAACTAGAAGAAATTTTGAAGAGGTGCACTCTGCACAGCTGATGTTGAAAATCAAGAAGTTCCACTTTCCATTAACAGAAGATAGCTGCCATGATGTGTGTTTTGCCAGGCTGGTGTAAAAACCCATGCAGTGTTGATACCATGCAGTGTGCAATTTCCCAGTACCACTGATGACTGGAGCCCTACAGTCATTTTTAGGATTAGCTAATTATTATAGAAAATTTGTTATGTGTTTTCTTGATATTGGAAGACCAGTGACATGGCTGTTGAAGAAAGGTGTAAAGTTCCAGTGGACAGCTGAATATCAAGTTGTGTTTGAGAAGTTGAAGGGGGCACTAACAATTAGTCCAGTAATGGTATCCTGAGATCATGAAAAGTAATTTATTTTTTCATGTGATGCTTTTCAACCAGGCAGTAAGGTGTGAACTAAGCCAAGAAGTGGAGGGTAAAGAAGACCCAGTGACTAACACAGCACAACAATTAAATAAGGCTGAGAAGAATTACTTGACCATGGAAAATGCAATACTAAGTTTGATATATGATATTATCCACTAATGGTGTTATCTGTATGGCAAGAGATTCAGAGTAGTTATGGACCGCACAGTGTTAAAATAATTATTAGGTTTAAGAGACCCTTGAAGCAGGCTGATTCGATGAGCTTTGAAATTAAACTAATTCAACTTTGCAGTGATTCACAGTCCACGTAGAAAGCATGGTAACATAGATGAACTGAACAGGAAAGTTGGTGTCGTGCTATTACTTTCCAGAATGAGAATTATTACTTGCCTGTAACCTTGCAGAATGGCAGAAGGCACAGCCTGCTGACACAGACTATGAGCTACTCAAAACACAGCTGCAGTTTGCCATTCATGATGGGTTTTTTGTAGCACAGTGAGGCTTGGGATGTGAATTGCAGTGCCTGCTGCACTGTGGGACAAAACATTGAATGAAGCACATGACCATGTGTTATCTAGACATGGAGGGCATATGATGATGGATCATAGAAAAGGCAAATGTTATTGATCGAGGACACGGAAACAGGATATGGACTGGAATTTGAGAAATTGCAGGTTTGAGTCATCAGCAATTCAATATGATTGGGACAGATATCTTAGGTCCATTTACACAGGCCCCAGTGGGTAACCACTACGTTATGACTATTACAGACAATTTTTCGTGCTATGTCCCAATGATCGCTATTCTGAATTAGCAAGGAGTGCAGTAGGCTAATCCAATTAAGCAATGTGATGTAAACAATTGGTTGCTGACGTTTGGTGTCCCTGAAATGATAATCATGGATCAGGGCACCAACTTCGTGTCAGAGTTAATTAAACAACTGTGCCCTTATTCAAAAACTAAGAGTTAGTCCATTGTGGGAGTGGGACGTTTACAGAATCAAAATCAGAATTTTAGTATCTCATTATGTACATACATAAGTCATTGATTTAATGTACAGGAGGCTTCTCAGTATAAATAATATACATGAGATACATACAATGTGTGAAAACAACCTGAAATTAATATTAATTTACAAATGAACTGTACAAGTTTATTACATTGCTCTACAGAGAAATCTGTATCATCATTTAAAAATTCAATGACTGAATAAAACCTTGTTGCACTAGAATGACATGAAATTTTCTTTTCAGAAAACGTAGTTCCACATTGTGAAAGTTTTTCTCTTGTAATTATAAATTTTCATAGCCATGTACTGAGGAGTCTTGGGAGTAAAGTTTTAATCTATGAGATAGTAGCATGAAATCATCTTTGTTCCTTGTAGTATACATGTGTTGAAAATGCTTTTATAAGTAATTCTGTAATATTATGTGTAAAGATAAACAATTAATAAATGCAAATGCTTGCAATAGTTAAAATACATAGCTCCCTGAATAAAGGGAGACATAAATCCCTAGGCTTAATATTACACTATTTCTAATAATAGTGTCTTAAAGTAATAACATCCTATTTACACTACTTGCATTCCCACAAAAAATTGTTCTGTTATCTGACAGTACAGTCAAAGCAGCTGTGGTAAACAGTTTTTCTAGTGTGCATGTCACTTGTGTAGGACAAGACTGTCAATGTGAATGCAAGACTGTTTAACTTAATCAGTGGAAAATCTGGGTTGGAATATCAACAATATCACAAAAAGGACAAATTGCTGCTTACCATAAAGATGACATGGATTTGGAGAAAGGTACAATGAAAGGCCTGTTATGTGCTTAGCAAAAGCCTTCTTCAGAAAAGAAAACAGCCACACAAGCAAGCACATCTCATTTATACATAACCACTCTCTCTGACCACTGTGGCCAGACTGCAGTGGTACCAGGTCAAGCAGAAGCAGCAGTCTGGAGTGGTGGCAGAGAAAAGGGATTGGTATCAGGGTTTGGGTGGAAGAAAGGAATCACCACTGCCTTATAGAGTGTGCAGTGACTTGATGGTGACCAAACAAGGCTGTTTGGCATGACTTCAGGAGGCTGAGAGAAGGGAGGGCAGAGATGTGGGGAGCAAAAATGGAAAGCAGCTGAGAGGGGAAAAGACTGGTGGCACTGGCAGAGGATGGACCACAATGAGAGTGGGGGGTGTGAATTGGGAGGAGGTGATAGGACACAGGGGACAGGGTGGGCCGTGAGAGGACAGTAGCTTACCGTAGGTTGAGACTGGGACAATTTTGGGAGCAGAGACTGTGTTGTAAGAAGAACTCCCATCTGCATAGTTCAGAGAAGCTGATAGTGGAGGGGAGGAAGCAGATGTCCTGGGTTGTGAAGCAGCCATTGAAATCTAGGGTGCTTTGTTCTGGTTGCTGGTTGCTAATCATTCCAACATAAAAAGCTGTGCAATGATTGCAGCATATCTGGCATATGACATGGCTGTTTTCACAGGTGCCTGGGCCTCTGATGGGGTAGGATAAGCCTGTGACAGAATTGGAATAAGTGCTGGATGGGTGTATTGGGCAAGTCTTGCATCTGGGTCTTCCACAGGGAAATGTTCCCTGTGGCATGGGGTTGGAATTGGGAGTGGCATAGGTAAGGACTAGGAAGTTTTGGCAGTTGAATGGACAATGGTGAACCATTTTATGAGAGGTGAGAAGGATCCTGGGTAGGATGTCCCTCATTTCAGGGCGTGGTGGTAGATAATCAAAGCACTAAGGATATGATTCAGTTGTTCCAATTTAGGGTGCTACTGGGTAACAAAGGGGGCACTTCTTTGTAGCTGGTTCTTGGGGGTGGTGGAGGATTGGGGGTGTGTGGGATATGGTACAGAAATCTTTTTATGGACTAGGTCTGGGGACAGTACCTGTCTTTGTGAGGTCTTGAGCATACTGGACAAGGGAGTCTAGTCATTGTAGGTGAGCCAATCTGTTTTGGAGGGACTTTTTTTGTTATGGAAGGGATAGCAGCTGTCAGAACACAGATACTGGTGGTGATTAATGGGGTTAATGTGGACAGAGGTGTGAATGGAGCCATCAGAGAGTAGGAAGTCAATGTCCAGGAAGGTGGCATGCTGGGCTGTGAAGGACCAAGTGAAGCAGATGGGGGAGAAGATGTTGTGGTCGTGAAGGAATTAGGATAGGGTTGGCCCTGGGTCCAGATTATGAAGGTATTGTCAGTGAGCCTGAACCAGATTAGGAATTTGGGGTTTTTGGAGGCTATGATGATTTACTCTAGATGTCCCATAAACAAGTTGGCATAGGAGAGTGCCATATGGACACCTCTTGCTGTGCCACAGATTTATTTTTATACCTTCCCTTCAAGTAGGTACATGTTAACATAAAGTTATCACAGAGTATGAGGAATGAGGTTGTGGAATTCAATTCTGAAGAATATTGGTATAAGTAGTGTTCAATAACAACAAGACCATGAGCGTTTGGGTTGTTGGTGTATAGGGAAGTGGCATCAACAGTGATGAGTAGGGAGGGATTCAGGAGGTATAGGGTGAGGATGGTGGAGAGTCAGTGGGTTGGTGTCTTTGAAGTGGGAGGCTAGATGTTGGGCAAGTGGTTGGAGGTGTTGGTCAGTGAGGACCAAAATTCTTTCAGTTGGGGCACAGTAACCAGTTACTATGGGGTGTCCAGGACTCTTGGATTTGTGGATCTTGGGAAGCATGTAGAAGGTGGGTGTGTGGGGTGTCAGTAGGTGAGGAGAGAAGTGGTTCAGGGGAGAACTTCTGGGAAGGGCCTAAGTCTTTAAGAAGGGACTGGAAGTCATTTTGGACTTCTGAGATGCTATCACTCTGGCAGAGTTTGTAGGTGGGAGAGTCACAATTGGCATAGGCGTACTCCCCCCCCAGCTCTCCACATAGTCACTGTGATTCATAACCAGTGGTGGAACCTTTATATCAATCATCTCATCTGCACACAAGAGACAGCTGCAATACCCCAACTGATTGTTGGTGCAGATCTCATGCCCCACATTACTCCCACCAATACAATTAGTTTTAGACCTTCAAATTGATCACTTATCCTGCATCACTCTCATGTATTTACCTGTGTTTCTGCACCGCCCAATGCTACACAAACTTGTACTTCATACTGCCAACCCATTGTTGCCCCCCATTCATTCTCCCGTATTATTCCATTTTGCACGTACTAACGTCACATTATCTAGTCACATCTGCTCTGCTGTCCCCCTCCTTCACACTTATCTGCCCACAGATCTGCAACTCGCATTATAGTATTTTTATTTATTTTTTTCTTCGATCTCATTATGTTTTCACATTGATTTAACTTTTTTTGCCTTTCATTATCAACCTGCTTCCTCAGGTTTCATCTTGTTTTCCAATACTTCATCTGTTTCCTCTTTGCTAACCTTACATCAGCAGAAAGAACTGCAATCCACCACAAAAAAAAGTCCCAACCTTCTAATCTCACCTGCTGAATCACAAGGATTACCTGGCAGAAGGAATCCACCAGCTGTCAGATTCATCCACCTACAAACCCTGCCACAGTGACTCAATTCCAGAACTCCAGCAGGATCTCCAGTCTCTCCTCAAATCCTTAGTCCCATACCCAAACCTCTCCCTGAAGTCCATCTCTCTCCTCACCCCTACTGCTTCCTGCAATCCTACCTTCTACATGCTTCCTAAAGTTCATAAACCCAACCACCCAGGATCCCATATTTTAGACAGTTACTGTACCCCCAATGAGAGAATCTATGCTCTCATTGACCAACACCTCCAGCCCATTATCCACAAAATTCCCTTCTATATAAAAGATACCAACCATTTCCTCCACCAACTCTCCACAGTTCCTGTTCCTTTACCACATGGTGCCCTGTTTGTCACTATTGATGCCACCTCCCTTTACACTAACATTCCTGGTACCCATGGCCTTGCTGTTATTGAGCACAATCTTTCCCAGTGTCTGGCAGATTCCAAACCTACAACCTCTTTGCTAGTTGCCATAACCAACTTTATCCTCATCCACAATTACTTTTCCCTAGACAGCATCACCTATAAACATATCTGGGTTATGGCAATGAGCACCTGCATTACACCATTCTATGGCAGCCTATTCATGAACCATCTAAAGGAATCCTTTCTAACCACCTAGAATGCCAAATGCCTCACCTGGTTCAGATTCATTGATGACATCTTTGTGATCTGGATCGTTGTTGAGGACACACTACCCACATTCCTCCAGAACCTGAACACCTTCTCCTCAACCCAACAATCCACCTTCGACTTTGTTGACCTACACCTTGAAGGTGGCTACATCAGTACCTCCATCCATATCGAACCTACCAGTCACCAGTAAAACCTCCACTTCAACAGCTGCCACCCATTCCATACCAAGGAGTCCCTTCCAGACAGCCTAGCCACCCATGGCCATCGCATCTATAGTGAGAAGCAGTCCTTCTCAAAAGATACCATGGGTCTCACTGAGTCCTCCACAGACTGTAATTATCCTCCCAACCTTGTACTTAAACAGAACGCCTGTACCTTATCTCTCGAGTCACCCACCACCTACCTCTGAAAGTCCCATCATCTGGCCACAGAGGGGAATTCCACTCATGACTCAGTACCAAGCAGGACTGGAGCAACTGAATCAACTTCTATGCCAGAGTTTCGACTACCACCCGCTGAGCCCTGAAATGAGGAATGTCCTACCCCTTATCCTTCCCACACCTCCCAAAGTGGTATTCTGCCACCCACTAAATGTACACAACATCCTAGTCCATTCCTACACAACACCTGCTCATAATCCTTTGATTCAGGCTCATATATCTGTGATACATGCAAGACCTGTCCTGTACATTCTCCCACTACCACCTACTCCATTCTAGTCACAAGCATCAGTTCTCCCATCAGAGGCAGGGCTATCTGTGAAACCAATAATGTGAGTTACAAAGTAAGCTACAACCAGTGTGCTGCATTCTACATAGGCATGACAACCAACAAGCTATTTGCCTGCATGTAGGACCATCGACAAACTGTAACCAAGAAACAATTGGAACACCCAGTTGCTGAGCGCACTGCCCAACACAATGTCATTCATTTTAATGACTGTGTCACGGCCCGTGCTATCTGGGCCCTTCCTACCAGCACCAGCTTTTCTGAACTGAAACTGTGGAAACTCTCCCTATAGTATACCCTGTATTCCTCTTGGCCTAAACCTTCATTATTGCCCTACACCTACCTATCCCGTTCCCTGTTCCTACTCCAGCAGTACACAGACCTCTATTACACCAATGCATCCACAGTCATTTTGCTTCTGTCCTTGTCTGATGCCTCCTCCTCCTGACCTTTGTCTAACCTTTTGACTGCACCTAGTTGCCCTACCCTTGCTACAGCTCATCCATGTATGCTCCCACAAGCAACACTTTACTGCCCCCACCCCTACTCTGCTATCCCTCCCCCTCTCCACCCCAGCCTCCTCCTTACCCTCACCACCCAGATAGCTTCTCCCATCATGCGCTGCTGCTCGCAGTCTGGCCTCTGCAGACGAAGACTGTGATTGTGTGTGTGAGATGCATTTGCATAGTGTTAGAGGAGGGTGACCCATTATAATACCTTTTTGGGCCACCAGTGTAAATCAACTGTCCAGGGTCTTACCTACAGGGCGCTCTGTGTACTGATCCACTGGTCCTTGCAGAAAACCTCATGACACACTTTGTGATAGCATCGACATCCTCTCCCTATCCTGCTACCTTTCTCTGGTGAAAATGGTGAGTTGAAGACCCCCCTCCTCTCTTTCAGCCCCTGCCAAGCTGACGCCTATAATGAACTGTTCACTGAAAGGGAATTCTTGCGGGCTCTCACCTCTTCACATGATTCAGCCATCGGCCCGGATTCCATCTACAACAAGATGATTCAACACATGGACATTACCCAGAGGCAACATCTATTCAGGGTCTTCAACCACATTTAGTTCACAGTTATCTTCCCCTTGAAATGGCGAGACAGCATAGTTATCCCCATACTTAAGCCTGGGGAGAAACCTGTGTCCCTTGACAGCTACCAACTGATTAACGTGACCAACTTAACGTTGTAAACTGCTCGAGAGGATGGTTAATTCCTATTATGTTGGGTACTCAGATCTTGGGGCATTTTGTCCCCACACCAGTGTGCCTTTTGGGAAGTACAATCTATGACTGACCATTTATTCAGATTGGAAACAGCAATCCGACAGGCTTTTGCTAAATGCTAACACATTTTTGTGGTCTTCTTTGACCTACATATGGCATATGACATGGCTTGGTGCCGTCACATTTTATTTACCCTCCGTGACTGGGGCTTTCGTGGCCCCCTTCCAATTTTTATCTGCTAGTTTTTCCCCCACCAGCTATTCCAGGGGAAGAGTTGGCACTTCACCCAGCACCCCTCGGATGCAGGAGAACAGTATTCCACAGGGTTCTGTGTTAAGTGCAACACTCTTCCTCATTGTTGTCAGTGGACTTGTAACCTCTGTTGGGCCTCTGGTTACCCCAGCATTGTATGTCAATGATTTTTGCATCTGGTGCAACTTCCATTCAGTGGCATCTGCTGAACACCACTTTCAAGATGCCATCCGGCATGCCTCTGTACGGGCCTTTTTCCATTGCTTCCTGTTTCCTCCCTCCAAAACGTGGGTTATGTATTTTTGCTGTCGACCCACAGTACATCCTGATCCAGAACTTTATTTAGGCAACCAGCGACTGGATGTTGTAGCACAGTTCTGTTTCTTGGGCCTTCTTTTTAATAAAAATCTGATGCAGCTGCCCTATATCTTCCACCTGAAGACTGCCTGTGTGCGGAAACTTAATGCTCTCAGCCTGCTGGCCCACACATCTTGGGGTGCAGACTGTGCTACTCTTCTCCATTTTTACTGCACTCTGGATTATGGTTGTCAGGCTTATGGCTCAGCAGCTCCTTCCACTCTGAAACTATGTGACCCTATTCATCATTATAGGGTGCATCTGGCTGTCTGTGCGTTTCACACTAGTTACATCAACAATCTCCCCACTGAAGAGGGGTACCCTCTACAAGTATGATGAAGCCAACTCCTGGTTTCTTTTGCAATCCCGTGTACTCCATCCTCTTTACAAATGAGGGGTGTCTCCCTCCTGATACCCGTCCTTCATTGGGATTGCCGGCTGGAATGCATCTCACGTCCCTCTGTTGGGATCTCCATCTCAGCTCACAGGAATGTGCCCCAAGTATTTCCTCCCCACCCCTTGGATGGTGCCTAGACCACAAATTAGGACTTAGTTATTCCAGAGTCCTAAGTTCTCTGCCGTCCCTATGATATTCGGCATCTTGTATGTTCCATCTTTGAAGAGTTGCAGGGTGCTACTATATTCTACACATATGGTTATTAAATAATAGATAAGGCAGGATAAGCTTTTACATCTCCTACTGGTGCGGAACACCATTTACTGCTTGGATCATGTATTGTGTTCACAACAGAGCTGCTATCCAGTTTGTTACCCAGGCCTTCCTCTCTACTACGTTTTATTGTGTACCGACTCAATGAGCAGCCAATGCTACTCTTTTCACCCTTTAGTCTCAGCTATCCATGACCTTCTCTTTGGCCATTGGCCATGCCTCCTATTCAGTTGTTGTTCTTGGGGTCCTAAGTCATGTCGGCAGCCCAGGAAATGAATTGGCTGACTGTTTGACTAGAGAAGCGGACACTTACCCCCATTTCCATTCATTGTTCCAGATGAAGATATACGGATACACATCAAATCTCTCTTTGCCAGAAAGTGGAATGACATCTGGTGCTCTACTGAACTCAGTAATAAACTCCGCACAATCAAGGAGACTACTGCAGTTGGCTCATCCATTGTTTTCTCTTGCACAGCGAGCCACCCCAACAATGTGGCTGTGGAGTCAGACTGATGGTATCCCATATATTGGTTGACTGTTCCTTTCTTTTGGCCCTTCGTACTAAGTATAGCCTTCCAGATTCATGGATGGTTGAAGTGGTCCTCAGTTTCCTGTGTGAAGGTGGTTTTTATTTTCACTTACAAGGTTTTGCTTTACTCCTGGAGCACAGGCAGGGTGGTTGTGGTTGGGACTTCTCTTTATGTTGTCTGGCTCTGGGGTTGATGACCAACACCCTTGCAAAGACTACTCTTTTGTTCCTCTGTTTTTCCAGTTTTTAGATTTAGCCTATCCTTTTATACCTTCGGCTGTGTGTGTTTTTAGCTTCTTAGATTAATAGTTTGGCCCCTCTGTCTGAATCAGCCCACTTTTAGCGGACTCCTCTATCTTACGCAAGTAATTTCTGAATTGTGGGACTGATTACCCCGCCATTTAGTTCCATAATCTCCCCCAATCAATCAATTGCTGATACCCATTTTCTCTCTGACACATACATTTATGTTTCTTTTCATACCAGTGCTACCAATCCTGTGATTTACTACATCCTTTATATTCAGTACCAAAACTACCAAACAGTAGTTTTGTTAGAGTGCAATTCTATTAGTGACACAACTGCTATTTAGTAATTTACTGAAACCTACAAATAGTTTGTGGTGCTATTAGCTGTAAAGTTTCTCCCATTTTGTCCTGACTTTCTCATATGTACCTCTGCTCATAAAGGTCCTTCACTGAGTGTTGTAGTCTTTTGCGAGTCCTGTTTGTCACACTTGCTGACTGTTCTTTGGGTAGCACAAGCATTGTAGGTCTTGACCACAGCCCCCCATTGCTATGCCTAGGCACTGCTGTGAACCAGGCAACTGCTGCCCAGTCGACACCCTTTACCTGCCATCACACTGCCACCTCAGCTCCACCCTTCATTGCCACCCTGGTGCTGCCTTCGATCTGACAGCAACACTTTAACAAAGCAAACCAAAACAAAGAGCCAATTTTAGTCTATTTTTGTCTTATTTACATGGGTAAATTACTCTTCTATGAAATTTACTTAATAATGTAAATTAGTACGTGAGTTAGTATATGGAAGGTACAGGCCATCACTATTTGAGGATATTAAGCAAAAAGTAGGAAGAAATGGGGAAACCCTACAGAAATTTTCTAGAACATTAAAGGATGCATAGAAGTAAGTGTAAAAGGTGAACACTAAGGCACTAGAGCATCAGAAGAAAATGAGATGGCATAGTGGTAAATAGCCAGAGTGTAGAGTAAGCTGGGTGATGTTAAGTAGCCCTTTTATACTGAAGGGTAAGATGTGATCTCAGGGGCCGCACAAAGTTGTGGAAATGATGTCACTGGACATATATGTCTCCCATGAAATGTTTTGTGAGATTTCTCCAGAAATGTAAATGCATGCCAATTTGGTGGACTGCATTTCCCAAAGGGGAGAGAAGTTTTACACCATGGTTCGGCCTGGTGTAGCAAATGGCTCTTGTGACCAAATCAGCAGAATGATGTCATAAGGAGAGTATTGCAATATGCCTCAGTAATGAGGCATCCTGATGCAATAATAAGTATTCAGTGATCTGACAATGCAGAGAATGTCAGACAGCTCTTCTGAAAGGAGGCATTGATTTATAGCATGTAACTGGGTTTGGGGAGGTGCTGACATGATGGTAAAGGTATGGCAGATGATGTCATAATTGCCTAGTTATTGTATGTGGACCTCAGATCTGTTTAAACCTAGCACCAGGACTGCTGCCATTTCAGAAACACTAGCCAACCCAGTGTGTGTATTTAATAAAGAAATCTGCTAAACAGCCATGTAAATTGAGAAGTTATTTTATTTTATTTTCACTACCAGCTTTGGCAATTGAGTATTCCATCTTCAGGTCCCACATACACCTCTCAAAAATTACTGAATATTGGTGTACTGGGGCCATCTGTTTCTGGATGTTGTGAATTTTCAAGTGCTCGAGAATTCAGGACATCCAGTAACAGATGGCTCCAGTATGCCAATATCAGTAATTTTTGAGAGGTGCAGATGGGGCCTAAAGATGGCATACTGAATTGCTGGAACTGTTAGCAAAAATAAAATAACTTCACAATTTGCATGGCTCTTTGGCAAATTTCTTTGTTAAATTTTGGCCAGTTGCTGTCCTACATCCACCATGGGTCAATAGAGACAGCTTGCATATGTACTGCAAATTCACACAGATGTTTCCAGTTATGCAGTCATCACCAGCTGCTAGTCACAAGGAGACACCTACACCCCTCTGCTCTCTAAGTTGTACCAGCTAGCTGTCACTGACAGACGATAGCTACAGGCTGCAGCCTGTCCTTAGTCTGAAAGCTGCTGACTTGATGCCTTTCCATCTTCGGACAACCACTGTTCGACTAACATCTACTGCTGGTCCCCTTCCAGGCAGACCATGTGTTTGATTCTGGATCACCTAGCTACCCAGCCATCAGCACTTGGGCAGCAAACACTCTCACTGTACATCACCCAGTGCATGCCACCATCATCATCCATACTGGATGTCATGGTTTGATCCCACCTGGCTTGGCACATACGATAATGAGGGAAGGGGCCAGGCCAGCTCTTTTAGGTCACACACTGTGTGTCTGCCATGGACCACATGGTGCCACTTCTGAACTGTCATTAGTTCCATTGTGCTGACGGCAGCATCTTGCTATCTGCCATCATCACCTGTGGGGACATGCAGTGCACCGTCCTCTTGGTGGGCTACAGATGACACTGGGCCACTTGACTGGTCATGGCCACCTATATCATGGAGGCCACTGATTGCCTTTCCAGCTCAGTCCCCACTGCTGTAATTGTTATGGAATAAAAGGACTAATTCAACCTGCATTGTTTCCTTGACAGTTTTCTGCCTGACACCTTCAACTGCTTCCTGCAGCCATACCCTAGAAGGTGAACTATTATACATCCTGACCTATTATAGCCAGCTTCACTGGCCACCAGAGAGTCACACACTGCTAACTCTACAGTGCTGTAATTGGTCTAATTTTGTCCTCACAATCCTAGGGGAGTAATATGTAAAGGATTGTAGTACATTCCTTGATTCAGCACTTAAAGCTAATTCTTGAAACTAAGTAAAAAACTTTCTCGGAATAGTTTGCGTCTACTGTGTGTGCCAGTTCAATTCATTCAGCATCTTTGTGACACTCTCACATTAGAATACCTCAGATAAAAAATATGCAGACCTTGTCTGAATAATATGCTATGGAGTCAGATCTTAAACTTGTCTGCCATAGATGAAATTTTGCACGGATCATAAACTCACAATAATTTACTGCTCTGAGCTCGTTTGGATCTCACTTAAAAAAGAAAATGCTTATGAGACTCTTGAGTTGCTTGCAATTAATGACTGAATTCAATTTAACATAACATGTTTTTTCTTTGTTATCATTTCCTTATGTGCAAATCCACACAGTGAATGGAACTGCCGTTCTGTGATACATCTTTATTGAGAGATACAAGTTGAGGTTTTCAGTCTGAAGAATGGTTTGCTGCAGTTCTCCATGCTACTCTGTCCTGTGCAAGCCTCTTCATCTCCGAATAACTGCTGCTACTTACATACTTCTGCATCTGCTTCCTATATTTACCTCTTAGTCTCCCTCTACAAGTTTTGCAGCCCACAGTGCCTCCAATACTAAATTGGTGATCCGTTGATGTGTGAGAATGTATCCTATCAACTGATACCTTCTTCTTGTCAGCCTGATACCTTCTTCTTCTCAGATTGCACCAATTTTTTCTCCTCAATTCAGTTTAGTACTTCCTCATTACTTATGTGATCTATCCACCTAATCGTCATCCTACTTATGTAGCATCACATTTCAAAAGCTTCCATTCTGTGCTCGTGGAAATTGTTTATCATCCATGTTTCATTTCCATACCTCTCTACACTCCATACAAATACTTTCAGAGAAGACTTCCCAGAACTTAAATCTATATTTGATGTTAACACATTTCTCTTTTTCAGGAATGCTTTTTCTTGCCATTGCCAATCTACATTTTATAGCCTCTATTTTGGGCCAAATAACATCAATCATCTACTACCTTAAGTGTGTGATTTCCTGTCTAATTCTCTTGACATCACCTGCTTTAATTTGATTACATTCAGTTAGTCTTGTTTTGGTTTTGTTGATATTCATCTAATATCCTCCTTTCAAGTATTGTCCATTCTGGTCAACTGCTCTTCCAATTCCTTCGCTGTGTCTGACAGAATCACAATGTCATTGCCAAACCTCAAAGTTTTTATTTCTTCTCCCTGAACTCTAATTCCTACTCTGAATTTTTCTTTTATTTCCCTTATGCGTGTTCACTGTACAGATTGAACAGTATCAGCAATAGGCTGAAACCCTGTCATACTCCCTTCTCAATCACTGCTTCCCTTTCTTGTCCCTTAACTCTTCTGCTATCTGTTTTCTATACAAGTTGTGAATAGCCTTTTGCTTCCTGTATGGTGCCCTTGCTACTTTCAGAGTTTCAAAGAGAATCTTCCAGTCAACATTGTCAAAAGCTTTCTGTATATGTTTCTCTGGAATACAAACTGATCTTCCCTGAGGTCAGCTTCTACCAGTTTTTCCACCCTTTTGTTAAGAATTCGTGTTAGTATTTTGCAACCATAACCTATTAAACTGGTAGATCATACCTGGCAGCACCTGTTTTCTTTGGAAATGGGATTATTGCATTCTTTTTGAAGTATGAGGGTATTCTGCCTGTCTTATAGATCTTACACACCAGATGGAAGAGTTTTGACTTGATTGGCTGTCTCAGGGCTGTCAGTAGTGCTGATGGAATGTTGTCTTTTCCTGGGGCCTTTTATCTGCTTAAATCTTTCAGTGCTCTGTTAAATTCCTCTCATGGTATCATACTGAGCATCTCATCTTCATCTACCTCATCTTCCATTTCTATAACATTGCCTTCAAGTTCATCTACCTGTATGACCTGTGTGTTTCCCTTCTTTGCTTAGGACTGGTTTTCCATCTGAGCTCTTGATACTCAAATAGCTGCTTCTCTTTTCTCCAAAGGCCTTTTTAATTTTCCTGTGGGTGGTATCTATTTTTCCCCTAGTGGAATGCTTCTAAATCCGTACATTTGTCCTCTAGGCATTCCTGTTTAGTCATTTTGCATTTCCTGTTAATTTCATTTTTTAGATGCTTGTATTTGCCAGTGGCCGTGCCGCAGTGGTAACACCAGTTCCTGTCAGATCACCGAAGTCAAGTGCTGTCGGGCTGGGCTAGCACTTGGATGGGTGGCCATCCGGTGTACCAAGCGCTGTTGGCAAGTGGGGCGCACTCAGTCCTTGTGAGGGAAACTGAGGAGCTACTTGATTGAGAAGTAGTGGCTCCAGTCTCAGAAACTGATATACGGTCGGGAGAGCAGTGTGGTGACCACATCCCCCTCCATATCAGCATCCAGTGACACCTGTGGACTGAGGATGACACCGTGGCCAGTCGGTACCTTTGGGCCTTCATGGCCTGTGTGGGAGGAGGTGCTTGTATTTCCTTTCACCTACTTCATTTGATGCATTTTTATATTTTCTTCTTTCATCGGTGCAATTCAGTGTCTCACCTACTTCATTTGATGCATCTTTATATTTTTGTCTTTCATCAGTGAAATTCAGTGTCTCCTCTGATATCTATATTTTTCTACTAGACCTTGTCTTTTTACCTATTTGATCCTCTGCTGCCTTTACTATTTCATTTCTCAAAGCTACCCGTTCATCTACTGTATTCCTTTCTCCTGTCCCCATCAGTCATCACTTATAGCTCCCTCTGATACTCTCAGCAACCTCTGATTCTTTCAGCCTATGCAGCTCTTAATTTCCTACCTTTTTATATTGTCTTTAGTTTTAATCTACAGTTCTTAACCAATAAATTGTGGTCAGAGTCCACATCTTCCCCTAGAAGTGTATTATAATTTAAAATGTGGTTGAGAAATCTCTGTCTTACCATTACATAACCAGTCTGAAAACTACTGATGTCTTCGGGTCTCTTCCACATATACAACCTTCTTTCATGATTCTTAAACAGTGTTACTGATGATTAAGTTATGCTCTGTGCAAAAATGTACTGGGTAGCTTCCTCTTTCATTCCTTTCCCCCAATCCATATTCATCTACAGCTTTTCCTTTTGTTTCTTTTCCTACTATCAAATTCCAGTCCCCAATGACAATTGACTTTTCATTTCCCTTAACTATCTTCTGAATAATTTCTTTTATCTCAGCCTACACTCCTGGAAATGCAAAAAAGAACACATTGACACTGGTGTGTCAGACCCACCATACTTGCTCCGGACACTGCGAGAGGGCTGTACAAGCAATGATCACACGCACGGCACAGCGGACACACCAGGAACCGCGGTGTTGGCCGTCGAATGGCGCTAGCTGCGCAGCATTTGTGCACCGCCCCCGTCAGTGTCAGCCAGTTTGCCATGGCATACGGAGCTCCATCGCAGTCTTTAACACTGGTAGCATGCCACGACAGCGTGGACGTGAACCGTATGTGCAGTTGACGGACTTTGAGCGAGGGCGTATAGTGGGCATTCGGGAGGCCGGGTGGACGTACCACCGAATTGCTCAACACGTGGGGTGTGAGGTCACCACAGTACATCGATGTTGTCGCCAGTGGTCGGCGGAAGGTGCACGTGCCCGTCGACCTGGGACCGGACCGCATCGACGCACGGATGCACGCCAAGACCATAGGATCCTACGCAGTGCCGTAGGGGACCGCACCGGCACTTCCCAGCAAATTAGGGACACTGTTGCTCCTGGGGTATCAGCGAGGACATTCGCAACTGTCTCCATGAAGCTGGGCTACGGTTCCGCACACCGTTAGGCCGTCTTCTGCTCACGCCCCAACATCATGCAGCTCGCCTCCAGTGGTGTCGCGACAGGCGTGAATGGAGGGACGAATGGAGACGTGTCGTCTTCAGCGATGAGAGTCGCTTCTGCCTTGGTGCCAATGATGGTCGTATGCGTGTTTGGCGCCGTGCAGGTGAGAGCCGCAATCAGGACTGCATACGACCGAGGCACACAGGGCCAACACCCGGCATCATGGTGTGGGGAGCGATCTCCTACACTGGTCGTACACCTCTGGTGATCGTCGAGGGGACACTGAATAGTGCACGGTACATCCACACCGTCATCGAACCCATCGTTCTACCATTCCTAGACCGGCAAGGGAACTTGCTGTTCCAACAGGACAATGCACGTCCGCATGTATCCCGTGCCAATCAACGTGCTCTAGAAGGTGTAAGTCAACTACCCTGGCCAGCAAGATCTCCGGATCTGTCCCCCATTGAGCATGTTTGGGACTGGATGAAGTGTCGTCTCACGCGGTCTGCACGTCCAGCACGAACGCTGGTCCAACTGAGGCGCCAGGTGGAAATGGCATGGCAAGCCATTCCACAGGACTACATCCAGCATCTCTACGATTGTCTCCATGGGAGAATAGCAGCCTGCATTGCTGCGAAAGGTGGATATACACTGTACTAGTGGCGACATTGTGCATGCTCTGTTGCCTGTGTCTATGTGCCTGTGGTTTTGTCAGTGTGATCATGTGATGTATCTGACCCCAGGAATGTGTCAATAAAGTTTCCCGTTCCTGGGACAATGAATTCACGGTGTTCTTATTTCAATTTCCAGGAGTGTATATTTTTCTAATCTCTTCATCATCTGAGGAGCTAGTTGCCATACAATACAACACAGCCACCATTTATTGAGAATTAAAATTAAAAATTACTCATTTGAACACCAGACTTACAGGAAAATACCATTTTACTTTTGGTTGTGCGTTGTATGGAATTTATTAAGTTGTATCTATGTTGTAATGTGCCCCATGGCCTAATGGAATTGCTGTCAGATTCTATACTGGATTTGTGGCTGATTTAGTGCGTCTTCTGACTAGAATCTATCACGGATCCCTTGAACAAAAAATATGCCCAGTTCTTGGGAGAAAGCACAGGTCACACCCGTCTACAAGAAGGGTGGTAGAAGCGATCCACAAAACTACCGTACAATACCCCTGACATCAATTTGTTGAAGAATCTTAGAACATATTCTAAGCAGCTCAAACATCGTGGGGTATTTTGAAAAGAATATCCTCCTCAGTGCCACCCAGCATGGATTTTAAAAACATCAGTCATGTGAAACCCAATTCTCAGTTTTCTCAAATGACATACTGAAAGCTTTGGATGAAGGCAATCAGATAGATGCTGTACTTCTTGATTTCGAGAAAGCATTCGATTCAGTGCCACACCTATGATTATTCTCAAAAGTATGATCATATGGGGTATCAACTGATATTTGTGACTGGATTGAGGACTTTTTGGTAGGGAGGACACAACATGTTATTTTGAACAGAAAGCCATTGTCAGATGTTGTGCTCCTGGGAGGTGTGTTGGGGCCTTTGCTGTTCCTGTTGTATATTAATGATCTTGCAGACATTATGAACAGTGAAATCAGAATTTTTGCATATGATGCAGTTATCTTTAATGAACTACTATATGAAGGAAGCTGCATAAATATTCAGTCAGATCTTGATAAGATTCCAACATGGTGCAAAGAATGCAACTTTCTTTAAATGTTCAGAAATGTAAAATTTTGCACTTCAGAAAGTGAAAAAAAAGTACTATTGTATGACTATAATATCAGTGAGTCATACTTGAGATTGGCCAACTCACACAAATATCTGTGTCTAACACTTTTTAGGGATGTGAAATGGAATGATAACGTAGATTCATTCATGGGAAAAGCAGGTGATAGACTTCGGTTTATTCGTAGAATATTGGGAAAATGCAATCAATCTACAAACGAGATTGCTTACAATTCACTTGTGTGACCAGTTCTAGAGAAATCCTCAAGTGCGTGAGACCCAAACCAGGCGAGACCCAAACCAGGTGACACTAATTTGATATACCTAATGTATAAAGAGAAGGCAGCATGAATGGTCACATGCTTGTTTAATCTGTGGGAGAGTGTCATAAAGATACCGAAGGAATTGAGCTGGAAGACTTGAAGGCAGATGTAAACTATCCTGAGGAAGTCTATCAACAAAGTTTCAGGAACTGGCTTTAAATGATGACTCTAGGAATATACTACATCCCTCACATAGGGATCATGAAGATAAGATGAGAATAATTTCTGCACACACAGAGGCATTTATTCAATCATTCTTCTTGTGCTCTATACACGAATGGAACAGGAAGAAACCATAATAACTGGTAGAATGGGACATAGCCTCTACATGCACCTCACAGTAGTTTGCAGAGTATAAATTTAGATGTGGAGGTAATGACTGCCAAGGTGTGTACAGTTTCTATTTACTCATGTGTTTTATCATCTTTAGGTGATATATTGCAAAATTATATAAATGAGGCATTTATGGTTTCTTCATGTTGGTTCACCTGAGGAGGAAGCAAATCTGATGTTTTGATCATCCTCAAGTATTTCATGAATTTTTCAGGGTTAGCAGAAGAGCACCAAGATGCAAAGGTTCTTCCTCAGGGATCAATATATCTCCACACCAGATTTCATCCAAACCAGTTCAGCAGTTGAGTTGTGACAATGTAACAGGCAGAGCTACTTTTGCATTTAACAGCATTAGTATGAATTAAAAACGTTGAGGATTTATAAGCATTGTGTTCATTACATTGAATCATATTACATAGAATATATCAATCAGTAAAAGCTTTTTTGCAAATATGATACAGTTTGAACTTCAAAGAGTAAACAGCCTTTTCTAAGAGTAACATGTTTCCCTGTTTTGCACAGATAATTTTTTTTTTTTTTTTTTTTTTTTTTTTTTTTTTTTTTTTTTTTTTACATCAGTCAGTAAAAGCAGTCCTCTTATAGGATTACTTGATTATCCACCTGTATTTCTGTCTGTCTGTTTGACAGGCTGTTCAGAACCTCCTTTTCTCAGGAATGGGTATATCAAGTTGAAATTTATGTCAGATATGGTCCATGGTCCCTTGGGGATGTAAAAAAAGTGAAGCTTCTAAGTCACTGCAATTTAAAGATATGGCCAGTTGTGTCACATATTTTGATATTTGCAAACTCAAGTAATCAGGATCTACAGGGGCACTTCCCATTAACCTAGAATCATTAAATTTGTCAAGAAGCAAGGTTTCACAGTGTAACCAAAAGAAAAAAATTGAAAATTGTTAATTTGTAATTGTAATGTACAAAAAGAAGTTTTTGTTGTTTGTTATCCAACTTCTGACTTGAAATTAAAACAGTCATGAAAGTCTTGCAATCCCAGGGATCAATATCTTGCCTGTATCAATGTCTGTAAAAGGTGAAAATCATCAAGATCCTCAATTCCCAGAATGGAACAGCACTTGCAACGTATGTCCTCAGTTATTTGCTGAATATATTCCAGTCTCAGACTTCCTCTACAGTTTTTACCCTCCACAGCCCCTTCTAGTACCGTGGAAGTTATTCTCTGAAGCCTTAACATATATCCTGCCATCCTGTTCCTTCTTTCTATTCGTGTTTTCCATACATTCCTTTCCTTGCTGATTATGTGGAGAACATATTCATTTCTTACCTTATCAGTCCACCTAATTTTCAACAATCTTCTGTAGCACCACATGCTTTAATTTTCTTCCATTCTCATTTTCCCACAGTCTGTGTTTCCCTGCCATTCAGTGCTGTACTCCAAACATATTCTTAGATTCATCATTTAATAATGATTGGCATATGTCTCCAAGTATTTGTTGATTCACATTTCTTGGTACTTCCACGAGACTCTCCCAGAGTCAAACAAACATGTTACCATTCCCTCTGGACTTCTTTGTTTATAATGAATATTTCCTGTTAGTTCTATTTGGTGAGGGTTCCACACACCTGAGCAGTAGTGTAGAATAGGTCACATGAATATTTTGTAAGTTATTTCCTTTGTAGACAGACTGCATACTCCCAGTATCCTGACAGTGTCCATAGTCTGCTTTACCTCCACATAGGGCACAACTGCATTGAAAATAATGTACTACATCTTGCCTACCAAGAAATCCCCAATATGGTTACAAACTTCATTTGATCATAGTTTTGTTACTAAGTATTGGTGTGACACTGAATCAAATGCTTTTTGGAAGTCAAGAAATACTGCATCAGTCTGACTACTTTGATCCACAACTTTCAAGATGTCATGTCAGAAGCATGAATTGGGTCTCATATGGCCAGTCTTTTTGGCATGAGGAGGTCATTCTGTTATGTTTGAGCTGCACACTCTAGATGTTTATTGATTGGGAAGAAATCTTAATATGTGATAGAGTAGTAAGTACCATTTGCCTCGCTTTTCATAGTGAACTGATGAGTATAGATGCATATGTAGATACAGGTATGTAGTATCAATTTACTTTACACTTTATCTATCCACGTACCTTTGCACACATTGCTGACTGTTTGTCATGTTACTGACACCAGTAATTGTAGTATCAATTTACTTTACACTTTATCTATCCACGTACCTTTGCACACATTGCTGACTGTTTGTCATGTTACTGACACCAGTAATTAATTACTTATAAGTCTCACAGATAATTTGCATTAAATCTTCACAAACCTGTCAAAATAATGTGGAAAGTGTCATTTTACAAGCTTTATATGCTTGATTTGTTTGTCTTGGCCGCTTACAAAACTCCACAGGGTTACTTTAAGAAATATGAAAATAGTAGCCTCTGTTGTCACTCATGAATGAATGCAAATTTAGCTACATAACGATCTGTTATATTATAAATGTTTTTATTGTTAGATAAATATTTATCTTTGTAAAATAAGAAGCTCTCCAGAAGAAATGTTTTCAGATTTGATTTTAACTGACTGTACTATGTGTCACACATTTTATGCTCTTGGTGAAATATTTTTGTGATTGCAGATTGAATACCTTTCAGAGCCACTGACAGATTAAGTAACAAATAACAAAGGTAATTTCTTCTTATAGATTGTAGCCATGGACACTGCTATTCTTCCCATTGTGATAGATTATTTATGACTAATTTCAGTAGTGAAACATAGTGAAGGTTCAGGTAGAATGCTTTATTTCTTGAAAAGACATACACATGACGAATACGAGTGAACACTAGATATTATTCTAACTGATCACTTTTATGGAATCAGTTCTTTCGAACAGATGAATTATTCCAGAAAATAATCCATAAGACATCAGTAAGTTGAAATATGGAAAATATATCAATATGCCAATTTGTTCATTAGAGAACCGGGAAGGCTTATGAAGAAATCATATTGCAGAACTTAGCTGTTTTAGAAGCACAATAACATGTTTCTTCAAGTTCAGATTTTCAACATGGTGTGCACACAATATTTAATGTGTTCTGCCTTATTCACTGACTCTCTTTAATTTGTTTCATCAATTGTTGAGTTGTTTTTTTCATTGGATGGAACTGAAATTACGAGAAAGTTTATTTGCACAGAACTGTTTATTATTTATTTGAAGAACATTGCTAAAAATTTATTCAGTTGCTGTCTCTTTACCTTATAAATGCAATTGCATGATTTATCTTAACTAGCAGCTCATCCAAATTTGTATGAAATAGGATTGGGCACAAAACTGAACATTATGCAACTCAATCTGTGACATCTCTCTGGTTGTAACACTTGTATCAATTAGAAGTAGGTTTATATCCAAAAACAAAGATTCTGTAACTTACCAAACGAAAGCATTGGTACGTTGATAGAGAGAATAACAAACACAAACACACTCACACAAATCTCAAGCTTTCGCAACCCATGGTTGCTTCATCAGGAATGAGGTAAGGAGAGGGAAAGACAAAAGGCTGTGGGGTTTAAGGGAGAGGGTAAGGAGTCATTCCAATCCCGGGAGTGGAAAGACTTACCTTGGGGGGGAAAAAGGGACAGGTATACACTCGCGCACACACACATATATCTATCCGCACATATACAGACACAAGCAGACATGTTACTGTCTATCAGAAATTATGAAGTGTGTATTCTGTGTTACTTAAACTCCTTGATCTGTGGCACAAAAATTAGAGTTTTGTAATATATATATGAAAAAGCAAAAGGATATGTTTAAATGATAAGTTATTTTAATATGTGTATGTTCAAAAAAAGAAAATGTTTATTGAAAGCTGATTCATACTTAGGGAACTTTTATTTGTAACTTGAAAAAGCTGTAGGAAAGTCCCCTCACAATGGAAGTGGCATTGCGCAATGTAAAAGGTGGTTTTGGTGGTCAAACTGAGAGGCCCCTTTGTGAGAATGGCATGCAGTATGCGGCTATCTGTAACATGGTATACTTCGACGGTGCTAAGAGATTCAATTGGAAGCTGCTTTATAAAGGGTTTGCCTCGGATGTGGATCTAGCTATTATTTGGTATTCTCAGCATAAAGGAATGGCTCTAATATGTTGAAAATCTGATGTCAAGAAGAGTTTTATAGAGCATTTGAAGATCAAGAAGCGAGAGTACAGTTAGCCGTCATATCACTTGCTACCAATCTTCGCCACTGCTTCACTAACTTCATACATTCAGTAATGTATATGGGCATGGACCAGTTAATTTCTGTGTTGTTTTAATAATAATCACTAAAACATTAATTTGTGTCGAGAACCACATTTTCTATCCTGATCACGAACCTATGCAGTGTCCTCACTTACGTGCTACTAAAGCTGAGTATCCTGATTGAAATGAACAATTCTTGCATTCAAGTGTTTAAAAGTAATTTTTTGCCTAATGTAACTGGAGTAGTAAAAGTTAAAGCTAAAATCACAAAAGTGAAGTTGGATAGGGTTTTGTAAAGTATTCTTAGTTTATTACAAAATATAGTTTTGTAGGATTACAGTGCAAGATTGTGTAAATATTGTTGTCTAGAATACCTGCTTCACAGGTGATAAAAAGGCAGATTAATCGTGCTCATTTTCAAAAATAGTGTGGTTTCGATTTCTATCGTGAATGGTTCCTTTTTTGAAGTTAATTAAGCCCAGTGTTGTATTTTATTGTCTGCAAAATAAACAATGAACTACTTCTAGTGAAGTGAATTATTATCTTTTTGAATTAGTTTTTTCTACTGTAATAATCAAAGAGTGTTGACTACTTAACCTATACCAGTTATTATGAGACCCCATCATATTCTGCACCTATAAAAAATTGAACTATTACTGTTACTAAGGAAAACTGATATATGTAGAGTGGTTTCAACAGTGTATTTATGATATTATTCATCTTTATTTGCATTTTTTCCTTTTTTTCTCTTCAAGTCAGTCAAGATAAAAGCCCCTCATGTCCAAATTTAGTTCTGCACTACATGCAATAACATTTCAGTATTTGATTAAGTAATGCTCTTGAGTGTAGCTGTCATTATATGAGCTTGGTGCAAAATTACTTCCTATAATTTACTGGTGTGTGCGTTATTGGCAAGTGCTGCTTCACACAATTCAGAGTGCACTGTGTCAGTTTGTATCCTGTTTCTATTCAAAGAAAAATGTCAACAAAAGTAACTTCAACAACCAATATTCATATTTCTTAAACATATATTTCCAAATTAATGTTCCTAATTAGGCTGGTGACCATTCTTTTTTTTCATTCATTTATGATTTTACCACTTTTATTGACTCCCAAGGTTAAAGTCCATTTGGTTTTTCCATTAATTTCACCAAATTCAAAATTACAGTTTGATACCTTTGTCCATTAGACACATGCGCGGTCAACCTTCAAAATCCTCTCAGAGGGTAATATTAGTGTGTTTCATGGCAAAGTTTGAAGTATTCAGTATGACTACTTTCAAGTCTTCTTGTTTTCATATGTTTCAAATTCCTTGCTACAATTACTGTTAATTTTGTAAAACAGGATTTTTCATGCACAAGACAAGCACTATTGTGGCATTGCTAAGGTTCCAGTACCCCTATAGACAGACCCCTCTTGCTGGGCTCGGAGCCTGCCTAAAGTGTTATCATTTCACACACAAAGCCAAACACAGTACTTGCTTTGCACATGAAACACACTAAGTTAATACAAACAAAAAATTGTGAAATCAGAAGAAGCAAGAAAGTTTTGAAATTAGAACATCATTATTGCTTACACATCAACAGCCAGGGACATACTGATACAGAAAGTAACACATAGGTACTGATGAGCCAAAACATTATGATCACTGCACACTATGTGACACAGTGCCAGCTGGTGGCATTATGGGCATGTGGTGCAGTCAGGAGGGTATGAAAGCAAAGCAGATGTGAATGAGGACTCATTGTATTTACGATCTGGATCACAGATCATGAAATCTACTAACAACAGTGATTTTCAAAAAGAGCAGATTTTTACACCTTGTCACCTGGGAAATGGCACCTTGAAATTAACAAACCTGTTTGGTGCTCACACCCTACTGCCTTGAGAATCTATGGAAAGTGGTTGAAGGACGTTGAAGCCACAAGTAGGTGGTTAAGGTGCTGGACATCCACACTTCATCACATAACTGATAGTGAACTCATGTTGATATCTTGGCTACTAAATTCTCTTGAACTGAACTCAATGGAACACAAGTGGGTCACTATTTTGTGCCAGCTCTACACCTGCAAACCAGCAGCCCGTACTCTACAGTAACAGTGTGATCTGTGCATGGCCATCTGCTGTCCCATCCCTCCTGAAACCTAGTGAGGATTTGTTGAATCCATGCCACACAGAGTCATTGATGTATTGCATTTCAAACGCTGATGTACACACTATTATGCAAGTGATCATAAAGTTCTGGCACATCCTTGTCAGTGCTGCATAAAAACTATAAATGTACTACAAAATAAATTTGCTTGTAGTTCCCCAGTCACGGGCGATTAATGAATGAAAAATTAGAACTTACTTGAAAGAAGCAGAAAATTTTTCATGGGTTCCTCAAGGTTGTTAAGTAACAGCTTCATATTGTGACACCTATAGTACATACTGGTACACACTATTTTTCATTCCTTGAAAGAGGTTTTACAAGGTTCCTCCCTTTTCTGTCGTTTTGGGTGTAGCAGGAATATTTTTCAGAGAGAGTTAACTTTTTCATCCACATTATATGCTTTGGAAATGTCTATCCACTGTTCTTCTAGTAACTTCTTTTTGGAAGTTGTCACTAATTCATTAGGCATAATTCTGTTACACAGAAGTATTCTTTTATTATCTGTATCATACTGAACATCTCATTTTGTTGTTGTCAGATTAAGTAATGATGAACACTTTACATCCACACCATTGTAGATAATTGCATCTGAAAGTTAATTGTCGGTGGCTGTTGTACAGTCTTACAACTTTGTTAATAACCTTCTCTGGGAAATAATATGAAGCTGGATGTTAATTACTAGATATGTTCTCTGGCAGTACTGCATGACAAGAAAAAAGAATTATTGAATCCCATACAAATAATTCTGTATAATACTTTTACTTGTATTTCTAACTGCTCGGTAAAACTGAAGGCTTTTTCACTGGTGGCATGTGCCTATCAGCACAACTAACTTCTGCTCTTTTTGACTCTACTGGTATGGCACAGCATTCAAACTACTACTAAACATATCATCACTAGTCTGTAAAAATGATGATTTAGTGCCTTTGATTGTACTTAGTCATTGAAACTTTCTTTTTATTGGTTCTGAAATAATACAAGGGAGAGGGGACCCAAAAATAAAGAGAATTTTTCTCTGGCAGTTGGCAGAACATTAGTTTCGAATCTCCAATTGGGAGACTAGCAGCATTAGTGAGGAAACATCATTGTGGTCAATTTGATTGTTTTTGTAAGGGCTGTTTCGATGTTGATGATTTTTCAATGGCAAACATTAAACACCAGTGTGCTAACATCAGGGACATACTTTGACTTTCAGGTTGGGTGAGAACATTGAAAAAAATCCATGATGTGATCATGTTCAATTGTCAAACAACAATGAGTGAATTGGTGGAAATGACTGAAATATCCTGAAGTTTATGCCAACGGGTTTCGACTGGAGATCTGAAGTTGAAATATGTTGCAGCAAAATTCATTCCTCGTGTGCTTTCTTATTGGCAGAGAGGAGTCATTTGTAGGTGTTCCAGGAATTGAAAGAACTGTCAGAAACTGATCAGAATTCTCGTGCAAATGTCATCATGGGCAATGAATTGTGGTGTTATGGATATGACCCAGAAGCCAAGCAATAATCCGCTGAGTGGAAGATTCCTTCACCAACGAGACCAAAGAAATCAAGGCAAGTGCGATCCTTTGTGAAAACAATGCTTTTTTTTCATATTTTTTTTTTCATCAAGGGGATAATCAATCCATCATGAATTTATGCACCAGGGTACCATAGCTAACAAGCCTTGCTAGCTTTAGCTATTGAAACAATTAAAAGAAGCAATAATTACAAAAACCCACATTATGGCAATCAGGAGATTGGCTTTTTCTCCTTGGTAAGGCCCCTGCACACACAGCATTGAATGTCAGGCAGTTTTTGGCCATAAAGCAAATGTCAAAAATTTCTCAGGCACCCTACTCATTGGATATTGTCCCCTATGATGTTTTTTATTCCCAATAATGAAAAGAAAACTGAAAGGAAAGCGTTTTCAAAATGTAAAAGAAGTGCAAAAAATTGTTTGAGGCGCTAAGCAGCATATCTTCAGAAAATTTTAAAAACTGTTTCTATCAATGGAAAAAAAACATTGGGACAAGTGTATTATGCCTGATGGTCTCTGTTTTGAAGGTGTTGCATCAAATGCAGTTTTTTTGTAAAACAATTCTTGTTATTTTTGGGTTCCCTCATACAATATTAGGTGGATTTGAATAGGTACAATTGTTGAATTTCTGTAATTTGCAGTGTAGCATACCACATATATTGAAAAAGCAAGCTTGAAATATATCAGATTTTAATGAAGTACTTGTAGCACTATTTTTGTACAAAGTCCTTCTTCAGAAGCTGAAACATTTGTAGAATCCTGTTTCACTGTGTCTGTCTATAACTCATTGCTGCCCCCCATGTGGTGTGAAGCAATCTACCGTTTTCATATTGCTGTCTGCCCCGATAGCTGAGTGGTCAGCATGACGGAATGCCGTCCTATGGGCCCGGGTTCATTCTTGGCTGGGTCAGGGTTTTCTCCACTCCGGGACCAGGTGTTGTGCTGTCTTCATCATCATTTCATCCCCATCCGGCGCGCAGGTCGCCCAGTGTGGCGTCGAATGTAACAAGACCTGCACCAAGGCGGCTGGACCTGCCCCACAAGGGGCCTCCCAGCCAATAACGCCAAACGCTCATTTCCATTTCCATATTGTTATTCACTCCTGGAATTTCCATTGTTTGACAACATATATTGATATTCCATTTGTTTCTTATTTTTGTGCAAATATTAGAAATTCATCCTTATTTATCTATAAGGTTTCCTGTGCTGATAGAAATTAGTGAAAGAGAGTTTCTTTGTGCCTGTTTTTTGTTCAAAATTGTGGGTTTTGCTTTGAGCCAGTTTTTTTGTTCAAACTTGTGGGTTTTGTTTTATTAGTGGCTGTTTATACTATATTTACATTGTGAGTCTGTCATATGGAAGTTAAAACCCTAACAAGTTCTGGTGAGAGCCTTGGAATTCATCAATACTCAACAGATGTTACTTTGACATATTGCCTGCTGGCTTCTGTTTTGAGTTCATCAGGTAATATTTGTTCAAACAAATAGCCTCTTCGCATGAATATTCAGAAGCAGTCTGTGTTGCTAAGGTGCAACCAGGTGATGAGCAATACACCAGTCACATCATGTTGCAAGCCACTTCCCAATAAACAGTATTCCAACCCCTGCATCAATATGATCCACAAAAGACTTGATTCACAATTTGTTGTAGGCCTACTACTTCTAGAGTGTTACAAATATTCAGGCCAGAGAGAGAAATATTCTTGATGGTGTGCTTTATCCTATAGTCAGTTCTGCAATACAAGTTGTGATCTAAATTGTTGACTGAAATTGCTGAATGCTAATATATGATGTTATTTACCAATCTCTTTTCGCACAGAATGTTACTCAGAGATTCCATTTATGAGCCCTGCACTTATTTTAAAAATTCTGGTTACCTGGTATTATCACTAAAATTTTTGCTACACCACTTCTGGCACTCTCTTCTCCTGATCATTACCTAGGAATAAGATCTTCTCAGTCCTCTTAACCCTTTGGTTCCTGGCATTGACTTTCCCCCTCGTATCTATACTGTCAGCCCTCTCCTGGACTTTTTAGTTTACCTGTATGCTTCTGCCCCAATTCCAAAGCAATGAATTTGTTGGAGATATTTAAATGAAAATTAGCTTATTTGTGACTTTTCTGTCTCTTGTTACTGTTTTGAAAGTTGTGATATAATTCAGTTATGTGATCTATGTCTAGCATTTCTGCAGTAAACAGCACCTTGCTGTTGTGGCTACTCTTCCTGAGCAACTGTAAAATTAATTCAGAGATGCAATGGTATGTCAGTGCCAAACATTATTCATTTTCACAGAAAAATATTCTCATTAATTATTAAATGAAATACACACATCAAAAAAAAGTTTTACATCACCCCAGTTCCCAGACCTCCTGAAGATAGACATTGACTGTGGATATTGTATCACACACACAGTCCCTTTGACTGTTCAGAGACGTCACTAAACCCACCCAAAGATGTAAACATGCATGAACAGCACCTATTAGACGGAGGTAGTCTGACAGCTGATCAGTTCCAGCCATTCCACCAGGAAGGAGGTAAAAGGCTTGTGTTGTCTGTAGTTCAACCCTGCCTAGACAGTCAGTTCCATAGTTCAATCATGTCTGCATTGCAGTAATTAGTGCCAGTGAGGGCTCTCAACAAAGTGAGTGAACCAAAGCAATGTTGTTCAGACATGGAGGAGATACAGAGAGATAGGAACTGTTGATGACAAACTTCGCTCAGGCCGCCAAAGGGCTACTACTGCAGTGGATGACCACTACCTACGTATCATGGCTCAGAGAAACCCTGACAGCAATGGCACCATGATGAATAATGCTTTTCGTGCAGCCACAGGACGCCGTGTTATGACTCAAACTGTGCACAATAGGCCGCATGATGTGCAACTTCACTCCCGGTGTCCTTGGAAAGGTCCATCTTTGCAACCACTACACCATGCAGTGCAGTACACATGGGCCCAACAACATGCCGAATGCACTGGCCAGGATTGGCATCACTTTCTCTTCACTGATGAGTGTCGCATATGCCTTCATCCAGACAACTGTCGGAGACATATTTGGAGGCAACCCAGTCTGGCTGAACGCCTGGGAGACACTGTCCATAAAAAAGTGCAGCAAGGTGGGGGGGGGGGGGCGCTCCCTGGTGTTTAGGGGGAGGGGGGGGGGTTGTGTGGGGCTGATGTACACCACTGGCGGTCATGGAAGGTGCCGTAATGACTGTACGATACATGAATGCCATCCTCCAACTGAGAGTGCAACCATATCGCCAGCATTGGTGAGGCATTCCTCTTCATGGATGACAATTTGTGCCCCCATCATGCATATCTTGTGAATGACTTCCTTCAGGATAACATTGCTCAAATAGAGCTGTATCATGCCCGGGATGGATTGAAAATGGCTGTTTATGGACGATGTGACCCACCGACCTCCCTGAGGGATCTACACCAAATTGCCATCTGGACCAACAGTGCCTTGATGAACTTGTGGATAGTATGCCACGTCGAATACAGGCATGCATCAATGTAAGAGGACATGCTACTGGGTATTAGAGGTACTTGTGTGTACAACAATCTGGACCACCACCTCTGGAGGTCTCACTTTACGGTGGTACAACATGCAATGTGTGGTTTTCGTGAGCAGTAAAAAGGATGGACATGACATTCATGTTAATCTCTATTCCAATTTTCTGTACAGGATCTGGAACTCTCGGAACCAAGTTGCTGCAAAACTTTTTTTGATGTGTATATATTCAGTCAATGAAAATACTACTCACAAGGTTTCCAAAACCTGCTTATTTTGTCTATATAGGTGGCTTAATGTATGCTGAAATCTAGAATGACTGACAATTTACCTCATTACAAATATTTCAATTATGGCAAGTAATATTACCTTCAGCTTTCTGTTTATTTATATTTATTTTTTGATTTACCATCAATGATGAAAATTGGAAGGGATGTATGTACTTAAAACATTCAGTGCAAACCTAAAAAATATATTTAATAATCATTTTACTGTTGACATTTGTGTACAAGCAGTGACTTACCTCTAGAATCATTATTTAATAACACATCTCAACAATTTTGTATAAAAATATTTCTTAGTGACTAACACATGAAAATTTGGAGATTTGTAGTGTGTGTTGCAAAAACAAATATTTTTAATCCACATAAATATTATCACAAAAATATCAATGCTGAGAGAAGTATGCAAATGTACCATGGAATAGAAAATTATGACGTTGAGAATTGTGCGTAAATGCAGTTTTAAGATCTGGTCCTACATATGAATAATGCAAAGTCAGTACAAATAAACACTTTTTATTTATCAGTTCATTCACTTTCCTGGATGTCCAATAACTATCCAAAAATACTCCCTTGGAGATGAGAATACTGTGTGGTGCACAATATGACAAATACAAGTCAGTATTGACAACAGATTCATCGTATGAGATCTTCTTTGTCGCACCAAAACTGTCCATGTAAAAATATACAGAAGCAATTTCAATTTATTATCTAACAGGTACTTATCACATTCCATCAGTTACAAAAAAAGCTGTATCTGATGCCTAACTTACATAACATCACACTCACTTTTTATGCATGTATTTTCTTCGGGCTATCTTTTTTCTTTTCAACCTCACCTATGGCACCGGTTAAGAAACACATTTATCTTTAGGTAAACATCACAGCAGAGCTAATACTGCGCAAAAGTGACTATCATAGCATATGAATAAACTCACTGCTATGAAAAAGCTAAAATCAGAATACTGCACAGACTAGTCTTGAAATAATGTAAAAGAATCTCATGGTGCTTCTTTCACTCCACGCAGCTCCGTCTTGGATGTCCCCACTGATCTTCATATCACCTCCACATGAACAGCTGCAGTACATTTGTATCCTCGAAGGGCAAATCAATCTCTGCCTAATGGCCATTCTTCTCAGAAATTCCAGTGTCCCTTCTGCACTGTGGCAGTGGTTGTTGTCGATGTTGTATCTGAGGTTACTGCTGCAAGCGCATGGTAATTACAGCCAGTGACCTGACATTCTATGTAGAAAACCCCACACAGACAGACCACTGGATCAAGAATTGGGGTAGTATTACCATCAACAAGTGCAGCAGAAGGCAGAAAAGGTCCTTGTTTGTCCCTGGCACCAGTGGGAGAAGGTGACATCACCTGGACTCTCCCATTATCACTACCAATCACACTTCAACTTCCTTCAAACCTCCATGCTCGAAGGATTCAATCAGCGACATGAGGGAGGCATAGGTCCCAGTAGCAAAGGCAGCAAGACCAACCAAGAAGATGAATGTGTTCTTGATTATGTCAAACCATGAGATGCCGTGCTCCCAGCGATAAACTACGTCGATAAGGGCAGGGAAGAGCAGGGCGAGAGCACATGAGGACACAGCACCAACCAGTGAGATGAAAGCACCAAGGTTGGGCACCACTTCAGCCAACACAACTGTGGGGAAACAAACAGAGATTAATAGGACATCTTCAAGTATACAAGGGCTTTCCTAATATAATAAGCAGCTGATAATTTGACTGCTACTGGAGGAATTATAAAACTT
Organism: Schistocerca gregaria; assembly: GCF_023897955.1. Taxonomy (NCBI): domain Eukaryota; kingdom Metazoa; phylum Arthropoda; class Insecta; order Orthoptera; family Acrididae; genus Schistocerca; species Schistocerca gregaria. Next base: position 707,887,734 of record NC_064923.1, on the reverse strand, counting down.
GACATTGCAAATTCAGTGCTCTGTGCATATTTTACAGGTGATAACATTTTAAATATGCAGTATAAATGAAATATTGTTGAAAAAATAAGTGATTGAACAGATAAAAAAATCTACTTACCAAGTGGCAGCAGGAAAATGCACATATGAAAAGGTATTACAGTTTGCAAGCTTTCTGAGCCAGTGGCTCCTTCTGGCAGGAGTTGAATGGGAAGGTAGAAGGGTGAGGGAAAAGGACTGCTGAGGTTTATAAAAACCTGTGTCAGAGGAGACTTAATGGATGGGATGAGAAGGAAAGACTGTTGGGGACTGCATTAAACACGTCTCCTAATTTATGTTGGTCAAGAAGCCTGAAGATGGTCTAACAGAACACCAAAACTGGTTGCATAAATAAATTAAATTCAAAATAGACAACTGCTGTTGTTTTAATTTTCCTTTCATAAGGGAAATATGTCTATCTGAATGCCTCAAAAATACTCCAACATCTCTTTTTCTGGTCTTATGAGTCTTACATAAACTATGTTTAAAATAAGAAAGCAGCAGAATTGTTTTACAGTACACATCAAATCTTTGTTCTTGCGGTAATATTCAGTAGTGTCATTCTTCTGACAGTCACTGAATAATTCTGTAACATTGTTGTACTGACAGATAATGGTAGGTTAAAGTTCTACAGTTCCAGTAAAAAAAATATTGGAATGCAATTCATTTATAACTGTTTTTCATTCAGCACTCTGTTTGATGAACTTCAAGGGGTAGCAAGAGTAGTTCAGGGCTTTGTCACTAGACCGATACTCTTGTCTATCAGAGCACCACAACCCAGTATCTACTGTTAGAGCACCACAATCCAGTATCTACTGTTAAACTCAGAAATGAATTTGCTGTTAAAATTGTAACGGTATAAACACTAAGTCGCATTTGAAATTATTGATACTGTAAAATATGCAACTTACTACATGGTATGGAGCATTGTAATGTATTGATATATTTATAATGCATTCACTATAAAAAATGTATTTTGTATAATCTGTGAGCATGATTTTCAGGCAACAGCATTCTCTGTGCTTGCTGTGGAGGAGGATGGATGACCAAGGACTGCTTTCGCTACAAATGAAAGGTGAGACTGGCCTTGATTTCCTAGCTGCAGGGAGGTGATACTGCTACCATACATCCAGCAGTATAAGATATGCAAAGGTCACTCTCCTATCAACTAAACTGAAATCTTAATACAAGATTTGGAAGAAAATGACTACCTTGGTTTAGTGTCTGTGATTGACTAGAAGGCTCAAAAACTAGCTTCAGTTAGCTAAATTAAATCGTTTTGGCTGTTTAGGTGATTGAATATTGCATAACACTGAAACATTCTTTCAGTGCAATTTTTCAACTGGCTTACTACATTCATAACAGGAACATTCTCTCAGCTAATTACCCTATCATGTTGTGCTCAGATATTCAGAATCATGTGTGTAATTGCATATGGATCTGCTGACATGATTGAGAGTATGAATGTCTAATGTCTTGGATCTGCTGACATGATTGAGAGTATGAATGTCTAATGTCTTTTTCATCGTGTTTCATTGTTTCTGTGGGAAACAAGACAAAATTCAATGGCCCTTTTTCTATAGTTTTACTGATTAAGTCTGATGCTGACAATCGACACTGTTTGAACTTAGCCAACTCTCCTAAACTGTGAGTCAGCATGCTACCACTGTACTGAAACTTGTGAAGATGGCATGTGGTGCAATTAACAAAAATAAAAATTTGAAAATATAATATGATAGATAAAAAAATTACTCACCATGGAGTGGCAGGAGAAAATGCAGTTCATTTTTAGTAAGCGTATTTAGAACTAGGATATCAAATTGTCCTATGACTCTATGTATGCCTTTCATCCCTTCCTTTAACACAATGTCCTGAGCACACTGAAAACTTGAGCAATATTCAAGAAAGACCTGACCTCTTTAAGGATGTCCACATTGGAACTGATATCAGTGATCATGGCACAGTTGTGGTAACAATGGTTATGAAAGTATAAAGGACAACTAAAACAAGCAGAAAGATGTACATGATCAGTAAACTAGATAAAAACTCAATAGAGTCACATCTCAATGAGGAACTTGAAACTTTCAGCTTGGGCCAGGAGCATGTAGAGGAACTATGGCTCGAGTTTAAAAGATAGTCGACAATGCACTGCATAGAAATGTATCTAGTAGAAGAGTCCATAATGGGAGGGGATCTCCGTGGTACATGGGCACTATAAAGGAAGTTCTAGAGAAACATAGATTACTGCGTAATAGGTGTAACACAAAGCATAAGGCAATAGATAGAGACATGCTGGATGAAATGCGTTTGGCTGTCAAGAGAGCAATGCATGATGCCTTCAATGACTACCATAACAGAATACTGTCAAATGATCTGTCACAGAACCCAAAGAAATTCTGGTTGTATGTAAAGGCTGTCAGTGGCACCTGAGTTAGTGTCCAGTCTGTAGACAGAGAGACAGGAAGTGAAATTGAGGGTAGCAAAGCAAAAGCTGAAACACATAACTCGCTTTTCAAATGTAACTTTACAAAGGGAAACTGAGGAGAATTGCCCCAATTTAATCCTCGTATGACTGAAAAGATGAGTGAAATAAGTATTAGTGCAGATGTGTTGAGAAATAGCTGAAATCATTAAAACCGAACAAAGCTCCAGGGCCTGATGGAATCACCAAACGAGTATGGTACAGTGGTTAGCCTACTGGATTTGCATTTGGGAGGATAATGGTTGAATTCCACGTCAGGCCATCCTGATTTAGGTTTTCTGTGATTTCCCTAAATCACTTTAGGCAAATGCTGGGATGGTTCCTTTGAAAGGGCACGGCCGACTTCCTTCCTCATCCTTCCCTAATCCGATGAGACCGATTGCCTTGCAGTTTGGTCTCCTCCCCCAAATCAACCCCCAGTCTGATGGAATCCCTGTCAGATTCTATACTGAATTTGCAGCTGAGTTACCTCCTGTTCATAATCTATCGTAAACCCCTTGAACAAAAAATTGTGCCCAGTTCTTGGAAAAAAGCACATGTCACTCCCGTCTCTAAGAAGGGTAGCAAAAGCGAACCACAAAACTACTTCCCACTATCCTTGACATCAATTTGTTGTAGAATCTTAGAACATATTCTGAGCTCAAATGTAATGAGGTATCTTGAACAGAATGACCTCCTCAATGGCAACCAGCATGGAATCTGAAAACATCGATCATGTGAAACCTAATTCACAGTTTTCTCGCATAACATACTGAAAGCTTTGGATCAAGGCATTCGGGTAGATGCTGTATTTCTTGATTTCCAAAAAGTATTTGACTCAGTGCCACATCTACACTTATTGTCAAAAGTTTGATCATATGGGGTATCAACAGAAATTTGTGACTGGACTGAGGACTTGTCAGTAGGGAGATCACAGCATGTTATCTTGGATGGAGAGTCATTGTTAGATGTAGAAGTAAGTACCGTCGTACCCCAGGGAATTGTGTTGCAGCCCTTGCTGTTCATGTTGTATATTAATGACCTTGCAGACAATATTAATAGTAACATCAAGCTTTTAGTAAATGATGCAGTTATCTGTAATGAAGTAGTACTAGAAAGAAGCTGCATAAAGATAAAGTCAAATCTTGATGATATTTCAACATGGTGCAACTTTCTTTCAGTGTTCGTAAATGTAAAATGGTGCACTTTGCAAAATGAAAAAGAAAGAAAGAAGCATAATATTGTTTGACTGTATTATCAGTGAGTCACTGTTGGAATCAGCCAATTCGTACAAATACCTGTAGAGATACGAAATGGAATGATCACATAGGCTCAGTTGTGGGTAAAGAAAGTTTCAACAACTGGCTTTAAATGATTACTCTAGGAATGTATTACAAGCCCCTACATGTTGCTCACATAGGGATCATGAAGATAGGACTAGAATAATTAATGCATGCACAGAGGCATCCAATCAGTCATTCTTTCTGTGCTGCATAAGTGAATGTAACAGGAAGAAACCTTAATAACTGATACATTGGGATGTCCCCTCTGCAGTGCATCTCACAGTGATTTGCAGAGTATAGATGTAGACGCAGAACCGGTTGCACTGGATGATTTTAATTGCTCTCATTTATAATTTTCCAAGAATTCACAAATAAATAGACTTTCACAGCTGTATTTCCTAAAGTTGATTCATGTTTCTTCACAGCACTATGGACAGATTCTAAATTAATGTGGCTGAGTTCAGTGTCATATTATCACTATTGAACTCAGATGCTACTGGATTTATTTCCCTGTGCACAACACTGTCAGCAGCAAACAACCTGAAGTGCTATTCCTACAATCTGACAAGTTGTGTATGTGTGAAGAAGATGTAGTTGCACCATATTCCTCTCTTGGTGTTTCTGTTGTTTCTGGGGAACACTCAGCAGCCAATATGCTGGACTAAATTGTGTTAATCAAACATTCTTTTATGATCATAAACTGCAATGTAGATTGAGATGAAAGTACATGTTTAGATAAGTTTAATCACATTCATCTGTGAGATCATCAATATGGCATATTTTTGATCAATTTTGATGTGTCATTGACACCAAAATATCAAGTGAATACCTTAAGAGTTAGAGTTTTCACTACTTATTTTTTACACAGTATCTATGAGGGGATGAAAGGTTCCATCCTCAAGTTACATTCTTTATATAGTTTAATATTAAGAAACTGAAATCAAATATATTATTTTACAAGTGTAAAACTCAGTACCGATATTATGTTATGGACTACCAGTTGACATTCCTAAAGGATTGAATTTTTGAGATGAATTATGTGATACTCACATGTCAAGATGACCACCATTGTCCTAAGTGCAAGTTCAACAAGCACTGGTCTTCGGAAGGGCCCAAAACGGCTCACTACTCCTGACCACATTATATGCAGTGCAGGGTACATCTGCAGTGCAAAAGTGAAAAGGATTCCTAGGGCAATCACCACCTTTATGCACTGTGACAGGCTGCAAATGGAAGGAGACAGGTGTCAGTATATAACTAGAATAAAAACATAGGATTTTTAGTAACACAAAGGGTAGCCACTGAAGTTAAGCACATGACAGTAAAATGAAGTATGTGAGAAAAGTAAAATTTTTTCCTCCGGTAAACACACTGCATCATTAAGACGATTCTCAGAATTCTTCAGAATACTCATTCACTGTTGCCATAACTACATCCATGAGCACAAACACATTTCCAGCAACAGATTTGTAAGAGATGTTAAACAGGTGGGAGTCAGATGGTACCAGATATCTATACTTCATATTCCTTGAGGTACCCAGTACCAAAGTATCTCTGCTATGTCCTGCAACTACATTGTTCTAATGAAAAATGATTTTTTTCCCCTTTTGCGATCCAACATCTGCTCATTTATGTTGTCATTTGGTTGTTCCAAGTAATGTGCTTAACATTTGCTAGTTATTGTTTTTGCCTCTACTTATTGTTTTGTCCTCTACTGGGTGATGGTGGTGGTAGTGACAGTAGATTTGACCACATTTACAAGGAGGTTAAACTTGTCATGATAATACAGTTTATGGAAAATAGAATATCATTCACTTAAATGGCATTTACATTATTCTTACAGATCTAATTTGACAAGTATGGTACACGTATTTGGCCATGGCCTTACAGGAGAAAGCACCCTGGCATTTGCTTGAATTAAACATGATTGGATGGGAATTAGAGACATTCTCTTCCCAGATACAAGGCCTGTCTGTTTACAATACTAAAACCCCATTCAGTTTATAAATTTGTATCACAATGTAAAAAGCAAGTTGTACAGTATTCATTCATGTCTCAGTGCCAACCACTGTACATGCTACACACACTATCAGCTGATATCAGGACTACAACCATGACATTTGGTTTCGACTTTGCGGATTGCAGCTTCTCATTTGCTTGCCTAAAAACCTGAGTTAATATCCCTCCATAATGAGTCAGATGTTGAGCTCAGAAAGAGAATATTGTGTCAATATTACCCATTGCAGGGACATGACATAAGTTTGTGGCAGAGTATATATAGTGTGAGTGTATGCTGTGAAATGACAAGTGTTTTATTATTATTATTATTTACTTGTGTTACATTTTTTACCTAGCCCCTAATCAGTGTAACCTTTCACCATAGAAAATGCATTCCTTAATTACTTTTAATTGGTGTCCAATCTGAATCTTTCTTGTCTTTGTCTTTAAGAAGAGACATATTTCCATAGTTTTACAGGTCACATTTCATAATTCAATCCTTCTAAGAAGCCTGTTACTGTAGCATCCTGTTTTGTTGTAACATGTTTACAATATATTCTGTCACCCACTACACTGACTGCTGTTGTGTTTCTAGCAAGAATCGATGAATTGATGTCTCATCCACAATAACAAATCTGCACACAGAATCAGTTAGATTGTTTCCAGTATGACTCAAATATTGCTGAAAAATTTGTTTTCTCATTTACTGCTATTTCACATGAGACAAAACCAACACCCATCCTGCACAAAACTTTCTGGCAGGTCCTGGTAAATGCAAAATGTACCTTACTCATTCTCCTGATTTTCTCATGGTGTCTTTTATTCCATATGCATTTAATTACTGATTGTTCAGTATCAAACTGTGTGTTTCATGTGTGGTTGCAGTTTTAGGGCCTCCTGCATAAGTATCATTAGCACTAGAATTACTACCATGATTGAATTTGGCCCTTGATATATCTCAGTTGATTGGGGGGGATGGAGGAGGGGGGGGGGGGGGGGGGAGACGACTCATCACTAACATTCAGAAATGTGTATGAATTTTCACTGCCAGTAAATTGACCAAAACAAATACTTTTATCACTGGATGGTACTATGATGATGAAGTATTCATTTGAACAAAACCTACACAACATTGGCTATTAAAACCAAAACTTTTCTGTACATCCAGTAAAACCTCTTTTCACATGAAGTTTGCACCATTGACATTTTGTGCAATCTATGTGCTAAAGTCCTCTGTTATGTTCGTTATCTTCCATCTGCTGCCTATAATCCTTATCCTCAAGTTTGCCTCAGTCTCCCTTGTCCTTGTCTTTGTCTTTCAGAGGGGACACAGTTCCTAGTTTTACAGGTGGCATTTCTTACTTCATCCTTCTAAAATGTCTGTACTGCAGCACCCTATTTTGTTTATGTTTCTCATACATTCTGTCAACTTCATTATTTCATTTATAATTGTATTTGGCACATGCTCCAACCACAATACTGTGCTGCTCCCTCTCACTTCATCCATTTTAAGACTTTGTAATTTTCTCTCTTGTTTTTTGCTCATTTCCCATCGAACCAAAATGCTGTACAAGCCTTGATTCTATTGGCATTGTATAATCCTGTTTCCACTCTGTTGTGAAGCAGCATACTCAGTGATGAGTGATCTCCAATGTGATATAAAATTTGAAACATGTTGCAACTTCAGATTTTCAAGTATTAATTTAAAAAACTCCACAATCAGGCACTGAGGACAGCATGATGGTGACCGGCTATCCATGTCATCCTCTGCCGTATGGTATTATCTGGATGCTGTACGAAGGCTCATGGGCATCAGTATAGTATACTGCTCTCCTAGTCATTGTCAGCTTTCCAAACGTTGGAGCTGCTACTTCATATTCAAATAGCTTCTCAGTTGGTATCATGAAGCTGAGTGGATCCTGTTCCAGCCATCCTACAGAGGAAAAATCTGTGGCAGTTACACAGGTGGAAGGTGTTCTCTTATAACCCTTTGAAAAAAGGGAAGACAGGGGAAAGGTGGGGTGTGGGGGGGGGGGGGGGGGGTGTTGGTTAAATGCTGTTACAATATCAAGTGTACCAGTTGAATCCAAGCTGGCAAGAATGCTGAATGTCCAAGTAGTGCCTCTACTACATTGTAGGAACTCTGCTAGAAAAGCTTGGTCTGATGTCCGTGAAAGCAAAAGCCATGTACTTCCTGAAAAATATCCTCATTCAGTCCACCAAACAGAGTGATAAAAACTGAGTTTCTGATACCTCAGAAGTGGTACTTCTTGGCTGAGGGAGATAACTCTGACAGAAAATTCAGGGAGTCAGAAGGTGAGAAGCACACCACCTGATCAGCACATTAATCCTCACTTACAGGGGGAAAAAGTACAAAATGGAAAATAGAGTTAATATATGTAGACTTGAAACAGCAAAGGACCATATGGTGTTCTGCTTCATGGAAGAAGAGAAGGAGCTGGTGTTGGCTGCTTCTTGACCTGTGGGCATGATCATCTATCATTAGCTGAACATCTGTACGACCAACAATGTCAACCACTCTGATGTGAGAGTGACTATTCTCACAGAGCAATGTGCAATGATATACGTAACTTACAACAAAACTATATATCTTAGTTTTAAAACTACATTGGATGTCATAAATCAAAGAAAAAAAACAAAAAGGTTACACTGATTTGAACAGATTTGCAAAAGAGTCCTTTCACTAACAGAGATACTAATTTGTAAAATACTATGTGATAAATATATTCAGTGGGCTTATGATGGAATATATAGACAAGGCTGCCCCACTGTACATGTTAGGTTGCTGATCATTGTTTATGTGGTAAGAAAAGGAACTTTCAGTACAAAAGAGCACCTTGACAGTGACCAGAATTAAAGATTTCAGAGTACTTCTATAGCCCTCAGAGACCATGGGTGTTGAAACAACTGGAGATCTGTGTGACCAACATGACAGTCATATGAAACTTCCTGGCAGATTAAAACTGTGTGCCCGACCGAGACTCGAACTCGGGACCTTTGCCTTTCGCGGGCAAGTGCTCTACCAACTGAGCTACCGAAGCACGACTCACGCTCGGTACTCACAGCTTTACTTCTGCCAGTATCCGTCTCCTACCTTCCAAACTTTACAGAAGCTCTTCTGCAGAAGAGTTCCTCTTCTCTCTTCCCTTTTATTCCCCTGCACCTCCAGTATTCTTTTCATATTTTCTTTCTTCCACTCAAACTGTTTCCAGCTTCTTATTTTTTTTCTGGATATCATTGTCAGCAGACATTTTGACTCCACAGTTGAATAAAGGTCATTTCTAGACTTGTCCATTAATTACAGTCTTTACCTATATTAAATCCATGCCTGCCCTGCTTCCTTTTTTATTCACTTAATCTTCTTTCATCAGATCACTGTCACCACCTTTTCTTCTCTCAGGAGTCTGGCAAAGAACTTCTTTGCCCTATTTACTGTCCATTTTCATGGGTACATGTCCTGCCCACCTTTATTTCATTTTCTTTTTAGTCATAGCTACATTTTCTGGTCATTTCTGTTTGTTAACTATTACTTAATTCACAATGTGCATTCTCCTTTGTTCAGTGTGCAAACTTTTTGTGTTTGCCATATTTCACTGTCACATGTCAAAACTGGTAACCAAATGTAATATATAAACTCATTATTAACTTGGTTGCTCAAACCACAGAAATATGACCAAGGTTCTTATCAAAATTTTCACATAGTGGAATCTGAGATGATAGAGTTGGATCACATGGTGGAAGACTCATCAAAAAGCACTTGTTAGTTTTCTCATCAAACCTACAATTTGAAGAATGCAGCATGGAGCTGCAACAACAATTCATTCATAAACAATGCATGCAAGCAATAGGGCTAAATGATGTTGAACTGAGAGTTCAATCTTGCCGCCAGATTATGTTAAATGCTTACATTGTGGCTGTTTGAACATTGAACAGTTACCCTAACCTTTAGTTGTTGCTACAAGGTGTAAAACTGACTAAAATGGTCTCAGGCTGTCAGCCGTATTGAGAGATTAGAATGCTACAAACTTTCGACAAAGCTCTATGTAGCCATAGTCATGTGGATTGACAGCTGATGGGCTGATAGTACGCCCTTGTGCCCTCTAGCAGCCAGGTGTGACATCGTAGGTGCTCATGGCGTAACCACATGTGGATATTTATTGATTCCACATTCGATGTACACGCTTCAGCCTTGTGATCGGTGGATCCAATGCTATGCTGAGCTGCAGGCTGCTGTCTGTATTAAGAGCATTATCAGCGACTTTTATTTTGATGGTTTCCTTAAGCACATAGTCATCGAAGCGATTAGTGTGAGCCACGGCAGAGGTTTCATCACATTTGAAAGTGTCTAATTTCTAGAGCATGCTCAGACTAAGGACATTTATTTGGGATGAATAGCTGATAAAATCCCTCACACTCCTTCCTACATTGTTCTAGAATGCACACTGTATATCTAACATAAGACTGACAGTGCTCCCAAAGTATTTTATAGATCACAGAACAAACAATGTGCTGTGTTGAACTATGTGGGAACGAGCAAGCTACCCTGAAAAACTCACTTTAGTTGAGTATGCTCTAGAAAACTGTCACTGGATCCTATGTGATGAAATCTCTGTTATGGCTCACATTAAAGCTTCTGGTATTGCATAATTAAAGAATCCATCAAAATAAAAAATCACTGACAACACCTTTAATAGAAACAGTGACCTGCAGTGCAGTGTGGCACTGGATCCAGCAAATGTGAAGTTAAAGTGTGTGCATCAAATGTAGAGCCAACATATACCAATATATGGCGATGTAATGCATACCGGTGATGTCACAGCCAGCAGCTAGAGTATCTAATGGAATACCAACAGCCCATCAGCAGTTATTTCATGTGACAATGGCCAAGGAAAGCTTTGTCATAAGATCGTGGCATCTAACCACTTGATGCAGCTGGAAGCCCAAGAGCATTTTTTCAATGTTACAGCTGCAAGACTATGGATTCTTGGAAGGTGTAAAATGTTTATGGTAATAAAAATACATGTATTCATTTCTGACCATTAGCTCTTTTATCTCAAAGTTCTCATTCTAGGCTCATGGGCTCATTTCCCATGAGCAGGATTTTTATCAAAAGGTTTCAGTCAACCTGTATTTAGGAACCTGTTGTATATTTTTCCAAAAATACTGTAGCATAGTTTTATTTATCTGCCCCCATTCCCAAATATGTACCACTTATTAAAGAACCATTCTCGACTTTCACATCTCTGTTTGTATTTTACCAAAACTTAGCACTGAAAATAAAAAAGCAAAATGAGAAATGTGTCCCTAAAATCCTGAATCATTGACAGCATGTCTGTGTTTACCACTGAAGTAAATTACCAGTGTTGTATGATGATAACGCACTTAAGATATTCGGACTACAAAATGTAAAGAAAACAAATTATGAGAAGGAAGATTACAGACAAACATTAATGCACCAATATAATCTGGAGGCCACAATGCTTGTTTGGATAACACTGCAGTACAGTGTAAGGATTGTAAAGTGCTGCAGTTGGATAGTGTTGATAATGAGCTTCATAGAATAATCAAAAAGTCCATGGTGCATTGCTAGTTTGTAGTGTCCAACAGTGTCCATGAGACACTATGGACTTGCAGTACTTCAGTAGACTGTTCAATCAACTGATATGTCAAGAGAAATTGAAGAATCACATTACATGTATCCATATGTTACAAAACTTAGTCTGTGTGATGTACAGTTGAAATGCAAAAACAAATAGTAGAAAAGCAGATTGGGTGATACATAACAATCCTGTACTGTAACAGCAAAGCTGGTTTGAAGGAGTAATGTAATTACAACATACAAAGGAAATGGTAATATTAAACATTACAGAAGTAGGTTATTTTGTGTAGAGAAGTAATTAATCATATACTGGTCAATTGATATAAGAAACGCTTGATATATTGTATACCTGGAAGGAACTTCAAATTATCTCCCGTGCATCCTGGTTTAAAACCGAATACCAGAAATAATAGTCTTCTAGCAAAAAAACACTAAATAAGTGAAGAGGTGCATTTGATGTACAGTACTTACATTTCGTCTTGTGGCAAGTTCAGGGTGACTGATCCTTTGACATCATCACCATACTGGAGATAACCCAGGAAACCAACAGCCACCAGAAGGGAGCAGACAATACTCATGCCCACATTGAGCACTCCAAGAGGCATCGAGAACTGGTGTGGCTTCTTCATCTGCATCTGCAGTGGAAGGATCTGTGAAATGGGTAGATGCTGCTTAAGAATCATTGTGATGGAAAGCTTCAAGTCCTCTATCATATGACATAATATGTCAGTGTGGTTGACACACTAACACACAACTTGGTTCATGTACACCAAATTAAAGAAACAGTATTCTGGGACATTGTCTGTACAGGATGTCTTCAGAAGTGAAAACATCTGAAATCAAAACAGAAAGTGGGAAGGCAATAAATGACCATTTCTGTCAAAATAATTTCAATGACTTGGCTACAAATAGACATATTGCCATTATGTTGGTCTCCTTTTAAAGATTAAGGCTGAATGTTTGTACCATTGTTGCTCAGGTATTGTTCAGGCATTGTGGGTTTTGGATGTCACAAACTGAACTTCTGATTTGGACCATAAAAAGCTGTCATCAACCTGAGGATTGGTTTGAACACCACAGTGGTTTAATAGGCATGGTTCTACTGAAGGTGGTATGCCCTTGCCCCCTCTGCTCCTTAAACAGATTCAACCAGGCACTTGTAGGGAGAACTACAGAGTAGGAATAAATCCAAGCAGTGGTGCATCTTGCCATTTTTCACATGAACAAACATTGCCAGAGTTCATAAAAATGATAAGAGAAAAATAACACTCCTACAACTGACCAGGTGTCATACCTGAGACCCTTTGATTGGTAGTCTGCAGCTTAGTCAATGAGCCACACATTTGGACCTTATATATTCAGAATGTTTACAAAAACATATGTTATTCCAGCCTTCTGAATGGCATGCATCAGCCAAAAATTTACTCCACTCTCTGTGGAATCTAACACTGCTGAGGTAACTCAACAAAACATGTATTCTTAAGGCCAGAGATACTTCAGTAGTTGTGTGTTTCCCTTTTGAGGGATATCCTGAACTACAGTGGAGCCAGTGTCTATGTAGATTAGGTTTGTTGTCCATGTAGATCAGGTCTCAAGAGACTTTGCATCTCAACCTGGCGATACAAGTTTCCTTGTAGAGTGGCATTAAGATCTGGGTGCCTGTTCTGATGCAAAAAAAAAAAAAAAAAAGTACCATGCTTCCATTTAAAGACAAAAAGTCGATACATGTAAGAGGTTGGTCTTTGTTTGTGCGCCACCTTGTCAGTGTTTGTGTAGATGAAAAATAATCACAAACATCTTTAAAGAGTCAAAACTTATTTGAGGCGATACAGGTGCAGGCTTAACCCCATGTATGTTAATGTAAATTATAAAAATTGGAATGACAAATTAAAAGAATATCTTAATCAGTGAAGTGGGGAAAAAGAAACAGTGTATTGAATTAAACTGTCTGAGATTTACAGATGATTTTACTGTACTACCTGAAAAATCCAGCAGATGCACAAATACAAGTCAGACTCTCGAAACAGGTTGGTGACACAGCAGGTTTAAGAATTTCTGCAGAGAGTACTAAATTTACTGCTTACAGAAAAAATGCAACTAAATTGTTACAGAAAGAAATAGGTAAAATAGAAAATCTTAAACAATTCTATTATATAGGAGAGAATCCAAGAAAATTGGTTAGACAAAAATCTTTTATAAATGAAAAGATAGAATAAAAATATTTACAATAAAAAGTACATATCATAAATTGCAAAAAGAATCAATTGGAGTATGTTAGTCAGACCTGAATGCTTGTATGCAGATCAGCGCTTGGCACTGAATTATAGGTTAGATAAACTAGAAGTGTTAGAGGGAATAATCACAAGGAAAAAAATTGTCCAATAAGGACTAGAGAAGCCTGGAAAATAAGAAACATCGAGGAAATACTTCAACATCTGAAAATAATAACAGAAACAATAAGGTAAAGAAGACTGATATCTTTTAATGTTTATACAGGATGAATGACAATAGGCTGTTAAAGAAGTTAAAGATTTAGAAGCACACAATATAAAAGCTGAAGAAGAAGCAAAAAGAGAGATTTTCAGAAGGAAAGTGTCACATTTAGAAGAGTTGCAAAGTGGAAGCAGTAAGAGAAGTGTTGGGAAGTGATCTGAAGACTGAAGGAAGAGGCACAATGAAAAGCTAAAAGAATTTTGGAGGTAAAGAGAAAGAGCCAGTGTGAAGGAATTTAAACTGCCACATGATCCCTAGCTGGCAAGATCAGCAGGGGAAAAAAGATATGCAATATTGATTCACATACCGTTATTTGTGGTCAATAACTTTTACACCCCTGCACAAACTTCCTGCCATGAACTACTCCCAGAAAAGGTGAACAAAGAAACATGTTATCAATAAACAGTGTGCACATTTAATAGGTCTCTTACCAGTCCAATTCCTTCAAAGGAATAGATGGTGGTGCCAAAGAAGAGAGGTAGTTTGGCCCAGTCAAAGATAAAGAGCTCCCTCTCTGACATGCTGGGCAGATTCAGGGAGACCCGGTAGAGGGTGGCCACAACACCAACTGCCATGAACACGTTTGCCAGGAGTGACACTGGCACCAGGAACTTAAGTGAGCGGATCCAGCAGCTCAGCAATATGGGCACAAATGCCAGCGCCATGTGGATGTGCACATCCAATGGCGTCGCATACTCGTCGACCACCTGCAGAGAGAAGAGGACGTTACAATAGGCACTGTGCTATCTAAACCTCTGAGCCATTTACAACTAGATCTTACTTAGGAAATACCATTTGCTCAATGATCAGCCATACAGATATAAGTTAACACAAAAGACCTACTTTTGAACAATTGCACAAAAAATTCCTTTCAGCTACCAAATAAATGTTAAAATGACAGATGCTGAAATACATGATAACAGAATAGAAAAAGAAAGCACCCCGTCTTCAGGCCATTTGACAGACAGAAGGCTAATGGATCTAATGAGATAAATGTGCTGTTATGATTAGCCAACACAAATTGCTTCTCCCTAGTAGCAGTTTATGATTTGTCACTTACCAATGTGGTGCACTGAGGAATCATTCTTATTTACAGAATAACTCGTTGGAATGATGAACATTATTAGAGGCCTACATTACCAATGTTATAGAATTATGGAACAACTTATGTGCTTGTGTAGTATGAATGTTTTAAAGAATGAATATCTCACCTGTTGGAAAGAACATGGATTCTGCAAAATGAATTTATGTGAAACTTGGGTTCTTCTTTTAATTCATGAGGCCTAGAGAGTTAAAAGTAATGACGCCCAGCATGATTCTGTGTTCCTTGAATCCCGGAAGATATTTGATAGTGTTTCACACTGTCTTACCGTGAACAAAATATGAACTTAAAGAGATAGTATTTTGCAGATATTCTCAATTATTTACAAGTTTTCATGTTTTTGTACTGCACCATTCTTTCCAGAATCTTTTTATCTAAAGTTCTGGCCTTTTTCTGAGGCCTTCTTCTGGAAACAGGCCACCCACTGTGGTACAATGTCAGAATTTCACAAATTCAATTTAAGGAGAATGTTTCCCATATTGATTCAGATATCATGGAAAGAATGATGTGGTACAAAATCCCAGTGATGCAGTACAAAATCCTGATAACTTTTAACTTCAAAATATAATCTTACAGAATATTGCACCATCTTGTGAATGAGTTTTAGTGAATAGAAATAATTGCTCTATTCAAGATATGAAATATATGTAAAATCTGATGGATAATGTTGGAGGCTTTCTGAGGTTGTTCATCAATGATTCTGTTGTGTACCAGAAGGCGTGACTCTAAAAGACTTGTGAAATGCAGAAAAACCTGCAGGGAGACATGCGGGGGATTGGTGTTTAGTGAAGGAAATGGCATTTGACTCAAAGCATTAATAAATCTAAAGTTTAGCACATAAATAGTTGAAACAAACCATTATTGTTTGAGTACATGAGTGCTGATCAGCAGAAATAATTATAACTGCTAAATATTTACTATTGTCGATCAGAAATGATTTAAAATGGAACAATAGAAGAGAACAATTTGTAGGTTAGTCAGGTGCAGATCTGAGATTAACTAAAAGTGTTAGAGCATGTAATTTACTCACTCAGGGGTGGATTCAAGCTTTGTGGGTTCATGGAGTAAACAGTTTTGGTACTTCAGAAACTATTTTCTAGGATAAAATGGCGTGCTGTGGATGACAAGATTTTAGAAAAAAAAAGTGTGAACATGTACCTGCTTGATGCTGTTGGCGACGAACACAAAGTAGACACAGCAGAAGCCAAGCTGGGTTATGCAGAGGAAGACATCAACAAGCCACCTGGATTAAAAACATGTCATTAGTACCTGTGCTGAGAGAAGGCTGTGCTGTGCCCACTGTATCACTAAGACTCACTTCAGTGCTGGACAGGTGCTGCACACTTTTTAACATTGCTGGCATTAGTTTAGCCAAGAGATGAAATTCGCACATTACACAAGTAACTTCCACACATTGTTTACAGTGTTACATGAACGTGCTCATATAGAAATGTCAACAACACATGGAAGTTACCTAACTTTGATGTCATATACAACAGAAATCAGTAAAATTGATATAACGTAAAGTGGGGTTACTTCGATCCACTTTTGGAGACTTTATCAAACATAATCATATAATGCATACTGGTTTTGTAAAATGAATTTTGGAAATGAGATTAGTCTATTCTGAAAGAATTTACAAAGCATATATCAACATACTAAGACACCAAAGATTTATATCTGATATTTTACAATGTTTTAATAATTGGAGCAAAGTAACCCCACAATATAAACATTATTTTAAGACAGGATAACAGCTTGAGACAATGTTACCCTCTTTAAAATTAGTTGTTATCTTACAAGATCATAGTAAATCAACATTTATGTAATTTTGGGAATGGAGGGACAAAAATAATAAAAATTCAGGGTAGTGCAACCTTTTTTTATTTGAAATGTAAAAAAGTAACAAACATGAACAAAGGTAGTGTTATTTTGTTATCAAAGAAAAGACCAGTGCTTCATTAGGTAAGATGGTGTGTCAAAATGTCATTGACTATGCCAGGAACATATTTTGCACAATTTTATCATCACCGACCAGCTCTGGCACTGGGAAAATACCTCTTTTGCTTAACCATCTTGAGGGGTTTATACCTTTGACTATATCATATCATTTATGAAAAAGTATATTTTTATTTACAGGCCACTTCCAGTTATCAAGAAATAGCATCATGATATTTATGGTTGCACCATAGTTGATAAAACTTTCAATAACACTAGGGTAATGTTTATTTTCATACAGAGTAACTACAAACACACTAATCTGCTTGCTTATTGGTTTCAGTTTCTCCCATGATTTTGATTGTCTCTTTTCCTTCTCTGTAGATGCTGCTAACACTTCATTTAATTTCTTCTATATGATTCCCCATCTTCCTCTGAACTTTCATCAAGAATTAGTTCTTCTAATGGGTCTTCAACAACAGAATAATGAAGCACTCTCAGGGTTTTCCTCTTTGTAAGTTGTTTACAATTACCAGGCAATGATTTAGAAACATTATGTGACATTTCAAGCAATTGTTCCACTTTTTATAAAATCCATGTGTTCTTTCAGATTTTCAATGCTGTAAACCGCTTATTGGTGAGATACTAGCTCCCATTTACACTTGTACCATACTCTAACAGCATTAATCTGTTATCAGTAGTCATTTTCAATGCAACAAGATTCATCCCAAGCTGAACAGGTCTAAAACAAAATAAGCTTCACAGACGCTTTTGACTGTACAGTGATATGTAACATGTTGAATACAAGTTTGTGGGTATAAGTTACTCAATAACTTATTTCCACATGTAAAAGTTTCTGGAGTGTTGACATCACAATGACAGTCATATGATAAATAATTGAAGCCCTGATGATGCTGTGCTTTGAAATGTGCGTTGGTAAAGTAAAAATCCTATCTAAAAGATGACATATTGACTTTATTATTAACATCTCCAACCTGGCTCATGATTTGATCCACATACAGATAAATAATATCTTATTAAGTGATGGTATTGTGCCATGGACAAAAATAGAACTGTGTTCTGAACCTGAAACATTTGCATGGTTAGAGCATGGATTCAAGGTGTGAGCCATCAATCAACAGTGCATTTCTGATCTGTTACACACTACTCATCACTCCATACTGCATGAGATGTGTATCTCTCAGCTCCTCACCATTCCACTTCATTGTCAACTTAGTGAACAAAAGTTTTTATTAATTGACATTGCAGAGACAATGGGCATGCAACCACAATGCATTATGAACTGTGGGTTTTGACGATAGAATTTTCTGAATATGTTGCTTTAGGATAGGGTCATTAGCTGGGATATCCCCAATCAGTTTACACAACATGTTCGCCAGCAGTATGGTCTGCTGAACTCAAAGACAACCACCTTTTTTTCACACCTAAGGAAAATCTATTTCATCATTAAGACTGATGTCTGGTGCTTACTATGAAGACAATCTTTAGCATTGATTTTTACATGTTCCTAACACTTCGTGAAAAACCTGCTTCAAATTGAGTGTACTAATCCCGGTCCAGCCATTCCGATTTAGGTGTTCTGTTTTCCTAACCATTTCATGTGAATACTGTGGTTATTCCCTCAAAAGATTCAATTTCCTACCCCCTCCTTATGCAGTTCAAAGCTGTCCATCATCCCTACTGTGATTGTGGACACGATGTTAAAGTATTATTTGGTAGTGTTGAAAGTAGGCAAGAAATCCTGCACACTGAAACACTGAGTCAAGGCATGAGTTCTGCTCAGTTGGTTAGACCGATGCCCACAAAAGACAAAGTTTGGATAGCATATTTTTAAATGTTTGAAAGTTTTGTGGTGTAAATTATGATGTGATTCTACACGTAGAAATCAGTGAGATAGGATTAATTTTGTGCCATTTGGCTCCAGATATATTTGGACTATTTTATTCATAAGAACTGACAAATAAGAAACTATATAAGTTTCTGGATAAAAGTTTAAGAGCGATTTCCTACCCCACTCCTGTTCAGGCTGGAGTTGTCCATCATTCATTTGTCTGTAATGCCTTTGTCATCTATGAGCCAAAAAGTATTTATTTTTCTGCTGCTGCCTGTCACATGTAATCATGAAAAATTTTTACTGAGTAAATGGGAGAATGCTATGAATTGTGTACCAAACCTTCTATGGTAAACATACTGATACAGCAATACATCATGCTGACATACACTACAGTCATTTCTTCAAGGAAGAGCGGTGCTAAAGTCACAGATTTCATATCACAACGTTCATATAGGAAACCTCTTAGAGGGTTGTTTCTGGATATTCAGTACCACTAAATTAACTCTTCATAATTTCTGAGGTTTAAATCCAATGAGACCAAATTTGACATTGGTCAAGGAAAGTTTCAAAGAATTTCAGTTGTGAGTGTTATGCCATATTGTTTAGCTTTTTGTCCTTGATGAACGAAACCAGATCATTACAATTTACTGTAGAAGCCTATAACTGCACGAATATAGATGTGTTTACACTACTTAGGAGAGAACGTGTATTACGGTCATAATTATATGTAGGCCTGTTGTGGCAGACAGCTACAGAATATAGCATTGTGGGATGTGGATAAATCCCAGCTTTATTGGCAAGTGGCAAGTGCTGTACCAATGAAATACTTCAAAATTATCAGTGTTTTTAATGATAAAACGCATCTGCCATTTGAAACTGAAGTAGTGATCCCCATGAAATTCCTGTAACCAATATCCATTTTAGATTGAAATTATATTGTGTAAATCTTGGAATCATCTAACATATTATTTCCGGATACTGCAGTGTTTTGTGTAATCAAATAGTAATACATATCATCTATAGCCTAACTCCTTTTACAGAATTGCATTCTGTAATTATATTCATGCATTATATATGATTAGTGAATGACATTAATGTTCATTCCTTGACTACCAGCTGCAACAAACAATCAAATGGCTTCCAATGGTAAACTGTTATCCGCTCCAAGCAAAAAAAAAAGTAAATTATCTGTGGATTGTCGTACCAACAATTACAGAATTTGAATCACTGAATTTATGTACAGTGCAATTGTACGATGAACAGAATCTACAGAATGTACAGCTTTAGTCCACAGCTTTAGTACACTTCGGAAAGTGTGTTGGAGATTTTGGATTTTAAAATGTTAGGCTTTCTAGGATATATAATATTAAGTTGTCTATTTTATCTGTTATCATGAAGTCATATATCAATAGTGTTGCTTGATGCTCAATACTACATGAAGGATGATGAATCAAATCGTAAGGTTGAATGAGTCACGTAGTAGCTGCAAACTTTGTTCTTGTTAATTTACAGAAAGAAAATAGCAATCACAGTCAAGTTTGCTGTTTTCTCCCAAGCACTTTGCATTATCACATGTGAGACCAAGACTTGCTGGATTTAAGAATGCTTTCAATCTCCTGTTTCTACAACTTGCTGCATTAAGTTTTTTTACCACCTGTTAGTTCTTACTTCTGTTAAGAGATAACAAACACTGCTTCCATTTTAGTCATGATGACAGTGTTTATTCCAATTCTGACTATTACTTCCTTGCCTTTTGGATGCCAAGTGTGTGCACTATTTGTATTGACTGGACTAATTTTGGTGGGCTTGCATACATATTTGAATCCAGATCGGGTCAAAATCTTAGCTTAACTTGTAAAACCAACATAACATATCCACAGAGAGACAACAATTTAGCCCCTCAATTTTTTAGTATTGTATCTTGGGCACAAGTCTACTTTGCCAGCCCATTATAATCTGTGTGCAATGTTTCTGCAGTATTCATAGTGAACAGATAAGAGCATAGTGAGTATTAGGGGTCTATCTTTTTGCTGATTTCTGTCACTTTCATAATGCTCTATGTTCTAGTTAGGCAAAAAGTTTTGATCTGTCTGCACATGGTTAAGGACTATGAGCTTATTTCTGGTTATGTAAATCCAATGTCATTGACTGAAATAGACAGGGAACTATCAGATCAGCACAAAATTGCAGTACTTCACAATAATTTCTCCCTTCTACATGTACACCTACATAGGTACAAGCCACTATATGGTGCGTGGCAGAGGGTACCCTGTACCAGTACCTGTCATTTCCTTCCATGTTCCACTCGCAAATAGAGGGGAGGAAAAACAACTGTCTGTATGCCTCCATATCAGCCCTAATTTCTTGTATCTTATCTTCATGATCCTTATACGCAATGCATGTTAGTGGCAGTCAGTTTCAAATGCCAGTTCTCAATAGTTTCTTGAAAAGAACACCACCTTCTCTCCAGGGATTCCCATTTGAGTTCCTGAAGCATCTCTGTAACTATACTGTACTGTGTACCCCTTCAGATCAGCTACAAATTTTACAGTCTCTATCATGATTTTATTCCTGCACATTTTAACGGAAAATTTAGCACTCTAGCAGTATATTGTGTGCTTTATATCGTTACTGGGTGTGTATATTCTGCAGGAAGTCAACAAACATTTGCAACAGTGATATCAAAATGCATTACGGTACTGGTCATTTTGTACATATATCTCTGTTGTCAAAATAGACCTTATGTAGCAGCCAGAAGTGCGGGCAATCTTTCTGAAAACTCAGTACTTATTGTTCTGTTGAGAGAAGTACCATTTTATATTTAGAGCACATGTCTTTGACACTGAGTGGCAACATAAATGCTGGTACACATTTCATTGGTTTATATACAAAATGTAAAACTGAATTTCGCTTTGGTCAGGAAGCAGGTAGATTTACACATTTTAATATCAATTTATACATAAGTGGTACTTGAGTAGTTCATTCGTACTTTTTATAGTTAGTAGCGGCATGTCTGAACAAACGAAGTCAACTTTGTGGAAGGTGCGTCTGCTTTGTGTGGGACACTTGATTTTACGAATTACACGTATTTTAAGATTTGGCTGATATAGTGGGTATACAGTTTACCGACTTCTGCTGCACTCTCGGCATCGTTTCCACAACGAAATGTTTGGATGAAATATAAGTGAAATAAATTTTCCGATCAGCGTGTTAGTGTCCGATCTCACTAGAATTTTGAAATGGTACAGCAGAACTGTCGCTAATTTTTGTACTAATTTCGAAATAGTTAATTTTGTTCTTCTCCAGAAACCTGAAATACCCGATATACTGAACGCTTGTTGAAGCAGAATCGAAAAGTATTTTCTTTTGCCTTCTAGCACACTTCGCGTCGGCAATGTTGCAGTTAGGCAAGATACGAAGTGTATAGGTCTAATGGTTCCTTTCCTGTAATTTCCGTTCAGCAAGCAGGCTTGATTAAAGAAAAAGCAGTTCACACAGAAAACGTAATTACAGTTTTTTCCTCGTCGCTATGACGAAAAATGCAGTCCGTTTTCCATCGCTGAGATATAATATGTTTCTTCCTTAATATTAATTTTCTCTCAACTGAGCTAATATGCAAGTCTTTTTTCATAAGGTTTCGAATCAACTGGGGAAAAAATTAATGATAATGTGTTGTTTTAAAAGAGCAGTATCTATGGGCCGTCGTGGAGCGCGCCTTCTCAGTATCTTTGGTAACAAAAGACTCGGCGGGCGAACCTCAGGCGGCCGAGGCGCTCGCTCGCCTCACGCGGAGGGAAAACCAATAATAACAATAATAATAATAACACGAACACTGACAAACAGAATTAAATTCTTCTGAAAGAATATTAACTACATTAAATAACAGTCTATTAAAGGCGTAGTGAAGTTACCCGTGACTGCGCCATCGGCGGGGGCACCAACTCTACGTGTCAACAAGTTGCGTCATTGCAAGTGTGAAGACATCTAGTCGGCACAGAGAGATTGATGCAGTTTGACGCCCAATTTGGATGGAGATCACTAGCTGATATTCAAAGCACTTACAGTGCAGCCTCTGAAATTAGGCCTACTGGTGCGTAAGCGGATGGGTTATTGCTATTATGTCTTCGGTAAAACTCTAGTTATCGGTAATCTACTATTGCTAAGGCGGAAGTACCTGCCTGGACGAAAAATGAAACGACAAAGATCAGTTTCTAAGGAACTATTTGAGATGGCGTCTTAGTGCGCTACTACTTTTCGATCTTGAACAGCGTCATTACTGTCTGATGTAATAAGGAACAAAATCCAATAATTAATCGCCAGTGGACGAACAGTTCACTACGGATGTGCAAATGCGGTCCACCGCAAAATGCCTCGTTCGAGGTATGGCAACAAAGAAATGAGGCTGATTCTGCAGATTCATAATTTATCAAATGTGTCCATACATCATTTTGAGTCCACACACTCGTACATCCGTTTTTTTTTTTTTTTTTTTTTTTTTTTTTTTTTTTTTTTTTTACAGCATTCCTGTATGTATAGTTTCCTGTGGCAATGAAGTTATGGTGTAATGCACAGTTGATGGCAAAGTCATTACACAGGTGGTTCACGAGTTCTTAATGGGAAAGGTTGGGAAAGGGAATTGGTCATGTGCTTTCCAAAGGCACCGTCCTAGCATTTGCCGTAAGTGATTTAGGGAAACTACGGTAAATCTAAATCTGAATAGTTAATCACTCTATTTGAGAATGTGGATGAAGTTATCTTATTAAACGTTATCATTAAGGCACTCCCTTCATTGAATACTAATGTAATATTAGAAGAATTCTAGGAAAGTGAAGCACATATGTACAGCAAATGCATGCAAGACGCTAGTGCGACCATTTCTAGAGTTTTGTTCCGGGTTTGGGAGGCCTTATCAAGTAGGCTTGACAAGAGACATTGAATGAATTCAGAGACGCGCTGATCTTCTCAGAGCTGAAACAAAAGTGTAACAGAAATGCATGAAGGACTTCAATTGGTATTTATGGAAGAAAAGTGATTTGGTTCCCGTGAAATCGTTTCTCATGACATCTTGTTGAGTAAACGTAGAGAATCTGTATTCGAAGAACACTGCGCGACAGTTCTGCCACCAGCATCATAAATCTCTCATAAAGCTCATGGAAATAAGAGAGATTAGAGCGAGTAAAGAGGCATACGAACAGTCATTTTTCCCTCGCTCATTATGCGATGCGAATGGAATAGGACAGAGGAAGGCAGTATTGGTTCAGTGGCTTGCGAGGTATAGATGTAGTTGCAGATGTAATTGATCAATTAATACTTAATCCCTCAGGTTCTAGACAATATGGAAGGCTTTTTTTTCTATGTAAGTTTGGGTGCCGAGGTTCTTTGTATTTGTAACGAATTCGGCTTCTGATTGCAAGACCTACTGCGTTTTTTAAAGCTATATGGACCCTCTCTACCTCATGGCATAAAGGACTTCATAAAAAAGCAGCAATGGACTGATTGTATTTGCAATTGTAGGAAGTGTGTGTAGCTCTTAGAGATCGTTTGGTGCTCCACTTCTCCATTCCACGTTCCGGAAAAAAAAAAAAAAGAAGAAGAAGAAGACTAGCACTGAGATGTGGGATCTAAATATTTTGTAATACTTACCTAATGTTCCCCGACAGTTGAATTAGAGCTTGCAGCATGAGACTCATGGTAATAAGGTTAGTGTCGTTTAATTTAGTTCGGCAAGATTACTCACCCGTTTTGTGTAATCAGGGAATGCTTATGTCATGTAGCTCTCCACTAACAAAATACACGATGCCGTCAGCTCGTCGCGCCACATGGCTACAACTTTTTTCGGAACAGTCACAACAGACATTAAGAAGAGCCAAGGAAGAGACAACATGTTCTGAAGCACACACTCGCCAACTTTCCGTTGCACTGCATTGCTGTTACGTAGCTTTCTTGCGTCAATGCAAAAATGAACTAAAATCTGATCGAGGACATTATAGTAAGATTTCGCAAACATCGGGCATACTAGCTATTACAGTCACGTAAATGGCTCATATCACTGTTTCTAGGTTACACTTTTAAACATGGAGTTTCTCAAAAGAGATTATTAATAAAGATTGTGGCGACGACTATTTCTTACACTTATCCGTGTGGGCTGTACGACGACCGATGTACAAAGTTTCAGAAACTTTATCACACGCAGAGAATCTGATGCTTCATGTGAGAAAAGCAAATTCTTCGCAGACACATGCAGGAATACATTCTGTAGGACGTAGCAGTAGACTTATATAGCTATATCAGATGGAGCGTATAGGAGGAACTGCCTGTGACTTGAATTTTTACAAGTACTTATCCATTATCCACTTCGTAACAGCGATTTTTTCTGAGCGCATACTGAAGGAGGTATTTGTTTCTCAGAGTAATGTTCTGGCGACAGAAAGGGCATCCGGCCATCCCTTAAATTAACCATGCGAAATTCACTAATAACCATGCCGATCCTGCGCTGATGCGGGACACAGGCACAAGAAAACAAGAAAATTCCGAGATATAAGACCCAGACGGCGCTCTGATGAACTATGGGTGGATGACATTAGAAAACATGCAAGACAAACATGGATGCATGTAGATGAAGACCGCCAGTGCACATCCAAGTTTTGAGATGGCCTTTGTCCGACAGCAGTTGACAAATGTCTGGTGATGTCACTTATCATTTGTGCAGTTAACTTTCTCAGCGCCCCCTTTGTGAGTCTAAGTAATTCGCTTAATGTCACCGATACAAGCTTTTGTGTTCAAAGAGGGATGCAATAACTGAAAAATAAATCTGAGGATTAAGGAAAATAACAAGTGGTTGGTCGCAAACTGCACAACCTTGTATTCAATATGTGGAAACACACTGTCATGCTAAAGTAACTGCCGACCTTGTCCTAGAATCATGTTCTCAACTTTCCATGTTGGGAAGACTTGTGAGTCATACCAACCTTAGATATTCTGACCAACCGTTTCAATGGACGCCGGTCCGTCATGTTTCACCGCGCACCTGATTATCCGTTCCTTTGCTTTACAAATTATTCGCCGCGCTATTCGACAGTTATTACGGTAGTTTCACGTTTCTGCCTGAACGATGTTACAAGTGGGACGATTTTCCAAATCTGGATAATAAATCACCATTTAAAAAACGGTACCATCTCTCCATTTGACAAGAAATGTAAAGTCTAACAAAAACGATTCCTTATATACCGCCTACAGCTGTTTATCGATATCCAGCTTCCAAAATCCCCACATAATGCTGTATGGTTTCTTGGTGAGTCGCATCTACGACTGTTTCCGGTTGCCAAACGTTGAAGTAACCAGTTCAGCACATATTTTCACAGACTTGTGACATCTTTCATGTTCAAAAATTAGGTATCGCGTCTTCATATCAAATATGGAATCAGAAAAAAAATGTACAAGTTCAATGGTTCAAATGACTCTGACCACTATGGGACTTAACTTCTGAGGTCATCAGTCCCCTAGAACTTAGAACTACTTAAACCTAACTAACCTAAGGACATCACACACATCCATGCCCGAGGCAGGATTCGAACCTGCGACCGTAGCGATTCCAGACTGTAGATCCTAGAACCGCTCGGCCACCCCAGCCGGCAAAGGACGAGTGCTAGGACGACTTACGCTCTTAACGTTTATAGATAGTTCATTTATAGGGTTTGACGAATGAGTCTGTGGGTATCAAACTGTGTGTCATAAATGGCCTTATCTTTTAATTGCATTGACTTACAAGCTTATATTTTTCGCACCGCCAAGGGGCCGTAGACGTTAGTATTTGACACAAATTTCAACTTGATA
This sequence comes from Schistocerca gregaria, assembly GCF_023897955.1. Lineage (NCBI taxonomy): Eukaryota > Metazoa > Arthropoda > Insecta > Orthoptera > Acrididae > Schistocerca > Schistocerca gregaria. The sequence goes on along the minus strand of NC_064923.1, from coordinate 707,861,115 downwards.
CCTCTACCCGCTCCTGAGAAAAAAGGGTCTTAGCAGACGGACAGCAAAGTGATCCAATACTGAGGTACAGAACCCTAAAAATGCCATCAAATCAGTCACAACATAGGAACATAGCATAAACCGCTGTATGATAATACTACAATGAGATAAGAGTGGCGAACGGGGGTCTTTACCCCTACTTGAAACTGAACAAGGTTACTGTCGAAGTGAGCACGAAATTTTTTCGAAAGATTGATATCGTAAACGACTAAGAGAAGCAGTTTCAGCATTCAGTGCTAAGAGGACAAGTTTAGACTACAAATCCAAATACCTGGGGGATTGAAATCTAAGACTGCCCCACATTTTTTTCTGTTACATTTCAGTTCTTTCATCACCATGGTTCATACTATTATATACTGCCGTATATCTTGTAACTGTCACCAAGAAACTGTGAAATTTTTAAGGAACAACAATAGGCTAGTGCTAAGTCATCCTAGGAAATCTCGTTTCTTGGCAACATCAGAAATGGAACGCAGCACTCCCGTCCAAACCTTCTCCACAGAAGATAAAATGAGGAGGAATGTCATAGGTCAGTCTGCTGTTGGCATTTGTGAGCATTAGATCAAAAGAAGAAGGCTAGACAAAGATTCATGAAGGGTAATTATGGGGAAAACACGGAAAACTCTAATCGCAATGTACGGTTACTTGAAATCATGAATTCTAGTTGTTATCAGTTCAATTTCTCAGTATGACTAGGAGATGGAATGCTACGCCATAGTGGACAGATGATAGTGAAATATTTGAGGAAACATACCGATGTTCTCAGTACTACTCTCCCACTTACGTTAGAGACGTACAGTCTGTTGCCACAAACGAGTCTCTTCTTAACCTCCTAAGAGCCTCTTAGCGATAGTTTTTAGAAACTGACTTGAAGTATCTTGAATGCGACGCTGACACAAAAACAGAGCAGCTGATAATACGTGACAAAATTATAAGCAGACGACATCTGAAGTATCCGTACGCGAGACAACAAGCGCAAACACGAGAAGCAGAGCTACCTCGCGTGCGAACGATTTTAGATGGAATCAGGTTTTTGCTCCGCGGACTTCATAGGAAACATCGAGAGAAAAGTGAAGTCTACGGCAGACCAACTTCTGAAAATTTTAAAATGAGACATAATGATTTTGAATTGTACGTCTTCCGAATGATGGGGTTTTCAAGCCATCTGATGCGACTTGTCACCCACTTGAGAGTATTAATCTGACCCAATAAAAATGCCAAGTGATGAGGCTGCCAAGCGTAGGATTTTTCTTGGCATTCTCAAAAATTTACGTGTAAAACGCAATATAAAACTATTTTAAAGAGATAATTTTGTTTCAGCTTGGCAAAGCAGGGACTTCAGCACCAAAGGCTTCCGCCGAATTGATCAGAGAATGCAGTGACGGTTGGGGATAAACAAGCCTATTACAGCTAACAAATATGAGAAAAAAATTATCGAGTCAGACTCAGGTGTTGCCCATAGCAGACAACAGGATTAGCAACTGCTTTGGCTCTTATATTGGTGTAGATAATGCGGTGCGTTCGACCTAGAAAAGAACGACTGACCACGAGTCTTTTATATTTGGGATCAGATCGCAATTCAGAGCTTTACTTGGAGGGATGGCCGTAAACTTTATTACAGTAACAACCAGTTAAAAGTGGAAGTTGCAGATGAAATTGTCACAGTTGTTTTTTCCTCTCGTCACCACAGTAGACTGGAGCGGCAGGGAAAAGACGGTGCTAATGTTAGCGTGTTGAAGCGGATTGTGAGACGTTGTCGGACCTTACCTTGCGAAGCGGGCGTACTTCCGCAAACGCAGCGGGCCAGCCTGGAAGCACAACTCCACAGTCTCGGCGAAGGCAGGCTGCCGGGGCAGCTTCATGCGTTCTCCCATCTCTCGCGACGCGGTCATCTGCAAACAAACAAATGAAATACGTCAGCTCAAGGATCGGCGTTTATTAAAATCGCTTGGAAATATACTAGAGCGATTAAAGCAATACGAGAACAAAAGCTGCTTCAGTACTGCATGAGAAAAGTGCATATGTACGAGAAATTCCTTTACTGAGGCACGTACCGAGAATACATTTTTGGATCCATCATACCGAGCGCGGTCGTGTTGTGTGCAAGACGCTTCTGCATCTAAATTAAAACCCTCGGCCGGCAAAAAGATAGAGATTTCTACCAATCACACTATTTTTTCTAAGCCTTTACAAACTTCACAAAATTTAGCGATCGTGACTTCTTGGTTCAAAATTTTAGGCAATATTTACAACACTTCCCGTTATCCGATTAAACACCGAGTTTCTAACATTAATGGGAAAGCGATGCGGTGTGTTTATCTCCGTACAGTCCTGGCAGAATTGGATTGCCACAGACTAACATTCAAATCGGCGGTGGTCTGACTTGCAGTAGACAGTTGATCGCCCCGTGGAGATGACGTGAAGTCCGTCCATGAAACACGTGTGGTCGTCCTGTGCGGTGGTTTACGTCTGCGGAAACGTTGTCTCTGCGATACTGAAAATCCACGTTAGACACTGCCGACCTCGGAAGCCGAAATTCTCGTGTAATCCTGAATAACCACCTTTTGCACCGGGAAACGCTGCGAGACGCGCAGGAAGAGAGTCATTGTGGTTTTGAAAGAAACTGATAGGGATATGGAGCCATGCAGACTTCAGTGCGCTAGATTTCTTGTTTGAGAATCCGTTGTGCGAACAGCTCGATCGAGTAGATTCGTGACTGGCTTTAAATACCGGAAGGTTGGTTCAAAAATGTGTGTATTCCTATGGGACCAAACTGCTGAGGTCGTCGGTCCCTAGACTTGCACACTACGTAAACTAACTTATGCCAAGAACACGACATAATCCATGCCCCGAGGGAGGACTCGAACCTCCGGCGGGAGGGCCGTGCAATCCGTGACGTGGCGCCTCAAATAGCGCGCGGCGGAGTTTGGTGGCCGGAGAAGTGCGGTGTACTCATTCTGGTGCTCTTCGAACTACGCACGTATATTGCGAGCTGTGTGACACGTTGCATTGTCCGGCTGGTAGATGCCCTCTTGCCGAAGAAAAACAAGTTGCAAGCAGGAGTGGACATGGTCCCCAAGGATAGATGCTTACTTGTGTTGATCCATGTGCTACATTTCCATCTACATACATACTCCGCAATCCACCATGCGGTGCGTGGCGGAGGGTACCTCGTACCACAACTAGCAACTTCTCTCCTTGTTCCACTCCCAAACATAACGAGGGAAAAATGACTGCCTATATGTCTCTGTACGAGGCTCTCTTATCTTGTCTTTGTGGTCTTTCCGCGAAATGTAAGTTGGCGGCAGTAAAATTGTACTGCAGTCAGTCTCAAATGCTGGTTCTCTAAATTTCCTCTGTAGCGATTCACGAAAAGAACGCCTCCTTTCCTCTAGAGTATCTCACCCGAGTTCCTGAAGCATTTCCGCAACATTCGCGTGATGATCAAACCTACCAGTAACAAATCTAGCAGCCCGCCTCTGAACTGCTTCCATGTCCTCCCTCAATCCGACCTGATAGGGATCCCAAACGCTCTAGCAGTACTCAAGAATAGGACGTATTAGTGTTTTATAAGCGGTCTCCTTTACAGATGAACCACATCTTCCCAAAATTCTACCAATGAACCGAAGACGACTATCCGCCTTCCTCACAACTGTCATCACATGCTTGTCCCACTTCATATCGTTCTGCAATGTTATGCCCAAATATTTAATCGACGTGACTGTGTCAAGCTCTACACTATTAATGGAGTATTCAAACACTACTGGATTCTTCTTCCTATCAATCTGCATTAATTTACATTTATCTATATTTAGAGTTAGCTGCCATTCTTTACACTAATCACAAATCCTGTCCAAGTCATCTTGTATTCTCCTACAGTCACTCAACGACGGCACCTTCCCGTACGCCACAGCATCATCAGCAAACAGCCGCACATTGCTATCCACCCTATCCAAAAGATCATTTATGTAGATAGAAAACAACAGCGGACCTACCACACTTCCCTGGGGTACTCCAGATGATACCCTCACCTCCGATGAACACTCACCATCGAGGTCAACGTACTGGGTTCTGTTACTTTAGAAGTCTCCGAGCCACTCACCTTTCGGAATTACGAGATCACCCAGAGAATGCCACGAAATATTCCCCAGACTATAACACTCCATTCTCAGGGCTGGACCCTTTTCTTTCAGACGTTTCACACCGTACACACTAACGGCCATCTGTTCGATGGAGTATAAAACGTGATTCATCTGAAAAGGCCACCCATCGCCGCTCAGTGGACGTCATTTGCGGTATTGGCGCGTGAAATCCAGCCTTCGTCGCCGATGAACAGCAGTCAACGTGGGTGGATGAACCATGCGACTGCTACGAAGGCCCATACGAAGCAACGTTCGCTGAGCTTTTGGTTCATGTGGACAGTCAGTTGCTCAGGCGTTACCCGTCTATTCGTTCGTGCACATCCCCGCAGCCGTTGTTCACCCCTGCCGTCTACGGTCTGCGTGGTGTACCGCAGCTGCTTCGGTATCGGTTTTGGATTGCGCCATTTTGTCATGCACGGTATACTTAACCACGGCGGCATGCGAACTGTTTACAAACTTCGCCGTTTCTGAGATGCTTCCACCCTCGACTCTAAAGCCAGTGATCACGCCTTTTTCGATGTCAGATCAATCGCTCCGTTCCCTTATTACAACACGACTACACTGTTTCCTCGTCTCACCGATACGTTTTATGTGCCCTCCACTGCTAGTGCTGCCACCTGTCGTCTGAAAGTGTTATTGCACGTTGACACCGAACACAGGCGGTGGTCACATTAATGTGGCTGGACCATTACGACATATGCGTCTTGCGTCTATTATCACCACACGTTCAAAGACTGTGTACTCGCGACGTAGTGACATGTTCACTACATGTGTATACGACGCATGTTACTCTGATACCGTGTCTATACTCGCATCATACCCTACATCTAGTCGAAATATGCGGGTGTCATATGCGCATACACGACGCATCTTTACAAGGGACAACCCTTCCGTTGACCTTTGGCCATATTTACTTCGTACACATTTATGAAGTTGATGTCAGTGCAGTATTACACTCACACAGAAATTTAAAACTGTAATATTTCCTGGCCCAATTTTATTCAAAGTCGATGTCTGTTTCCACAGCGCCGTATCACGAAGTTCTGAGCATTTGAAAATAAAAACTCATTTTCTACATCTACATGGATACTGTGCAAATCACATTTAAGTGCCTGGCCGAGGGTTCATCGAACCATCTTCATAATTCTCTATTATTCCAATCTCGGCCGGCCGGTTTGGCCGAGCGGCTCTAGGCGCTACAGTTGGAGCCGTGCGACCGTTACGGTCGCACGTTCGAATCCTACCTAGGGCATGGATGTGTGTGCTGTCCATAGGTTAGTTAGGTTTAAGCAGTTCTACGTTCTGGGGGACTGATGACCTCCGATGTTAAGTACCATAGTACTCAGATTCCAATCTCGTACAGCGCGCGGGAAGGATGAGCACCTATATTTTTCCATACGAGCTCTCATTTCCCTTATATTATCTTGGTGATCGTTCCTCCCTAGGTAAGTCGGTGTCAGCAAAATATTTTCGCATTCGGAGGAGAAAGTTGATGATTGGAATTTCGTGAGAAGATTCCGTCGTTCTTTTAATGATGTCCATCCCAAATCCTGTATCATTTCTGTGATACTCTCTCCCATATTTCGCGATGTTTTTAAAAATGTCACTGACACGAATTGTCGCAGGTCGTAGACTTTAAAAACCGCGTTTCCACGATCTAAGAGTACAGTACTCGATGCGATAATAAACAAATGAGCGGCGTGATGCAGCTTTTTATTCCAAAGGGCTCGTATTGGAGAGGAGATGGTTTCAGATGTCCATGTGGCCAGATTGATCTAAATTTTCAGTGGTTTCTCTAAATGGCAAAAGCGGTGTTTGTTGTTCAACAAGACCACTGTTAGATTCTCTTCTCATACCTACGCAATCTGAGTTTGTGCTCAAATCCAAATATTTCGGTTTTGATGGGATTCTTATCTTTTCTTTGACAACAGATCTGCTAGGTGTAACAATAATGAGACATCCACGGCCACTCCTTGACTATTACCTGTTCGTCCCCGTCGAACCTGGGTACTTTTGTACCAACGTCTGAAAGGCTTTCCTTAGACCAAAGGGGCGAAATATACCAGCAATGATCAGGGAGAGACTCTTAGAAGTTGCCGCGGCAAGTACACACAAACTCCGGCTGTGGGCTTGACTCCAGCCGCCATGGACAGTGGAAGAAGAATAATTGTCAACATTAGCTACTCGACTTGGCCAAACGTCAGAAAAACCGCTAAACGACCGTCAACCCAAATGGCAACACGTCGGGCCAGCTGCGTATTGAAACACTGTTTAAGGGCTCAGAGCTTGGATCGGCTACTTACCAGTATGTGCTGACTGTGGACGCAGATGAAACCCAGGACGATGGTGCCAATTGTTCCCAAGACCAGACCAGCGTTCTTAAAAGCGTCACCCATGGCGAACATTCCTGAACCGATCTCGCCCTTGAGAAGATGGATCAAAGACTCCAGGTACCTGCACATATCCAATGCACCCGCATTAACCCTTTCTGGCACTTAAACTAACACGTCTGGATCTGAAAGAAATGGTTAGGAGAACACAAGACAAGAAACAATGCCAATAAAAGAGCAATGCCTTTGACTGTTACAGATTATTGTGGGTGGAAAAAATTCTTATGGAAATCAAATAATGTCTTCACAAGGAAGATCATGCGTGCAGCGATAGTAGACAATTATTGTAGCAAAGTACTGAAGGAGAACAGTGACACGAAATGTACATTTTTGTCTGACATTTAGCATGCAGATACAAAGAAGAAAAATCATTTCGTTTAGAGTCAATGTCCACATTTTTCGATATTCTTGTTTCAGATTGTGATATATACCTATCACTAGTGTAGTGTTTGCCTGTCAGTAGCTTTTGAGGTTTTGTAGAAAGCACTGCAGTGAATACTTCCAGTGTTTACTATTTGTTACTCATTCTGTGTGAACAGAGACATTAACAAATAAATAGTTTCCGTCTGTTTCAACTAATGTAATATTTTACTTGTTCCCAACAGCGACGGATATATACATTATTCGTACGCGTAGTGCAGAGAAAAATATTCTTAAGTGGCCCACAGATGATCCAAAATATTCTGCAGTTACGACATGCGACGTTATCGATGCTTCCCCCAAACATTTCAGTGATCTCTGAATTTCGTTCACTATAATATTTGCGATTATTGTAGAAGGTAAGACTCTCATTGAAAAAGTGCACAGAGATAATAACAGTTCTGATGTTATTTTTGCATGATTCTGCGATTTTATATGCTGACTTTACTTGTACAAATCCCTCGCTTTCCTTCTCTGATCGGTTCTACTTTTCGTTTCTAATCGGCATGTCATCAGCAGCACGTTTTCTGTGTGTCTCATAAAATCATCAAAGCGTAACAGTGACATTACTAACCTACCTCTGCTCTGCAATACACAATTAAGTGCCTTACAGAGGGTTCATCTAACCACCTTCAAGCTATTTGTCTACCGTTCCACTCTCGAACGTGGCGCAGAAGAAATGAGCACTTAAATATTTCTGTACGAGCTGGTCTTTGGCAACGACAACTTATATTCTTCCGTTAATCGCCAGACTCTGGCAAGGAAATATACACAGATGAGCTAAAACATTACGACCAATGCCCACAGCGAGACTGATGCCACTTGATGGCGTTGCAAGCACATCGAATAGATACAGATAGCATATTTGTGGAGCAGAAACGCAGGGAGAAACAATGTAGAGACAATACGGGCCACAAATGGGGAAATCCAGTGACATAAGCGTCTATGACAAAGGGCAGGATGTTTGACCCGGCGCCTAGGAACAAGCATCACGAAAACGGCGAAACTGGTCGGTTGCTTGCGTGCTGCTGTCTTGAGTATCTGTGGAAAGTGGTCGGAAGACCGTGAAACCGCGAGTAGGAGACAAGCTGTCGGGCGTCGACACTTCATCACAGGTGACCTGCCTGCTCGTAAGACAGGATAGGTGGTGATCTGTGGCTAATCTGACGACATAGTGCAAATGCTGGTTCAGAGGCACAAGCGTTTTGCAGCACGCTGTTCAGCTCACACCGTTGAAGTGGGTCTCCACAGCAGGCGACATCTACAGTATATGTTCCCATACTGACTCAACAACATCGCCAATTGATTGTAGTGGGCACCGGATCACGGAGATTGAACCTTCGATCAATGGAAACGTGTCGCCCAGTCGGATGAACCACGTTTGTTGTTACATCAGGTCGTGTCCGGATAAGCCGCCATTCAAGCGAACGGTTACTCAAAACGTGCACCGCTCCACGAAAGCAGGCTGTTAGGGACAGTGCTGTACTATGGGGGACAGCCACGTGGCCTTCCGTAGGATCTGTGTAGTAATCGAAGAAACCAGATACCTATGGACTACGTGAACTTTATTGAGGACCACTTTATCTCTTCACGCTTGATCCCCCACACCGGTGGCATCTTCCAGCAGGATAACATGTCATAAGGTCAGAATCGTGCTACTGTGGTTTGAGGAGCATGATAGTGAACTCATGTTTATATCTTGGCCACTAGATTCGCCTGAACGGATGGTACAAAACTAAAACACCATCGGGTTTCAACTCCGTGCCCCCAAATCAAAGGTGTGTAATTTACGAGAATAACGCGACCTGTGCATAGATATCTGATGCTACATACCCCTGAAAACCTACAGTTGAATTATGTGTAGCAAAAAATGCTTTTAATATTTCTCATACACGTAATACAACTGCTCCTTCAGTGTGAAACTATTTTAACAACTACTAGAAAACTGTCTTTCGTTCTCGGTATGTTTCGAACATAAGAAATTAAATCACAATTTGTTTAGATTGAGTAAGCACATTCATTACCTTCAGATGTCATACGATCGATACATCATCTGCTTGAACTATGATTTTGTATTGCCGCTGCGAGACAAATAATTTTCTTCTAGAAACGTTGAGCGACAGCAGTTGTGTTTCCCCCCTTTCCTGCAATTTATCTTCGACCCTTTTTTTCTTTATGGGGGTATTGCTCAGTTTTTTTGGTATTTTTCCCTCATTTCTGTTAGCGTTTCGGGGATTTTATTCTTTTGTGTAAATATTTCTCATGCTGTGTACGCGCGGCAGTGACTCAGACCTACCGGTCCATTCAGAAGTTGGGTCGAAAGTGAACAAGCGTATCGCTTATTGTCATATGCTGAACGGGTCAACGTATCTGCAAAACGGAAAACTCTTCATAACTTTCACTATGATTTGCGAATTATGTCAGAAAAATATACAGCATATCATTCACGAAGTCAATAATAATAAGTGATAGGCAATTTTGCATAATATATTTGGTTATCTGTGAGCCGCTTTCCTACACATCTTCTCTGCACCAGAACAACTGTGCTTCCATTGCAACTTTTGTTTGGTGTAATGCTGAACTATGCAGATCAGGCTGATGTCATACTGTGTCCTTTTTGCTACTGTCAACGTTTGTTTGTTGTTTGTTTCTTTATTTGTGCGTGTATGTGTGCGTGTGTGTGTGTGTGTGCGTGTGTGTGTGTGTGTGTGTGTGTGTGTGTGTGTGTGTGTGTAACGATTAGCATCCAGAAGTCATATCAGAATAATACTGCAACCGCACAGTTGTGAGAACCATGAATCGTTTCAGTTAGTTCAAGGTCTCTGGCCGTTAGAAGAGTGTGAATATATTTTTTGTAGGGTGCTATCTAGGAAAGAACCGTGACAAAACGACATCGACTAACAAGCTTTAAGAGGGAGTGTTCATGATAGAGCAAAGCCTTTGAGGTTTGTCTGAGACTACCAGAATGAAACACTGGCACACCATCACATTAAACTTTATTGTAACAGCGGAACAGTTAGACATAACCTCATATGGGAGGCGAAAGCTTAGGTGGCCGGAGAGCGGGACGTGTTTTGTGACGTCATAACGTGGAATTTCACGTTGCGAAACATCCAAACGTGCGAACTACGCGTTAAGTCCTGTCCGGCGCTGACGAAATGTGCTTACAGAGGGGCAGCGTCCCTTCGTATTTCGGTAACGTGCTATGAAGTGTGAACCAATGCAGTGCAAGATCTCCGTCTACGCTGAGCAAACGCTACACTGAAATACAGCCTTAACCGAAGCTAAAGTGTCATATTCGATGGTTTTGTATTAGGAACTTTGAACTATAAAGATATGTCATTTTAAAGCATTGAGTACTTTAAAGATATATTTGAAAACAATGGGTCACTTGTGATACGATTCGTAATAATAAATTGGCAGAAAATGTACTTCTTGTTAAAACTGCTCCCATACCTCTATAAGAGCAATGTATACGACGGTAATATAAACGTTTCCGGAAGTTTAATCTTTCTTACTTTGGAGATATGTAGCTGACTACTGCCGGTGGAGATAATTGCATTCGCAGATCTAGGTGGCTAACGTCTCATGTTATCATTTGCGAGCGCTCACCAGCTGCATTGAAAACCACGTCCACGTTCAAGTTCACGACTACGTTCGTTTTCACGTCTCAAATGAGGATGGCTTTACTGGTCTCTGGCCTAAAGACCATCCACGCGCGATTCTAGTATCTTCTGTCTAGTATCAGTAATTAATTCATTCTAAGGTCTTTCTACAATGATTTATCAGCTCCATACAAGAAAAAACGTTGTATAAACAGACATAAAAATATACGGACTTGTGTTTCTTTAATAAGAAGAGGAGAAGTGGGTCGGCTGTGGCCTTGCTAAAGAAATTATGACTCCATTTTCCTAAAGTGATTTAGGAAAATCTAAAAGTCAGGATTATCCTCCACCCTCCGAACTTGAGATCGTTGTTGTAACGAAAGCACTACTCGTTCGCTTATGCCGAAAGTACAGGTCTCTTATGTTTGTGCATACAGATAGGCAGTTATTGAACTACCGCGTCATAACTTCTGAACGGTTTGCGTTAGGACGATCAAAATGTACGGCTGGCCGAGGGACATGATGGGAATTAATATGTGCATGTGTGATTTGGTTCAGCGATGAAGGCAACTTTCATTTGTAAGGGTTCTTCAATAAGCAAAACTGGCGCATTTGGGGGACTGAGAATAGATATTTCGCGACCGAGAAGTATCTTCACGCTAAACGGGTGACTGTGTGGCGTGAAATGTCCCGTCACTGAATAATCGGTGCGATATTCCTTGATGGCCTTGTGACTACCGAACAGTGAGTGAAGGTTTTGGAAGTTAATTTCATCCCCATCACCCAAAGTGACCCTGATTTCGACAAGATGCGGTTCATGCAAGGCGGAACAGGAGAGTGTTTGAAGCAGGAGAGAGTTTGATGTCTTGGTGGAGGACTTTGCGGACAGCATGGCTCTGGGGTACCCAGAGACCACTGGCATTGTGCTCGATTGGCCGCGTTATTCTCCAGATCTGGACACTTGCGACTTCTTTTTTTGGGACTATACTAAAGACAATGTGTACGGCGTAAGACAAGGTGTACAGCAATAATGCCAAAACCATTGCTGAACTGAAAACAGCCCTTCAGGACAGCATCGACGTTCCGACACTTGAGCGGGTCATGCAAAATTTCGCTATTCGTCTGCGCCATATCATCGCCAATGATGGCAGGCATATAGAACATGTCATAACCTAAATCCGAATATCTGTAGGGACGTTTACATGTTGAATATGTGTGCACGCCGTAGTTTGTAACTGTTGTTGTTGTGGTCTTCAGTCCTGAGACTGGTTTGATGCAGCTCTCCATGCTACTCTATCCTGTGCAAGCTTCTTCATCTCCCAGTACCTACTGCAACCTACATCCTTCTGAATCTGCTTAGTGTACTCATCTCTCGGTCTCCCTCTACGATTTTTACCCTCCACACTGCCCTCCAATGCTAAATTTGTGATCCCTTGATGCCTCAAAACATGTCCTACCAACCGATCCCTTCTTCTAGTCAAGTTGTGCCACAAACTTCTCTTCTCCCCAATCCTATTCAATACCTCCTCATTAGTTACGTGATCTATCCACCTTATCTTCAGTATTCTTCTGTAGCACCACATTTCGAAAGCTTCTATTCTCTTCTTGTCCAAACTAGTTATCGTCCATGTTTCACTTCCATACATGGCTACACTCCAAACAAATACTTTCAGAAACGACTTCCTGATACATAAATCTATATTCGATGTTAACAAACTTCTCTTCTTCAGAAACGCTTTCCTTGCCATTGCCAGTCTACATTTTATATCCTCTCTACTTCGACCATCATCAGTTATTTTACTTCCTAAATAGCAAAACTCCTTTACTACTTTAAGTGTCTCATTTCCCAATCTAATTCCCTCAGCATCACCCGATTTAATTGGACTACATTCCATTATCCTCGTTTTGCTTTTGTTGATGTTCATCTTATATCCTCCTTTCAAGACACTGTCCATTCCGTTCAACTGCTCTTCCAAGTCCTTTGCCGTCTGTGACAGAATTACAATGTCATCGGCGAACCTCAAAGTTTTTACTTCGTCTCCATGAATTTTAATACCTACTCCAAATTTTTCTTTTGTGTCCTTTACTGCTTGCTCAATATACAGATTGAATAACATCGGGGAGAGGCTACAACCCTGTCTCACTCCTTTCCCAACCACTGCTTCCCTTTCATGCCCCTCGACTCTTATTACTGCCATCTGGTTTCTGTACAAATTATAAATAGCCTTTCGCTCCCTGTATTTCACTCCTGCCACCTTTAGAATTTGAAAAAGAGTATTCCAGTCAACATTGTCAAAAGCTTTCTCTAAGTCTACAAATGCTAGAAACGTAGGTTTGCCTTTTCTTAATCTTTCTTCTAAGATAAGTCGTAAGGTCAGTATTGCCTCACGTGTTCCAACATTTCGACGGAATCCTAACTGATCCTCCCCGAGGTCCGCATCTATCAGTTTTTCCATTCGTCTGTAAAGAATTCGCGTTAGTATTTTGCAGCTGTGACTTATTAAACTGATAGTTCGGTAATTTTCACATCTGTCAGCACCAGCTTTCTTTGGGATTGGAATTATTATATTCTTCTTGAAGTCTGAGGGTATTTGGCCTGTCTCATACATCTTGCTCACCAGCTGGTAGAGTTTTGTCATGACTGGCTCTCCCAAGGCCGTCAGTAGTTCTAATGGAATGTTGTCTACTCCGGGGGCCTTGTTCCGACTCAGGTCTTTCAGTGCTCTGTCAAACTCTTCACGCAATATCGTATCACCCATTTCGTCTTCATCTACATCCTCTTCCATTTCCATAATATTGTCCTCAAGTACATCACCCTTGTATAAACCTTCTATATACTCCTTCCACCTTTCTGCCTTCCCTTCTTTGCTTAGAACTGGGTTGCCATCTGAGCTCTTGATATTCATACACGTGGTTCTCTTCTCTCCAAAGGTCTCTTTAATTTTCCTGTAGGCAGTATCTATCTTACCCCTAGTGAGATAATTCTCTACATCCTTACATTTATCCTCTAGCCATCCCTGTTTAGCCATTTTGCACTTCCTCTCGATCTCATTTTTGAGACGTTTGTATTCCTTTTTGCCTGCTTCATTTACTGCATTTTTATATTTTCTCCTTTCATCAATTAAATTCAATATTTCTTCTGTTACCCAAGGATTTCTAGCAGCCCTCGTCTTTTTACCTACTTTATCCTCTGCTGCCTTCACTACTTCATCCCTCAGAGCTACCCATTCTTCTTCTACTGTATTTCTTTCCCCTATTCCTGTCAATTGTTCCCTTATGCTCTCCCTGAAACTCTGTACAACCTCTGGTTCTTTCAGTTTATCCAGGTCCAATCTCCTTAATTTCCCACATTTTTGCAGTTTCTTCAGTTTTAATCTACAGGTCATAACCAATAGATTGTGGTCAGAGTCCACATCTGCCCCTGGAAATGTCTTACAATTTAAAACCTGGTTTCTAAATCTCTGTCTTACCATTATATAATCTATCTGATACCTTTTAGTATCTCCAGGGTTCTTCCACGTATACAACCTTCTTTCATGATTCTTAAACCAAGTGTTACCTATGACTAAGTTGTGCTCTGTACAAAATTCTACTAGGCGGCTTCCTCTTTCATTTCTTAGCCCCAATCCATATTCACCTACTATGTTTCCTTCTCTCCCTTTTCCTACACTCGAATTCCAGTCACCCATTACTATTAAATTTTCGTCTCCCTTCACTATGTGAATAATTTCTTTTATTTCATCGTACATTTCTTCAATTTCTTCGTCATCTGCAGAGCTAGTTGGCATATAAACTTGTACTACTGTAGTAGGTGTGGGCTTCGTATCTATCTTGGCCACAATAATGCGTTCACTATGCTGTTTGTAGTAGCTTACCCGCATTCCTATTTTCCTATTCATTATTAAACCTACTCCTGCATTACCCCTATTTGATTTTGTGTTTATAACCCTGTAATCACCTGACCAGAAGTCTTGTTCCTCCTGCCACCGAACTTCACTAATTCCCACTATATCTAACTTTAACCTATTCATTTCCCTTTTTAAATTTTCTAACCTACCTGCCCGATTAAGGGATCTGACATTCCACGCTCCGATCCGTAGAACACCAGTTTTCTTTCTCCTGATAACGACATCCTCTTGAGTAGTCCCCGCCCGGAGATCCGAATGGGGGACTATTTTACCTCCGGAATATTTTACCCAAGAGGACGCCATCATCATTTAATCATACAGTAAAGCTGCATGTCCTCGGGAAAAATTACGGCTGTAGTTTCCCCTTGCTTTCAGCCGTTCGCAGTACCAGCACAGCAACGCCGTTTTGGTTAATGTTACAAGGCCAGATCAGTCAATCATCCAGACTGTTGCCCCTGCAACTACTGAAAAGGCTGCTGCCCCTCTTCAGGAACCACACGTTTGTCTGGCCTCTCAACAGATACCCCTCCGTTGTGGTTGCACCTACGGTACGGCCATCTGTATCGCTGAGGCACGCAAGCCTCCCCACCAACGGCAAGGTCCATGGTTCATGGGGGGGAGTTTGTAACTAATTTACTTTTTTTCATATAGTCCAATAATTGTCACACTCTACCTGTAACAAGTTAGTTTACTAAGATATCAAATAATTATTCTGTCGTGAAAAGATGTGCAAAAAAAAACAGAAAACTATTGCAGTCACAGTATTGGGGACAGCGCCATCACTAAATTTCGCACTTCGACAACGTTTCATCTACATTGGTGCTGAATTACACTCCTGGAAATGGAAAAAAGAACACATTGACACCGGTGTGTCAGACCCGTCATACTTGCTCCGGACACTGCGAGAGGGCTGTACAAGCAATGATCACACGCACGGCACAGCGGATACACCAGGAACCGCGGTGTTGGCCGTCGAATGGCGCTAGCTGCGCATCATTTGTGCACCGCCGCCGTCAGTGTCAGCCAGTTTGCCGTGGCATACGGAGCTCCATCGCAGTCTTTAATACTGGTAGCATGCCGCGACAGCGTGGACGTGAACCGTATGTGCAGTTGACGGACTTTGAGCGAGGGCGTATAGTGGGCATGCGGGAGGCCGGGTGGACGTACCGCCGAATTGCTCAACACGTGGGGCGTGAGGTCTCCACAGTACATCGATGTTGTCGCCAGTGGTCGGCGGAAGGTGCACGTGCCCGTCGACCTGGGACCGGACCGCAGCGACGCACGGATGCACGCCAAGACCGTAGGATCCTACGCAGTGCCGTAGGGGACCGCACCGCCACTTCCCAGCAAATTAGGGACACTGTTGCTCCTGGGGTATCGGCGAGGACCATTCGCAACCGTCTCCATGAAGCTGGGCTACGGTCCCGCACACCGTTAGGCCGTCTTCCGCTCACGCCCCAACATCGTGCAGCCCGCCTCCAGTGGTGTCGCGACAGGCGCGAATGGAGGGACGAATGGAGACGTGTCGTCTTCGGCGATGAGAGTCGCTTCTGCCTTGGTGCCAGTGATGGTCGTATGCGTGTTTGGCGCCGTGCGGGTGAGCGCCACAATCAGGACTGCATACGACCGAGGCACACAGGGCCAACACCCGGCATCATGGTGTGGGGATTGATCTCCTACACTGGCCGTACACCTCTGGTGATCGTCGAGGGGACACTGAATAGTGCACGGTACATCCAAACCGTCATCGAACCCATCGTTCTACCATCCCTAGACCGGCAAGGGAACTTGCTGTTCCAACAGGACAATGCACGTCCGCATGTATCCCGTGCCACCCAACGTGCTCTAGAAGGTGTAAGTCAACTACCCTGGCCAGCAAGATCTCCGGATCTGTCCTCCATTGAGCATGTTTGGGACTGGATGAAGCGTCGTCTCACGCGGTCTGCACGTCCAGCACGAACGCTGGTCCAACTGAGGCGCCAGGTGGAAATGGCATGGCAAGCCGTTCCACAGGACTACATCCAGCATCTCTACGATCGTCTTCATGGGAGAATAGCAGCCTGCATTGCTGCGAAAGGTGGATATACACTGTACTAGTGCCGACATTGTGCATGCTCTGTTACCTGTGTCTATGTGCCTGTGGTTCTGTCAGTGTGATCATGTGATGTATCTGACCACAGGTATGTGTCAATAAAGTTTCCTCTTCCTGGGACAATGAATTCACGGTGTTCTAATTTCAATTTCCAGGAGTGTATGTTGTTTCACGGAGAGTTGACAACTACTAAAATCTGTTCGTATTGTGTAAATTCTAAATACACTGGCAAAGTGTGTAACTGATGAGATCAGAAGCCAGACATATTTCTCGCCGTACTGTAGCTCTTCAGTCCGAATTATTTATGTGTGGGGTTGTCTTCTGACCACGTCTAGGATAATGGAAGGATGGATCGAAAACTGTTAAGGCACTCAACTGCATGGTCCGTAGTACCGTTTATCAAGATCGTGGTATTGGTTCAGGAGTAGTTATTCACGTTAAAGCAAAAATTGGAGGGCATAGTTACATCCACAAACATAAAAAGTTTTACATGCTGTCTTCAGTATTCACACCGTCTAGGAAAAGACCGCGTACAAAACTATCATTTGATCAAGTCTTGCATGTTATTCGTCATCTGGGAGCCGTACCGAGTTGGTACGAAGAGACAGAAAATATTCAAAGAAGAACTGCGCGATTAGTCTTTTGTTTGGTCAGAGTAAGAGTGTCTCAGAAATTCTCAAGAAAATGTAACTGGAAATGTCGAAAGAAAGGCGTTGTGCATCGCGGATGCTCAAAAAAATTCCAATTACCCACGTTCCAAAACTGATGTAGAAATAAACTACTACTTCCGATACACATCTCTTGTAATGTTGACGACGTTAAAATAAAAGAAATTCGGGCTCACTGAGAAGGGTGTCGACGGTCTTGTCTTCCTTGCCGCGTACCGTCAGTGAATGCAATAGAAACAGGTGGAGATTGTGTCACTGGAGTACGTGCTTCAGGGGTTCCATGTCGATCCTCGCGAAGATGATACCGAGAATATTCCTTCATTTATATGATGTTTCAGTGAAAAAGATTAGTCGATCCAGTACGGTAAGGGAATTTCGTGACATGTGACAATGTATCTACAAGAAAATCTTCGCTGTGGTGTATCTCCGATTTGTACCTTAGGTGCGCTTCTGTGTTTATGTGGAACGACAGATACACACCCTGAGGGATTACTACATAATCCAAAACGTAGAGTATACTTATGATGAAGTGAGCACCTGTGCTACAAACTGTCATTACTTTGGTATCATGATTTCTAGACAGCTTAGTTCTAGACAACGTTGTGTGGTGTGGGGAGTTAACTCACTATTATTCTGATATGACTGTTCACTTGTTAATGGAGAATAAAACACAGTAACCGGTCACTGTTGTGTTCACGTTTTATCACAGTGCGTTTCCGATGTTGTTTGCCATCTTCAAGTGACGCCAAAGCACGTAATTCCAAAGCTGTAGCTTCTGCCATGTGATCTCGTTGCAGCTTCTAAATAACAGGTATGCGTTTAGTTAATGACCTTAAATGATAGAAAACCAATTGCAATACATTTTAATTGGATTGTCGCACCAGTCAATGGAACTTCACTAGTGAAAGATGCTAATTCAGGAAACAGTGGTTCTTTCCTTATTTTCTCTAAATCACTTGAGCCGATTATCAGAATGGTTTCTTAAACAGATTTGCGGTCCATTCCCTACTGAGTTATAAATGTCTCTTCTCCTCCAGCGAACTAAAAGTCAAAAGTGCCACGAACACAAACGTTCCCGCCTCCTATTCCAGCAGATAAAACCTGTCAGATGGATCCCTTTAGGATACAGAAATATGCGATTGAGCACCTTTTCCCCCACCTTACTTTAACACTGGAGCATGCTACTATCCACGAGTATTACTACATCTGCGCCAGCTATTGCCAACCTGTCGGGTTACTGCAGTAGCAGTCACAAGATGATAGTCCAGACAACATGTTGGTCACCCCCCCCCCCCCCCCCCTTAAAGAGAACAGGGATCATTATGAAGCACTGTATATGATACGGAACTGGTACCACGCGGTCATGTGACCCTCCATCGCTGACGGAAGTCGTGACACTGAGGTGGTTTGTATATGCCAGTAGGTTGTATGGAATCAACGCAGCAAACTGGGTCGACGAGAAAGAAATGCGAAAGGAATCATCGTGTTTCGACGTGCCTATTCCCACAGCGTGGATGAAGGTGTCCAATTTGTTGTTGAATTAACAAGGACCGTCCAACTTGTCTACGAGGGATGGTGTACCATTCGTTGCCTTACAACACGGCATAAGAGCAGTGGTCGTAAAAAGATGCTTACTGACAGGCACAGGAAACGAGTCCCACGCGTTATCAATGGCAATCGCTTTCAAAACTGACAGGAATTGCTGCTGTGGGGTGAATACAAGCCTATTGCAACCAGTTTCCGAGCGAATATTGCGAAGGAAGGCACGCAACGGACATTTGGAGTCGGGAACCGAGCAAAAGGCCATTGCTCACAGTGGCAAATTAAGTGGCACGTCTGCAGTAGGCC
The DNA here is from genome assembly GCF_023897955.1 of Schistocerca gregaria. Taxonomy (NCBI): domain Eukaryota; kingdom Metazoa; phylum Arthropoda; class Insecta; order Orthoptera; family Acrididae; genus Schistocerca; species Schistocerca gregaria. Next base: position 707,842,003 of record NC_064923.1, on the reverse strand, counting down.
AAACAACAGCGAAACTGGACAGTAGCTGACGTTTCCTCCTTTCAAATGATTCAATGAGTCGAGTGCCCGACGTCCCAATGAGTGCGGAAGATGTAGGTGAGGCCAGAGGTGGTTTTACGAACCATAGCTTGTACCCTCTCCTCCAGGTTAGTACGAACGTGAACAAGGATATTTCAACATTCTCGGTCATCGGGTATTGCCCTTTCTTCTGCACCATGGTGAGTATGCTGTGGACACTCCCACCTTCCAAGATGAGAACAGCAGTGTTCACAGGACTGCACAGACATGTTCCTAGTTTGACAAACACTCATGCGCACTATAGCACCTCGATTCGCTCAGTAAATCAATGATGTTAATCGTATAATATCTGGGACTGTTTGTAACAGTGAGTGAAACGTAGCATTTTGGATTCTGTACTGTATCTAATCGCCTGTGATTGACCTCAGCCGGATAAGGGACTTGGTACCTGAAGAACTCGTGGTTCTCTTTCTTGCCGAACTAATTCCATTATCAAGGCGAGAGGCGATGTTACAAGGTACACGCTCCAGTGACATTAATGTGAGCATCGCCAGTGTTCGACGTCAGCGTGCAGTAACGAATCACAGACGGTAGGTGGCAACACTAGCAGTGGAGGGAATGTAAAGTAAGTCGGGTGACGCGGAAAATAGTACAGTCGTTGTGGTAATGCGGAAACGGAACGATTGATCTGACGTCCAAAAGGACATGATCACCGGGCCAAGGGTGGAAGCGTTTCCGAAACGAATAAGTATCTAAACAGTTTTCGTGCCGCCGTGGTTGAGGTATATCGTGCTTGTAAAATGGCACAATCCAAAACCAATGCCGAGGTGACTGTGGAGCACCACGGACGATACATGAGAGGAGTGGACGATGACTGCAGAGATGTGTATGGGCGAATAGAGGTGCAACTGTTGAACAGCTGACAAACCAGATGAACCAAAAGGCTACCAACAGTGTCTCCTCATCGATCGTTCAGCGAACGCTACTGTTACTCCACAGCAGGCGCCTGATTTATGCACCGATGCAGGCTCTTTGGCGACAGAGGCTAGAATTTGCACGCCAATACCGCAACTGGACGTCCACTGAGTGGCGATAGGTGGCATTTTCAGATGAATCACATTTTATGCTCCATCGGACACGTGGCCGTTGGTGTGTACGGCGTGAAACTTCTGAAAGCAAGCACCCTGCCACAATCGTTGGTAGGTATAATCCGGAGGAGGGAGCGTTAGGGTCTGTAGAAGTTTTCGTGGCATTCCCTGGATGATCTCGTCATGCTGGCAGCCACAATAGATCAATAAAAGTATGCCTTTATCCTCGCGCTATTCGTCCACGAGACTCAGAGGGCCATAGACACGGGTTCCCAGGTAGATGCCGTGTTTCTTGACTTCCGCAAGGCGTTCGATGCAGTTCCCCTCAGCGGTTTAATGAACGAAGTAAGAGCATATGGACTATCAGACCAATTGTGTGATTGGATTGAAGAGTTCCTAGATAACAGAACGCAGCATGTTAGTCTCAATGGAGAGAAGTCTTCCGAAGTAAGAGTGATTTCAGGTGTGCCGCAAGGAGGGGAGGCATAGGGCCGTTGCTATTCACAATATACATAAATGACCTGGTAGATGACATCGGAAGTTCACTGAGGCTTTTTGCGGATGATGCTGTGGTGTGTCGAGGGGTTGTAACGATGGAGGATTGTACTGAAATGCAGGAGGATCTGCAGCGAATTGACGCATGGTGCAGGGAATGGCAATTGAATCTCAATGTAGACAAGTGTAATGTGCTGCGAATACATAGAAAGATAGATCCCTTATCATTTAGCTACAAAATAGCAGGTCAGCAACTGGAAGCAGTTTATTCCATAAATTATCTGGGAGTGCGCATTAGGAGTGATTTAAAATGGAATGATCATATCAAGTTGATCGTTGGTAAAGCAGATGCCAGACTGAAATTCATTGGAAGAATCCTAAGGAAATGCAATCCGAAAATAAAGGATGTAGGTTAGTGTACGCTTGTTCGCCCACTGCTTGAATACTGCTCAGCAGTGTGAGATCCGTACCTGATAGGGTTGATAGAAGAGATAGAGAAGATCCAACGGAGAGCAGCGCGCTTCGTTACAGGATCATTTAGTAATCACGAAAGCGTTACGGAGATGATAGATAAACTCCAGTGGAAGACTCTGCAGGAGAGACGCTTAGTACCTCGGTACGGGCTTTTGTTAAAGTTTCGAGGACATACCTTCACCGAAGAGTCAAGCAGTATATTGCTCCCTCCTGCGTATATCTCGCGAAGAGACCATGAGGATAAAATCAGAGAGATAGAGCCCACACAGAAGCATACCGACAATCCTTCTTTCCACGAACAATACGAGACTCGAATAGAAGGGAGAACCGATAGAGGTATTCAAGGTACCCTCCGCCACACACCGTCAGGTGGCTTGCGTAGTATGGATGTAGTTGTACATGCAGTTTGTTTTTTCCTCGGCACGGTGGCATCTACCAGACGGATAATGCAACGCGTCGCGCAGTTCACAGTGGTCGGAAGAGCGTTAGGATGAGTTTAGCGTTCTCCCTGGCCGTCAAACTACCCGGATTAAATTCAGTGATGGATTTGTGGAGCCACCTCGATCAGGCTGTTCGCGACATGGATCTTCAACCGGAAAACTTAGCTTAGCTTTCCGCAGCACTGGAATCGGCGTTGCTCCATATCTTTCAGAAACTGACTGACTCTGTTCCTGCGTGCCTCGCAGCGGACCACGCTGCAAAAAGTGTGGTTATTCAGGCTTCTGACAGGTGGTCACATTAATACGACTGGACACCTTATGTGAGCGAGTCGGAACTTTGTGTTCTCTGCAACTCTCACAGTGGTGGCTGGAGATGCCTGTGTTTTCCTCCTGCTCATATCGCTCTCTCTGTCCTCGCACGCACGCACGCACGCACACACACACACAAACACACACATACACACACACACACACCATCGTAAAAAAATCACAAACGAGACATGTCAGTATCACAGATGTAATGTCAGATTCGAATTCCCCCACTGTTAATTCACGCAGGTACCATCATAACTCGACAAATGACAGCATCGAAACTATAACCCTTTTTTACGATGAGATCACGTGGCAGAGACGAAACTTTGCTAACATGCGTCACGTCCATCACTTGTAGATGTTGCACAGCGTCTGAGACGCTCTGTGATTGGCGAATAAACACAATAGTAGCGGTCCAAGTGTATCAGTTCTTCGTTAACAGAGAGTGCTTGCTACCTTTGGTCATGTGTGTGAGTGCGATACTACTGCAACCATGTATTTTAGATGTAAGATGTAACTGCTGCTGAGTGCGAGGTAATACTTTCATGTCGAGCCTCGACGCGCCGCCGCCGCCGCAGATGGCCGGGTTCTCCGCAGCCGGAGCTGGAACTGCGTGCGCCCGCGGCACAGCAGCTCACGAGCGCCACAGCATCTGTACGCTTAACAAAAACACAACATACAAGACCACATTGCCCCAGGTAGCCGGAGGCATTTAAAAGCCCAAATCTCTACTACTGAAGGAACCCCAACCCTGAACCGGACCCCTTTATATGAAAGCTGGGATGGTGAGCATGACGCTTGATCAAAATGTAAGAACAAAATTATTCAGATCTCTCACTTTTTAAGCTACTGCAATTTCCCTTTAGAGCAAGTTACTGAAATTTCCCTTTAGAGCAAGTGGATGATCACAAAATTTATTACATGCTCCCATTAAACAAAAATGACGAAAATTTTGGTGAATAATATATGCTTAAAGTAAACCAAAGGAAATTGATACATGAACAAATTTACGTTGCTAAACTTCGTCCAGATGATTTCTTTAAACGTGTTAAAACACAACACACTTCGTTGTTCGCAATTCCTTGAAGTATACAAAGAAATTTTCGAATGACTTCTTCTGCCAGTGCAGACAAACACTGGTTTGTTTCTTTCTGTACTCTGTTGTGTCCTAAGTTTTGTTTCGCGTGTATACCTCATATTGCATTTAACTCCCTGAACTTCTCTCAAAAATCAACAGGCTTCAGGCAGGGAAATACTTTTCACGTACTCCTAAGTCTGACGAACTGTTCATGGCATTGCGCTAGCTGTCTTTCTTACCAGTCGCCATATTTTGTGGTCAATAGTTACAGTACCTGGAAAAAAGAGAGACAAACAGAACATCCTGTCACAAAAAATACATTACTGAAGTAATACACAGTTTGAAGTACACAATATCACATTTGAGGCAGATTGTGAGAGAGCTCTGGTGAGGTGCTGAAGAAAGAAAAGTGAGAAACAAATATTGTGTGCATTTTCAAGAAGTTAGGTTGCGGCGAAATATGGAAGCAGGAGTGAGTTGTGGCAATAGCAAAATATGCACAACAGATGTATGTAACACATAAGAGAAAGGTAAAAGACACCAATTCATATTTCATTAGGACTGTGGCAATTGTAGGAATAGAATATTAAGACACTTGTGCAGTTGCCTTAGGGAATTTACATTGGACGTCTTTGGGATGTGCTAAGAAATAATTTGGCCAAACATTGGGAATGATACAGAAATATTGTGAGAACCGAAGAGGAATCCATAATGAAGACCACTGGGACACAAGTACATGAAAGGAACAGGTAATCATCTTAGACTGTTTATGATGGGCCGCATACAAATGTCCTTGTACAAGGCATAAAGACGGCGGTCTTTGAGTTGCTGAAGAAGATGAGCGAACTCTAGCTCACGTTGGAAGCAAAGTCCAGAAGAGGTCTTATTGAAATTGTAGTACCGAACAGTATTTACTGAGAATTAAGTTAAATAAAATTCTGAATAGCGGCTGAGAGGACAATGGGTATACGTGTTGAATTATATCTGAAGAATGAAGTAGAATGTTAGTTCTTTAACTGATGCTCATCAAATGGTAACAGTGTTCAGACATTCAAAATGATGGCTTCTTTACAACATGTGTCTTACATGTTGGTCTGCAGACTGGAGACCAGTATATTGGACGTGAAGTGCAAGTACGTAACAATACACAATTTCTGGTGATCAGGCTGAAATCCAAAGCCACAGGTATCATGGATTCCATACATGGTGCACTGTTTACGGAGATTCAGCAGGAATAGATTGGTAGCTGTCTACACCCCATTATCTGCCCCATTCTGATCCACTAGCACTTACTGTTTGCATTAAAAGTAACATATACTTATGTACATTATGTAATTACATATCTATACTACATTCCCCTTAAGCAAAATGATCGTTTCGCAAACAAATTCGAAATATTCCAACATGATAGCCAACTTTGCAAATAAGGAAGCTGAATACGTTACTTATTCATTTCTCTTTCATCTTAAACCAGTTTGTAATTACTTTCAGTATAGTTTTGTTCAAAACGATAAGAAGAGGAGAAAGGGAGTCACGTGAGGATTACAGAAGGGCCAGAATGCTTACTTTTTGGGCCTGTGACTGATTTTCAGTTGGTCTTTAGAGTTAGGTAGCGCTACTCTGGAAATCCGTTTCTGCTCACTCCGCACGTTTTAGAAAATAATCTCAGTTCGGTCTCAGAGTTTGTAGATCAAAAACAGGAGTTTTAGCCCCATTTGAATTTTGCCTCTTGTTCTGAATGAATGGTTACCGTTGAAAATTACGTTCATTAAACTGAATCACGGCTTATTTCATCATTGTAGACAAGTGGGGAGAGGAATTGGTTTAAACAAACCAAATAAATTTTAGTCACAGAGGATGATGTGGAAATTATGTTTCTTGCAGTTCTGATTGTGTCTCAGTTTTCAAAGCCATTCATATAAATTGATGGGGAGATTCTTGGACGCAAGATGTGAGACGGATATCGTGCGCAGGGCACGGAATTGTCCCAGAGGGGTGCAAATAGTTTTGGCAGAAAGCATAGGAATAACAGCCAATGATATGGCTAGAACAGATGGTTTCACTGGCTACCTCTGAAGAGAGGAAGTTGCCAATGTAGTTTCCAGTTCTGTTGTTACGAATGCGCAAAGTGCACCGTGGCATGACTGCAGCTGGAGATTTGCTCGCGCCTAGAGGCGGTGGTAGCGAGGGCACGAAATATCTCCATCGTATTCTAGAAGACTGCGCACAGATGATGGAATGGTCCCAGGGGGTGCGAGTGCTGCTCGCAGATAGTGAAGAGTTCGTAATGTACGGTATGATTAGAACAGGTGGAACTCGCTAGCTACATCTCCATGAGCAGAAGTAGATAGGAGACTTATGGCATTTGTACGTCGCAGGTGGTGGCTGCTTGCTCTGGGATGATTTCAGCACCACTAGAGTTTTCAGCAGCAGGATAACACCCGCACACAGGTTGTGGCATTAGAAAGGCGGTTTTATGTGTGGACTGCTCGACCCTACTGAGAGGGCAAAGTGAGGTTGACTGCAGCCGACAAAGGACTTTTTCCATTGTGATTGTGAGGGGAATGTAGCTGGCTTGCGAAGTCTTGCGGAAGATGTTTGGTGGCTAGGATGTGGTCGTGCAGTGTCGGGCACTGCTGGGTGGCAGCGTTAACCACGGATAGGAATACTTACGAGGTAGGATGCGAGGACACGGCGTGCCCGTCACCAGACGCCTCACCAGTGAGCGCCGCCTGCGACTCGCCCATGCGCGTCGCCTCGTCGCTGCCCATCACCTTGAGCTCGTCAGGCCTGCTGGGACACGAGCTTGGGTTAGACGCCGGCCTCAGAACAGCCGCCGGCTACGCTAGCTGCGAGCGCCTTGCCTTCGCGCTATACTTACGTGTCTGCGTTCGCCTTGGAGATGACGGAGACGGGCAGGCTGTCGTTCTCCACGACCACGGCCATGGACATGTTGTCGGTACACGGTGCCGCGTTGTTCCTTACCACCATAATGGCCGCCTGAGAACAAGAAAAAACACCGTGCTTGTAGTGTTGTTTCAAATGGCTCTGAGCACTATGGGACTTAACATCTGAGGTCATCAGTCCCCTAGAACTTAGAACTACTTATAACCTAACTAACCTAAGGACATCACACACATCCATGCCCGAGGCAAGATTCGAACCTGCGACCGTAGCAGTCGCGCGGTTCCAAACTGAAGCGCCTAGAACCGCTCTGCCACCGCGGCCAGCGCTTAAAGTTTCGAATTACTTTCGAGTCAGGGCGTCAGGTACACACTATCGAGACACATTATAGCGACTAATTTCAGGAAGGAGTTCAACGCCGTACGGCATCATCGGTTGCTGACAAAGATACGACGTAATATGTAGTAACTTCGGAAATATGTAATTGATTCGATCATTTAATGACTAAGAGAAACCAAAACGTTATGCTGGACAGCGGGTTTCTGCAGATCACTGTTGGACGTCATTACCACGTCACATCGCGTATTTCCGGGTAATACCAAGAAGTGAATATCAGTATCAGGAAATGTGAATAGAAGGCTCGGATTTGCTCGAAGTGTTCTGAGAAAATAGAATGCATCTGACCGGTTCAAAAAATGGTTCAAATGGCTCTGAGCACTATGGGACTTAACATCTATGGTCATCAGTCCCCTAGAACTTAGAACTACTTAAACATAACTAACCTAAGGACACCACACACATCCATGCCAGAGGCAGGATTCGAACCTGCGACCGTAGCAGTCGCACGGTTCCGGACTGAGCGCCTAGAATCATCTGACCGGGTGACGTGGCGCGTGGTTAGTACATTGGACTCGCATTAGGGAGGAGGACGGTTCAAAGACACATTCGACCATCCCGATTTAGGTTCCCCGTGATTTCACTAAATCGCTTCATGCAAATTCCGGGACGGTTCCTTTTGACAGGGCACGGCCAACTTCCTTCCTCATCGTTCCCTAATCCTATGGGACCGATGATCTCGCTGTTTGGTCCCTTCCCCCCAAATCAACCAACCAATCAACCAATGCATCTGTAAAAGAAATAGTCTACAAGAAACTAGAGCGACCAATTACGGAATTACGGAGTAATGTTGCGCGTTTGGAGTCTTTATCAAGTAGACATGATAACAGGCATCGAACGTATCTAGAAACGCACTGCAAGGATTGTGATAGTTCAGTGTAACATATGTGAAAGTATAACAGAAATGCTCGGGGAGCGTATATACACCTTGGAAAGAAGACGACCTATTTTTTTTTATTTTGTCTGATGCTGCCGCCATCTGACTGTAATAATTTTTATTGTATTCTTGTACGATCCAGATTTTGGTCTTTGGCCATTTTCAGGTACAAAATGTTATTGATATGTCGGCGCTTACCTGTTCACTGGTTGGCAGTTTCATATAACGGCTATACTACAGGGTCCATAAATGAACGTCTGCAGTATATTTAGGCGCTTTGAGATATTTTCACTTTTACTAATGACATATCTGGCCTATATGACCAGGTAAGCTTTCTTGACAAGGTCTAGTGTTTCATACTAATCTGATGTCTTTTGACATGTGAGCAAGTTTTTGTATTTAACCGGGATCGTATAGCAATAAAATAAAAATTATTACATTCAAATGGCGGCAGCATAATTAAAAAAACCAATTACCGTGACTGTGGCTCCAGCCAAAACAAAAATTATCAAAGACGATAAAGTTCTCAAGAAATCCTGTTGGGTAAACTTAGAGAACTTGTAGTCGGAGATGACTGTGCTACTACTATCTTACGACCATCGTACATCTAGCGCCAGAATAATGAGAAGAAGAGAGATGGGCATATACATCCAGTGGCAGACGCTGCGAGAGAGACGTTCTGCACCACAGTGTCATTTACTGTTAAAATTTCGGAAGCATAAGTTCCAAGGTCAACCAATATATTGTTTTCCGTACGTATATACCGAGGACAGGTCATCAGTGTAAAATTAGAGAGATTCAAGCTCACACGAAGACCTACCAACAGTCGTTCTTTCCGCGAAGTATTCGCGATGGAACAGGAAAGAGAGGACTTCCAGTGGTACACAAAATACCCTCCGCTAGACATCGTAAGATATTTGCGGAGTATAGTTGTAGGTGTTCATACAGATGCAATCCACCGTGGCATGGGTAAGGATGCATCTTGGCATCCACTTGTAATGATTTAGGGAAACTGCCGGAAGCTTAATATAGAATGGAGTATTTTAACCCTTCTCCCGAATGGAGGCCAAGTGTCTGCACAATTGCGCTGCCTGTCCGTAGACTGAAACGTAAGTACATTTTGTTCGCTCACCATCAGATGTGGTGAATTAGCCAAGCTATCTTCTTGGTGAGTAAGAAGACATTTTAAAATTTGTGTGCATTGAGTATAAATGACCTGGTACCCATTACTATAGAACTAACCTATTAATTGTGTCTTACAAGTCGAAAAGACAACAAGCTTGCACTTTTTGTAGGAAAACGTAACTGGAATAATCTATAATTCTGAACTAAACCGATAAGTAGAGCGATCCCTTGGATGATTGCAACAACGCTGTTTTAAGACTAACCTAAAAACGTTTTGTGAACCCTGATAAATGCTGAGTATATTATCAGCTTTGGGTACGGTGACTATTGTACATAAGAGATTTTTATAATTTTAGCATGACTTTTACCGGATGAGGAAGTAAGCTTTTTGACTAGGATTCTGTTGGTTTCGAGAGTGCGGACTTCTGAGCTGACCTGTGACGGGAGCACTAGGCGGCTGTTGAGATAGCGCGTAATTGGATCACTAGAAGCTAGCTTGAATGGCCTGATATCAGCGACCTGTTTAGCTGATGTGGCATCGTAACTAACGCCTTGAGGGGCTTTTCTTTGTTTGATGTGTGGTAACACAATTATCTACTACGCGTTTAGACACATTGTATGAAAGAGATAAAAAGGGTAAAGCTTTCCCGAGAGCGCAAAGATACAATGGTAGACTTCAGACCTCCATAGACTAGGGAAGAAGAGTGCAGTGTAACCGTTTCTGGTAGAGAAAGTCCAACGAACTGAGGTGATAATCTTTTATCATTAGTGATAAGTTTTTGACTCTTGTTCGAAAAGGATACACGCAAAAGAACAATTAGTAAAAAAAAACGTCTGCCATTTATCAATGATATGGTACTTTCCAGCAATGCGCATTGCAAAATAATAAACAAAAAGACACTAAAGGGGCAGTTACGTAAGTCATTTAGAATTTTCTATCTCCTTTTTGAACCTTGCTGAGGATATGGGGTTAGGAAGATTTCAAATTTTTATTAAAATTGAATGCATTCCAGGGTTTAGTTTACTTAAGCACCCTACGCACGCGCCCAGATTCATGAAAATGCCGCTGAAATGTTTCTTACTGGCTTCTGGCGATTACGGTGGATTTGCGAGCCAGCTTGCATTGAAAGATTTAGCTAACTGCAGCATGACTTACCCGTATCTTGGTCTTCAGGGTTAAGTGAAGAGCGCAAACAGTTAAGTATCCTGATGCCAGACAAGTAACAGCTTTCCACGTTATGCGACTTTGGGATCATGCGTATGAGCTTACGTATACGTAGCTTTAGACTTCTGTTTGCACTTACATTAACTTCCGTTTGAAGACGGCTTGTAACACCTCTCTGATAAGAAGTGTCGCACGTGCGACTTGTAAATCTCTGCCCCCCACACAGTCTCCCATCATACCATAAAAGTTCGCTCATGTGTCACTGCACAAGGCGCAGAGCTACGCGGTGCAATAAACGAAGTTTATTACATTAATAGAAGCCATATCGGGCCATTTCCAGTTCTTACCAACTACCAAAAATTATATCGTATACAAAGCGAAATTGAGTTGTCTGGAAGTTAGAGAAATGCATTTTACGCATCACCTAGACGCAAAGGACGAAAAACAAGACCATTGATGACCAAACTCGTAGATGTGTATTGCGTAACGTTGTATGGGTTACATTGCTAAAAGACTTCGTGAAGCAGATGCAAGGAGCTTTATTCCTATTAACGTTTCTTGGAAAAAAGACTGACAACCAAAATCATGGTGTTTGGGGAAAGTACTCCAACGACAGCTAAATATTAACTCTTGACAGAGATAAATAGCGACCAATAATAAAGAAAACACCTAACTCATCTTACTTTTACAGCACTGCGACACAAGGCTCTGTCTAACTGAAGGACAGAAAGGGACAGTCTTTTGAAAGCTATTCTTCAGCATTCTGATTGTTCAGTGGTTGAGACAGTGAACTTATATCTCGATTATGGACGGACTAAGATTCTCAGCTGAGCATCCTCATTTTCTTGCAACAGCCAGGGATAATACCTTTCCCTTATCACCGATCATGTACTTCTCTCTGCCAGCCAGACAAAATACTCACCAACGAATAAGACGATTACTGACGTACGTTTCGGCACTAGGCTTTTGCAGTGTATTGTGTCACAGTGATGTGCTGAAGCTGCGGTTGTGGGCATGGGATGTTTCCCCAAAAACCAAGGCATTTGGTAGCATTGCGAAGGAAATGCAAGCAGCAGGCGGTGAATGTAGATTGAACTCTACATAAATAGCAATGAGTTTCTTTGGCTGTTTTAAGCAAAAGGAAACCTAAAATCAAGAAAAGGCGTGCCCTTCGTAACGGAAGTGCGGTAAAGATACGGCTGCCGTGAAAGATATACCACGGATCGAGTGCGGAGACGTGGACCACATACCACAAAATCTCACCGGAGGAGGGGGTCCAAATTCTAGAAAGACCCTCATGTAAATAATGGATGTCCCCGAAGATTGTAGGATAGGTAAGTTTCAGAGGTGAAAGTGTGGACCAAAACAAGAAGAAAAGTCTAGTAAACACCGACTCTAAAATATTCACCTTAAGAGCTATGAGCTCTTGTGCACCTACGATACTGGAAAACATCTCTTATACCGCAAGTTCATTGGTTTCCATGTTTTTGGAGGAGGTAGTGTGGCCCATACCAAATAAAAAAGTCCAGTAAATATGGACTCCAATATGGACGTTAAGAGCTGTGGGCATTTGGTCAGTACTTAGAAGAGATGTGTTTCACGGTAACGAAGGTAAACAGGTGCTCACAGCTCGTAACACGTTGACTGTCAAGAGACCGCTTGTGGCAGGGCACAGGCGTCTGCAGTGGCCGGCAACGGACACAAGACAATGAACGTGTTGAGATATGAATTTTAGAGCCCGTTTTTCTTGTTTTAGTCCATAATACATTCTCCAAAAATATGGAAATTAAAGAAGTTGCAGTAGAAGAGATGTTTCACAATGTCGAAGATGAACACGTGTTCATAGCTCCCTAAGCTAGGCGTTTTGGAGACTATGTTGACTAGACCTTTTTCCTTGTTTTGGTCCGTGCTGTAACCTCTGGCCTACCCTACAGTCTTAGTAACAACAGTACCGGTGTAGGTATTCCACTTTAACAGGTATCAGACCGATTCTCTCTTATAACTTTCGACTCGGACGTTTCCTGACCAGGATTCCTCACCTCAAAGTGATACATTTACTCTTCTCCATCATCCCTGAAAGTTTGTAACGTCACCAGGGAATCACCCTGTATGTGCCTATACGTGTAGATGCTTAACCAGCTCGAGGTATATAGCTAAGAATAACTTTCCAGCTATCAAAACACGTCTTGCTTTTTAAAAGTGAGTATAATTTGTAATTTAAAGACAGTAGTTGATGATACCGTTTCCGACATTTATTTATAATGAATGAGATAAGATATGGTGAAAATATAATCATGAAGAAAATGACATCTTTCCTTTGTCGGGGTACTGTCGTAGCCATGACGTTATATCACACAGTTTAAACTGGCGTGTGCATGGTTTCAACAGTAGGAATCTGCACTTGACAAAGCCGCTAGCGCTTATCAGGGTTTTAAGCAAGGCGTCGGATCTATGCCCCGGGTTACCTTGGCCTCAGGGAGGGAGGTTAAGGACAAGGATTTTCAGGTTTTGCAGAGGTTTATAGCGCTTTCGAGCTCCTTAGAGGACCGAATTGCCAACAGCTCGAATACTTAACACTTTCTGTACGGTGACGAAATAGACGATCTTTACAGCCTGTCTGTGTCGTGGTTGCTCTAATCTCAGCTTGCAGCGAACTTGACGTAATACCTTTTCAGAATTGGTGAAGTTCAGCAGTCGAGTACTGAAATTGTTGGCTGTCGTTAATCTGTGCCAGGGAAAGTTCCGATAGGACGATTGCCGTCTGCACTGAAAGACTTCCGCAACGCGATGTCCATGCCCGACATAGACTCACTGTCATGTACCATTGTGCACCAACGTATCCAGCATATCAGATACAATTCTAGCCAGTACTCATTACCAACTTGTCCATCGAAAACTCTAAGGTGAGCAAACATTGCTTAACTGCCTGGCTTCAGGCCCAGATTGCCCAGTCTTCCTAAGGCGTCACTTGACGGCCTGAGGTATAAGTGATCAGCAATCTATCCTCCTGGCCTTCAGTGTCGATCCTGAAACAAAAAAACTTCTCCTTTATGTAACCGCTCCTTCCTCCCCATAAAGCCGAGTGAATTTCGAAAGACCGACACGGCATCGGGGATGTAACTCGGTTCCTCTACTGAGCTTCACCTGCGGAGTGCGACGCACTCTTGGGAACATCATCGTCATCCATTTGATTCTATTGCTGGATAAAAGCCTCTTATACACTTTTACTTACGCTGCAGCTTTCATCAATATGTAGCCATGTTGTTGCAGCATATTATTCTGATGTCATTTACCCTTAATATGATATGTTATCCTTCAGATCTTTCATTATGTCTTGCAACGAGTAAAAAATTTCCTGTCCATTTACGATTCTCCTTCTTTCCTGTCCTATTGGCGAGATGTACTTGGGAAGAACAACCATTGATAAAACTCTAAATGAGCTATAATTTGCTTAAATTTATTTATCTTGGTCATTTCGCGAGATGCCCCTGAGAGGAAGTATTACGTGGCCTTTAGTACCCTTGGGACGGACGCTTTCGCAATTTTAACAGAAAACCTTTGTGTGATGCGCTACGCCAGTGTCGTAGCGTCTTCCACTGGGTTAAAAGTACAAAATTAAATAACAATAATGCAGGAAGAGTAGGTTTAATAATGAATAAGAAAATATAAACATGGATAAGCTACTACGAACAGCATAGTGAACGCATTATTGTAGCCAATACAGACACGAAGCCCACGCTACCACTGTAGCACTAGTTTACATCAAATTATTCAGGTTGTTAAGGTAGACGAAAATTTAACAGTCAAGGGGGATGGAATTCTATAGTAGCAAAAGGAAGAGAAGGAAAAGTCGTACGTGAATACAGACTGGCGGTAATGCATGAAAGAGGATGCTGCCTGGTAGATTTTTGCACAGAGCATAACTTAATCATAGCTAACATTTGGTTTGAGAATCATGAAAGAAGGTTGTACACGTGGAAGAAGCCTGGAGACACTGGAAGGTATCAGATACATTATATAATGGTAAGACAGAGATTTAGGAACCAGGTTTTTTTTCCAGGCCCGAGGCAGGATTCGAACCTGCGACCATAGCGGTCGCTCGGCTCCAGACTGTAGCGCCTAGAACCGCACGGCCACTCCGACAGGATAAAAGCAATCACTGTATGCCTATGTAGCCTAGAACAAATAGATTTACAGACGTCATTAGAGTTAGTATGTAGTTCTGAGAAATGTAATGCACAGCTCCGATTAAGTAACATTCGTAGCCAACGTAAGTTCACGGTCGGTAGCGATACCAAGCTTACAGAATTCCGTGGATACAGCGGCTCTCGACCCAAGGTTAGCCGGTTCTAATTCCGTCGCGGAAAAATGTTTCATCGTTGTTCTCTGACTGGCAGGAAGAAACAGTCTCCTGGTACACTACTTAACTGCCGTATCATCCTTAGCTTAATAACTGACTTAGGTCAAGGACTAAGGCACAATTTGCTGTTGGTAGCGACCCATCCAACAGCGTTGCAACTTTCCCGTAGACAAAGGTATCGTCTGCGGACATCCTCACAGAGCTTCCGAAGTTACCCACAAAATCTTTTACGTGTACTGCGAACAGCAACAATCCTATTTACACTCCCTTAGAGTACTCCGAAATTAGCTTCAGATCTGTCGATTTCGTCCCATTAAGAATAGCGTTCCGCTAGAAACTCCTTGGGTTCCGTCATAGTTCTGGGATGCAACAGTCTGGTCACTAACAGGCAGTTATCAAATGCCTTCCGTAAATTTAGGAACACGACATCAACCAGGGCGCTTGTATTTATGGTGCTTTGGGTTTTTAGGCAGACAGAACGAGTTGCGTTACACAAGATTTCTGGATACGGAATCCATGTTAATATTTTTGAATCGATTTTCGTTCTTCCATAAATGCCACGATGTGTTCAGTGCTCAACAACAACAACGGGGAAGCACTCGCCGGGCACAAAGGTTGTCAAGGAGAGTCCTCAAAAAGTGCAAAATAAAGACATAAAAGCCGCGTGGGATTAGCCGAGCGGTCAGAGGCGCTGCAGTCATGGACTGTGCAGCTGATACCGGCGGAGGTTCGAGTCCTCCCTCGGACATGGCTGTGTATGTTTGTCCTTAGGATAATTTAGGTTAAGTAGTGTGTGAGGTTAGGGACTGATTACCTTAGCAGTTAAGTCCCATAAGATTTCACACACACAACACAAAAACAGAAATTGGAAGCGTGTAGGGTTTAATGTACACAAGCTATGGATCAGTTTTTTTCTCGCTCTATGTGGTGCAGAGTGGTGCATCGGAAAATAACAAACATTTCGAAGAGGAATTTAGTCTCACCCATACGTCAGTCATGTAAATTGTAAAATGGAACAGAGCACAGACTAATAACTTGTGAAATACCGCCATTGTGAAAAAGGACGAAAGAAACCCCAGTGAGACAATGAGCCACCCCCGCCCCCCTCCATTGTTCACAAGGTAGGTTCAGGAAAGTATGAGAAACACTTTAGCCGGCCAGAATGGCCGGGCGGTTCTAAGCACTGCAGTTTGGCGCCGCTCGACCGCTACGGCCGCAGGTTCGAATCCTGCCTCTGGCATGGATGTGTGCGACGTCCTTAGGTTAGTTAGGTTTACGTAGTTCTAAGTTCTAGGAGACTGTTGGCCTCAGCAGTTAAGTCCCATAGTGCTCAGAGCCATTTTTTTAAAACCCTTTATGGTTGGGAGTTTGTGATATCGTCCTGAGCATATCTGATATCCTCGAAAGAGATGTAGGCACTTTGAACCCGGCACTGAGCATATGCCGCAAGCACCTTTCGCGGAGTTTACTTTTGGTACCATCGTGGGCTCCAGATGAAAATAAATGACAGTTGCCTGTACTAATTGATACAAATTGATTTGAGGGGATTTGGTATCTCTAAAATCCGGAAGTATGTGAACCATCTGCAACACTTCTGAATGTGATTTGTAGAACACAACTATATCTGTCGAACCATAAACAAAATGTGAACGTAAACTCTGTCCAAATGTCGTGGCGGGTCCATCAGAACCGACCGACCGCCGTGTCATCCTCTGCATTGGCGCCATTGGTCGCGGATTGGAGGGCACGTGGCCATCACAACGCCCTCCCGGCCGTTGTATGACAAACACCTATAAAATTGTGCAGGGCATAACAACGACAGATTATCCAAAAAATTCGAAATAGTAACAAAAACAGAACTTGGAGACATGTAAGGCTTAAAATACACAACCCATTGATCGTTTGTAATTCTCGCTTGATGTACTGCAGAATGGTGCATCGCAAAATGACAACATATATTAAACTCTCCAATGTAGGATTCAGGGTGTCGCCCTTGTGTCAGTCGTATAAATTGTAAGATAGAACAGAGCACCGACTGATTTGTGATACACCGACAATATGAAAATGGACGAAAGGAAAATTCATGAAATGTATTCGCAGTTGCGAATACGAACGACCAACAGCTATATAGGGAATGAGGACAATGAAATTTTGTGCCTGATCGGGAAGCGAACCCGGATGTTCAGCTTTAAGCCAACGGACGCCTTGAAAGCTTTGGCAATTAGTACGTGTCCCACGGCCAAACGCAAATTTACATATCTTTTCGTTCCTGCGTCACAACCTGTACTCGTACTACAGACGTCATCGGTACAGAGGAGGATATTTTAGCTGAAAGTCCCTGCCTGGTATCGGAAGAGAAATACGACATGCATACCGAGCATTGCATTGTAGCGTTCTCCTTAACAACACAGGCACTGCACCAACATACTATAGAAAGAAAAATTGGCTGTTGAAGTGTAGGTATCGGCTCTCACAATAACCACAGAGGCTCCGACAAGAAACTGTGTTTGTATTGCAGTGTATGGAACTGGGGACATAGAAACAACGGAAAGGCTTCGTCCCCGCCGTAATCCTCAGTGCTTCGCAACCCCAGAATAGGCTCAAAATTGGCTCTGAGCACTATGCGACATAACATCTGAGGTCATCAGTCGCTTAGGACTTAGAACTAATTAAACCTAACTAACCTAAGGACATCTCGCACATCCATGCCCGAGGCAGGATTCGAACCTGCGACCGTAGCGGTCGCGCGGCTCCAGACTGTAGCGCCTAGAACCGCTCGGCCAGGTTTAAAATTGTAAAACTTTTCCACGAGTAGATGTCGACTCTGACTACAATTTTTTGATTATGAACGGCAGATTAAAACTGAAGAAACTGCAAAGAGGTAGGAATTTAAGGAGATGGGACTGGGATAGGATGAAAGAACCCGAGGTTGTACAGAGTTTCAGAGAGAGCATTAGGGAACGATTGATAAGAACAGGGGAAAGAAATACTGTGGAAGAAGAATGCGTAGCTTTGAGAGATGAAATACTGAAGGCACCAGAGGTTCAAGTAGGTAAAGAGACGAGTACTACTAGAAATCTTTGGACAACAGATGAAATACTGAATTTGACTGAGGAAAGGAGAAGAAATAAAATTGCAGTAAATGAAGCAGGCGAATAGGAATACAAACGTCTCAAAAATAAGATTAACAGGAAGTGCAAAATGGCTAATTTGGGATGGCTAGAGGACAAATGTAAGGATGTAGAAGCATATATTACTAGGATAAGATACATACTGCCTACAGGAAAATTAAAGAGACTTTCGGAGAAGAGAGAACCATCTATATGAATACCAACAGCTCAGGTTGGAAACCAGTCCTAAGCAGAGAAGGGAAATTAGAAAGGTGGAGGGCTTATATAGGGGGTCCATACAAGGGAGATGCACGTGAGGTCAATATTATGAAAATGGAAGAGGACGTAGAGGAAGATGAGAACGGAGTATGGTAGTATGGGAAGAATTTGACAAAGTACTGAAAGACTTAAGTCTCAACAGGGCCCCGGGAGTAGACAACATTCCGTTAGAGCTACTGATAGTCTTGTGAGGGCCAGCCATGACAAGACTCTTCCATCTGGTGAGTAAGATATATGAGACAGGCGAAATACCCTCGGACTTCAAGAAGAATATAATGATTCCAATCCCAAAGAAAGCAGATAATGACAGGTGTGAAAATTATCGAACTATTTGTCTAATAAGTCATGATTGCAAAATATTAATACGAATTCTTCACAAACGAATGGAGAAACTGGTAGAAGCCGTCCTTGAGGAAGATCAGTTTGGATTCCGGAGAAATGTAGGAATACGCGAGGCAATTCTCCTACGGCTTCTCGTAGAGCATAGGTTAAGGAAAGACAAACTTACGTTTATAGCATTTGTAGACTTAGAGAATGCTTTTGACAATGTTGACTGGATACTGTCTTTCCAATTCTGAAGGTGCCAGGGGTGAAATACAGAAAGCGAACGGCTATTTACCATTTGCACAGAAACCAAATGGCAGTTACGAGTCGAGCGACACGAAAGGGAAGCAGTGGTTGAGAAGGAAGTGAGACAGGGCTATAGTCTATCCTCTATGTTGTTCAGTCTGTATACTGAGCAAGCAGTAAAGTAAACAAAAGAAAAATTTGCAGTAGGCACTAAAATCCACGCAGAAAAAAAAAAAAAAAGCTGTGAGCTTTGCCGACGACATTGTAATTCTGTCAGCAAAGGACCTGGAAGAGCAGCTGAACGGAATGAACATTAACATAAAGAAAACTAGGATAATGGAATGTACTCGAATTAAATCAGGTGATGATGAGGGAACTGGATTAGGAAATGAGACACTTAAAGTAGTAGATGAGTTTTGCAATTTGGGAAGCAAAATAACTGAATGGTTCAAAAGGCTCTGAGCACTACGGGACTTAACATCTGAGGTCATCAGTCACCTAGACTTAGAACTACTTAAACCTAACTAACCTAAGGACATCACACACATCCATGCCCGAGGCAGGATTCGAACCTGCGACAGTAGCAGCAGCGTATTTCCGGACTGAAGCGCCTAGAACCGCTCGGCCACAATGGCCCGTAAAATAACTATGGTCGAGGTAGAGATGATATAAAATGTAGACTGGCTTTGGCAAGGAGAACGTTTCTGAAGAAGAGAAATTTGTTAACATCTAGTATAGATTTAAGTGTTAGGAAGTCTTCTGAAAGTATTTGTATGGAGTGTAGCCGTATATGGGAGTGAAACATGGACGATAAATAGTTTAGACAAGAAAAGAATAGAAGCTTTCGAAATGTGGTGCTACAGAAGAATGTTGAAGATTGGATGGGCAGATCTCGTAACTAATTTGGAGGTATGGAATAAAATTGTGGAGAAGAGGAATTTGTGGCACAACGTGACTAGGAGAAAGGATCGTTTGGTAGGACACGTTCTGAGCCATCAAGGGACCACCGATTTAGTATTGGAAGCAAGCGTGGAGGGTAAAAATAAGGATGTAGGTTGCAGTGGTTACTCGGAGATGAAGAGGCTTGCACAGAATAGAGTAGCATGGAGAGCTGCATCAAACCAGTCACTGGACTGAAGACCGTAGCAAAAACAACAACAACAACAATGATTCACGTAGAATTCTTATTTTTTTCTGTCTCAGAACAAGAAGGGCTGTTCTCGAATTGATTTCAGCGAGTACCCAGGCCTCAGGGAGTTGGATTGCAGATTTTAGACAGTTTTCCATATTCACTTAATCGAATGCCTGGCTGGTACCAGCTTTCCCTTCAAGTCTTTTATTTACAACTGCACGTAGTATAAATCACGTTTGCTGATATTTGTCCTTTTCTGAAGGTAACATGTACGCCCATAAAATGCGAGTTGCAGGACATTGGACTTAAACTTGCGTAAATTAGCTTTATTTTTCTCGTACGTTTCTGTGTGCACTATATTGTCCCTCTCAGTATTTTAATCTTCACGTGGACAGAGAAGCAGACAGATGATCTTTTGCTTTAGAGTCCACTCACGGTCAGTAGTTTTCCTTGGGGGATTGTTTAGTGCCGAAAATTGGTCATTTACCGCCTTTTATTTAAATAATGAGGAAGAGATATTGGCTAAAGAAATCAGTCATCCATATCAAGGAACATTTGGATGATTCCCGTCAGTGTCACACGCCTATCGTTCATCTAAGCTAAGTCGTCATGCCTCCAATAGGACCGCTGCAACGTTTTGCAAGATTTCGTATCTTTGGAAACGATGTGTTTAAAGCTTCATTGTGCCTGTGTACCGTGGTCTTCTTAGCAATCGAGAAAGTTGATATTGTAAAGAAACCAGAACTGTACACCAGTCCAAAACCAGATATTTTGAATAGGTATTTTCTTGGTATCTCTGATTCTTTTTAGGCGAAAGTAATGCTAGTTCATTTGACAGAACCAACGCAAGTGGAAAAAGAAAGGTTGATACTCTCACATGCTTTTATACAACACTAATAATGGCTCTAGGAGCTTCCTGCACCACTACATTGTTGATTCGGACAATAACTCCATTAAAGCACTGTCTTTATTCTTTTCTTTGTGCGTGAATTTGTGAAAACTTTGTCACTGCTTTGCAGTTCGCAACGAAACTTTGTCTCGAAACCCGGCATAAAATCCAAAGAAATTCTGGTTGTGTGTGAAGTACGTTAGCGGCAAGAAACAATCAATGCCTTCTCTGCGCGATAGCAATGGAGATATTACCGAAGACAGTGCTGCCACAGCAGAGTTACTAAACACAGCCTTCCGAAATGCCTTCACAAAGGAAGACGAAGTAACTATTCCAGAATTCGAATCAAGAACAACTGCCAATATGAGTAACGTAGAAGTAAATGTCCTCGGAGTAGTGAAGCAACTTAAATCAGTTGATAAAAGCAAGTCTTTTGGTCTAGACTGTATAGGTCTGTAGTTAAATGGATTACTCCTACTACCCTTCTTGAACATGACCATAACATTGCACGTAGAGAAATATATCTCTTTGGCGTCTTTAGCTCTGCATGTAAGTGGTGTTCATAAATACCACTTACATACACTGACAGCGTCTGTGAAATGTAATGCAGAAGAAACTAGGAGCAAGGTGTCTGATCACAAATTAGATCCAGAATCAACATTCGTCTGTAAGTGCCTTGCTTCCAGATAAGACGGATCTGTGCAGTCAGACGATCCGACAGTTAATCACTCACTATTTGTTGACCTGCCACCGTTTAACTTTTGACTGATACTCGCACGGTAGTTCAGCAGCCTGGACATACCGCTGACGTTCCAATGAATGTATTATTACAAAATGTAGCCACAAGAAGGTGGTCATGACTGGTCAAAGTCGGTAATAATCCAACAAAAAACTTAGGAGAAACTTCTGGTGTCACTAGATGGAAAATTATTTTTATGGAAATGTGTTGCAAAACCTTTTTTATTCTAGTCTGTAGTCGCACATTGTGCAAACTGTAACATGTTTTTGTCGGTGGTGGGCATCTACGGATCTCGGTAACCAAATATGCTAATGGAAAAGCACGTTAACGCACTTCAGTACACAGCTATGGAGTTGGTTTTTAAACTGGCCATCTTTTTCTCTGTGTGTGGCTGCTGTTCTAAAAGTGACCGTTAACCTTATATTTTCAGTGCAGCCTTTCGTAAGCAAAATCAGTAACCTTATAGAGTTCTGAATACCGTAAGTGCTACTCCTCTTCAACTTCTGCTTCTACATGGATACTCTGCAAATTACATTTACTTGCCTCGCAGAGGGTTCATCGGACCACCTTACAATTCTCTATTACTCCAATCTCGCATAGCGCGCGGAAAGAAAGAACACCTATGTTTTTCCGTGCGTGCTCTGATTTCCCTTATTTTATAGTGGCGATCGTTCCTCCCTATGTAGGTCGGTGTCGACAAAATATTTTCACATTCGGAGGAGAAAGTTGGTGATTGGAATTTCGTGAGAAGATTCCGTCGCAACGAAAAACTCCTTTCTTTTAATGACGTCCAGCGCAAATCCTGTATCATTTATGTGACACTCTCTCCCATATTTCGCGATAATACAAACCGTGTTGCTTTTCTTTAAACTTTTTCGATGTACTTCGTCAGTCCTATCGGGTAACGATCCCACACCGCGGAGCAGTATTCTAAAAGAGGAGGGACAAGCGTAGTGTAGGCAGTCTCCTTAGTAGAACTGTCACATATTCTAAGTGTCATGCTAATAAAACGCAGACTTTGGTTAGCCTTCCCCGCAACATTTTCTATGTTCCTTTCAGTTTAAGTTGTTCGTAAGTGTAATTCCTAGGTATTTAGTTACATTTGCGGCCTTTAGATTTGACTGATTTATAGTGTAACCAAAGTTTAACGAATTCCTTTAAGCACTCATGAGGATGACTTCACACTTTTCGTTGTTTAGGGTCAACTGCGAATTTCCGCATAATTCAGATATCTTTTCTAAATCGTTTTGCAATTTGTTTTAATCTTCTGATGACTTTATTAGTCGATAAACGACAGTGTCATCTGCAAACAGCCTAAGACGGCTGCCCAGATTGTCTCCAAAATCATTTATATAGATAAGGAACAACAAGAGGCCTGTAACACTATCTGGGGGACGTTAGAAATTATTTCTGTTTAACTCGATGACTTTCCGTCAATTACTAGGAATTGTGACCTCTCTGACAGGAATTCACAGATCCAGTCACAGAACTGATACGACATTCCATAAGCAAGCAATTTCACTACAAGCCGCTTACGTCGGTTTGCAGTAGGGTTTTGGAGCATATACTGTATTCAAACATTATGAATCACCTCGAAGGGAACGATCTATTGACACGTAATCAGCATGGCTTCAGAAAACATCGCTCTTGTGCAACGCAGCTAGCTCTTTATTCGCACGAAGTAATGGCCGCTATCGACAGGGGATCTCAAGTTGATTCCGTATTTCTAGATTTCCGGAAAGCTTTTGACACCGTTCCTCACAAGCGACTTCTAATCAAGCTGCGGAGCTATGGGGTATCGTCTCAGTTGTGCGACTGGATTCGTGATTTCCTGTCAGGAAGGTCGCAGTTCGTAGTAACAGACGGCAAATCATCGAGTAAAACTGAAGTGATATCAGGTGTTCCCCAGGGAAGCGTCCTGGGACCTCTACTGTTCCTGATCTATATAAATGACCTGGGTGACAATCTGAGCAGTTCTCTTAGGTTGTTCGCAGATGATGCTGTAATTTACCGTCTAGTAAGGTCATCCGAAGACCAGTATCAGCTGCAAAGCGATTTAGAAAAGATTGCTGTATGGTGTGTCAGGTGGCAGTTGACGCTAAATAACGAAAAGTGTGAGATGATCCACATGAGTTCCAAAAGAAATCCGTTGGAATTCGATTACTCGATAAATAGTACAATTCTCAAGGCTGTCAATTCAACTAAGTACCTGGGTGTTAAAATTACAAACAACTTCAGTTGGAAGGACCACATAGATAATATTGTCGGGAAGGCGAGCCAAAGGTTGCGTTTCATTGGCAGGACACTTAGAAGATGCAACAAGTCCACTAAAGAGACAGCTTACACTACACTCGTTCGTCCTCTGTTAGAATATTGCTGCGCGGTGTGGGATCCTTACCAGGTGGGATTGACGGAGGACATCGAGAGGGTGCAAAGAAGGGCAGCTCGTTTTGTATTATCGCGTTATAGGGGAGAGAGTGTGGCAGATATGATACACGAGTTGGGATGGAAGTCATTACAGCATAGACGTTTTTCGTCGCGGCGAGACCTTTTTACGAAATTTCAGTCACCAACTTTCTCTTCCGAATGCGAAAATATTTTGTTGAGCCCAACCTACATAGGTAGGAATGATCATCAAAATAAAATAAGAGAAATCAGAGCTCGAACAGAAAGGTTTAGGTGTTCGTTTTTCCCGCTCGCTGTTCGGGAGTGGAATAGTAGAGAGATAGTATGATTGTGGTTCGATGAACCCTCTGCCAAGCACTTAAATGTGAATTGCAGAGTAGTCATGTAGATGTAGATAAAAAAATATGTAAGGATGTATAGACGAATGAAGCCCTATTGAGCTGTTAAAATTCTTACACTTGTGATTTAGTTCTCATGTTTGCATTTAGAACTGAGGCGCCGTATCTGTATTACTGAATTCTGTTTCTAGTTTCCTGTTAACGAATTGTTCTTTTTCATTTAATTATAAAATTTATTTGTTAGTTGTACAGTAAAGCTTCCTTGTTATGTATCAACAGAAAAAGTAGTCATTTGGAGATTGCAAAACTGCCCGAAACCAGTAAACTGCGCAATGATTCTTTTGTGGAACATTGACAGGAGGCACTTTTTTCTTTCTTTTTTTTGTACATCCAGAGAGTTCGTAAAAATGAACAAAATTGTAAGGAAAGTACTTTGCATTAAATTTGTATCAATAAAATACGTGGAAAATATGGTATTAAATTCATGATTGTGTTTTAACCTGACTCTTCGCACCTCCCGTTGCGTCGCAGAGGGAAGAGCCATGTGAGAGAATTTTGAAATAGAGTATAACTTAATTAGAGTGTGTGCGCCTCGAATTAGACTCTGCGGGAAGCACAAACAACGTCTCGCTGATGACTCATCGCTTTACCGCAGTATTAATGAACAGCTGTCCGCACTCCCCCTAAGTTTCCAAGTTTGCGTTCTAAATTGTTGTGGTCAGTAACAGATGAAGCTGTCTCCCGGCTGCTAAAAGTTGAAGAGTAGATGTGGAAGTACCGCACTTCATTTAGAGTCTGTCTCACGGTGTGCCTACGTTTTGCGCCGTCCAACGACATGAAAAAGGTGCATGTGTAGTAATTCCATATTTGAAGTAATGCGAAAAAAGTCAGGAACAGCTATGTAGCTGATAGTGGTAATGACCAACTAGAAGTCAAATATTTAATTTGGTCCTCTAACACCTGTGCTTTATTTTTTCGAAGGAATGTTATATCTTTTCTCGTATGCTCTCCACCCATGAGCTGTAGTCAAGCAATGTCACAATGACAAGACGGACATGGTTAACCGCTTGCTTATGGACCCTGGCTGCAGATTATTCTCAGAAGCCCACTTCTCATTTAAGTGCAGTTAGTTGGTCTAAGGATTTGGGGCCCCTCAGGGTACCTGTACAGTGTTGAAATGCGTACTATGACCTAATAAAAGAAGACTGATGAAGAACAGTATCTTCCAGCACGGCAGAGATCTTATACGTTGGCTCATACTGAAGGGCGCAGGGCAAAGATGAGACTTTCTCCTCTATTGGTGTACATCTTAGAAGGAGTGAAGGTAATAAAAGAATGTTTCAAAAGAGGGATTAAAATCCAGGTCGAAAGGACATTAGTAAAAGTATTTGCTGGTGATTCAGCTGTGAAAATAAGAAAGATTTACGGAATATGTTGAATGAGCTGCCTGGTGTGTGCAAAATAAGGACTGAGAGCTAACCGAAGAACGCCGAAAGCATTGAGAAGGAACAGCATAAACGAGATTAGCGACAACTGAACATCAAAATTGCGGTCTACTAGCATTCGAAGTGAAAGAATTCTTCTACTTTGGAAACAAAATAACACATGACGAACGAAGGAAGGAGGACATAAAAAAACAACCAGCAAGGCAAAGAGGACATTGCTAACCAAAAGAAGCCTGCTAATGTCAAACGTAAGCTTTAATTTGATGATGAAATTTCTGATAATGTCCTGGAGCACAGCAGCGAATGGACGTGAATCACGGACTGTGGAAAAAGCCTGGAAATAAGAGAATCTAAATGTTTAAGGTGTGATGCAACAGAAGAGCGCGGAAAATTAAGTGGATTAACAAGACAATAATTGAGGAGGTTGTTCGCAGAATTTGCGAGGTAAGACGTGTATGGAAAACGATAACTACAAGAAAAGACAGGATTATGAGACATGTGTTAAGACAACAAGGAAAACTACCATGGTTTTAGAAGACAGAGCATAAATTATAGGGAAAGACAGAGATTCAGACATAGGGAACAAATAATTGAGTATTTAAGGTAAAAATACTACTCTGAGATGAAGAGGGTAACACAATACAGGGAATCATAGTGGGCCAAATTGAACTAGTCAGAAGACTGACAACTCACAAAGAGAAAAATACAGAATTTAATAATTTTTGTGCTTCAGAACTATCGGCCATAGCCTTATTTGAAACAAACGAGATGAATATATTGCTACCAGTTCCACATGCATTCCCCACTGAAGGTGCCTGCGGAGTATCTACCTGACTCTATATCTGATAAATTGCTCATCACTGCCTTTTAAGGGTTTCACAAATATAACCTTGACAGGCAAATCTGGAGAACAAAAGCTCATTTAGAATATACGTAACTCTTTCGCGAAACAGACGTATAATGAAGAAATAATGGTGACATCACTACGTCTGAATACAGCCTCACAAACAGGGGCTTTAGAAAAGTTGTTCTGCAATTATGCTCTATTAGCTACATGCAAAAGTTCTTCATGCATAAACGAGTAGAAAACCAAAAGTCTTCAGTGTTATGAAATCAGTGTGAAGAATTCGAAAAATCTTGTAATTTAGTACATTATCCTAATTAAGTATTAGTGTTTTGATACAGCCTGGAACTCTGTAGTTGAATGAGTTCTACTGTGACAATGCACTCTTCAGACTCGAGAAATCTGAACCGCACATTATTTTAAGCAAATGAAATTTGTCGTGACTTTGAGCCGGAAACACTGCGCCAGACGGGAACTCGAAAACAGAAGCTTACTTTGGGTTAAATTTTAAGTACCGCTGTATCGTCAACAGCCGTGTGGGACTCGTTACAATATAGAGATGGACAGAAAAAAGTACTTTTTCGTAAAAAATAGAAATGCTAATTATTGAAACTATTATGTGACTTTGTGCTTAATAGGTGTGCAGTTAAATTGTCAACGTTATAATCGTTTGCCCTATCTGGGACACTGTTAAGCATGACAATAGTAGCTTCTAAACATAAGGCATTCGAATAAACAGTAATGATTTATAATAATAACAATATTCAATATATTAAAAAGGAGAAGATTGTTTGCTAAGAGTAGTGGTGGTGATCTCGGTTGGTTGCTTACCTTTCGCGTTTGTACTGTATGTGACGAGATGCAAGTCTGCACAAGTAGTTCCGTTGCGCGTGTCAGCTGCGGGTGCCGGGACGGGAATGACCACAAGTCCGTACAGCCAGGCACAAGTCAAGCTGCGGGAGGGGGGAGGGGGGAGAGGGGGATGTGAGGGGGCGGTGCTGTGATAATGCGCTTGCCCGAGGCCAGACGTAAAAAGCTGACAGCCCCGCAGCCCTGCCAGACGGTCCGCGACCGTCGCAGGGTGGGTTTAGCTTCGTGGGGTCGGCGCCTTCCCAATGGAATAGTACTGGCCCGCGGCGGCGCTGCATTTCCGCTGATAAGACTCAGCGCTCGCAGAGGAAGATCGGTGCCTCTTGTGGTCCCGCTTCCTGTTCTGCGAAAGGGCGCACATCTCAGAGCTCGGTGTACACTCACGATGTTTACCGTGTCCGGCGCTCGGTTTCGTTTCGTGTGCCTTAGTAGTGAGTATGACAAATGACTGTTCCTGGTGGAACCCTGTCAAAAACTAAGTTGCTTCCTTTGTGACGTATTTGGTCCTGAAATTCTTGTTCAGAAATTTTCTCGATTTCTATTGTCATTTGTTGAGGTACTGATATTACTTTGTAATGAACATTCTGTCAGTGACACAATATCCAATCTCAATGCACTCTTACAGTGTACCAAAGTGTATTTGAGTGTGAACATAGGGCTGCTTCATTCTGTGTGCATTTTGTTTCTATAACACAAAATAAGAAGAATATAATAATTCCAATCCCAAAGAAAGCAGGTGCTGACAGATGTGAAAATTACCGAACTATCAGTTTAATAAGCCACGGCTGCAAAATACTAACGCGAATTCTTTACAGACGAATGGAAAAACTGGTAGATGCAGACCTCGGGGAGGATCAGTTTGGATTCCGTCGAAATGTTGGAACACGTGAGGCAATACTGACCTTACGACTTATCTTAGAAGAAAGATTAAGAAAAGGCAAACCTACGTTTCTAGCATTTGTAGACTTAGAGAAAGCTTTTGACAATGTTGACTGGAATACTCTTTTTCAAATTCTAAAGGTGGCAGGGGTAAAATACAGGGAGCGAAAGGCTATTTACAATTTGTACAGAAACCAGATGGCAGTAATAAAGAGTCGAGGGGCATGAAAGGGAAGCAGTGGTTGGGAAAGGAGTGAGACAGGGTTGTAGCCTCTCCCCGATGTTATTCAATCTGTATATTGAGCAAGCAGTAAAGGAAACAAAAGAAAAATTTGGAGTAGGTATTAAAATTCATGGAGACGAAGTAAAAACTTTGAGGTTCGCCGATGACATTGTAATTCTGTCAGAGACGGCAAAGGACTTGGAAGAGCAGTTGAACGGAATGGACAGTGTCTTGAAAGGAGGATATAAGATGAACATTAACAAAAGCAAAACGAGGATAATGGAATGTAGTCAAATTAAATCGGGTGATGCTGAGGGAATTAGATTAGGAAATGAGACACTTAAAGTAGTAAAGGAGTTTTGCTATTTAGGAAGTAAAATAACTGATGATGGTCGAAGTAGAGAGGATATAAAATGTAGACTGGCAATGGCAAGGAAAGCATTTCTGAAGAAGAGAAATTTGTTAACATCGAATATAGATTTATGTATCAGGAAGTCATTTCTGAAAGTATTTGTTTGGAGTGTAGCCATGTATGGAAGTGAAACATGGACGATAACTAGTTTGGACAAGAAGAGAATAGAAGCTTTCGAAATGTGGTGCTACAGAAGAATACTGAAGATAAGGTGGATAGATCACGTAACTAATGAGGAGGTATTGAATAGGATTGGGGAGAAGAGAAGTTTGTGGCACAACTTGACTAGAAGAAGGGATCGGTTGGTAGGACATGTTTTGAGGCATCAAGGGATCACAAATTTAGCATTGGAGGGCAGCGTGGAGGGTAAAAATCGTAGAGGGAGACCGAGAGATGAGTACACTAAGCAGATTCAGAAGGATGTAGGTTGCAGTAGGTACTGGGAGATAAAGCAGCTTGCACAGGATAGAGTAGCATGGAGAGCTGCATCAAACCAGTCTCAGGACTGAAGACAACAACAACAACAACAACAACACGAAAACAGGGAATGTTTCTGCTTACAAATGTAGGGCCTTAGAGAAAATCTCACTGATGGTGTTTTTGAAAATAAAAGGCCGATCAGGAAATGATGTTAATTTATTTCACATACATCCGTTGCACAAAAGACAATGACATAACCCCCATTTAATTACCTTTGATAATTTAGAAACGAGTCTCACCTCGAAATAAGTACTCTCTTGCCTACGCTATACTTTAAATCCCGCGTTACACGACGAGGCAACGAGTGACCTATCGTGTAGTATGTAAGCTGTATTTGGATTGCATACCTGGTCTATAAACTAGCGAAGAGGCTTGTCCTATTTTAGAAGTGTCTTTTCGTGTACTAGTCGGTGCTTGCTTTGACTGTTATGCAATGTATTTAATTATTATTAATGTGCTGACATCTTCATTGATTACGTGATATATTTTGTTCCCATAGAATGAAAAATAATATTCAGAAAGACTCTAAGAAATGTATAGAATCTTGATTAGGCGTATGTCCATAGGCGGTTGCATCCCTGATTACATCTTGATGAAAACTGCTTGGGCATAATGGCCATAGAGACTTGGGTTTTCCTATCGAATAGGTGCATTTTATGACTGAGAAGCAGCCCATAATCACTAAAGATGGAGCAAAAAGCAACATTCGTCAAAGTTTTCAACAACAAGAAGCGCTTGGACTAGGCTGCGGATGTCACTTCGACTGTTCTGGTAGCAACATAGAGCGACATAAGGGATGGGAGGGATGAGGTCGAACACCCATTTTTCAGAGAACTCCAGTAGAATACCAGATATGGGCACTATCAGATGATAGGCGCTTTCCATTGCTTGTTTATTACGCTACAAGTTTGTTGATGCCACCAGACAGTGCTAAATTGCACCATAGGTAGGCAGTCTGTCCCATTCAGAACTATAGCACACCACCTTGCGCAATAACAGTAAGATCTGCGTTGTGTGCATCTTTTAGTTTCCTTCCATTCACAGCCAACTGACGTTTGATTCGTTGGTGCTATTCTGAGGTGGTGTCATACACGCTCCTTATATTGAGGCCAATAGTTTTCGATGACGTACTTGGCGTTTTATTTGATTTCGAACGACGGGTGCACTTCAGAAGACGTCTGTGAGTATACAATCAGGCATTCCTTGAGAGTCATCATACCGCCAGAACAGGTGGATTTATTGTGCTGGATGCCACTGCAAACGATTTACTGTCCCTTAGTATCGATCCTTAAACACGAAAGTACAGAGCTATTCCAAAGTAACTCAATGACATTACGTGCTTCCTCAACTGGAGCAGCGCCATAATCCTTTTACTCAGTAGGCCATTTGCGTTCATACAGCGTGATGAGTCAGACTTATCCATAGATAACTTTTCGAGCAAATATTAGTATCAAGAGGAAACTGGGGCTTCGGGTGTCGTTTTTTTGGCGAGATATTTTCTCAGAAGCATATCACAAGTCTTCATGATTCCATTCTCGACTTTTACACTCTCATGGCGATACATCGTATGGTCCTCATCGTTAAATCGTAACTCTTTGTGTCATAGACGTTGTTTAAGTTCATTGCTATGTTAGTCTCTGTCTGTATCCTTTTCGACTGTTACATCATGTACTGAAGCACGCCAGTTGTTTTTCCCAACTGAATAGTAGACGTTCTTTAACAAACAGAAGGTAAATAAAATATAACAAATTAAGTCATCAATTACTGGTCAGGACCGGGGAGAGATCAGATGTAAATAACAGTCAAATGTTGCCACGGAAGTGCTGAAGTGAAGTGAATGAATAATATGCCTTGGTAAGGAAGGCTACACTGGAAGAGAGTAAGATACTAGTACAAAGGAATGAAGAAGCACAGCGTGACTGAGAATGTCACATTAAAAAATTCGGCATACGGATTCCTCCGTGTTCCCGATCCAATTCACAATACGTTTATTTCCTGTTGTTGAAAATACACAAAATACATTGCGCCTCAGCTGTAGAGAAATGAACGACTCAAGAATATTCGTGGACTAGGAGCTTCTGCAAAATATTACAGGGCAACTTTACTGGCAAGTTACCTGACAAAGCTGGTCATCATGACGTCTATGAACAGTGGTTCCTATGACTCATCTAACAAAAAAAGTACTTGGAAAAGTTCAGTATAAATGAAGGAGTATCACAGTTTCAGGGAGGACAGAGGAGAAATTAACGAGTTCAGTGACATGAATCACAAAATTGTTGCGGCTCCTGAGCGGGGAAAAAAATACTTCAGGAAATTATTTACCTTCTTATGAGACATTTAAATGATGATAGTCCAAATCTGTCACTTAATCTTTTTTCCAAGGACCAATGTTCATCAGTAACAAACCTAAAAAAGATTTATAAGTTCAATATTCCCAAGCTCGTCCGAAGGGGATTATGATATGTGGTGATCGCACTGAAATTAAACGTATGAAGTCAAAGTATTTTATTGATGATAAATCAAGCCATATTTTGTGCAGTCTCCTGACAGTTTGTCAGGGGCAAAAATAAATGCCTGTAATCCTTCTTGTCATTATATGATGTAACTATCGTTTCATTTACATCGGACGGAACTTATAGCTTTGCCTGCGAATTAGACTCGTACTGAACGTGATTGCTTCTTCCAGATGATACGAGTGTTACTGCATACACCAAACAATGTTTGGCACTTTGTGATCAGATTAGATTATCAACAGGTAATATTTTTGTTCAGCGTTCTCTTATGTGAAGGCGTCGGCGAAAGAAAATACTATCTCTCAATTTAACAAGGATTAGCTCTGGGTACAAGGAATTCTAAATTTACCTCTGGAAATAACTGTCAACTA
This sequence comes from Schistocerca gregaria, assembly GCF_023897955.1. Classification (NCBI taxonomy): domain Eukaryota; kingdom Metazoa; phylum Arthropoda; class Insecta; order Orthoptera; family Acrididae; genus Schistocerca; species Schistocerca gregaria. Next base: position 707,809,771 of record NC_064923.1, on the reverse strand, counting down.
TATAAATTGGTTTGTATTATTGTATTTATGATCTTGTATTTGAATTAAACAAATGTGTAACATTGCAATAACTCAAAACTACGCTTGCATGGGTTAGCACTTTCTTCTGCCGAAGCCTTCATATTACAGCTTGATTAAAGCAGTCAAAATCGGCGACGGTAGATTACCCAGTTTTACTTCGATCACATTTGCACACCAATGTCGGAGAGTTCTGCATTTTCAAAGCATTCCTGCCCTGAACGTATGTATGACAAACACGAGCACAGCCAGAACCAGTTGCAGCAGATTAGCTGATCCTACCGACCGGTCAGTGAAATCATCCTTTGGTCGTCCATAAGTATGTTTCTATTGAAGAAACATCTTTTTCGTTCTACCTCCAACAACTACGTCTAATTTTGTATTAAGGAGGAGGCAGTATGTAAAACGTTAATAACCTATAGCTATGAAAAGTAAGTCAGTGTAATACGAAGAAGAGTTAACAGTTGCATCAAAACGCACAAGATTGTGTTAGCAGCTCACACTGTCCATCTCGGCTGTGCGATCCACGCCATGTTACGTAACTATCGTCGTTGTCCCACCTTTTTTTCCTTCTCCTGTTCAGGGCCTCAGAATCCACTCATTACACTACAAAAATTGCTACATTATATGCTATAGCAAATACTGAGCGTTTTGAAAGTGACACATAAGATCTCGTAGACATCAGTTTCATTACTATGACTGTCTCCGGTCCTTCCAAATCTCCGCAACATTGTATCATTCCAAATATTATCTTTGGTCTACCAACTGACATAAAATGGAATATTTCATAGACTGCAAAGTAATAATTATGAGTTAACCAGCAAAGGTATCGTTACAAAACCGTACAATTAGAAGAAAAACACCTTGCTGGTAGCAGAGTCGTTCCATGCAACGTGATTTATGTTTCAAGTATTTGTGCTAAATCGCTCCAATCAAATCCACAAATCCGTGATATATGCGAGGCAACTATGTGTGTACAGCATCAGTTCAGGGACAAGGCATTTCACAATCAGATCATGATTTAAAAGGAAAGCTGTTAGTAAGTTGTAGTAAGTAACGAGGAGGGCACTTTTCAGTATCGTATTAAGATTCTCAACTTTTTTAATGTAGTTGGCTGCGATATTATCTTAAAAAATAAGATGAAGTGTGCAGGTAGCTTTCAACTTCACTTTTATCACTTCGCCGTAATTATGTTTCAGAATGTTGTTCACTGTCTACGAATCATGATACTTGATTTTACGAAAATTGAGGGACTCTTAACAGAAAGACGATGGACATTAGTGAAACTGTCGAAATTGCTTGCTTGCCTGATAATCTAACCATGGAAAGATACTGATAGAATATTGTGGCTGAAGAAAGAGGAATGAGAATAGGTAGGTACCGATTAGGAAATGTGTAATAAATGAGAGACTTAGTGGATAATATTGTGGCAAGGAAAAATATGGATAGCAAGTTAGTATTGGAGTGTGGAGAGATGGAGTCTGGAAGGCTGGGCCAGAGGGGTCTTACTTTGTAACTCTGAGGACCTGACATTGTGATACACATACACGCTGGCAACGACATCATAGTGCCTTCATGTTGTATTACGAACAATATATTTGAATTCGCAGTGGTATACCTCTAGCAAAGGAATAAGAAAACAAAGTAAAGTTGTCATCAACCGAAAGGTTGATTCGAACACTACAGTTCTTTGCTAGGCGTGTTACCAATGGAGATGGTAGCCCAGTGTGTTTCTCCGATCTTTGAGATGACTTTCTCAGTCAGTTATAAAGGGAGTTAAACGAGTTTAAGGTGCATTACGAAAAATTAAAACGCTGAAGTAAACGGGTCGATGCAGATAACATTGGTGACCGCGGAACTGTGAGCCATCAAGAGACGCGTTCAGAGGGCCTTATTGTTAAGGCGACTACTGGCGATAAACACTCGTAGACCTCTTTGTCATCACAGAATGTTTAGTTCTGTGAAATTTTCCACTCAGATAGCTATGGTGCCAGACAGCAACTGAAATTTCAGCTGCCCTCTGCCAGGAAGTTCAGTCTGCCCTACTGCGTTAAACATCTAGCGCCTAGAGGTCGCAGCAATTCGCGACTATTAGCGAGCTATTCTCACCGACAGAAGGCTCGGCGCCTGAGGCCAGTGTCGTCCGTTATAGGAGCATTTCACAATCCTTATCATTCACTTTCACTACAGGCTATGGATCCGTGCAAAAAATCTCAATAGTGTCGAATCAGCGTTTGCAATAGAGATACTGGTACCATGTAATGCCAAGTGCGGTCTACAGTAATGTCAAAAAAAAATGGTTCAAATGGTTCTGAGCACTATGGGAATCAACTGCTGTGGTCATTAGTCCCCTAGAACTTAGAACTACTTAAACCTAACTAACCTAAGTACATCACACACATCCATGCCCGAGGCAGGATTCGAACCTGCGACCGTAGCAGTCGCACGGTTCCGGACTGCGCGCCTAGAACCGCGAGACCACCGCGGTACAGTGATGTCAGCCGCTTTATAACACAGGGAGGTTCTCAGTCGGAAATAACATTGTTATTACTTCGACGCCTTAAACTAGTAATTGTTAATCTACTATTAGGAAGACAGTTCGATTCTCGATTAAGTTTATTAATTCAGGTGGAAAACGTTAGATGAAGTGTAGCTAGGAACAGATACGGAAAAGTTACGTGCCCATATTCATTGCTGAACAACAACCAGAAAGAAACTACTCAGGCAGGGGGAATGCTGCTTTAGGAGTACCCTAATTGGCAATTATCCATCGGTGACTTGTTACTTGATGGTTACAACAGATCATAAATTCATGCGTCATAAGGCTTCCGCATTTGACCTTGGCAGAATTGACGTCAATTAGAAGCTTTCCACTGAATTGCGCAAATCACAAAACGCAATACATAGGCTCTGACCCCACAGAGCAACTGTACTTCGCTTACACGGTCTAAAAACGACGGCCATCAACGGGACGGCAGACTAAGTCATCAGAAGCATAGAAACATAGATCTACAACCTCGTTTGCGTAGCAAAGTCTGCACAATCGATGATCAGATAAAAATATTGGAAGCTGATTACGTTAGCAGTTATTTTATTGCTACATCAGTAAAGAATCATCCCCCTGCAACAATAAATGCGTTACCAAGGTCTGCACATAACTGCCTACTGAAAACCAGGTTCAAGATGCACCGCTGGTTACAGGCACAAAACATACCATTTTCATCCAGATGAAGCCGTACATCTGAAAGTAGCACTCCGTTAGTGAAGCCTTCAATGTTTATATATCACGCTAACGTAAGTCATTACCATAGATATCGCCACTGCATGTACGTGTTTATTCTAAAAGGTACCGCACAGTGTGTGGAAGAGGGTGTATGGTGCTTGAGAATCATCCTGCACTTCCAATTTCCTACTCTTTTATTCATTGGTAGTGAGCAGGAAGAAATATTATAGGTGTTCCTCAGTATACGACCCGATTCCTCTAAATTTTCCTTCGTTATCGTTAGCAAGATGCGTATCACAGGAAGTAATATGTTTATGGACTTGTATTTGAACGTGTGATCTCAGAACATGGAGAGAAAGTCTGTATGCAGTTAACAGCAAGTTCTTGTAGTGCCTGCCAATGGAGGTGGAAGAGAATTTCTGTGACTCTTTGGCGCAGACTTAAAAGCCCATGACGAATCGTACGGCTCTTCTCCGGATCTACTTCACCTAGTCCGTTAATATGTAAGCGACCCATACCGATGAATAATACTCAGTTCTAGGAGATCTAGCTTTTTGTAAGCGTCTTCTTGGAGGAATTACGCTTTAGGACCTTGCAGTAAATTTATGAGACATTTGTCTTCTTCAAGTCTAGATTTTGTTCTAGATGCATCACTCGGAACAGATATTCCCATATCTTTGGCTGTTGTGACAGGTCGAAGTGACTGAAATGAAATTAGGTACTTTCGCCTATTTATGCGCACCAAGCACAAGTCATTTTCAAGTCTTCAAGATTTTCGTATCCATTTTCTAAACACGTGATACTGTACGATACTGCATCGTTTGGGAACAACCACTGGAACTAAAAATGTGTTGTGAAAGTTTTTTTTTTTTTTTTTTTTTTTTTTTTTTGTATGTTGAAACGATCTTGTCTCCATACCTTGAGGTACGCCGAACACTGACAGTGCCTGATAGGAACTCTTCACTCCAATAGTATATTCTTCGGGTATTTCGCATACACCTGTATTGTTTGCTAGGAGACGCTCCGAAACTATAGCGAAGGCTTTCTGGAAGGCAGGATACATGGTGTCGACTTTCCTGAGAAAAAAATCGCAATAATTATTTGCAATTTGCTGTCTTACTGATTTTTACGGCCTAAAGAGCAACTCAGATACAACTCTGATTACTATTAGTGCAGTGTTTGCTTTTTTTATTTACCGAAACGCAGAAAGCATAGCATGACGTTTTGTTGCTGGAGAAGATAGGGCAGAGGAAAGCTACCACAGCATATTTCCTGGAACGTGCATGCAGCAAATAAGTGCGAAACGCCCACTCGTCTTGCACACGTCCCTCTGCAGTACCGCGAACTGGTCTCGGGAGCAAATTGCGTAATGTTACTGCAGAGAAGTCCTCCCAGCCATAATTGTATCTTAAGCGGTTCTTATTCTTTCGCTACTCTGCATTTTGTGCTAACTATTATAATTTCTACGTCTGTCATAGCCGTTGCTGTCTGAACAATTTTTCTGTCTTATAAACGCAGCGGTAATTTAAAACCAGCTAAACATATTTTCTTTAAATGAGTGTACTTGTTATTTCCAACCAATTATTGCTCTGCAGTAAAACATACAACAATCGCAGCGCAAATTCAAAATCAAAAGTTGTGTAAAAAATTATTTTCTCGTATACGAAGGAGCCTGTGACGAACAATTTCAATAACTGTCTTGGCCGGTGGGGATTATCCAGTGTCCACTTGAAACATAGTTTCCACGGAGTTCTGGCGAAGGGGTAGAGCTTAAAGTACTTTCAGATCCCATTACTTAGATACTTACTGCTTCACCAGTATCTGTAGAAAATGACAACAGTTTGGAAATGAATCATCAATGCCTAAGTCCTTTTCCTTGGCTAAGTCCTTTTCCACACAATTACTAATAATCCTCGTTTCTGACATATTTTCAACTGGTTTCGGTGACAGTTTTGGCCAGACTATCAGTATAAAGCCACATTTCAAGATGTCGAATTTAGGCTTCGTCGTCTTCTGCTGCCCATGTTACTTCACTGTTAATATGTAATGCTAGTGGGCAATGCACTACCTAAAACGCCCGTTAATGATCCTGTTTCCAATGAATTCTGTTTAACTCTATGTTACCAATCACTGAAACAACGGCCATTAGTAACCGACTAATTTCATCAAGCAATAGTTACTTTGCCGCTTCCTCACTAAGGAAATCATTTGAACGGCTTGCAGAAACATCTGATTCTCTCATAGAAGAAACTGAATAATGACTCCGCTGAACAAGTGGCCGCAGTAGTCGGTTGTTGCGGTGAAACTGAGGGGATATTCAGTGCCGAAAAATTACGACGCCAGATAGCGGCTGCGCAGGCGCGAGGCGCTAACGTGTGTGGCCAGCCTGCGGTGGCCTCTAGCGGTGGAAGTAGGAACTGCCACTAGCAGCCTTGCAGAAGAGCACGATTTGCGAATAGTTTGCCTCTAGTTCGCGTGTGGTGAGACTCGGAAACTAGAAATATCAGCATCTCGTAAATTACATGGGCGTCCATATACTTACTTTTTTGGAGGTAAGACAGGGCGCATAAAATACCATAATAAAGCCATCTTTTAAAAAGATGCGGAATCTGCTTGTCAACACTGGCACCATACTTCATAATCTGCGATTCAAATTAAAAACCCAAATGTACGCTTTGACACGTTTATTCAGATATAATACAAAAAAGAATAATTTCTGTAAATAATGATTAAAGCTGTCGTCTAAATTTAGTGTTAAATGTTAACTACTGCATGAAGATATATTTGTAATTAATTAAAATTTTGTGACAAATTCCTTTGGAGATGTGGAAGCTATAACTCAAGTACAAAGTAGATGATGTAGTCACGTTTTGCAAAAAAATGTGATTGGAAATGATAATTACACCAACGAACGTGGTTCTTCTTACAAGTAGCAAATTGAAGATTTTGCTTGTACTTAAAATCTAAGTCTTCCAAATTCATTTATCTCTCTCTCTTTCTGTTCACTTATGCTCAATATGTTTCAGTAAAATTATTTTTGCGAATAAACGAATTTGCGAATAATGAAGCTTGAAATGTTCTTATTGATGAGACAAATCCGATTAGGCAAGGCTATTTTACATGTATGGCACAAATAACGAAGTTGAAGTGCATTTAAAATTTAAGTTTGTTGTTTTGCTGTGGGTTCTTCTCTATATTATGAGGGAATATTTTCGTCAAACACTTTTCAGACTTATCTCCAATTCACTTAAATAAAACGTAGGTCAGTTTGTTGGTCTTCGTATCAACAGGATAAATGGCTCTGAGCAGTATGCGACATAACATCTGAGGTCATCAGTCGCCTAGAACTTAGAACTAATTAAACCAAACTAAACTAAGGACATCTCACACATCCAGGCCTGAGGCAGGATTCGAACCTGCGATCGTAGCGGTCGCTCGGCTCCAGACTGTAGCGCCTAGAACCGCACGGCCACTCCGACAGGATAAAAGCATTGACTGTATGCCTATGTAGCCTAGAACAAATAGATTTACAGACGTCATTGGAGTTAGTATGTAGTTCTGAGAAATGTAATTCACAGCGCCGATTAAGTAACATTCGTAGCCAACGTAAGTTCACGGTCGGTAGCGATACCAAGTTTACAGAATTCCGTGGATACAGCGGCTCTCGACCCAAGGTTAGCCGGTTCTAATTCCGTCGCGGAAAAATGTTTCATCGTTGTTCTCTGCCTGGCAGGAAGAAACAGTCTCCTGGTACACTACTTAACTGCCGTATCATCCTTAGCTTAATAACTGACTTAGGTCAAGGACTAAGGCACAATTTGCTGTTGGTAGCGACCCATCCAACAGCGTTCTGGCGTTGCAAGTTTCCTGTAGACAAAGGTATTGTCTGCGGACATCCTCACAGAGCTTCCGAAGTTACCCACAAAACCTTTTACGTGCACTGCGAACAGCAACAACCCTATTTACACTCCCTTAGAGTACTCCGAAATTAGCTTCAGATCTGTCGATTTCGTCCCATTAAGAACAGCGATCCGCTAGAAACTCCTTGGGTTCCGTGATAGTTCTGGGGTGCAACAGTCTGGTCACTAACAGGCAGTTATCGAATGCCTTCCGTAAATTTAGGAACACGGCATCAACCAGGGCGCTTGTATTTATGGTGCTTTGGGTTTTTAGGCAGACAGAACGAGTTGCGTTACACAAGATTTCTGGATACGGAATCCATGTTAATATTTTTGAATCGATTTTCGTTCTTCCATAAATGCCACGATGTGTTCAGTGCTCAACAACAACAACGGGGAAGCACTCGGAGGGACACAAAGCTTGTCAAGGAGAGTCCTCAAAAAGTGCAAAATAAAGACATAAAAGCCGCGTGGGATTAGCCGAGCGGTCAGAGGCGCTGCAGTCATGGACTGTGCAGCTGATACCGGTGGAGGTTCGGGTCCTCCCTCGGACATGGGTGTGTATGTTTGTCCTTAGGATAATTTAGGTTAAGTAGTGTGTGAGCTTAGGGACTGATTACCTTAGCAGTTAAGTCCCATAAGATTTCACACACACAACACAAAAACAGAAATTGGAAATGTGTAGGGTTTAATGTAAACAAGCTATGGATCAGTTTTTTTCTCGCTCTATGTGGTGCAGAGTGGTGCATCGGAAAATAACAAAAAATAACAAACACTTCGAAGAGGAATTTAGTCTCACCCATGCGTCAGTCATGTAAATTGTAAAATGGAACAGAGCACAGACTAATAACTTGTGAAATACCGCCATTGTGAAAAAGGACGAAAGAACCCTCAGCAAGACTATGAGCCTCCCCCGGCCCCGTCCATTGTTCACAAGGTAGGTTCAGGAAAGTATGAGAAACACTTTAGCCGGCCGGGGTGGATGAGCGGTTCTAAGCGCTACAGTTTGGCGCCGCGCGACCGCTTCGGTCGCAGGTTCGAATCCTGCCTCTGGCATGGATGTGTGTGACGTCCTTAGGTTAGTTAGGTTTAAGTAGTTCTAAGTTCTAGGGGACTGTTGGCCTCAGCAGTTAAGTCCCATAGTGCTCAGAGCCATTTTTTTAAAACCCTTTATGGATGTGAGGCACTTTGAACCCGGCACTGAGCATATGCCACAAGCACCTTTCGCGGAGTTTACTTTTGGTACTATCGTGGGCTCCAGATGAAAATAAATGACAGATGCCTGCACTAATTGATACAAATTGATTTGAGGGGATTTGGTACCTCTAAAATCCGGAAGTATGTGAACCATCTGCATCATTTCTGAATGTGATTTGTAGAACACAACTATATCTGTCGAACCATAAACAAAATGTGAACGTAAACTCTGTCCAAATGTCGTGGCGGGTCCATCAGAACCGACCGACCGCCGTGTCATCCCCTGCATTGGCGCCATTGGTCGCGGATTGGAGGGCACGTGGCCAGCACAACGCCCTTCCGGCCGTTGTATGACAAACACCTATAAAATTGTGCAGGGCATAAAACGACAGATTATTCAAAAAATGCGAAATAGTAACAAAAACAGAACTTGGAGACATGTAAGGCTTAAAATACACAACCCATTGATCGTTTGTAATTCTCGCTTGATGTACTGCAGAATGGTGCATCGCAAAATGACAACATATATTAAACTCTCCAATGTAGGATTCAGGGTGTCGCCCTTGTGTCAGTCGTATAAATTGTAAGATAGAACAGAGCACCGACTGATTTGTGATACACCGACAATATGAAAATGGACAAAAGGAAAATTCATGAAATGTATTCGCAGTTGCGAATACGAACGACCAACAGCTATATAGGGAATGAGGACAATGAAATTTTGTGCCTGATCGGGAAGTGAACCCGGATGTTCCGCTTTAAGCGAACGGACGCCTTGAAAGCTTTGGCTATCAGTACGCGTCCCACGGCCAAACGCAAATTTACATATCTCGTCGTTCCTGCGTCACAACCTGTACTCGTACTACAGTACGTCATCGGTACAGAGGAGGATATTTTAGCTGAAAGTCCCTGCCTGGTAACGGAAGAGAAATACGACATGCAGACCGAGCATTGCATTGTAGCGTTCTCCTTAACAACACAGGCACTGCACCAACATACTATAGAAAGAAAAATTGGCTGTTGAAGTGTAGGTATCGGCTCTCACAATGACCACAGAGGCTCCGACAAGAAACTGTGTTTGTATTGCAGTGTATGGAACTGCGTACATAGAAACAACGGAAAGGCTTCGTCCCCGCCGTAATCCTCAGTGCTTCGCAACCCCAGAATAGGTTCAAAAATGGCTCTGAGCACTAAGGGACTTAACTTCTGAGGTCATCAGTCCCCTAGAACTTAGAACTATTTAAACCTAGCTAGCCTAAGGACATCACACACATCCATGCCCGAGGCAGGATTCGAACCTGCGACCGTAGCGGTCGCTCGGTTCTAGATTGAACCGCCTAGAACCGCTCAGCCACTCCGGCCGGCTCCACAGTAGGCTACAGCAGTCCACTCACCCCATTGCCGCCCCACACCGAACCCAGGGTTATTATGCGGTTCGGCCCCCAGTGGACCCTCGGGAACGTCTCACACCAGACGTGTGTAACTCCTATGTTTGCGTGGTAGAGTAATTGTGGTGTACGCGTACGTGGAGAAAGTGTTCGCCCAGCAATCGCCGACATAGCGTAACTGAGGCGGAGTAAGGGGAACCAGCCCGCATTCGCCGCGGCAGATGGAAAACCGCCTAAAAACCTTCCCACAGATTGGCCCGCACACCGGACCTCGACACTAACCCGCCGGGCGGATTCGTGCCGGGGACCGACACGCCTTCCCGCCCAGAAGCAGTGCGTTAGACCGCACGGCTAACCAGGCAGGCTAAATTGCGTTTACTGACGATCTATAAATACTACGGTACTTCGGAGCATAACAGAATACAGGAACATCAGATGTACAACGAAAAGTTCTCAAGATTCTTGATAGTAGCTATGCGATATTAAATTACCAAATTCTAAAGAAATCCAGCAAAGAAAGGAAATAGCACACTCACAGCAGAAAGGAGACGACACTAACAGCACACACATGCTACAAACAATGTTAATAGACGCCCTTCCAAAAGAAGACAAACAAGATGCTTAACAAGCAGTAAAAAGTATTATCTACAAAGCGAGACTGCGTTATGTTATTTAATGTAATTGTGTGAAATATTTTGTTTTTGTAATGTTATTTTTGTAAAAAAATATGATTGAATCCAAAGGTCTGGGATTCGATCCCCCGTCAGTACTGGGATGTTTGTCCGTCACTTATAACTTCTTTCATCTCTGGCAAAGTTTGGTGATGTGAAAAATGACCCACGTTCGCAGTCGACATAAAACTGTAGTCTCCCTTATAACTGACTGGTTAAGTCAGCTCATAGGTGGGAGGAACGTAACAGCATACCACCTCGAATAGGGCGATGCCTACTTCTAAAGTATTATAGTGTTCAAACCAAACTTCGTGCTGATAACAGCTTTATCTACTCAGAAATAGCTCAGGTGCAATATACTACGAGCGTCTTAGTGGTCTGTTCTCTTTTGTTACTTCTCCATACAGAAGAAAAACATAGACTACGGAATGACATTTGGCCCGAGTGAACGAATGTTTCCAAGCCATTCCCTCAAAGGCACAGCACGGCAGAATGTTGATCTGGCCGCCAGGCAAGCATTAAACTTGATCGAGCTGTGTGTTCTGTTTACTGTTCGTGTTTACGAATGCCGCTCTCAGCTGTGAAGTAAACCGTCGCTGTGCAGCCCAAGCTGTGGGTGTAGCCGGAGTTACTTCTGCTCCGCTTTCCTGCTCACTATAACATTCGCGAAGTAAAAGCTTCTTTCATAGCGCCAGTTGAACTGTCACTTTGCTGTCATCGCGTCTTTGCTCATCCATTTCTTGCTTCCGCTAATATTTCTGCGAGAAGTGTATCGCTAACTTTATAAGTCGTTGTAAACAGCAATGTGGGGAATGATTTCCACTGGACGTAGTGAATATACACTCCTGGAAATGGAAAAAAGAACACATTGACACCGGTGTGTCAGACGCACCACACTTGCTCCGGACACTGCGGGAGGGCTGTACAAGCAATGATCACACGCACGGCACAGCGGACACACCAGGAACCGCGGTGTTGGCCGTCGAATGGCGCTAGCTGCGCAACATTTGTGCACCGCCGCCGTCAGTGTCAGCCAGTTTGCCGTGGCATACGGAGCTCCATCGCAGTCTTTAACACTGGTAGCATGCCGCGACAGCGTGGACGTGAACCGTATGTGCAGTTGACGGACTTTGAACGAGGGCGTATAGTGGGCATGCGGGAGGCCGGGTGGACGTACCGCCGAATTGATCAACACGTGGGGCGTGACGTCTCCACAGTACATCGATGTTGTCGCCAGTGGTCGGCGGAAGGTGCACGTGCCCGTCGACCTGGGACAGGACCGCAGCGACGCACGGATGCACACCAAGACCGTAGGATCCTACGCAGTGCCGTAGGGGACGGCACCGCCAATTCCCAGCAAATTAGGGACACTGTTGCTCCTGGGGTATCGGCGAGGACCATTCGCAACCGTCTCCTTGAAGCTGGGCTACGGTCCCGCACACCGTTGGGCCGTCTTCCGCTCAAGCCCCAACATCGTGCAGCCCGCCTCCAGTGGTGTCGCGACAGGCGTGAATGGAGGGACGAATGGAGACGTTTCGTCTTCAGCGATGAGAGTCGCTTCTGCCTTGGTGCTAATGATGGTCGTATGCGTGTTTGGCGCCGTGCAGGTGAGCGCCACAATCAGGACTGCATACGACCGAGGCACACAGGGCCAACACCCGGCATCATGGTGTGGGGAGCGATCTCCTACACTGGCCGTACACCTCTGGTGATCGTCGAGGGGACACTGAATAGTGCACGGTACATCCAAACCGTCATCGAACCCATCGTTCTACCATTCCTAGACCGGCAAGGGAACTTGCTGCTCCAACAGGACAATGCACGTCCGCATGTATCCCGTGCCACCCAACGTGCTCTAGAAGGTGTAAGTCAACTACCCTGGCCAGCAAGATCTCCGGATCTGTCCCCCATTGAGCATGTTTGGGACTGGATGAAGCGTCGTCTCACGCGGTCTGCACGTCCAGCACGAACGCTGGTCCAACTGAGGCGCCAGGAGGAAATGGCATGGCAAGCCGTTCCACAGGACTACATCCAGCATCTCTACGATCGTCTCCATGGGAGAATAGCAGCCTGCATTGCTGCGAAAGGTGGATATACACTGTACTAGTGCCGACATTATGCATGCTCTGTTGCCTGTGTCTATGTGCCTGTGGTTCTGTCAGTGTGATCATGTGATGTATCTGACCCCAGGAATGTGTCAATAAAGTTTCCCCTTCCTGGGACAATGAATTCACGGTGTTCTTATTTCAATTTCCAGGAGTGTATAAAAATCTTGAGTCTGGCACAGAAATTTAACATCCTCAGCAATGTAACTCATATTTCGGTTAGACGTGTACTTCTACAAACTCCAGTATGCCAAGAGACGGGGCGATTGTTCCTTCCAAAGAAAGCCAAAAATTTAATTCGTAATTTTTCTCGAACTCATTTCATGGAAGGCAGATTGAGACTTGAAAACTGCAGCGGAACGTCACTGTTTACAGTTTGTGGTAATGTATGAGAGCTGACGGCACGCTTCGTATACGTCGAAGCTAACTTCTTGTCTGCTGGACCATCACTTTTAAACAAACAGAACTTTGATTCGTCCGAAAATACTATCTGATGCCATTCCTGCGGGGATCGATATGTTGTTGATGTTCATTAAGTATCGTGTACATATAAATGTTTACAGACAACGTCGCATGAGCCAAAAATTACTTTATCTTCGAATGAGGGCACCGTAAAGCGTTTGGTTTTCCTTAGGTTTTCATAAATCACGTTAACTGAAATCCGAAACTGTTACTTCAGCGAGGCCAAGCCATGTTTCTGCCACGTTCTTGTCCAACTAAGCTAGTGCTCCGTGCCTAATGATCGAGAGACGATGGGGTATTAATCTTCAACCTACAAGTACATTACCGCCCTATGTTGCGGAGCATTGCAATTGACCTGATTGCGGCAAGTTCTGATGATGGAACCACGATCTTTCTAATAGACAATGCTTGCCCTTGAACGTTTTTTGTTTGATGTGTTGCAGCGATACACAGGGTGTCCCAGGTAGAATGGTCAATACTTAGGGATGTGACAGGAATGAACATTCGAAGCAAAAAAGTTTAGTAGATATGGGCTCTAAAATGCATACTTTTAGAACTATGAGCACTTCTTTATCTCTGACGCTACGCAAAAAATCTCTTTTACTGCAAGAGCTTTGGTTTCCATATTTTAGGAGAAGGTAGTGTGGACCAAACAAGAAAAAATTTTCTAGTAAACATGGGCTCTAAAATGCATATCTAAAGAGCTATTAGCATTTGTTCAGTAGAAGAGATGTTTTTCACAATACTGAAGACGGGATGGCCGAGCGGTTCTAAGCGCTACAGCCTGGAACCGCGCGACCGCTACGGTCGCAGGTTCGAATTCTGCCTCGGGCATGGCTGTGTGTGATGTCCTTAGGTTAGTTACGTTTAAGTAGTCCTTAGTTCTAGGGGACTGATGACCTTAGAAGTTAAGTCTCATGGTGCTCAGAGCCATTTGAACTGAAGACGAAGCGTACTTGTAGCTCTTAAGGTATGCATTTTAGAGACTTTTTTGCTTGCCTTTTTTGCTTCACGTCATCGTTCCTCTCTTATCACTGAATACTGACCATTCCTGCTGGGACACCCTTATTTAGTAGTACTTGCCGCTATATCCACGAGTATCGACAGCGAGTAATCTGTCCGCATCTCGTGGTCGTGCGGTGGCGTTCTCGCTGCCCGGATTCGATTCCCGGCGCCGTCAGGGATTTTCTCTGCCTCGTGATGACTGGGTGTTGTGTGCTGTCCTTATGTTAGTTAGGTTTAAGTAGTTCTAGGGGACTGATGACCATAGATGTTAAGTCCCATAGTGCTCAGAGCCATTTTTGAACCAGAGCAATCTACCAACTGCAGCTCTACTGAACTGACTGCGTAGGATTTCCCAGTCGGTTAAACTGACATAGGACGCTCAGAGAAGGGGCTGGAGAAGAGCTTCTCTAAGCAGACTTCATGCCTGAAAGCACAGGATATTCACACACACATTCTGGAAACATTCACTATGTTTACCCGATACATTTTCTTAAATACATTCATGTTCAGAAAAAAAAATCACCTTGAACGACTAGAGACAGGACGTCATATTCACAGGACATATACATTAGTGTGTTCTGTAGAAATAATAGGCATTTGAACCATGTCGGTCGGCGGGTTCAAGATCAACATCGATATCACGGTGCAGCACCATCTACCGGTAAAATGTGCCTGCGGCTCTCGTTGTAGCTGTAAACCGAAGGTAAGGGATCAGTGTGACTTCAGCAGACGTTGATGATGCCTCGCAGACGTATGCGCAGACCGTACCAGCAAATCAGAGACTTTGAAAGAGGCGCATTATTGGCATGAGAGAATGTGAGGCATTCGTTCGGGAAATTGGTACCTGTGTGGAACGTAGTGTATCGGCAGTGCAACGGTGTATGCAGAATGGTTCACAGAAAGCCGTAGAACACGACGAGATGGCTCAGGTCGCAACACACAGACCACCCCCCGAGAAGATCAACATCTCATCCGAATGGCATTGCACGACAGATCTGCGTCCTCCTCAGTCCCGACGCAACAGTAAACAGTGTAACATAATAACTATCAGGGTGACGGTACGTAGCTGTTTATCACGGCATGGGTTATGTGTGTGCCGTCCACTTCTGCGCGTACCTCTGACGAATGTGCAGAAACATGCTAGACAGCAATGGTGTCTGGAACGACGTCATTGGGGACAGGAATGGCATCAGATAGTATTTTCGGACGAATCAAAGTTCTGTTTGTTTGAAATGATGGCCGAATTTCTGTTCACCACAGACAGGGGGAGCGGTATCAGTGACTGCATCCGCACAAGACATACAGCGCCAACTCTAGGCTTTATGGTGTAGGGTGCTGTTGGACACAACCACAAATCACAACTGGTGCGTGTCCAGGCCCCTGTGACCAATGTGACCTACGTGAATGACATTTGCGACCCACAGCCATACCCTTCCTGCACAACATCCCAGACGATATTTTTCAGCAAGACAACATGTCGCTACACGAAAACATGCCTTCTTGGTGTCACAGGATGTCAGCCTTTTACTCTGGCCCGCCAGATCTCCAGACTTGTCGCCAATCGGAAATGTGTGGTTTATGGACAAACGACAGGTGCAGCGCTGTGACACAATGCCAACCACTACAGATGAACTTTGGATCCAGGTGAATGCAGCGTGGATACCTATACCATAGGACACCGTTCGCGCCTTATACGTGTCGATGCCATCACACATGCAACAAGTCATCAGAGCCCATGGCGGACCCTGTGCCTAGTAGACAACAGGACGCATGCTGAACCGAGGTGACTGAAATGCTAATCATTGCAATGTGCTATCTTGCGAAACCGGGAGGTGAGCCAGACAAGGAGCGGATTAACGTCTGCTGCACAGTGTGGCTTTAAGGCGGTTCCCACGATCGTCTAGGCAAATGGTGGGCCGGTCTGACACATGATACCCAAACAAAACACGGTAACACACAGAACATAGTTTACACGTCTCCTTGAGAGATGACGCACATAACTCCTCTACTTTAGCTTTACTTACGACTGTGACGACCAAAAAGGCACCGGATCACAAAATTGAAATAAATTTGCCAAATAACAGCAGACGACGTTCGACGGGATAAACGCTAGCAACCAGAGAGACACGGCATATGACTTTAGGAAATTGTAGCATAAGCTTTCTCAACGCATTTCGGACAACAATACCACATCTCAGATGGACTGAGTTAAAATTTGTGCTCTATAAATTTTGATTCTGTAGGAAAGGATTACTTCTCTACGTCACTTCTTAGTCACAGACTACTTTTCAAAATCATACACATGTCGCACATTTCACTTCTACAACTTCAGTTTATGAAAAGTGCATACAGTTTTGAAAACTGTCATATGAACAATGTAAGAGCACGCCGAAGGTTGCTCGCGTAATGTTATGTATCATTATCAACATTTATGACGGTCAGTTTCAAATTAGTACATTAAGTGAGGGAAGAACAATGCTCTGAAACACGTATTGGGACCATGAAATGAAAGCGGCCAGTTAGAGATATTTGTGTACTGACACTAAAGTTAAATAACTTCAAGACTGAGCGAATTTGAAATGGAGGGAACGGGGTAGAGGGTGCAACATGTGTAAAATCCCATATTGCAGCACTTTAAAATAGAATTTAGCTTCGAAATGTGTCGGGCGAATTAAAAGCATGCGAATCGATTTGTTATTGTTTCTCTAACGAGAAATGTTCACATTAATGTAATTCTGTTGTGTTTTTTTGTAGTGGGAGAAATCAAAAAGTCGTCCCACGACAAATGAGTATGAACTGTCCCGCAGCACATCGGTTGGTCACGACATTGGCTCTGCACACGACACAGCTGGGAAAAATGCCTGCGAGGGGAGATAAGGGAAGTGGCGGAATAGTCCTTTGGCCTTTCCCTCCTCGCTCCCTTCCGCCACGCGTTTGCCAACAATGTGTGTTACTGGGAGTCCGAAAAGTATTGCCTTACAAGCAGACTTGATTGCCAGCTTTGTTGTGTGTCATTGTAGTCTGTATATCGTCTCACGTTTATTTTCATTTTCTTTTTATTGACTGTCAAAGGGTAAAATTGAAGTGAAACGTGAATTCAGGCATCACATCCTTATTAAAAAGCAATAAACAGAGAAGGAAATCCTAGTATTGGCTATGTTTTAACTGAATAAAACGAAACGTGCATCGTAACGAAAAGACACATTTTAGCAGTTACATACATTATTGCAACAGCTACCATATATACAAATGGAGTGTCTAACTGACATTATTTTGGAAATGTCAGTGCACTGAAGGCATGAGACAGTTTAATGTACAGTTATTTACGAAGCTCGAAGCTCTATAAATCAGTTACACTTAAAATTTCCAGGTATTTACATTGATGAAAATGTTTTTACTACAGCGCGTACTATTCTGCCTGGTCCACACCACTTATCCCACTCGCAGCCACAGTCCTCCCGCGCGCGTTCTTAGCTGCAGACAGTGCCTTAATAGAATTTGCAGAACCGGTCACTGGACTCGCCATGCATTCCTTAACCCTCACCCTGCCTCCTGCAGGTAAAAGGTGGTGGCAGCTGGGGGGTCATTACGTGTTGTTCAGTTAAGAACGGCGGAGGGGGAGGGGGAGGAGAGGGAGAGACAACCAGTGGCTGGTGGGGGAGGCAGATAGCGGCGCCGGGGATTTTCCACTGCGACGGCGCGCGCAGCTGCTGGGAGCTCCGCCCCCCGCAGTCAAGGGTGGGGGTAGGGATGCTCTGGGTCAAGGCCGTTGGGAGCGCTGACCTACGCATCAACTTCATCTGTGGCCATCGCACGCAACACTGCTGTAAGCTATTCCCGTAATCGGGGCTCCTCAAAACAAACCACACAAACAAAGAAGACGCATAAATTTCGTCTACTACCCAATTTACAATCACACACCAAGCAAGACTGTTCCATCAACATATGACATGTTGCACATGACCGTGCCTGTATGATAAAATGAATACATCTACAATCTACAAGATCCCTGCAACAGTTACATAATTTTGTTGTTCATCTCCATAAATGCTTCAATGTATTGCAACCATTTGAAGACGAATTATCTCATTCCGAATGCGAAACTGGCAATGAGCAATAAAATGAACAAATATTGATCATTTAAGTTGCTGGTACCTTATCTAATCGAGCGATGCCATTAATGCATCCCAATCCTCCTCAGGTGAAAGCTGTTCCACTAGGTACCTGTAATAGAAAACATCCTACAACGCTTGATGGAGGGTGTACACTTGGCTCCTCAACCGACTTCATTAACACACGCTATTTGGTGGAACTTGACTCAGGGATAACCAGTTCAAAGACTGCTGATTGAGCAAATTTTCACCGTTGCCATTTGGCCTGTGAAGAGCAATAATACGGTTATTTAGTATTTCTGCACACCAGGCTGACAGTCAATGACGTGAAGGTGTTCGTAGGGGTGTGGGTATATGAGAGTGTTAATGGTGAGCCTTAGTCGTTTCAAAACGATTATGTGGGCTGTGTGGGAGGAAAACAATACATAACGGCATCTGGTGTTTGCTTTCTCTCTCACCGTCTTCACTACTGTTGGCCTCATATTTAGGAATACTGTGGTTCAAATCCCTAGGAGGATGCCTTGGAATCGGCATGGCCGATTTCCCCTCCCAACCTCCCCAAATTCTGTCCACGTCTCTAACGTAATAACCGATTCTTCCTAACTGGTCATTGAGGGTGGAGTAAGAAAAACCTACCAGTCTAATGTTAGTACCAGCATTCCATGTTTAGAATTCGATCCAGTCTTCCCTCTCCAAAGTCGAATCTTCCCTCTCCAAAGTCGATATACATAACGCAGATCACACTCCGAGGAGAAGAGACCTATCGATGCGTGAAAGGACACGGCGGCTCTTCTCAGGTTGACCTAAGCAATCTCAATGGTAGACTGAATTCCAGAGTATCAACAGTCAAGGTTATTAAAAAAAGTTCTCCAAGAAGACTGACTCATAGTCATAGCACACGCAGAAGCCAGAAGTTCCATAGTAATGTTGTTGTTGTTGTGGTCTTCAGTCCTGAGACTGGTTTGATGCAGCAGTAATATTACCGAGTCATTATCAGGATTACGTTGTCATCGGCTGTATGAGGATATCTAACAGACAGAAAATATGTACATTTGTCGTTTCTTTCAAATAGACTCGTCAACATTGTTGTTGCTCCATTTCTTTATCTGAATACACGTAGCTAACTGCGATCTGTTGTCAGGGAAGCGCAGATTCGAAGCGTGTGTCGTAATATGAGTCCTCCGTTAAGATCAAAAACTTTTTTTTGAGAGCTCTGACTATATTTGTTACAAATATTCGCCGTTAAAATGGATGTAGTTTTCCCTAACGCGTCTTACGCAATGGAAATTCATTAGTTATGTAACTAAATAATGGCGTCTCTCTCAGTAAGTTAGTTACACGAAATGCTTATTTGTCGCCCTTACTTATTGTTGTTCAACAGACCCGTTTACAATGTAAGTTCATAAAAAGGCTAGAATGAACAAAAAATAAAAGTGTGTCAGACTTCGAGCACGAAGGTCCTAGGATTCTATCTGTTAGTTACTGCTTCTTCCACTTATGACAATGATTTGAATATCTGAAAAATTTCACGCTGTTTCATGGTTCGTAGACCATGTTAACCGTTGGCCACCTGATTAACTGGCAGGTTTTACTTTAGTTTAATGGTCGGACTGGCTCAAGTGTATACCACATCCAAAAGGACCGTTCATAGCTAAGCAACGCGGTCGTCAAATTAACCTTCGGGTTGATCACAGCTCTAATCTTATATGCATTGATGTATAGATCTTTCATAAGTATTTCCTAGATCGTCAGGACCTGTATAACTGTTGAAGTGCCTCTCATAACTCTTGCGTTTGGAGGATTTGTATGAAACGAAAAGACTGATATAAATGCCCCAGTAACACTGACAAACGAAGATACGCTATTAATAACTTTTAATTTACTCCATAGTAGGAAGGAAAAGCAAATTATTGGACATTTATGCAGTATTTCACGCAACGTGTTCATAGTACTTCAAAAGTACACAATTGGGCCACTCATCAAACAGCTGTCCTTCGACGTATTCTGTCCCATTGAAGATGCTGCGCGACTGCTTTTAACCGGCCTGAGAAACGTGTTACTCAATCAACTACAGGGAAATCCACAGTTTAATCCATTTCTTCCCACAGTGGCGTACGGACAGCACTGCGTTTAACTTCACAAAATAAACTTATTATACAAGACTCATCATAAGTTTGTTAAAAGGCATTCACAAGTTCTCTGTCTATGTTTTTTTGTATATATTTTACAATTAGTTTATCACTGCGTGAAAAAAAATTGCTGAAAACAAACATGTAACGCAGACTAAGCGTCAGCGTGTGAAACTATTTACTTAATACTGTCACGCCAGAGTGAAAACTTAACATTTCCAGGGTGGCGCTGCCTACTGGGGGGAAATGTCAGACTAGGTGGAATCGAAGAATGGTTGTCACAGATGTGTGAAATGTGGTGACGTAAGTCACACGGCAGACTGTCAGATAAAAAGAAAAAAATCTTGTTGTTTGTTGACAGTGTAAGCTGCGAGCGAAAGGAAAGGTATCCAGGTAACGAGAGGCCTTTCACGTGCGTCTCTCTCTCTCTCCCCGCAGATGGGTGTGGTTCTGGAAATACGCTCACGTCAAGTGTCGCCAACTTCGTGTTTGTAGAGTTTGTTGTGGAGAGATTACTGACTTCCACTCTCACACGAGGCCTTAAGACTACCGTGGAATGACGATGGATGGTAAGCGTTCAGAGGCGGACACACGAGACGTGTTATGTGCCTGATCTGCTGCTACATCGCTCGTCAGCTGTAGTTGGCTACGTCTGGTGCTCGAACCGCTCTGATTTTCCTTCTCAAACTGAACTTGCGTGAAATAGATGCGTTAACATCATTACCAACTTTTCAATGATGCGCGAAGAAATTCTCGAATAATGGATTCAAAGGCGCCTAACAGATTGAAAAGAGGGCTTTAACAATATTCATTTCCCACATTGACTAACGGGAACCATACGGTCTGCACTTTTACTAATTTTCATAATCGAAGTTTATGTTCCAGAGTTGTTTGGTCCCATATCTTAGATGGAAAAAAAGCAAAGAAAATTTATTATTTCAAAAGTGATCGTCATGACTGGTAATACATGCCATAGTAAGACGAGACGGTCAACGCTTACACGGAAAAATGATAGCGGTTACCTACGGAACCAAGATTGTAGTTCGTCCGAAGTGGGTACACATGTTGGCAAGGTTATTTCGACAACGCTGCAGAAGTTTCGCTAGGAAGTCCTTACACATGCTCCACTGAGTTTCGATCTCTCTTCATGCGATTTCTGTATTTTTGTAGCCGTGTAGAAAGACATTCATGGCCGTCGCTTTGCTTCGGACGAAGAGGTGCACTCCTGGGTAGAATCATAGTTTCGTAGGCAACCGCAAATGTCTTTCCATGAAGACATCGACCATCGTGTCTCGCAGGGGGATAATGTATTAACAGAAATGACAATTACTTTTAAATAATAAAAAGTTTACATACTTTTTCCCATCTGTCTAATTTTCATTTGACTGTCCTTTAAATTACGAAAACCAATAAATATGGCATTGAAACTGAGGAAAGCTGTACCCTGCCACGGCGTCCACTCGATCCGCCTATGACGTGGAAGGCGATCTTGCATCACATTATTTCAGACTTAGTAACACGTCCTGAGTATCTCATGTGTATTATTCTGTATGCCACATTCGGGAATGTTCCGAAACGTGAAGTTCCACCGTCTGACGTCTTAGATATCGCCCCATTCCACGTCCACGTTACTTCTCACGTTCCATGTGAGGAGGGCTTTGCGTGTAGACATACATGCCATGTTCGCGGAAGTGACGTGATCTAAAATACTTAAATGCCGCCCAAAGCGACCCCGGAATCTGCTGCGCGGAACATAGGCTTAGTAGATTAGAGATTAGATTAGTTTTTCGTTCCATAGATCCGTGTTGAGGAGATCCTCGTGGATGTGGAACATGTCACTTTTTTTTTTAAAGCTGAAATAACAATACTAATAGTATAAATATATACAACACATCATTTGTTTCTATTAAAACATTCGTCAATGGAGTAGGAGTTGGCCACTAGTAAGTCTTTCAGGCTCCTTTTAAACTGATCTTTATTTGTAACTAAATTTTTTGTGTTTGCTGGCAAATTATTGAAGATGAGTGCTCCTG
The DNA here is from genome assembly GCF_023897955.1 of Schistocerca gregaria. NCBI lineage: Eukaryota > Metazoa > Arthropoda > Insecta > Orthoptera > Acrididae > Schistocerca > Schistocerca gregaria. The sequence goes on along the minus strand of NC_064923.1, from coordinate 707,787,529 downwards.
AGTAGTGGACCCCTTTTTAAACTAAAGTAAGTGCTTTTAAGTCCGTGTGCAGATCATTTTTGTTCCTGGTAATGTATGTATGAACTGAGCTGTTTGTTGGAAAAAGAGATATATTATTTAGGACAAATTTCATTAAGGAGTAACTATACTGAGAGGCAGTAGTTAGTATACCCAGTTCTTTGAAGAGGTTTCTACAAGACGTCCGTGAGTTTACTCCACAAATAATACGTATTACACGCTTTTGGACTCCGAAAACTTTTGTTTGACTTGAAGAGTTACCCCAAAATATTGTACCATATGACATTATGGAATGAAAGTAGGCAAAGTATGCAAACTTTTTCACTTTTATGTCGCCTATGTCTGCTAACACTCGAATTGCAAATACCGATTTGTTAAGGCGTTTCTGCAATTCTGTGGTGTGCTCCTCCCAACTGAATTTATTATCAAGTTGTAATCCCAGGAATTTAAGACTGTCAACTTCTTGTATCTGCTCTTCTTCATACTTTATGCATATGCTGGGTGGAAACCTCTTACAGGTTCTGAATTGCATGTAGTGAGTCTTTTCAAAGTTTAATGTCAATGAGTTGTCTTTAAACCATTTATTAATATCCATGAAAATATCATTAGCAGATCTTTCTAGAACTACACTCGACATACTATTTATTGCAATACTTGTGTCATCTGCAAACAAAACGAACTCTGCTTCTGGCAGTGTAACTGATGAGAGATCATTAAAGTACACAAGAAAAAGCAATGGCCCTAAGATGGATTCTTGTGGGACACCACATGTAATTTCTTCCCATTCTGATGATGACTGATGACTTAATTCACTAGTCCCTTTGTTTCCTGTTAGCGAGGCATGACTTGAACCATTTTGCAGCACTGCCCGTGACACCATAGAATTCTAATTTATTTAAATGGATGTTGTGGTTTACACAATCGAATGCCTTTGACAAACCACAGAAAATACCTGGTGCTTATAACTTGTTATTTAATGAATTAAGTACATTTTCACTGTAGGTGTAAATAGGCTTTTCGATATCAGTGCCTGTACTTTCCAGACAGCGCGAGAGACCCCAATAGAAAGTGCTGTGGACGTTAGGGATTCCCAGGGCAGCGAACTGATTAGCTGCTGCTAAAGTAAGAAGGCTCTTCAAGTGGATTATGGAGGAACGCGCACAGAACAAAAGAAGGGTGAGAGGGACACTTCTGTGTTCCTGGCATTGCGTTCTGAGTCATTAGCGTTGCATTCATGAAGGAATCCAAAACACTGCTCGTAGACTTTCCTCGAACCGAAGTACTTTTCCATGTGCAATGCCTTCGGTGCATCAGTTCTTCTTTCTCTGCAATCAAAGTGAGAAAATCGACAACGTGTACTGACTTCTAGAAACTTTCAAATGTCAAGTAAGTAGTCTGAGAAACCGACGTTACTCCGTATTCACCATCAGCTAAGATCTCCATACTGTAACGTCATCTGTTCCAAGTACCATGACGTTAGTTTTCAATGTTCGAGCATGCACTTGCTTTTACACTACATATTGTACCGAAAAAAAATATAACTTGCCTTGCACCATACGTTACAGGACAGCTGAACTACGGAAACGAATCACAAGTGGCCTCTGGGTTTCTGATAAAAGCATGGACTACAGTTGGTTTCTCAGAGGAGCGTTATTATCTTGTGATGCTGTTGTAGAGACCGAGCAAGGACTGTGAAAAGTTTTGTGGTCGGAAGGATACTCCAATTGCCTACTTGTCGTCCGCAGGATGGTGGAAGAACGTATGTGGAGTATGGAACTGTCGGAAGTTAAAAGTTTTGCGCCAGTCCGTGAGAGCGTGCCCGAAAATACAAGTATTCGGGTTCGAACTGTGATCTGACACAGATTTGATTTGTCACTTATATTTACTGGAGAGCAGTTCGGAAATCAGTCCAATAGTAGCGGCAGAAATTAGCAGACTGGGACAACACCTCCAGAGATATTGATCTCTTTTCGGTTCTGACATAAGCACAGTTTCTATTGCTCACCATAAGTAAGAGTTCAGTCAACACTGTAATGTTGGAGAAGATCGCCTAATTTATGTATGACTCCGTGCATCTCGAGGCAAGTATAACAAGTTCCTGTGACATTTACATGTCATTTTTATTTACAAGTTGGCGACCCAGGTAGATACATCTCACCAACACGCTCCATAAATGCTTGATTGGTTTCATACTAGGCCAAAGCGGCAGCCGTGATAATGCCTGAATCACTGTAGAAAATTCTTCCCTACGGGCGAATGAATTATTCTGAAGAAATTTACCAACCTATGAATTATGTGAAAGAGAAACGAAACTTACATAGTAGTTTCCAGCCCCTGGTCTTTGTAGGTAGAACCTCTGGATACAAATTACTTTAGCCGAAAACATAATGGACGTGCGGGAAATCACCGTTCATGTGTACAACGTTTGGTGGCAAACAGCTGGGATGGTCTCAGCACCATTACTGAAGCGATTCATCAGCTAGAAACAACCGTTAATATGACTCATGTGATGAATACACGTTTTGCATCCTGTGACACAACGAATGACTCACCCTACCATCGCCAGATAGTGACTTACATGAGTTGTACTACCATTTGAATGTGTCGTAGCTTAAATGGGCCATAGCTTTTGCATTTCATTTTGATGTAATTTTATAGAAGTGCTCTGTTAATCGCATCTGACAAATCCTGCTTGTCAGGTGTATTTGTTAGTGACTGAGCGCTGCGTCACCCATGCTGAATGGGCGATTCAAATTTTGTGAGCACTAGACTAAATCCACAGTTGCGTCGAGTCGGTTGGTGGACAGTAATTGAAATGTGTGTATAATTGATGGTGCTATTTCAGGGAAATTTTCCACTTCTTTTGTCTTGTTAACACAAATGGTGATTCATCACCACATGCCTTAATCACGGATTCAGGTCAGATTGCCAGAGATATTGCTGGCTGTGTTTTCGGAATGAAGTAACTTACGTGTCAGAAGGATAAGAGATATATATTTCTGATAGATCAACTGGATTTCAATTTTCTGATCAGTATTTCAGTCTTTGAAGTATTCTGTAAAAATGTGAAATAGTTTTTCTGGAAGTATTAACCTATTGTAACTGTCACTTTAAAATGGTAGAAATCAGATTCACGGACAACCTCTGATGTGATAGGTAATGTCATCATACTTCTGCGAGGCTGCAGCCAAATCTTTGTGACTCATGATAATTCCTTTAGAAGTTCACAAACTAAGGGAGACAGGTTAGAACCAACCGAAAGTATATCATCGCTCTTGATAATGACTGTACCAGAAATCAGGCGGAAGCCAAAAAGTAACCTTCACAAGCACAATGGCTGTGGCTTAATATGGCCAGCGTTAACTGGCTGACTCATACTACTGATGATCAATCAATTCCTCCCTCTTGCTGTTTCTACTCCTCAGTACCTCGGCACTCTCTTTAATGGGTGCGATGACAGTGCGATATTTCCATGCCACTTCCAGTTATGAAACCTTTCACCTCAGCTTATTGGACACAGTTATCGGAATTGCGACAGTTAGGAACCAATTAACTCTTTCAGTGTACTTAGACTCAAAGATGCTAGTCATTGTCTCTCTAACAACAGCACGTAATAGCCAAACCACTTCAACTTCCATTTTTGCTACCATGGGGAGTCAGTAAAGCACAAGAACACGAAGCAAAATAACGTCAGTATTACCTGATACCGCAACCATTGCTGTTCATTCTCCTTGTCAGATGTTGACTCTCGTTTTTCTACTTTCTCAGTATCTTATATTTTAGTTTCTGTACGTCTGTTGCATGTGGTTGCTAAGTAATGTATATTACATATTCCACTTTTTATTCTGTTCTCCAAATATAACAACTTATATAACCTGATTTACATTAAAACAGGGTTTGCAAAACTGGGTTGCAGTATCCGCTAAAAGCCGTGAACAAGATGAAATTTTCGATTTAATATCTGGCTAATGTTCAGAACATCAGACACGTCCCAAAACCGCGGAATCGGGATCACTCCTTGAAAGTCTTGTAGTCAGGGTGGATTCTTTCGCTCCAAAAACGGTAACAATAATAAGTCTCTAAATTTTCGTAACTAATGTCGAGGTATATATTTCACCTATCGGACGCTCCTGCTGGGAGACTTAACTCTGAAATACTGCTTGGAATAAGTGTGCACTTCGTAATTCTCAGAAAGACAGTTATAGACAGTTACGTGTCTCATAGATCATTTGAACGATTCTTTTATTGAAACTATATGGAACGAGTCAATTTACAAGATATGTATTCATCATTAGTATTAACAATAATTTTTTAATCCTAATCATGCAACTACACTTAAAAAAGATGTCTTTTTCATTTTTTTATAGGCTGCTAGAATATAAATAGAAATTCGTGCATGGAATAGAAAGGGACCTCGGAGAGAATGATTTTTGATTAGATTTAAAACTCGTTTAGCTACCTGTTGGAAATTTTATGTTATTGGACAAATGATCAAAACTTCTTGTTGTTGCAAATCGAACTTCTTTTTGAGCCACTGGCAGCTTAATAAATGACATTTTTTCCTCTAATGTTGTATGTGCGTACATCACTAGTCTTCTCAAATTCTGATGGATTATTTATGACGGATTGCATTAGCAAATGCATGTATTGTGATGGTGCAGTGAAAATACCTAACTCCCTGAAAAGGTAAGTTCTTGACGACCGCTGTGGAAGACGATGTACTCTTCTTCCTGTTCGCTTTTATGCTTGCGATTATTTATCCTCTCCATGACGTTATTCAAGACTATCTGAACTTGATGGAGACTCCAGTTTCGCGTTTTCTAGTAATTCTTCCTCTGCTTTGTTGTAAGTTTGCAAACTGTGTGGGAAAGTCTCTCTTTTTTTTATTGGCATGCAAAGGGGCACAAATTCCGGAGAAGAGACAGTGAGGTATTCGAGCTACATTTGTGAAACCTCTGGTATGCAGAGCATGAAATGTATAGCGTCGCGAATGGGTACACAGACCTCATACTTCATTGGTCTAAGCCACGACAGGAAACCAGAGAGGCGAAGCATATCTATGTTGAAAATCCTATAAACTAATATCTGCATCTCCACACACCTTTCTACTCTACGAGTTTGTGGCAGGAAGAATGTTTCATTCCATCGTATGTCACGGTCTCTTTGAGTCTCAGTCAGGGATAGAGCGTGGGAACTATAGGTCTTATACGCCTTTGTGCGAGCTATATTTGGTTAATTTTATGTACGGGATCTCTACTCAATAGATACACAGGGGACGTAAGAATGCTCGTAGTACCTATCCTGAGAGACGGTTTGTTTTCTAAAGAAATTTTCGCGCGATGTGCGACGTATTTCTTCGAATGACTTCATTTAACATTTTTCATTATTCGTGTTACACTTTCTTACCAGTCACACAAGCCTGTGTTCCGCTCTTCTTTGTATCCGCTCGATGACTCCCGTTAGTCCGACCTGGTATGAGTACCTTACAATTTTGTATTCAAATACGTGAAATAAAAGTGTTTATCACGCTATTTCTTTTGTGGACAAACTGCAGTTTTCCAGTATCGTAACAATGAATCGTATCCTGCTATTTGCTTTAGCTACAACTGAGTCTACATGGTCTTCACACTTCATATCTGTACATTTGTCCCCAGTTTACATCACGATGAATCACACAAATCTAAGGACTGTGAATTCAGCTAAATACTCAGTGATTACAATTACGAATAACTTAAATTGGAACGATCACATAGACAGTGTTGTGGGGAGATCGAACCAAATATTGTTATGCATTGGCAGAACACTTAGACATGCAACAGGTCTACTAAAGAGATTGCCTGCACTACGCTTGTCCGTCATCTTCTAGAGTGCTGGTGCGGTGTTGGGATCCATATCAGGTAGGGTTGACGGAGGACATCGCAAAAGTTCAGAGAAGGGCAACTTGCTTTATATTATCTTAAAGTAAGATACAGAGTTTCACAGGTATGATACGCGAGCTGGGTTAGCAATCATTAAAACAAAGCAGTTTTTAGTTGTGGCACGATCTTTTCATGAAATTTCAATCAACAACTTTCTCCCACAAACGCGAAAATATTTTGTTGGCGCCCACATACATAGCAGGAAATAATCGTAGTAATAAACTGGGAGAAATCAGAGCTCGCACGAAAAGATTTAAGTGTTCGTTTTTCCCATGCGATCTTCGAATTTGAAGGTGCTTCGATGAATCTTCTGCCAGGTCCTCAATTGTGTATTGCAGAGTGGTCATGTAGATGTGGATGTAGATTAACGTGACTGACCATAGACTGCGACTCGTTAATCAGGCACTCAAATAATACCGTGCTTTCGTGTTTCGTGAAGTTTTCATTCCGTTACATAAAATGTCAGATGCCTATCTTTGGACCAGACTGACATTTTATCTAGCTCTAACTGGATATTACTGAAATTTTTACACGAGATAATTTCCTCAAAGATAACTGTTTCATTTATAATTGGGTAGAGGGTGTCACACGACACGGAGATAGGAAATGTTAACTTTAATCGCTTATAACTAAAAAGCGTTGCAAATAAACTTATCGAGATAAGTTAAGGAAGAACTTAAAGTAGCCAAAGGAACTTCAGGAAAAATATTTAGTGTATTGTTGTTTACGAATCATGGCAAAGGATGGGAAAAACCACAATTGTTGGATACCATTTATGTTGTTAAGTTTAGGGGCAAATAATTTTTGTATTCCATTGTTCGATCTGAGGCGTGAATTACCACAGGCGAGAATGTTACCCCTGTGTCCTTAGGGTTTCCGACCTGGTAATTTCGATGTTCAGTAGGGTATCCGGGGTCTTACTGGGGAAAGAGCGGCAGATTTTTTACTCCTGTGGACGGTATGTGCTGAAAGAAAAAAATTTATAGAGAAATGTATTAAGTAGGTGGAATTTATTCTAGGAGAAGTTCTTTTCCAATTCAGCAAACGTAAGTTCAGTCTTCCCGTGACGTTTCGGCTGCGTTCCTTTTATTCACCTTTCGGGGAAGTCGAAGTTTGTTGCAATAGTACACATTACAGCAAACAGTAAAGTTCACTTGTTGTTTGAGTTTGAAATTGTTTACCTGTAATGTAAATGTCGAGTGGCTAGGGCCTCCCGTCGGGTAAACCGTTAGCCGGGTGCAAGTCTTTCGATTTGACGCCACTTCGGCGACTTGCACATCGGGATGAAATGATGATGATTAGGACAACACAACACTCACTCCCTGAGCGGAGAAAAGCTCCGACTCAGTCGAGACTCGAACCCAGGCCCTTAGGATTGACATTCTGTGGCGATGCTCACTTTTTTTTCTTCATTTTGTTCGGTATTGTTCGTTGCGTTTGATCTGGACGGACGTGACAAGACATCCGTTCAAGTTGATCGCTGATTCCTTTACTCAGTTTTTTTTATTGCCGAAGGTTAGCAGCCCTCTGACCACTCAGCTACCGGGGGCGGACATTTGTCTGTAATGACGATTAGGAAGGCAATATGTAAAATAATGTACGTTATTACCTGCTGGCTTCCTAGAGAGGAAGGATAGAGAGGGGGTGGGATGGTTGAATGAGGGGAGGGGAGTGGAGTGGTGAATGTTGCTACCATGGTCAGTATCGATTATTAGTAGGGAATTACAGAGGGAGCGAGAGAATGACACATGAAAGAGGTATACCTGCGCTTCATGATACGTCTCTTTCAGTAATATTGAATCAGTGGCAGAATTATCAATTCTCTCTAGGTCTGTGCACATCAAGATGTTCCTTAGACATTTTTAGACAGTACAGTTCAGTTCATATATATTCTGCTCTTCGACGGGGGTTCCGTACCTTGGCGCAGGGTAACTTATAGTATACACTTCGAGTGTGCAGGTCGCCCAGATACGAAGCGCATTTGCTAACAGAGATGAATACAAGGTGTGCGTACAGCTGGCTTTATACAGTGTGCCAGTTACTTCAAGCAACCGGGCGAATGTATCGTCCGTCCAGTGGCCCATTTTCCAAGTGGTCGACCTCCACCGAGAGACCTTCTGGAACTTTCATGTTCTATCTGATCGACGAACAGCGATCGACCTCGGGACGTCAACATGTCTTTGGCGAGCTTCCAGTCATCCAAGTCTGCCCCTGCAGAATACATCGAATAAAAACCTAGCGAGCAAACGTTTGAGGCTGGTTCTGATATTATGTAGGAATTCACGTACAACTGATCAGCTATGAAGCTTTGTGCCATACCACAATGTGGGGCTCTGATGTCGCAACTGATGGATTGCAGTATTTTGTAATGAATTTGAAAGCGTGTATTTCATAATTACAATAGTGACAGTTTTTTTGCCACGCACAAAATATAACTTGTATTCCTTCAATTATGGTGTGAAGTGTATTTATAATAACTGAAATTGTTATTAAGTTAACTGATGATCCCGTCTTATATAACACAATGGCGTTATTTTCATTACCAAGTTCGCACAGATAAAAAAAAAAAAAACACCAAAGCTCGACTCGTTGCTTAGTGTCTTTTACAGTTATCAGGTTCTCAGATCTAGTGCCAGCAACTGTTGTAGAAGATACTGCTCTTGATCATCAGGCACTGAAACAGCAACAAGTTCAACATCAGGCGTTACGTCTATCTGGTAAGCAGTTATAACAGTGACGGTGTTTGCAAGTTCGTAAAAGTAATTCGACAAGAAAGACAGATGTATACACATCAGTAGGGCACAGTTGCTACGAAGCGCCCGGCCTTACGAGCATCTTCGTACGAAGGTGTTCTACCCTCGTGCGCTTATCTACGTTTAAAGTCATCGTCGCGAACTCTTATAAGAACTCCACCGTAAACCGAATCTGCGGCGTAATTTTACATATACATCATGTCGTTTCTGGCAGGACATTAGTTCTTAGCCTTACATCCAAACTTTAAGTATACCGAGAGTTTAAAGGGGCCCGTGTCGAATGTACAGCAGAAAGGCAACTATAAGGAATGCTAAAAACTGCGCTTACCTCAGAAATAACTTGCCAGGAAAACATTGATACGGCGCTGCGTCGTAACAGCACAGGTGTTATCTGTAGTGACCGTACGTACGTGAAGGTTGTTTCCGCAGTTTCAGCAATGACAGAAAGCAATAGTCGTCTCTCGGATCGCGTTGAGTACCACAGAAACATACTGGCCGCCGAAAACCGTAGCGTTTACCGAACTTTGATCTCAAGTGTGCCACAAATTCATCACATACATACAGTCATCTAAACCGAGTTTATCATTAAACACTGGGACAGTGTATGACACCCATTGCGACAGCGTCGCTCCCAGAATATTCGTGTTGCGTGTAACCTGCCACTGGGACTACAATAACACCTCGTGTGAAAGGCCAAGGCGTTCCCGTCGGAATGACGCACGCCGCGCCAAACTGTTTTGTCTCCTGCTCATTAAGAGTCCAGTAGTCTCGTTAACGAACTCAACATTTGCATGACAACATGGCTACAGCTGTTCTTCTGTCAAATCCTTTTTTCTTCACATTTCTGTTCACATATAAGGCTCCTGACACTCCCAACTGCCAACTGCTGCAGACCAGGAATGCGCCATTTGTTTGCAGCCGTTTTCTCTACTGTAGAAGCACTGCCATCCCAGCCGTATACGGGTCACAAGCTATGGAATTATTGAATAGTGAAGATACCTACTGTTTATGAAAGCAATTACTATGTACTGGTTTGATGTGTCATGTCACGTTTTCCTCTCCTATGCAAATCACTTCATCTCAGATCCTCACTCATTTGTTCTATATATTGTAATTGGTCTTGCCTTGTAATTTTTCCTCGCTGCGGACCCTCTTGTTCCATCGAAGTTATTCCCTCTTCATATATTATCGTAAGTCTACTTAATTTTCTGAGTCCTTCTGTGACAACACATTTCAAATGCTTCTATTCTTTCCTATTTTCTCACAGCCCATACTTCACTCTCATACAAAATTGTGTTCATGACTTACTTTCTCAGAAATTTCTTTGTCTAATTAAGGCCTAAAATTGATACTAGTAGATTACATTTGGAGAAGTGTACTCTCTTTTCGTGTTAGTCCGATTCTTACGTTTTCCTTGCGTATCCCGTCATGCGTTAGTTTTCTTCCAACGTAATAGAATTCCTTGTCGATTCGGAATAAATCGAAGAATAGATTGCAAAATTGGCACAGCAGTACCCATCGAAAGGGAAATGAATGGTTACGAAAAATAATCTACTGGGTATAAATCGACAAGCAAATAAGTACCTGAAAGGCCAAGGAAGCATTAGAATGGGTGACTGGAACATGTCTGCAATCTAGCCTGCTTGAAGATGATTGTGATGTCGGGGCAACAACGCAGTACTGTTGACCGAAAGTAATCAGTTGGTGGAAGCACATTGTGATAAGAGCCTGGACAGGGGGAGGAAGGAGGAGGATGAAAGTAGCTTCGAATGTGTTCCCAAGGACTGAGGACAGAGGTAGCTTTTATCCGAGAACAGAGCTGAGCTGCATTCACTCCTGGATTAGCTTCGACGGTGAGACACCGAGTGGCGCTACTCCAGACATGTACAACGGACGAAATGGGAGTGATATGGGATGACTAGAGAATGGAACTGTGCATACAAGCGAGCGACATTCTCTGCAAAAAGTGGGCGAGTGCTGTCCTATAAATGCTTATATTCCAAATTACAGCCGGCCGGTGTGGCCGAGCGGTTCTAGGCGCTTCAGTCTGGAACCGCGCGACCGCTAAGGTCGCAGGTTCGAATCCTGCAGCGGGCATGAATGTGTGTGATGTCCTTAGGTTAGCTAGGCTAAGTAGTTCTACGTTCTAGGGGACTGATGACCACAGATGTTGAGTCCCATAGTGCTCAGAGCCATTTGAACCATTCCGAATTACATTCTCAAAAGTAGGACATATACCTCAACTGAAAGTCAAAACATCTATCTTCCGGTGTCGACGAGGCTTAGTGGTCAGTCTACCATGCATAGCTGACCACGGGTAGCAACATTCAACACTGCTACAGAGCCACCGATGTTACTCCTGGCATTATAGTTCAGCGGTAGCATTCAGCTGCCGTACGCACAAGCACTTTAAATTCTAATCATTTACATATCACAGCCTGCTCTGAATGCTCTGCCTCTTTGATTCGCGTCTTTTGTATGCGTCTTTCGTTTTCGCAAACAGTGGTTTCACGGCTCTCCTGCCTAAGGAATGTTCTTCATGGAACTTTGCACAGCTGTCGACTGGATCGCAAAACCAAATGAACATCATCATGGTAAGAACAAAACGAAAAAAAACATAGATATATTATACTCACTACCCGTGAACTGTAACTACGCAAAGGTTTGAATGGTTGGGACAATAATTAAAAGAAATCATGGAGTAACTTCTGCCTTTCTAAAGTCTAAATCCAAAACGATTATGGTGAAAAGCAGACATTTCCAGTCACACAAAACGCAACTGGACGACAACAGCATGAGTCCACTGAAAAAGCATTCGTCATTGTTTGTAGTCATTGTCTGTGCGAGAATGCGCTCTCTTATCTGTCTCTTTGACTTCACACATAAGGAAAGCCACAAGTTCAAGGACGGAGAGTGAATTCATCCACTGTGACGTCTGGTATGCATTCGAAAGTATGTAAATCAATCACGATGTGTCGAAACAGTATACAGGTTTTCTGCCGCAATGTGTCAGGGAAGCGGTTAAGTCCAAGGTGAGAACACTGAACAAAGATCACACCTACTCTTTCTTTTGTCTGCAGGTATAGTACACAAAACGACATGCCTCGTTCTAAAAGCTTGACACGCGCCTTCAGTCTGTCTGAATCCTTTGTTTTGTTTTCATTTTGCTTAACGTGATGTCGACAGTCAAGTCACATGCGATGAAACATTTGAACAGGTTCTTTCTGTTTCCTTTCTTTGTAGAGTGTGTGAACATAAAGTAGATGTATGGGAACCTACATCGGAATCACAGCAGCGAGATCTGCAGGACAACACAAGTTCATTTGCTCTCTACCTCAAGAGGTAACTGCTCTCTTGTATTCCAGACTTCGAATATTGTACAAATTAATTATAATCCGATGTTAGCCATATCGACATTGGAATAGCCGTTTGTTTCATACTTTAGTATCCATTAATTAGGGCAAAATCATCAAACTGAAAAAAAGAACAACTTAAAACACCGTGTTGTTACACGTGTAACTTGACTACGACCGTGAAGACCGACGCGTTTTGAATCTTGAAATAGTACTTTGCACTAAAACACCAACGAAACAGATATGGTATGTTACACACACACACACACACACACACACACACACACACACACACACACACACACATTCCAGAAGACTATTAGGTATAAATGTTCGCTGTACGTACGTTACTGTGCTCTATAGGTTTAAATGTACCCCATTTGAAATGTTTATATAGTGGTTTCGATTCGATGGCCTTCTATAATACGTATAAATGTGAAGATACCGTATGTGTGGAATGTCTTACAAACACTACATACGATCAGGACTCGAACTCGGGACCTTTGCCTTTTGCGGGCAAGTGCTCTACCAACTGAGCTACCCAAGCACGACTCACGCCCCGTCCTCACAGCTTTACTTCTGCCAGTACTTCGTCTCCTACCTTCCAAACTTTACAGAAGCTCTCCTGCAGTTGGCAGAGCACTTGCCAGGGAAAGGCGAAGGTCCCGAGTTTGAGTCTCGGTCGGCACACAGTTTTAATCTGCCAGGAAGTTTCATATTAGCTCACACCCCGCTGCAGAGTGAAAATCTCATTCTGACTACATACGATCATTTAAGACAACCTGCTTGATTGGACATACGAATGAATGATTGTGCACTTGAAAATGACAGTGTCGAAATTTCTCCGTCGTGGAGTATAAAAATTTTTCCCCATAAAAGATAATTTTGCAGAGGAAATGATATAATTTACGCCTGTCAGAAATTTTGTACCATCTGTCGATAGATAGTGCGCCAAAATTGTTCTTGTACATGATGAATGTTCTTGCATTGAGGGTATAAAAACGAATAAATATTTATACTTGACACCTGACATTGTAATACGCAAGATTTTAGAGTTGCAAAACAGAAACACGCAAAATAAAAAACGAATTAAAACTCACTGTCTACAGCAAAACGTTGTTATCAAAATTTGTGTTTTGTGTCAATGGGGATGCACGCAATACACACACAGGACGAGATGGGGCGAAACATTGGACCCGTACTGGGAAGAACTGGGATTCAAATCCACGAGAACTAGTGCTGATTTAGAGTTTTGTTTTCCTCATTTATATCGTGTAATGTTTCTGTGTTTTTATAGTGGCGGTTTTTGACACTTGTTTTATAACCAGCATCTTGCAGCTACAAAACTCAAAAGTATCTGCCGATGGAAACTAAGCTGAATGTAATTTCAGGCAACACTCTTCTATGAATGAAAGCGGAACTTCAATTTGCAGATGTTACTACATTTTTAGGTACCTGTCTCTAATATTTTTCTTTAGATAATAGTGTGTATCGATAGAACTAATGAAGTGTTTTAGCTGGAGTCGATAGGTGGACGTGTTCATGGGAAAAGTTTGTGGTCTTCGAAGGTACCATGACGCTAGTTTAAACTGTGTTGAACGTTTATTCGTAGGCTATACGATTTTGACAAAGACACTCAAGATACTGGAATGACGTTGGATTCTAAACTTCGATTAGGTCAGTTCTCGAAAGCTGTACAATGGAAAATATAGTGTTCCAAATTAGTTCAAGTCACCTGTGGAAATAGTAGTGTGTTGGAAACTGTTTCCTTTCCCTTTGCCTTGGACCATCTTGTTTACTGACTGTCTACTGTTTTTTTAATCAGCTTAATAACGATAGGCGAACAATGGCGCTGCATTTCCATATTCAATTATTAAATCTCTATTGGCCTTGTTGTGAATGGGACATTAAGCTGTAACAACACGAGTAACGTGAACCATATTGCTTTTCCGAATTGCTTGCAGAGCCGCTGATCAGTCGAATAATTCTTTAATGGTCTTAGGTCCCGTATGTCTGTCTAGGTACTATCTTCAGAATTTTGCTATCCAAACGAACATTTAATTCATATTGGCGACCACAGAGACCGACAGATTAATTTCAGAATCTGTTAAGTCTGTCAGTATCAGACACTAGTTTCTGTGTTTGCAATCACACGTTTTGTGATTGCGTCGAATAGCTTCCAGTTGAATCGGTGTGTGCTAAAAGTAACGCTGCTCTATATAGGAAGAGTTAGTATAAGAGTAATTACAAGCATGCAGAAAGTTTACAATGTAGACGAGAGTTACTATAGTCTGATTAAAATTACATGGTAGTTGACATTTCACGGGCTGGAGCTGGTTCCATGCAATCAGGGCGCTCAACGTTGCGCCCCCACCCTTCGCCGTTGCCAGACTGCCACAACAATTGGTAACTTCACCTTTACCGGCTTTCTTTCTTGTTGTGTTTGCATCCCGAATTCTGGATCTGGCCCTTTAGTGAATTAGTTCTACCGCAGAAAGTTGACCGTCGTTTTCTCGGATACATGGCGCATGACGAGGTTGTGGTTAGGTTAGGACATGAGTTTAAATTCAGGGATACAGCACGCGACGTCCGCCGCAATTTAGTCTTTGGTCACTTAAAACCATCTTTCGACAGAGCACCTCACACTTCCGACATACCTCGCGGCGGCCACTTCCTGCATTAACAGTATTTGTGAAGTCATCCGCCGTGTTTCCGTGTCACCGTAGCAACTTTTTAGCGGCAAGTGACCAACACGAACTATCAAGCAATTTTAGTCAGACTATACCAAAAAATGGATGTAAATGTAATTTCACACTAAAGAAATTTGTCGTAAAAAGTGGATGGCTCTTTACGATATTTACTGTGGATAACGGAAAACTCTAATGTGTACACTGAACTGCAGTCACCCCCTCTCCTTCCCCCTCCCCAACCTCCACGCCTCTGGAAATGACTCTGTAAGTCAGTTCAGATGTCGGAGGAAGGGATGTGCATACCATTACCAGGATTAACATGAGAAGAAAACAACCGTCAGAATGAGGACAACTTTTCTTTTTACTTCTATCATGGACAACAACTGCCAACGGCCTTGCCGCAGAGGTAACATCGGTTCCCGTCAGATCACCGAAGATAAGCGCTGTTGGGCTGGGCTAGCACTTGGATGAGAGACCATCCGGTCTGTCGAGCGCTGTTGGCAAGCAGGATGCACTCAGCACTTGATTGAGAAGTAGCTGCTCCAATCTCGTAAACTGACATACGGCCGGGAGAGCGGAAACATCCCCCCGGCTGTGGCTAAGCCATGTCTCCGCAATATCCTTTCTTTCAGGAGTGCTACTTATGCAAGGTTCCCAGGAGAGCTTTTGTAAAGTTTGCAAGGTAGGAGACGAGGTACTGGCAGAAGTAAAGCTATGAGGACGGGTCGTGAGTCGTGCTTGGGTAGCTCAGTTGGTAGAGCACTTGGCCGCGAAAGTCAAAGGTCCCAAGTTCGAGTTTCGGTGCGGCACACAGTTTTAATCTGCCAGGAAGATTCAGAGCGGTGTGGTGACCACATGCCCCTCCATATCCGCATCCAGTGACGCCTGTGGTCTGAGGATGACACGGCGGCCGGTCGGTACCGTTGGGCCTTCCAAGGCCTGTTCGTACGGAGTTTAGTTGTAGTTTTATGGACAACAATTATGAAAGTAATATTGGTGATGCATCGGCAATTTTGCTCTAATTAACGACTGTATTCTGACAAGCTCACACATCGAAAAATTTGCGAGTCAGAGAGTTGCGTCGACAAAATCTACGCGCTGTGTCAACGACCGCCGCTCTGTTACGCCAGCCTGGCGGAATGCTGTTTCCCACATCCGTCTAGGCATATACGGAGCAGGACTACCACGTCGAAATCAGAAAAAAAAACGGCTCGCAAACAATCACACGAAAAACTCAGATATTTAAACAACTCGCAGATACAGGGTGTACGGCAGTTTCCTTGTCGCCTTAAGTTAAATAATGTTGTGGTGACGGAAGCTTATCTAGCAACAGAAATGTAATAAAGTTAATTTCGGACACACGAGTGGGCCAGAACAAGGACCATTCTCGCTAGAACTGGCGGGAAAAAAACCTGCAAGAGAAAATTGGAGATCAGGAAATAGACCCTCCACTGCAGGACGTATAAAGTATCCATCACAAATTATGGTCCCACCCATGAAGCACGTACCATGCCATTGGTGGGCAGACTTGCGTGCTTCAGCGATACAGATAGCCTTACGATAGGTACAACCACAACGGATGGGTATCTGCAGAGAGGCCAGACAAACGTGTGGTTCCTGGATGAATGACAAATCTGGCCTTGTTCCGGAGAAAATATAGTTCCTTATTTGGATATCCGGGCGGGGACCATTCAGGAGGATATCGTTATCAAGAGAATCAAAACTGACGTCCTACGGATCGGAGTGTGGAATGTCAGATCCGATGGGTTAGAAAATTCCGATAGGTTAGAAAATTTAAAAAGATAAATGGATAGGTTAAAGTTAGATATAGTGGGAGATAGTGAAGTTCGGTGAGTGGAGGAATAGGACTTCTGGTCAGGTAAATATAGTGTTATGCGTACAGAATCAAATAGGGGTAATGCAGGAGTAGGTTTAATAATGAGTAAGAAAATTGGGACGCAAATAAGCTACTAAGAACAGCATAATGAACCCATTATTGTAGCCAAGATAGAGACGAAGCTCATATCCACGGCATTAGTACAACTTTATACGCCATCCCGCTCCGCAGATGATGAAGAGATTGAAGAAATTTACAATGAGATAAAAGAAATTATCCAGATAGTTAAAGGAACCGAAAATTTAATAGTCATGGGGTACTGGAATTCGTATTAGTGAAAGGGAGAGAAGTAAAAATAGTAGGTGAATATGGAGGGGGGGGGGGGGGGGGAAAGAAATGAAAGAGAGAGGCGCCTGGTAGAATTTTGCACAGAGCATAATTTAATCATCGCCAACACAAAGTTTAAGAACCATGAAAGAAGGTTGTATACATGGAAGAAACCTGGAGACGCAGGAAAGTTACAGATTGATTATATAATGATAAGACAGAGATTGCGGAACTAGATTGTAACTTGTAAGACATTTCCAGGGGCAGATGTGGTCTATGACCACAATTTATTGCTTATGAACTGTAGATTAAAACCGAAGAAATTCCAAAAAGGTAGGAATTTAAGGAGATGGGACCTAGATAAACTGAAAGAACCAAAGGTTTCTGACAGTTTCAGAGAGAGTATTAGTGAGTGATTGACAAGAACAGGGAAAAAGTATACAGTAGAAGATGAAACGGTAGCTTTGAGAGAGGAAATTATGAAGGCGGCAGAGGATCAAGCATGTAAAAAGATGAGGGCTTGTAGGAATCCGTAGGTAGCACAAGAGATATTGAATTTAATTGACGTAAGGAGAAAGTATAAAAATGCAGTACATGAAGCAGGAGAAAGGGAATACAAACGTCTAAAAAATAAGATTGATAGGAAATGGAAAACGACTAAGCAGAAATATCGAGAGAACATCTGTAAAAATTGAGAAGCATATATCATTAGGGGAAAGTTAGATGCTGCGTATAGAAAATTTAGAGTTGGTGAAAAGAGACCCACCTGCTTGAATGTCAAGAGGTCAGGTGGAAAACCAGTCCTAAGCAAAGAAGGGAAAGTTGAAAGGTGGAAGGAGGATATAGAGGTTCTAGACTTAGAGAAGATGTTGATTGGAATACTCTCTTTCCAGTTCTGGGGGTACAGGGAGCAAAAGACTATATACAACTTGTACAGGCACCAGATGGCAGGTATGGAAGGGGAGCGGTGGTTGAGAAGGAATTGAGACAGTGCTGTAGCCTATTCAATTTGTACACTGAGAAAGCAGTAAAGGAAAAAAATCTTTGGAGTCGGAACTAAAGCATAGGGAGAAGAAATAAAAATTTTGAGCTTTGCCGACGACATTGTAATTCTGTCAGAGACAGCGAAGGACATGGAAGAGCAGTTGAACGGAATGAACAGTGTCTTAAATGGAGGATATAAGACGAACGTCAACAAAAGCAAAACGAGGATAATGGAATGTAGCCAATTTCAATCAGGTGATGCTGAAGATTTTAGATTAGAAAATGAGACACTTAAAGTAGCAGATGAGTTTTGCTATTTGGGCAGCAACGTAACTGACGATGGGCGAAGCAGAGAGGATATAAAATGTAGACCGGCAATGGAAAGAAAGATTTTCTGAAGAAGAGCAATTTGTTAACATCGAGTATAGATTTAAGTGCCAGGAAATATTTTCTGAACGTATTTGTATATTGTGTAGCCACGTAGGGGAGTGTAACATGGATTATAAACCGTGTAAGCAAGAAGAGGATAGAAGCTTTTGAACTGTGGTGCTACAGAAGAACGCTGAAGATTAGACGGGTAGAACACGTAACTAATAAGGAGGTACTGAGTAGAATTGGGGAGAAAAGAAATTTGTGCACATTCTGACTAGAAGTAGGGATCAGTTGGTAGGATGTGTTCTGAGACATCAAGTCACCAATTTAGTACTGGAGGGAAGAGGGAAGCGCGGTGGAGGGGAGGGGGGGGAAACGAGGGGGGGGGGAAATCGTAGAGGGAGACCAAGCGATGAAAACAGAAAACATATTCAGAAGGCTGAGAAGGATGTAGTTTGCAGTAGTTACTCGGAGATGAAGAAACTTGCACAGGATAGAGTAGCATGGAGAGCTGCATCAAGCCTGTCTTCGGACTCACGACCATAACAGCAATAACGACAACGGAATAACTGGCAATGGAAAGGCCATAGAAGAATAATTTCTCACCTCATACAGGCTAAACACAGATGAGACCAGGGAGACACAAGAACGTGAATAGATAAAGTGCTTTGTTGTAGACAAACTGGAAAACCAAAACAATGCAGAGGACAATAGTATCAACAACAACAAAAATGGCCAATGAACCGCTGCTCTTAATCAACGCAAATAAATAGAAGGTTTTAAATCTTTAACTTGTTCACCCTAGAAAAAATAAACCAGTACATGTGCTAACCCTGTAGAACGTATAGGAATAAGAGGGGAGACGTGTAAATACTGATCCCGAAACGCGATATCAGCATGAAGGAGAGACTTGCAATATCTTGTAGCTTATTCTTTGTCATTAGTAAAGATAAAGAAAGTACTCCAAATATCTTGCGCCAAAGTTTTAAATATCATAATAGTTCGTCTTTCAGTACTATCATATCGCCCGATTTATATTTGTTCTTCGCAGAGCAACGTAACATTTAAAAATATAGTACATAAAATGGTAAATTTCTAGAGCTGTTAGTTTATTTCGCGAATAAGATTTCGAATTACAAGGCCATTACCAGCAATAGTACTTACCATTATGTAAAAGCGTTTCTCATTCTCGTTTTGGTAGAAAGGTTAGAATTTAATAATAAGAAACGCAGAACTAGTAAAATTCTAATACTGTTTTTCCATTCTGCGATCCAGTTTTCGACGTGCAAAGTCGTCTCAGGCGTTGGCCTTGTAAGTGAAATAAATGTACATTAGCCGAGCACTCGCAGTTTCATGACCTTTTTCTTGTCCTAAAGCTGTATGCTTGGCAGCTCTGTATCGTTTTATCTGCATCTAATTCTGCAGATGTACTCTGCAAAGCACTCCTATAAGTGCGTGGAGGAGAGTACTTCCTACCTACGTTAACAATTGTTAAGTCCTATTCGGATCGCGCATGGAGCAAGAGAAAAATATGTAGTATCTCTTATACTATTCTTATGTTATCGATTCCAGTTATACGATTGAGACAACAGAATTATGGCTCGGTCTTCCCAGAATACCGATACTCCAAGTTTATCTAACACAGTTCCGCGAGAACAATGTCACCGGTCTTCGAAAGATATACATTTAAGATCCCCAGTATCGCGTGAGCAGTAACAACCAGTTACATTCCTATCAACGTATCTCTGAATTCCTCGCATATCTGATGACACGTCTGCTAGATAATGATTCCAACGCAAAAGCAGTTCTGCAGACGTTTTTTTACAGGTTAACTGCACTTCGCTACAAGTCTCGCAACACACATGAATCTCCTATTGTCTTTCCCCATTACTGATTTCATGTGATCGTCTCAGTTCACACTCTTAGTTGTATAAACGGCGTGACAGGATCCGGCAGTTCAACACTAATCTTATAATCGAATACTCTCCGCGTATATCTATCTGTTGTGTGTGTTATCGTGCGTTAAGTCACATTTGAAGATAGTTGTCATTCACTGCTCATAGAGGAAATATTGACCTACAATTCTCCAGCGACAACACATTTCTTTTGTTTGTGCTTCAGAGGTAAAGAAGTGGCACCGCTTCTTGAATGTAATTCTGTGTTAATACGCTTACTAGATAGTGCATGATAGCACCGGGCCCTTGATTCATCATTTTTTTCAATATTGACCACAGTTGCTCGATATTATTCAGATCGTGCCATTACGGAGACCAGGGACGTTGTTAATTCACTCCGAAGCTCATCAAAATAAACTTGAACGTTGCCAGTCGTGTGAATATGCCATTATCATCTTGGTAAGGTCATTCCTTGCCTGGAACGCTGTGCAATGGAATGGACATGGTCAACACAAATCGTATGTATGTTTCCACAGTAACCCTTCGATTCAGTGTTCGGATAGTTCGCTGGCGTCGTATTTTCTAGATATGTATTATAGTAATGATTTCTGAGGCAGTTATCTGAAGCTAAAACACTGTAACGCACAGTTTTGTTTCCACTACTATGTTTACGCAGGCGAAACTTTCCTGAGAACTCTACATGCTGTTGTGGTGCTAGATGCTGTAGCTGTTGTCCTTCAACGACTACAGACGTACTGGCGACTGGAAACACTTACCGAGATAGTACAGTCCGACACAAGCGTTAAAGACATGGTGAGTGTATTGAGGAAGAAAGCTTTATTTATCGTATCAGAATCAAACGACTCAAAACAAAAACATGAACTGCTTATTGCCTAAAACAAAATATGAGTATTCAGAATCTTAATCCGACTTCGGATCAGAAGTTGGCTACCTCAAGAGGTCTGAAGGTACCTGTCGCTAAGGTTTGTAATGGTACACGGAAGTTTGCGTAAACAACAGTTAAAAAATGAATTTAGAATCAGTTCAGACCAACATTGTTCAAATGTGTGTGAAATCTTATGGGACTTAACTGCTAAGGTCATCAGTCCCTAAGCTTACACACTACTTAGTTTAAATTATCCTAAGGACCAACACACACACCCATGCCCGAGGGAGGACTCGAACCTCCGCCGGGACCAGCCGCACATCCATGACTGCAGCGTCTTAGAACGCTCTTTTTTTTATATTTTAATCTCATTGTGTTCGCTCTTGTTCGTTGTATCTGCTCTGGGCGGACGTCGTAAGACATCCGTTTTAAGTTCGTTGTTGATCGATTAACTCAGTTTTTTTGTTACAGAGGGCGACTAATCCTCTGACCGAACACGCTGAGCTACCGTGCCGGCAAGACCGCTCGGCTAATCCCGCTCGGCAGACCACCATTCACAAAACATAGTTTCTGCACTGAGCTCTCATGTCTGGAAATTAGTTTTACATCTTGTGAAACCAGAATGGATTCGTCTGAGTAACTTCCATGCAGTCGACTTTTCTGAGTGGTCATTAGGAATTCCTTCAGGAATTGTCTATCTTTCAAGATGTTGGCTTCTAGCACACCCCCTCTGCACGTTCATTTGCTGTTGTGATACTGTGAATGCTGTAAGTGTTTTAAAACTCTTTCTCGATTTCAGTCGTGAACGCGCTTGCTGGTAAAATAAACAGAGGATGGGTTCAGTTGGTATTGCTTCCGTCTTCCATTTTTTGGGAGCTATTTCTCTTCGCATGTCAACTTTAGTAACTTACTCAACTCGTCCCTCCGTGGCAAAATGGGAAGTTGCAGTAACTGGCATATTATTATGTCAGTCTACCTGGAGCCCCCTACGCCCGACTCAGAAAAAAGCAGCAGTCCGACAACCTGTTTGTTGCTGGAAAGGCGCCGGGCGTCCCTTCACAGCCCCAGCGAGGCCTTGAACTGCACGCGGCGTGCAGTTTTTTTGCGCGGACAGAAATAGCCCGGTGGGAGTGCGTCTGTTGGACGTCCGGTCCTCCAGCCGCCCTCCGCTGACGCTTTCTCGGGAGGGCGCGGTCCTTCGCCAGCCACCCGTGGCCCGTCCCACTTATCTGCTCCTCGGTCTCGCATCGGCTTTCCTCCCACGTGCGGGCAGAGAGCGCCGAGCTGCCCGTGTTGGCATACCTCGGCCCCCCCTCCACCGGGAGCCCCGGCGCCAGACAGCTGCCTGACGCGGCGTGTGTCCAGCGCCCGCAGCAGTGGAAACTTCCACTCGCAGGGACCGGCACGGCCACGTCGCTGCTGCTGCCGCCGCTGCACAGCTAGCGCGCTGGAAGGCTGCATGCACTCTAGCGCCGCGCAGCACAGCGCTTGCGAAACACTCACGGCAGCTGTGCTAGCTCAGCCGCCACTGTGCCTGACGGAGCTAAACGACTCCAAAACAGCTACCTTCTGAGGTACTGAACCAGACAGCGCTACTGACAGCTCAAGGGCAATAAATAACGGCCAGTGGCAAAGGGAGTGGGTCATCATATGTTATCCAAATTTCTAACTGTGGAAAGTAAGAAATGTGGAAAGGGAACTAAAGTTCAGAAGATTAAATAAAATAATTGAGGTAACCGATGACAGCAAAGGATTTGGAAGATCACTCGAAAGGGGTGGACAGTGTGTCGAGTGGAGGTTGTGAGACTTACATCAACAAAAGTGGAACATGGGTCATGGAGTGTTGTCGAAGAAAATGGGGAATTTGATTATGGAACTAGATTAGAAGATGTGTGACTCAAAGTAGAGGGCGATTTTCAGTATTCGGGCCGTAAAAAAACGGACGAAAGTAGAAGTAAAGAGGATATAAAATGTGTACTGGCAATACCAATAAAAACTTTGCTGAAATAACAGAAATACTAATGCAAATGTTTTAGGAATTTTGTTCTTGGAAGTATTTACCAGGGCATGCTGAACAGTAATACCAAGGAATTTTTTATATGACAACTCGTAAAGTTTTTTAAATAAAACAGACTTTATTAACCATCTGTGTTTGTATTATTCATGCCTACATAATTATTTCCCAGCATTTCACCCTGGCGATGAACACATTTCTCCTAACGAGAGCCCAGTTGGTTGATACCATCACTGTAGAATATCTGACTTTGTTAACGGAGCCACATCCTACCTCTGCTTGCACTGCTTCATCGCCATCAAAAAGAGGTCCTCGAATGTGTGCTTTAAGTTTTATCAACAGATGCAACTGTGTTACAGACGCTGATGTTAGCAACACCGTTTTCCTCATTATGAGCAGGGATAACCCACCGTCGCACATTACTGAAGTCTATACAATCTTCACCGTACACAGCGTTGACTCTCCTATGGATGTCAACTGGAGGCACATTTTCTGCTGTTAGAAACTCGATTACAGCACCCCGTTTCTCACGTACTTACGTCACAGACCGCCAAATTTCGCGCTACAATTCGGAGTCCTCTAGCGACAGAGGGTTGCAACTTTGAATCAGGAAAATTCGGCCGGGTACTATTCATGACTTGTAAAACCTCAACTGATTTTGCGAACAGAATAAAAATTTTTGGAGGCATTACTTTTCAGCACGCCCTCGTATTTATAATGTAGCCTCATATGGAATATGGACAAGAAGAAAATAGAAACTTCTGAAATGTGGCGCAACAGATAAATGCAATAGATTGACTAGGGGGATGGGGGTAAAAACTGGAGTGAGACATCAAGGCTTGGTTACAGTAAAAAGTTCAAATGAATGTACTCTGCTTGTAGTTACACATGAAAAGACAAGAGTAGCGTTGAGAGTTCAGTGGACTCGTATTCGAGAGCACAACAGTTCGAATCCGCGTCCGACCATTCTTTTTAGGTTTTTTCGTAATTTGCTCCAGGTAAATGCCAGAATAGGTCCTGCGAAAAGGCTCGGGCGATTTCCTGCCCTATCCTTAAAACAATCCGAGCTTGTGTTCCGTCTCTAATGACCTCGTTATCAACTGGACGTGAAACCCTTATCTTCCTTCCTTCCTTTTTCGTTGAGAGCAGCATCACATCAACCTTTATGCTGGTAGGTGCAACGGTAACAGAAGCAGAAATAACTGAGATATTGTACAGGACGGTGACCAAGATTACTCGGTTAAAATCAGTCGGTAATTCGAGTCGATGACACTGAGATAAAAATAGATAACTGTCAACATTTAGTTACCGTATACGGTGGTGCACAGCACCGCTTATGTTGCCTAGCAGTTGCAACCTCCAAAACGCAACAGATCCTGAAGCAATCTGCGATGAGTTCTTTACGGGATTAACCAATGTTTTAAATCCACTCTCAACCATAATTTACAAAGAATCACCTGGGCACAGAACGCTTCCTAGCTACTGAAATGTAGCACAGATCACGCCCCTTCGAAAAAAGATGACAGAAGTGGTCCACAGAGGCACCATCTCTCATCACCAACTTCAGTCTAGCAAAATCCTACAGCATCATCGGCATTCTAATATAATGACCTATGTGAGGCAGACCGACCCTCTAAATGGCAAACGACAAGGATTCTGGAAATAATAATTATGCGAACTTGTACTCACATTCTCCATGCATAATGCACTGAAGGTGACACGATGAATTTGGTTTGCCCAAACTGTTGATTTAGTACCCAAGTGGATGATGTTGATGATGATGATGATGATGATTTGGATTGAAGGGGTGCTCGACATCATGGTCATCAGTGTCCTGACGGAAAGTCAGCATGCAAATCTCATGGGTGGGGACGAAGGCTGTACCCTTGCAAGTGGAATGAGCACTTCTGAGGAGATACGACACTGCATATTATCCTAGATGAAGACTTACTTGCACGCACACACGTAATTTGGGCACGATTAAAAAAACACACATAAAAAAGAAGCACCTTTCAATAGGGTGTGATCCAAAGTAGACTGGATTTTGGTGGAACCAGATCATTTACAAATAAGCATAGGAAGAAACAAACCTTACAGGCATTTCTGCTACGCGAGAGTGCTTGACAGAAATGCTGAATTGGTAAATACTCAACGAAAGACTCTTAGTATCTCGAGAATAAATGTTTAGAAGATTCCACGACCGGTTATCAGGACAGAATATTTGAGTAATCTTTAATCCTGCAGTATGTGCCGCTTGGCTCTTCTCGGAACGTAAGCTCCATAAATTTTAACAATAAACCTCTCCGTGACGCACATCGCTTTTCTAGAAGCATTTGCCACCGGAGTTTGACGAGCAAATCCCTAACGATCTTGCACTTTCTAAACGGACCCGTGACCTAACACATCACTCTTCCATGAATCTTCTCTATACTTTCTATTAATTCTTGACGCTTTCGCGTTTACTACACAAATCCTGGGAGAAACCAAGTACAGATGCTTAGCATTTACGGAATAAATCTCACACTGGCGTCTGTTTTCCCTATAATTAGTCGAATTCCCGCCAACACTTCATTCCTTTCTTTGCTACTAATTCATCTCCTACATTACAAAAGTAGAGGGTTGGTTTCGAAGAAGCGTATTTTGTGGTTTGGTTTATATTGTGGTTCTAATTATCCACGTTACCATTATGGGAGTTTTAGAATTTGACGCTAGAGAATAAGCCGATTTTTAAGTCAATTTCTGGCGCATGAATATTACTCTTGGGCAGCACACCTGAATGTTAAGTTATGTTACTCAAGAAGTTACGCCTGGCAGATCTTGTGTGCAAGGTATCAGTTCACTAGTGGTTCTCTCGCTTCTGATCAGCTATCAAACTCTTCAGTGTCATCAGTATTCTGTGCATAATAGAACTTTTTATAGTATGGACGAGTGCTGTAATTCCCTATCAGCTTCCTTTTTTCGTTGGGAGGTGACTGTAAATATAAATGAAAGAAGCAGTTCAGGAAAGTGGATAGTGCTGGATTAAGGTGCTATGCTGCAGCTACACTCCTCATGTCAGTGCAAATAAACGCTTTAAGCGACTTGTGTTTTCTATTTTTCCTACAACATAAAAGATAAATCCCTCGTGTCAGTGACCTCCAGTCGCTCAATGAGGAGAGAAAGTAGCGACTGCCACAAGCTGCCAGAAGTTTCACTTGTTACGCAAACGTCCTGCATTTTCACCACTATTCTGGTACAGTTTACCCCTAATATGGCTGTTAGGGATTGTCCACAACAAACGTTGAACTGCTCGCAAATAAAAAAACCCGGGAGGGATGATAAAGTTGTCATCCGTTGTGTTTCCATACAGAGACCAAAATCAATCATGCAGGTTTACAAAAAACTTCATCGTGAGGGATTTAACCGATTCGTCGCTATCACAGAATCACAGATAATCTCAATTTTCAAAGTGTCGGTGCAGAGAATCGTAAAAATGAAGGAGGAGGGGGAGGAGAAAGAAAATGTTATGAAGATTTACGCAGAATTTCTGCATTGTCCCGTAATTCAATTGCTGTTTACTTCTACAGTCATTAACGTAGACGCACAAATGTTGAAATTGCACCATGATCTTAGCCTCTGTCGTGATATTGCTCATCAAGATCGGCGTCACTAGAAGGCATGACAGCTGGCGACATTGTGCTTTGCAACTTCAACAGCTACAATTTTCCGCTGTTGCATAAAGGGCCGCCCAGAGTGGCCGAGCGGTTCTAGGCGCTACAGTCTGGAACCGCGCGATCGCTACGCCGCAGGTTCGAATCCTGCCTCGGGCATAGATGTGTGTGATGTCCTTAGGTTAGTTAGGTTTAAGTAGTTCTTTCTAGGGGACAGATGACCTCAACAGTTAAGTCCCATAGTGCTCAGAGCCATTTTTTTGTTGCATAAAGGAAACTTACCGATTATTCCGAGAGAATCACTGGAAATAAGCAGCTAGCCGTTTCTTCTGAAACGTAATTGGTGTTTACGTTCATCCAAGCACAGTGGAAGTTCTAAACAAGACGTACGTCTTGTTGTTGTTACTTTGTCTCATTCTGTCGACACACCCTTATCGTGTTGTTGACGTGTCAGAAGTAGTATTCTTATTTAAGCAAGACACGCAAGAAGTTTTCTAAGATACTTCGGTTGGTGTCTCGACCAACACTGACCGTCGACAAAAGATTCAAAATGCGTACCAAATCGAGGACTGAGTGAAAAAGTAACATACAGGGTGTCCGCAAAGACATTCCCTGATTACATAAATTGATAACTCAGGCTAGAATAAGATACAAATATGAAACTTCTGTCGAATTGTTTACAACTATCAAAGTTTTTTTTTCTGTTTTAGGTTCGCAATACGTAAGTAGTGGATGAGGTGCAGTGCTCGGCAGGTCTAGAGAGACTCCTTAGCACGCGCCCTAGTTGTACAGCCGACTTTGCTAGCGATGGTTTACTGTTGACATACGCTCTCATTTGCAGAGACGACAGTTTAGCATAGCCTTCAGCTACGTCATTTACTAAGACCTAGCAAGGCGCCATATTCAGTTACTATTGATACTGATATTGTGAATCATGTACTTTCAAGAGCGACGTTCATCATTAATGGATTAAAGTATCAAACTAATTACGTCCACTTTCTGAAGTCTAATTCCTTGTCATGTTCCAGACCTCACGCCAGTATAGTCCTTCCCTCCTCAGGCCAGCCTGCGTGAGCTAAAACGCGTGTATTTCGGCCTCCATTAGTAACACGGTGTTGGCTCTTCGCCAACACAACAATTACCATGTAAAATAACAATGTTTCTTCCATAATAACAGATTCTCGTCGGTGATGTAGGCGTGTAGCTCTGCAGATCTGTCTTCGCTCATTCTTAAAAACTGGCAAAACTGATGTTTTGTATTCATAGGAGATGTTCCGTTATAACGGATATCAAGGGTAAACTGTTCCTAGAAGAGCAGCCATCCCTCAATAATCAACCGAACGATAGTTTTGTAAGCTGCCTCCTTCGATGGTGCAGTCAAACATTATTGTGAAGCCATGTCCGCTGTCCGTGACAACTGCACTGTCTAAAGTCTACGAAAAAATTAGGTCTAACACAAGCCATTGTTTAACCTAGCAAAGAGTTGAAATGATTAGGTTGTTTTTGGGAAGTGTTAGGTTCGACTTCCCGTGCGGCAATTCAAATTTTGGTTTCCTACGGTTCCCTAAGTCACTTGAGGTGAAAACTGGGGTGATTCTCGAAACAAGGTTCAAATGGCTCTGAGCACTATGGGACTTAACTGCTGTGGTTATCAGGCCCCTAGAACTTAGAACTACTTAAACCTAACTAACCTAAGGACATCACACACATCCATGCCCGAGGCAGGATTCGAACCTGCGACCGTTGCGGCCACGCGGTTCCAGACTGTAGCGCCTAGAAACGCACGGCCACTCCGGCCGGCTTCGAAACAAGGGCGTGAACTATTTCGTTCACTACCCCTGTGGTACCTGAGCTTCAAAGTCGTCTCTAATAGCAGTAACGTCAATGGGACGTTAATTGCAAATCCTTCTGACGTTTCTTGGAATCATGCATTTATTAGTCGTTAAAAATAACTATTATAGTGTAAAGATGACAGTACGTAAAAATCCTGGCTGTAAGTTTGTGTCTTAATATGTTTTTATGCATTTTCAAACCTTTCCATTATACTGGTAAGCAAGTTTTGGTCCTAGTACGAGGAAGCTTCTGTTTTGCCCCTTCTTATCTGATAACGGTATGTTTATAAAATGACTTTTATGTTAATAATATGAATATTTATATATGTGTTTGGAGAGAGAGAGAGAGAGAGAGAGAGAGAGAGAGAGAGAGAGAGAGAGAGAGAGATTCATTTTTGATTGAGATTTTTTACCTTAAGTAGTAACTGGTACCTGAATTTTGGTTGCTGCCTCCTTGAATGATCATCTTCTGCACCACTTGGTGACGTATTACAATTTGGAGGAAGTTATTGTTCTTTAAGGTTTAAAATACGACTGTGTTAGTTACAAGGCCATATTGCGGATAGCTTTTAGCCCAAGTTTTCGTAGTTTTTCATACCTAAGGGACCACTGTTGTAAGTAAATAAGATCAAACAGCAATCTGCTTTTCGTGAGAAAAGGAGATTGCTTGGCGCACAAACTTCCTTCAAACTACAAGTTCTGCTACATCACAATTGGTCAGTGGAGTTCAGCACCATACTATTGCACAAGAACATAATCCATTTACTGTAATTAAGAAATTATGAGAGGTTGTTACTTACTGAATGAAATCTATAGAGAGTGCATATCTTTTCCTGTATTTTGGTGAACTTTGTACACTTTCAGCCGGCCGCGGTGGTCTCGCGGTTCTAGGCGCGCAGTCCGGAGCCGTGCGACTGTTACGGTCGCAGGTTCGAATCCTGCCTCGGGCATGGATGTGTGTGATGTCCTTAGGTTAGTTAGGTTTAAGTAGTTCTAAGTTCTAGGGGACTAATGACCACAGCAGTTGAGTCCCATAGTGCTCAGAGCCATTTGAACCATACACTTTCAGTTTTGTCGATTGATAGACGGCGACAACAATGAAGTTCACCTCCTATTCCAAAGACAAGATATGTCTATTCTTCACTTCCATAAAATTTGTATACATAAATGTTTGGCAACTCTTACACATACTTTACTCGGTTTTATCACTAAAATATCAATTTTCATTAAATTTAACAGTACGTTCTGAGCGACGGCCCAGCAACACGCCCTCTTTTTTTTAGTAAATCATTTTGTTTTTGTTTTTAGTGTCCATATTCAAAGATTCACAGCTACTATCGTTGCGGGGATTGTGCGCTAAAGAGTTTCTTGCTGTCCTGCTGCGCTTCACTTCACTTCAAGTACTTTCTGAATCACATTTACATTTACAATATTTACATACATTACTGACCTTCTCAGAATAAAATCAGGCACAAATTAGTTTTAAAAAAAAAGCAGTGAGGCGCACATTACATTACATGTTTATATGCGTTTCTTGTTTCTGTTTCTTATCGACCTTTTTTTTTGTCTTTCACCAGATATACAATGACGTCATGTCTTACTCCTCCAACGTCGAGAATAGCAGGCGCAGAAAGACACAATCATATCTAAACTGTGTGCGTAATTAATGAGAGAGCGGACCCTTATCATGTTCTCTGGACTTCTCCCAGTCCACGGTCTCTGCTGCCGACGTCCCTCTGCGCATCTTGCTGCCCCATTGACTTCAGCTGGACACTCGTTACTCAACATGCTGACGCACTACAGAATACCAGATATTGGAGATAGCTGCTTGCTCAATTGACGACGTATGCCTTGCATCCACGAGCCACATGTGACATGCTTGTAGTTTTGATGCGTAGACGAACATTCGCATGCAAAAGAGTTATAGAGCCTGCTGAAGTAATTTGAAATCTCAAGAGCTCTGCTAAAGATGGACACAGCGCTGTCGTTTGAAGAAGGAGCGATGAAAGTTTATTCCAGTACTACATAGGTGGTTTCCAGACAATCTGCACTGCGCGGGTGGAACGTGACCCCTCGAATATCGACGTAGGGACTCAATACGTGTCCGCAAACTGAATCGTATTTCAGTGCCTAAATATTCGATCCAAAGAGAATGACACCACAAACGCCCAGCTCGTGCCGAAACCTTCGCAACTACTGCAAATGTGGGCAGTGTGGGGTGGTACGGCGATTCATTCGGCATCTGATGAAACTGCGCCATGTACGAATATTTTGTATGATTTTAATGCCGTTGGCACGAGTGACGCTCTCATAAAAATAACTTTGGTTCTATGTCTGTATGTCCCTTTATTGAAAATGAGGTACACATTTCACAACAATTGATCCCTCTTTTTTTTTTTTTTTTTTGCTAGTATATCATTTAAAATCGTGTATTTACGCTATGTGTACATACTTGTAGTGTTCTCAACTTCTACGATGCTCCAATGCCACTCCATCGAGGACACAGCTCCATTGCGGCACACGAAATAGCAAGCGCATTGAAAAGCTGTTAAAAGCCTGAAGTAACCTGATACGAAGACATGTTTTTGAACCTAAAAACAGCCAAAAAACTCTAACGTAGAAGTAAATTCATAATCATTTCATCACATATATAACCTATAAATGTAGTAAGAGACGAAATGAGTATTATGGGGCATTGAAGACAATTCGAAAATAAAAGAAGCGAAATGTGTCAGGCAAACAAACTACCTCTCATTTAGTCGCGAAGATGAGATTTATATCATAAGATAATGCCAACATTATATTTCACGCTTTATAACGACAGAAGAGACATGAAAATGAGAAACCTTTGTGATTAAACATCACCGGCAGTTAATATCGAAATGCTTGAAAATAATTCTTATGACTATCTCAGCTTCTAATGGAACACACTAACTGGGACATTCCAGCCTCACGAAGCCAGCTGGGGAACTGCATTACTACACGAGCAGGGTGCCCGGAGAATGCATTAAACGTATTCTTAGGGACTGTGTCCCTAGTGAATGACGGGTATGAGAACTTACTTTTTTATTTATGGAATAAATGAAGACGGCATGGCTTTATAGGCGTGACAATAAGTAAAGCGAAATCACACATGTTTTCTTATGGATGGAGATGAATACTTGGGATCAATTGCACGAATCCTCCCCTCCACATCCAATAAGAGCCTCAGTTTTCTAGTACTTACTCTCCGAAAAAAGTCTCAGGGTAACAAAGATTAACAAAATGGTTCAAATGGCTCTGAGCACTATGGGACTTAACAGCTGTGGTCATCAG
Source organism: Schistocerca gregaria (assembly GCF_023897955.1). Taxonomy (NCBI): domain Eukaryota; kingdom Metazoa; phylum Arthropoda; class Insecta; order Orthoptera; family Acrididae; genus Schistocerca; species Schistocerca gregaria. The sequence continues at coordinate 707,755,685 of NC_064923.1, read as the reverse complement.
TCCCCTAGAACTTAGAACTACTTAAACCTAACTAACCTAAGGACATCACACACATCCATGCCCGAGGCAGGATTCGAACCTGCGACCGTAGCGGTCGCACGGTTCCGGACAGCGCGCTACGAAAGGATTTGTCGTGGTTAATTTAAGGGGCTGCCTGATGCCCTTCTTTTCACCCGAAAGCCACATTCAGGCTGGCCCGCATACCGGACCCCCGTCGCTACTCCATCGGACAGATTCGATCCGGAACCGGCGCAGCTTCCCACACCAGAAATGTCGCTTTAACCCGCACGTCTATCCGTGCGGATCAAATGATTATCAACGAATTCAGCGAAAGTAGAATAAAGTCCTCGTTGGTTTCTCAACATAAGGTGGCAGCAGTAAAACGTGTTGTGTGTCGTTTATATCGGCATGTTGTCTATGTCTACACAGTCGGAGGATCAGCCCTATCCTTGAGGAAGGAGACGTTGCATCGTTTTTTTTTTTTGGACATTTTATGAACTACAGGAACTTACTTCCTTCGATCGTGCACCTGCCTTTCTGCTGCGTCTTTTGTAAAAGTTGTTATCTCAAGTCATTATTGAAGATAAGCTATTGACATACAAAATTTTCACCTGGATGGATATCCCTGGTTGGAATATGTCAGGTCTCAGTCTCCAGCATATTGAAGGACTGTTTCGTTAACAGATACGTTTACCGATTCCCCCTTGAACGTAATTTGATAGGTGTCTTCATTTGCCTGCTTGTGTAATTGCTTTTGATTCCTGACCACGCTGAACCAACTGAAAAGAGAATAGCTTCGCCCGAAACTTGTTACGTCGTAATTCATGTAACAACGTAATCATTTTTTGAGGCTCTGATATTTGTATGAGATGAAATTGAAAAACACTCTCCCCACGAGCGAGACGAACCTAAGAAAACGTAACCCTTTCTTTTCCGCTCCTTTCCATGCTACGCCCTGTCGAATGTGAAAACGATCAGTGGCTTCAGCAAAACTATTTGCAGGGGCTCTTTATTACCTAGCGGCATGGAGCGATGATGAAGAGTGGTGACGCGTGTGAGTGAAGGACTGGCTTCGGTCATTTGACATCAGGTTCTCAATTATTTCTTTAAATGAGGCGCATCCCAGACGATTATGTAACGGGTCACTGCAGACGCTTTTTTCCCATCTTCGTTCAAATACATTTCTACCCAGTCTCTAATAACCCCCGATAATGAAGAAATTCCTTTCCACGGTTACTGACATGAAGAGAGCGTCCGAATGAGTGGAAGGAGCGGTTGTATAGCATTTACTATTTTCAGCTGCCATGGCGGGCAGTGTGCGAGCGGAAGTTGTGGTAGATAAAGAACGGTGTCGCCGAGTAGCCATCGACGGCTCACTGCGTAGTCTCTTGCCGTGGCAGAACTTCATTTTCGCGCATTAGAATTTCAATGCGGCTGAATGTAGATTTAGTCTGTTTACAAATCCATCACAACCGGACCGAAAAAAATCACCTCTTTGAGTGGTACAATTGTCATTGATATGAAACCAAATCCTAGGGTAGAAAACAAGAACATGATAAATCAAAACATTAGAAATCCAGCTCACAACGTCGTTTACAACATCGCTCTCCAATTGAGGACATTGACCCACGTCTCGATTATGCAACAAGCATGCTGGCCGCTCCTGAGAAACACGCAATATTTCATGCCACAAGTGATGTGGAACCAAATACTTTTCACATATAATGTTTGTAGACACAGGGAAAGAGCCGTCTTCTCAAAACTCGTGAAGAGGACTAACTTTCTGGGGAGCAAACAATTCCTGTTCTCTCAGCAGTGAGTTGCCATCTCGATAGCAGTGTGCTCACCAGATAGTATGTCGTCCATGTGTGTAGCTTCATCAACTGTTAAGCAAAGGATGAAGAAAATGTCAGGCCAAACTAAGGAAATGTGACCTAATGATGTGGAATTAATGACTGACAAAGATTCTGTCCAGAGCAGTCACCGCTTGGAGAAACAACATTGTTAGTCATCTATTCAACCAGTCATGCCTGAACTAGGGAACAATGAAGGGAAGATGACAGCGAATTTCGTCTATGGATGAAAACAAGGCTCACAGGAAAATACGTGAGCATGAAGAGCTCGATAAAGGAGAAAACACCAGCAAGTGAACCAATATTGTGTGTGGAGCGAAGTACTACCGAAACTACTCGGTGTCTCAACTATTTAGACACATCTTCGAAAGCTTCCATATTCAACAGACATATGAGAAATCGAGCACTTCAAAGCAGTCCAGTATATCCTTTTCTCGATATCCGTGGTCTTCTGCCAAGTACAGTACCACATAACGAACAGGATATTAAGAGGACATGGATGTCTGAGATTGAATACTATTTGTATTTAAAAGCCAAGGCCTGAGAATGAGGTGATATTATATGTGGACGTGAAAGTATAAGTTCTTCCTCATAGATCTTTCAGGGTGATATTCGATAGCAGTATTCCTCAACAAGATTGAAAACGGCACCACAATGTAGTACTTTCCTTTCATAAGGTAGAGTTGCCGCATTTTTGACTCTCTGTCATCGGGCAACTTCACGGAAGGAGCTCCGAATTCATACCAGCAAAGGCTCGTAAGCCCAATTTTCTGCTTACTGTGTGTTAATCAGTTGCAGAGAACAAAACTGTGCTGATACATTTTACAGGTGACAGAGTCGAGAAAGGGGAAGTACGCATGATTCTATGTATTCGATCGCATCTGCCTGTGAATGCACCTTACTGCAAATTCACTAGATGTGAAAATGTTACTCCTCTTATCTGCACTGTTATGTAGTCAAAACGACGAACGAGGTAGCGTAGTAGTAAGACCATGGACTCACAATGGGAAGGACAACGCAATAAATCTCTGTGCAATCATCCAGAACGAGATTTACCGTGGATTCTCAAAAACTCTGAAGGCCTTGATGGTTGCTTTGAAAAAGGTACGGCCGATGTCCTCCTGTACCCTCCTCCAATTCGAGGTTAGAGTCTATCTCTAATTACTTCGCCACTGACGAGACGCTGAACCCTAATCATCCTTCCTTCCTTATGTCGGCATACGAAGTGGGTGACCAGTTAGGTTCGGTTGCTATTAAACCCAAGTTGTAGATTACTTTTCACTAGCGGAGTACTGAGAACCCGCGAATCGCTTTGAAAGAGGCTGTTTACAAAACTCTTGGACCCCCTATCACGTAATATTGCATGGGCGTGTAGCATTCATATCAGGTTACGCTAACATGGGATATCGAACGCGTGAGATAAGGGGCAGCACAGATAGCTACAGCGTTTTTTGATGAGAATGACCATCAGTCGGAATTAGCAGAAAGTAGAAAAACAGGTTGATCATAACAGCTTACGAGTATCTATAAACTAAGTGCATAATGTCATTCACTACATGCCGCCCAAAAGGAACTCCCTAAGGTTGCATTAAAAGGAGACCTGCAGAAGTAGACGGTTATACCCAATGTTACGTCATAATCGGGACTGTTTTAGACGAAGCGCGAGCTTGGATGAATAGCGGTGAGCGAAGAAATCTGTCTTGAATTTGTTGAAGAAACTATGAATCAGTTACGAGGAGTAAGTGTAGGAAGCCCGTGGAAGTCCGTTGGCGGACACTCAGGATGGCCAGAGAGGCAGTCTCATCCTTTACTATTTCTTGTTATCACATCACATAACATTTATCAGTGTCATGGTAATTCTTGAAAAGTATAAAGCAAGTCGATTTATGTACAACAAATCAACAACTTCAACATTTCACCATTTAGTATTTCCTGTTTTGGTACTTGCTTGCTGGCTTTGACAATAATAACTTGCATCATTCGCAAAATAAACTAAGTCTGCTTCCTGATTTGCGTAAAGTGGCAGATGATTCGAAATTTATCGTCTAGAAACACCGACGTAACTCTGTGAACAATATCGTATAGTCATTTGTTCACTAAAGACGGTAGATACACAGGTACTTTACAAAGGGACACTGTTGGTAATGTCGCACCTCTTACGAAAAACTTGTGACTTTTCATCCTTGGCCGGCCGGAGTAGCCGAGCGGTTCTAGGAGCTACAGTCTGGAACCACGCGACCGGTGCGGTCGCAGGTTCGAATCCTACCTCGGGCACGGATGTGTGTGATGTCCTTAGGTTAGTTAGGTTTAAGTAGTTCTAAGTTCTAGGGGACTGATGACCTCCGAAGTTAAGTACCATAGTACTTCTTCATCCTTGGATGGAATGAAACAACTGTCCTGTAATATCTACACGTACACGAACACTCCACAAGCTGCTGTAAAGTGCATGGTGGAGAGTTCTTCCATCTATTACCTGTCGGTCCGTTTCTGTTTCATTCGAGAATGGGATTCGGGGAAAGTATGCCTCCAAAAGCACAATAATTGTTCTCCACTTGCTCCCATTCTTGCACGAAATTTGCGCTGGAGGTAGCAGAGTCGCATTACAGGCGGTCTTGAATACTGGTTCATTAAATGTACCCAGTAACGTTTCGCCGCAAGAATAATGTTTATTCCGAATACATTTTTAAGGCTTTTGTATTGTCTAAACCGTCCGATTACAAATATACCGATATCCTTCGGATCTCTTTTTGTAATCCGAGCTGATGTGAAAGTTATATACCCAAAAAATAGCTAAGAGTACCCAGTGCATGGGGCTAGGTTCGAGATTGCCGTTGTAACTCAACTGTATTTTCCCAGGTTTCTTCCAATAAATGTAACTCTTCGATATGTACTACCTGCAACTCTTCCGGCTTAGATAATTAACTGATGTAAGTAAGTGATTAAACGCAGTGACACATTAGCATTGCTCTACTCAGGCATTCAGAAGCTTCTGGGTTTTTCCACCTGCTCTTGAGTATTATGTGCCACTTAATAGCATTTGAAAGTTTCCACTGTTACGTAGATACAATGTGTAAATCATTCTGAATTTCTTTGTAGTAACTTAATTGTTGAACTTCCTAGCCTTCAACAATGAAAGCAGAGGATGATACTCAGACTGTCAAATACTGAAAAGGCGATTGGTGCTATTAAGTTTCCTTAGCCCAGTAGCGAAGTAACCAGTTGTTTCTGACGAATCCTCACCGTTCAAGTTAAAGTACTTGGAGTCAATCGATAATCTTTTTAGGTGAAAAGTACAAGTACAAGCGGTTGTACCCTTCGCCGTACATATTACAAAGATGTGAGATTTAAAAAAAGAAGGAAGGAAGAAAGAAAACAGCTGAAAGGAGCTGCGGCGTCTCACCTGCGGGGTGTAGCGGTACCCGGAGTGGTATCGGCGGTTCGAGGACCCATAGCGGGAGGAGTACTTGGTGAACTTTCCAGAAGGCATGGCGGGCAACTCTACTCGGCTGGCGTCGGCGAGCTTCTGGCGGAGCTACCCTGCGCGCACCCTCTGCTCATGCCGTGGCGGGAGGGGAAGGGAGGGGTGGGGAGAGAGGGGCGGGCCGCAGGCACTCCCCTCCACCACCACGCAGTCACCGCGTGGTCGCATACCGGCGACTTTTCAGCCACATCCCCCCACCTTTCCTGCAAGGTTACACAAAAAGCTGAGGCGCTTTGAGCAAAACTGAACGCAGCTGCTGTCGTAGTCTATTCACTATTGTACAGTCGAGACGCTATCTGTACTTGCTTCCGGGTTGTACGCCTGGAGACGACAGCCACATAGCATCACTACTGGATTATTTAGAAACATCAGCATATAACCCATTAATAGGTGGGGAAGAACGCACAGCATTTATGGCGTGCCCTTGACATTGCAGGAGTGACAAATGTGTGACTCAGTTTCAGAGTGACATTGTAAATAAGGAGTGCATTATGTTGTCGTCTGCGAAATAATGTGGAACGAGTTACTTTACAAGATATGCATACATGATTAGCGTTAATATTAATGAATACATAATTTTTGTAGTCCTGCCTTTATAAATACAGTTAAAACAGGTCTTTTTCTTATTTTTCTGCCTGTTTTAAATATAATTTCGCCAGTCGAATAGAATGAATTGTACAAGTGAAATAATTTTAAATTCGATTTAAAACTTGCTTTGTTACCTATCAGACATGAGCACATTATCAAAAATTTTTGTTGCTGCATACTGAACTCTTTTTCTGAGCCACTGATAGCTTTAATAATAGGTAGTAAAGGTCGTTTTTTCCTCTACTATTGTAGATATGGACGCCACTGTTCTTCTCAAATTGTGATGACTTATTTACGACGAATTTCATTAGCGAATGTTTGTAGACATACACAGAAGTAACTGTGAACTTCGAATTACAAATTACTCCTGATATTAAAGAAAATGCATGTAATGCAGAACTGTAACTCCAGAATGAAACATTGATTAACATTCTATATAAGTCGTAAATAGGTCAATGTTTCACACACTTAATAAGCAATAGTGGTAAAGCGTAACAAAAATAAAGAAACTTGTGTTCTAACCTGAGGTACGCAACATCATAATCTTCAACATTGGCATCGGTACTTGCGATATAGCTATGCAAACTAGAGCATGGATGAAAAGCATTACTTAGCAAAACGTCATTTTTCTACTATGGAGACCTACTAATAAATACACAGCCCGTCCCATAGGAAGGGTGACTGATTTTGTATTTGCGTAACTATTAATACCATACCGCACGCCGCCAAGAAAATTTTTTAGTTTAGTCACTGAAAAGTACTTATGAAATGCTCCAATGTGCCTAAAAAATATAATTTGAATTTACTGCCAAGAATACTTCTTGAAATATAAAGGAAGCTTGCAAATACTATTACGATATAAGTTTTACAGAATTGATTCTTTAAGTCGTGATTCTTCACTTTTTTGAACTGTTACTGTTTGTTGCCGATATCGACATCTGAACGGATGCTTGAGTTAACTGGCTTGATATGTCGACTACCTTCCGTTTTACATTTAACTGCGCTGGGGCCACAGGCTGTTTGTACTAACCGAAACTTCAACAATATGTTTTGAGCTTCGGCCGTGAAAGGAGCAACGGAGCAACATGCGAACATTAAGTTTTGTTTGAAATTGGCTGAAAGTGCCACAGATACTTTGGAAATGATACGAACTGTTTATGCTAGTGAAGCAGTGAGACGTAAGAAAGTTTTTGAATGGTATTCAAACGCAAGGTTTCAGTAGAGACACCATTGAAGATGAACCTCGTTCAGCAGCATCATCGACAGGTCGAGTTGACGAAAATTTTCATAGAGTCGCAGAAATCCTTGGAAATGATCACTGTGCATCTATGAGGTTGACTGAAGAGCTCTTCGGAATTCCTGAAACCACTTTGCATCGAATTCTAAATGAAAATTCGGACACAAGGAATATCTATTTTTGCTTTGTGTCCCCCACCCTCAGTGAAGATCAAAAAGATTGAAGAGTGGAGCACTGCAGAGACCTGAAAAGATCAATCAGTGAGGAGGCAGACTTCATGTCTTGCATCTTAAGGCAGGATGAAACATAATGTTTTCGATACGAACCACTTAGAATGGAAAGGTTCCGAATCGGCGAGAGCGGAAAGAATGCGTATGCATTAAAGCCGTGTCAAGACGCTGCTCACTGTTTACTTTGATTAAAAGGAAGTTATCCGTAAAGAATTCACTCCAGGAGATCAAATGGTGAATTCAGATGACTATTTATGAGTTTTAAATCTTTTGTGGTCGACAAATGCTCGGCTTCGATCTGAATATGGAATCAAGGAATATGGTGTTTAGAAATGGAGAAAAGAATAGCAATCGATCGCGAAATCCGTCGGGTTTATTACTGTAGATCTAGATTTCAACTATTACATAGTCATCTTTAGTGTGCACTGAGAATGATTTCCAAGAATTTTCCCTACACTTGTAGTTGTGTTTCGATTCATAAAGAACCTTTTTTGAATAAAAAGCCATCTTAACTAAAATAACCACATCTTGTATTCTGTTTCATAACAATCACCTTTCCTATGGGACGGACTGTGGAAGCCTTTATTTAGCACGATTTCGATCTTCAGATCATCTGCAGGTAGTGTAAAGTTATCAGTAACATATTACATGGCACTAACATAAAATACCATCCTACGTCACTGCCGTCGATAATAAAATGCATTACGCAGCCAATTGTAAAATATACAAACACTGTTAATACTCAGAATAGGTAGAAAGTCTCCACACAAAAAGGTGGAACCAGATTGTAACTGCAGAGGAGGAATAACAGTGTCAGTACATTTTACAGTTGGCTATGTTGTGTATTTTGCTATCGACGGCAGTGGCGCAGTATGCTTTTATGTTATTTGACATCATAGCTTTAATATTGCCATGTGTGCAGTTATAACTTCAAGATACTTGTAGATGATCCGAATACCCAAAGCGCTTATAAATAAATAATTATTTCTGAAGAGCTCTTGGTGGTTTTGAATTATGACGCTTTCAAATGCGTTTGAGCTGTATGGTACCGCCTATGCAAAATATAAAAGCATTATTGTTTCACCACCTTGTTCACCAAACAACTTCCCACAAATACAATTATTCCGATTGATGGACACTACAAAACAAGTTGAAGATGTAGCAAGAAATAGTGGTTATAATGATAAAAATTGTGATAAATAACGAAAACTGTATTGTATTTACACTCAGCCTTTCACGCAGTAACTATATTTCGACAACTTATACTCGTAAACAAGAACATAATCACGAAAACGTAAAAAGGAAGGGCAACATGTCTGAATTCCTGTATCTTCACTACGTTATGTAAGTTTTTAAGAAACGTAGTTGACCTTCTGCGAAGTACGATTGCGTGACTGCTGTTGCAGCTTACTGAGAAAAGCTACTTTTTTTTTTAATTGCACCAAAATACTACAGCACAAGTAAACTAGAAAAACCTGTACCCTCGCTCTGTTAAATCCGTCCTGATTGAAACACGTAATATGAACACATAATCGAATACACAGCAAAAAATCTTAATCTTCCTTACTACGTAAGAAATGCGATTAATGTGAACTGAATATTATCTTTCGCCCTAAGGAAAGAGTATGCATCGATCATACACAAATACTTAACATTTTAAATACGTAAATCACGTTTTACTGTGTTCTCCTTATAAAAGCTTTCATTTATTTAGTAAGTTCACTATGTTAACACACCAGTGAATTACGTGTTCCGACAACATAAATTGCCGTCTTCGGAGTTATAAAAGAAAAGATGCCGAGGTTACAGGCTTAAAATAATGTAAAACACAATAGAGCATACACAATAACATTCAGTGAAACAAAATTACGTTCTCATAAAACCAGGCAGTGGTAGTTACACCTTCGAATGATTTAAACCACTCTGTCACAAAAAGAACATAAGTGTGTTGCACGATAATAAGTCTCATAAAATTCTGTTCATATGGACGAATGAAGTCCTAAGTCAAAACTTAATAATATATCTTTAGACATACTCTCTATGGCCAAAAACATCATAACGTGGTGAGTGTGAAACTAAGCTACTCATTTGGTGAGATCAAGAAGACAACTTGGCGAATTCAAACAAAACATAATACAAGGGGGAATCAAACGAATGAGACAGATGCAGGAAAAATAAGAAAACCTCTAATAATTACAAAAGTTATCGCTATATTTGGTAACACATTTATCCCGCTGTGAGACCAGACGGTTAGTGAATTCATGGAAAAATACACACATAACACGCCAGGCATCCATTATGTCTAAACCGGTACCTGCTATATACCTCCCCCCCCCCCCCCCCCCAAAAAAAAAAAACCAGACCCTCGTCTTACAGTTGAGACACCTTCTCTTTAACCAGGACACGATAAGTCATTATTAGAGCGTCAAACGAGCTAGGGGCAGGACTTTCGATCCAACTGGAATTTTGGATACCTGTAATGTGGGCTGATATCTAATTTACTGTGTAATTTATTTGGCGATTCAAAATGTAAAACAGAGTTTCTTAAAAAAATTGTGATATATTGGTTGAACTGGTTTTACATGAGAACGGAAGTGTTAGAAACATAAAAACAAAATTACCATTGTTTTACCAAAATAAAAAGTGAACGGTATGTCACTGTAATGCATATGAAACAATAGCATTTGATGTAGGGAATATGTGAATGGGATCAGATATTCTCCTGGTAATATTAAAAAAAAACATTTTTGTTTTCATATTAATATTTTAAATTATTTATCTTAGTTAGTATATCTTCTTCGTGTAGCCATTTTCTGTCTTAAACGGGGTATTGCGATCTCTTGTCTCGATCGAGATCGTTCACTTACTTCAATAGAATGTTTATGTTTTGATATCGGATTTGATGTCTGTAGATCATCCAAGTTGACCATCAGAAAATACATTACTTCACTGCGAATAAAAGGTGGGCCTAATTGTCGGTTAGTTTTAGTAGTGTTAGGCACAACTTCGAAATAGGGAACCTAAACGTCATGCCATAAGGTGACAGCTGATAAAGTAAGTGTATGTAAAATTATTGATATACAAAGAAGGTAGAAATTTAAAGAAATATTGTGTTGTGCTGTAAAGTGTATGAACAGAACGAACTTTTAATAGGTGAAAATTTAGGTTAGAAAACTAGTAACGTTTTAGTCAGAAACAGCTGATCAGATATCGTTCGAGTGCTTGTTTCGATGTTTGAATTCTAAGAACGGCTGATTCATGAGAATTATGTCATAACCCGTCGTGATGGCAGGAAATTGGGTGGAGGTGGGATATTGGTCTGCATGTATTTCTCCTTGTTTTGGCTTGGACCATTATATTTGATCAATTACGTAGAGAATTTAAGTGCGTATGAAAACATTTGGGGCAATGGTGTGCTTCTCAACATGCGATACACTGGACTCGCTTTCGTAGGAGTTGGTTTCGCGAAGGATGAGAACAAGTTCCGCCTTCATTGTGTTGCAGCCTAGCGGAAAGTCTCGCTATCATGGCGAAGTTTATGTAGTATCAACAGCGGATAAAATGTTTTGAAGGTCTATATTATGTAAGTCGCAAATTCTTGCACTTTGCAGATATTCATTTGTGTTAATTCCAACTCGCAAGTCATAGTCATACTTTTACAGTAAAGTGATTCTGTAAGAGTGTGCACAAAGTAAATGTAATAAGCTACTTGTTTCATTAGCGCGACGTATAGTGGGATGTGCATGTTTTCCACAAACTGTGTCAGTTGTCTAATGTGTATATATCTCCTACGTTGGTCATTTCCATTAATCGAAAGAGGAAAACCTGTTTGAGTTTGACCAAGGTATAAATATATATTTTTTATTTTGTTTTGCAGCTTTAGGTCTCACAAATGCTACCACAACCTGTGTTTAATTTCTAACAAGTTATTATCAAAGGATTTGAATAGTGTGTTACACAGTAACTCGACAACGTACAATAAAAGAATTTCATTTAGAAGACAAGCCTGTGGAGAAATATACTTGTGATAGTACGAGGAACATTAGTAACACTTTATCAGATTTTGAGTTCTGGAACTCTGTAAAATATATGATAATGAAGATATATGCTTAAATGTGAAGCATAAGGGGATTAATGAGACTGCGTGTTTGCTTCGAGTAGTAATGTTCCTGGTATATTTCTACACGGACTTTGATGAACAAACGAAATTCTTTTATTGTACTTTGACCTATAAACCAAGACAAATAGCTCAATATCTATAAATTAATGTGCCGGACTTTACAGCTTAAGAAGAATTACAAACTATAATACAACACGGCATTTTCACTTTGTGAGAAACAAAATTCATAAATTCCGGGTGATTATCATATATCAACTTGGTTCTAATGTCAGATGAATGCTTTAATATCCTAACACTTCACCAACAGGCTTATTAATATGTTTTGCCCCATTCACAGCTGTAAGTGTTTTGTACAAATTGAAAATCGGAGAAAGAATTTTTGTAACTTTTCCGTTTTTAATAAGCGTTATATTTACCGTAACGCAATGGATTCCGTTTAAATCTGATTTTTTTTCTCCCCTACTACCTTTTGACGACAGTGACGTTAGTAAGTAGGAATAAACAACTCAGCTAACAAAGAAGGGAAACAGAAATAGGTTATCGATTTATAGGAGAAACTATCCGGGCACTTGCCTGAGTGGTTAGTGGAAACCTGAGAAGCTTCAGATAAGACGGCTGAAACTGGAAATCATTGGATTGACCTGGACTTAAACTCGGGTTCGGGTTCCGATCGGCACGAAATTTTAATCTGCCTGGAAGTTTCATTGGCTGTGCACTATAATGGACAAATATTTTGCCTTGTTTTTTTTTTAATATATATATGAAAACGGGACCTATTTACAGATGAACACAGACACACAAGTCACTGTACTTTTCCTGTGCTCATTTTCTAGAAGTGTGGAAAAATTTATGTCAACTACACAAAAAGCAATTAAACAGCTGAGCGTCCTACAATTTGTAGCCACTGAAAATTATATAGCCACCAACAAACAATTCTATCACCATAGCATTTGACTTGGGTTCACAGCCTCGATGAATTTTTTGATTGACTACACTTTCGCCTTTGACTTCACATGTTTACTGCAACTTCTGCAATTATTGTAATTTCTACTTTAAGCGATTATCAAGTGGTTTAGATTCTGAGCTACAGAAATTGTGTACATAAGTAAAAAAAAAAAAGAATGAAATAAAATAGACTTGAACATGTGTGGCTTTTGGCTGCTTATCGCTGATTTCCAACAACTATAAATTTGGATAAAAGAAATAAAATGGATGTAGCAAGGATAACTCTTGTCGAAATTCTTACATCCACTTTACTTCTTTTGCCCATGTTGACGATTGCTGAGTCTGAGAATCTAAACCACTTGATAGACACTCAAAGTCGAAATTGCAGTTGTGGCATTAATAATAAATTTATGAAGTAAATGGCGAACAAGCTGTCAAAAAACAAAAGTTAATGATCGTCTCATTTAGGTAACTGGTTGTACCATCATATAATGTTCTATAACTGATTATTTGTTAATGTCACAGTTAGGTCTTAATGTAGGCGATTTCCGATTGCGGCCCTCATACGCCATCTTTTCAAATTAGTTACAGTGTAACACAACTTCGTGACCGTATGTGGTTGCCTCAGCATTAATATGTTTAAAAATTTCGGTATTGAGACAACTATAAACGTTACGAACTGGCGCGGTATAATGTGACTAGTCTGAAAGGATCCGAAGATGGCATATGACGACTGAAATCAGAAACCACCTAAATTAAATCGCGACTGCGACTAATAAATAATTTTTTATATCTTTGGAGTGGCTGCTGCGCATAGACATTATGTTAGCAGTCCTAAAACAACTTGTAGAGGTTAGAGAGAAAACAAAACATTGAAAATATTTCTTTTGTAGTAATGGATTTTTGCGGCGTGGACCTTTGTTTCGGCGAGTGCCTGAGTTCCCGTCATCGCGCTGGCGAGGGTTCGGTGTCGGGCGGTTGACTCACGGGTCCCCAGAAGAGCACTGCGCCTGCTTGTTACGGGCTGTTTGCCGTCGGAAAGTCTCCCGGCTGGTCAGCAGTCAAAGTGCCTACGGGATGCGTTATCGCCCCCAGATCATCAGCCTGTGTGCTTCCGCTCCTGGGGACTTTCCACGTGCCTCAGGCAAGCATTTCGCCACGTCTGGTTCTGTTCGTTCTCAGTCATTCTTAGAATAACGAAATCCACTGGAACGTGCTTATTGCTGTTCCACGTCGCTAAACAGAGCGTAATCTCCAACGTGGCGCGTTTGTGCAGTCTAAGCAATTTTCTCATCGTTACTGCCCTTCTTGAAGCTTTGCTGCTCATAACTGTTGCCGCTGCTAGGCTGCGGCCATTATCTCACAGGTAGGAGTGATGTGTGTATCCAGGCCTTTCTAGGACCCGGAACTTTTCAGAATACCACATTTTGTGTGAAGTACTTCACGTTCGTCACTGACACGTTGAACAACTCAAAATCCTGTGATTTTGAATCAAGTCAACTAATCATAATATTTTTCGTCAGTACCATATTCGCTCAGCTCCTGTTGTCTGCATTTTAATCATCAAATACAAAAATTGTAACAGAATGTATAGCTTCCTCTGTTTTCGTAACCAAAACTTGTAAATGTTCAGTATTTTTCCAGTCAAGTATTTTTCTTCTATTCTATACACTAGTCCATGCAACTTGCGGCAATTACATCGTTTTCTAATACTATTGCTGACCAACGCCGCACTCTACAAAACGCGTGCGTGTAAAATTGGATAAATAGGACAAAATATGAAACTTCCTGGCAGATTAAAACTGTGTGCCGGACCGAGACTCGAACTTGGAACCTTTGCCTTTCGCGGACATGTGATAGAGCTCCTGCCCGCGAAAGGGAAAGGTCCCGAGTTGGAGTCTCGGTCCTGCTCACAGTTTTAATCTGCCAGGAAGTTTCATATCAGCGCACACTCCGCTGTAGAGTGAAAATTTCATTCTATGACAAAATATGACGTGCAACTGGTCTCTGTGAATCCACGTCATCTTACGAAGCCCGAATGAAATGAGACGAAGGTGGCAACGAAAGGCGCAACGGGACAATAACAGTGTTTCCTCTGCTTTCTGTAAGAGTCATTTATTTCGAATTCTGTGATCAGCAGACCAGGAGGAAGGCAGAGTTGAAAATATGTATATAATCATATTTCAGTTACTGTAGAAAGGCGAAACGCGAATAGGACAAAACATAAATTGACTTTTTTTTTCCGTAGGGCTCAAACATAAAATTATTATATTAAGGATTATTTAACTTTTATTCCTATTGTGAATGGAGCACAGACTCTGTCCCAAGCAACCGGTCCATACCTTGCAATGGTAGTAAGTCTCCTCTATTTTTGGCCGGATCATCTCGCTTGTCAGTAATCTGTAGCATTCGTGAGTATCCCCCCTTCTTCCCCACGCCTTCACACTTCCCACCCAACGAAACTGTAATTCTGTTCCGGTCCTAAAAAGTCTATTTTTTATGGTCTATGATGTAAAAATCTTAAAATTGTATATTAAATAGTAATTGTCCTGCTGCGTTCAAGCCAATGGTGGGTATATGGCTACTCGATTTTTGGGCTGCTGACTTGTCTTCAACACGAACTAAAAACTCGTGCACAAACTGGACTCGAACCTCTACATTTTCAGACTGAGTGCGCGGCTCATGGAAGGACAGCGTAACAAGAGCGCTGGCCGCTGAAGTCAGCGATCCGGGTTCGACTCTCCGTCTAGCCCACAGATTTAACATGTCTCAGATCTTCAAAATTGTGCAAATTTTCCTGTATAGAATTTGAAACACTTCGAGTGAGATTGGTAAAAGAGCCTTCCAAAGGTAATCACGAATATGTTTTCCATTCATATTCAGCTCAACAGAGCGATACATTGTTAAGGGTAGCAACATCTCTGGTTTATTTTGGAGGATTCAAAGGGAATAGCATAAATATAAAATTACTGTCATTTATGATGTTAAAGACAACTGCTTTGAATAGTATTTACAGAAGGAACGAAAAATTGTGCTGTTGAATGATTCAGATGTCACGAAGGAAGAGAAAATGTTATTGACACGTTTGAAATCACAAACTGAATTTCCCAGAGTCCAATTTTGAGTCCATATAATTATATGAAAGAGTTCCCACGTAACCTCTATCAAGAATAGTTGGTACTAGTTTGCAGAGGACATAAGTGTTATACACTGAAGCGCCTAAGAAACTGCTGTAGACACGCTACTCAAATACAGAGATATGTAAACAGGCGGAATGCAGCGCTGTGGTCGGCAACGCATATATAAGACTGGTGTCTGGCTCTGTTGTTAAATCGGTTACTGCTGCTACAATGGCAGGTTATCAAGATTTAAGTGAATTTGAACGTGGTGTTTTAGTCGGCGCACGAGCAATGGGACACAGCATCTCCGAGGTAGAGGTGAAGTGGGGACTTCCCCGCACGACCATCTCATGGGTGTACGTGAATGTCAGGAATCCAGTAAAACATCAAATCTCCGACATCACTGCGGCCGGAAAAAAGAAACGGGATCATCAATGACTGATGAGAATCGTTCAACGTGTCAGAAGCGCAACCGTTTCCCAAATTGCTGCAAATTTCAATTCTGGTGCATCAGCAAGTGTCAGCGTGCGAACCAGTCAGTGAAACATCATCGATATGGGCTTTCGGAGCGGAAGGCCCACTCGTGTATCGTTAAATACTGCACGCCTCGCCTGGCCCCCTCAACACTGACATTGGACTGTTGATGACTGGAAACATGTTGTTTGGTCAGACGAGTCTCGTTTCAAATTTTACCGAGTGGATGGACTTATACGGGTATGGGGACAACCTCATGAATCCATGGACTCTGCATGTCAGCAGTGGACTCTTCAAGCTGTGATGGTGTGGGGCGGTGCAGTTGGAGTGACATGGGCCCCTGATACGTCTAGACACGACTCTGACCGGTGACATGTACGTAAGCGTCTTTTCTGATCACCTGCATCCATTCACGTCCATTGTGCATTACGGCGGGCGGCGGGGAATTACAGCAGGACAATCGACGCCTCACACATTCAGATTTGCTACAGAGTGTCTCCAGGAACACTCTTTTGTGTTTAAACACTTACGCTGGCCACCAAACTCAAACTCCCCCGACATGAACACATTATTAAGCACATCTGGGATGCCTTGCAACGTGTTGTCAGAAGAAATCCCCCCCCCCCCCCCTCCGGATACTCTTATCTATTTTATTTACGGACAACCCTGCAGGATTCATGGTGTCAGTTCCTTCCAGCTCTACTCCAGAAGTCCATGCCAGGTCGTGTTGCGGCACTTCAGCGTGCTCGTGGGGCTCCTACACGATATTAGACATGTGTACCAGTGTCTTTGGCTCTTCAGTGCAAATAATTCGGAACAGAATAATTTGTTAAAAATATTGTTCATAGAATTATTAAGCGGCTATCTGAAAATTTGAACTGTAACGAACATTGCAAAACAGCGAAATTGTGTGGGTGTTTAATATCTTTTCACTCGTTAACGTCTGTTAGCTAAATTTTTCTGATGTAATTCATCACGTAGGAAGAACGTACTTCTTGAAAAAAAGCGAGCAGTGAGAGTGAAATGTGGTATTCTTGTAGGAACCCTCTTCAGGGACTTCGAATTCTAATTTCACCTTCACCATAATTATACTTGCTAATGATATTCGTCATAAATAATCCACCGCATTTTGAAAGGAATAGATATGTCTGTAATTATAACAATAGAAAAAAATTACCTTCGTTGTTCATTACTAAATCTGCCTGTGACTCAGCAAGGAGTTCAGTATGGAAACACAACAATCATTAATCATTTGTCCAGTAGCCTAAAACATGATACGTAGTAAAGCCATTTTGAACGTTTTCTGAAGTTATTTATTATGGGGACCTGCTAATCTATATACTAATATTTAACTGTACATCGATATCATGTGCATCGTAGTAGACAAAATGAGGTTAACTCTATTTCCAAAGTGTATTTCACTTGTCAAACTGGTAGTTACATATATTCATTTTTATTAGACGTAAAGTACTGTGCTACATTGTTATCAGTAAATGACCAACACCCAGCCATACATAAAAACAAACCTTGCATACTTAAGTTCGTTCCACATCATTTCGACAACAATCGTATAAATTATCTACGGGATATGTAACAAAGTTACCGAATTACCTTGCTAAGATCCATATCTGTCTGAGGTTACAGGTACTCTTACTTCTTTGCTAACAGATTACTTTCATTCCTTCCAGTCGGGTACGTTTTATAATATGACCTTTGGAAATAATAGAGGAAAATGCTAATGTATCACCTTCTTTTACTGAATGGTTCAAATGGCTCTGAGCACTATGGGACTTAACATTTGAGGTCATCAGTCCCCTAGAACTTAGAACTACTTAAACCTATCTAGGCTAAGGACATCACACATATCCATGCCCGAGGCAGGATTCGAACCTGCGATCGTAGCGGTCGCTCGGTTCCAGACTGAAGCGCCTAGAACCGCTCGATCACACAAGCCGGCTTTTACTGAATGACGTTGCCTAAACCGACAGCAGAGTGATAAAAGTTTGAGGTTAGCCTAGTACATTAGTCCGCAAAATTGCATTGTTTCCCAAGAAGCCCGCTTATCGTCAAACCATTTTGTTATATATGATAAATGGATAGAGTCGTGGAAAGTACCTGAACCAACTGCATTCGTTGTTCTGAGCCTTTCATTCACCCATCTACTTACTGGGTTCGACGATACCTAACTTCGGTGAATGGGCGCGGGCCTGTGTATTTAACATGGCAAGACCATTGGCTTCGATGAAATTACTTGACTGATTCGATGACATTACATCACAAATTTAAAGAATGTACAACAGTCCGCAAAAATTCTCGGAAAGTCTGAGATAAATTATTTCATATAGAAGATTTGTGTAGAACTATCTGATAATTCAGATGTCGGATCGTTGCCTTCGAAAGAAACTGATTTGAGCTCCGGTCCATCACTTATTATACATCTATGGAGCAAGGTTCAGTGCGGTTTATACTCTAGTGGGAAGTGAACCAAAATTCTTCCCGGAACTTAGCTTTATTCAAATCATCATCTAATTAGAACATTTGAAGCATGGTAGTATCTCCAAAGGATCAATTTTTAGACTAGAACGGATCACGCCTAAACACTAAGGGCTTAAAGATGTTGATCCGCTTAGTAGAGGGTAAAGAGGGAATTTGTTGCACAGAGGAAGCAAAAAAAAGGGCGTTCCCATCAGGAAATATTATGAAGAATTAAATGGATATCCACAGAATCGAGAAGGAAAGGAATATGTGGAAAACACGCGCTGGAAGAAGGGAAATGGTTAGACACGTATTTAGATACCAGGAAATAACTTCCATGGTAATAGAGGAAGCTGTATGGGAAGTCAGAACTGGAATATATCTATCAAATAATTGAGGCTGTTGGCTGAATGTGCTGCTCTGAGCTGTGGAAAAAGTCGTGACAAGCACATCAAACCTATAAGAAGACTGATGACGGAAAAAAGAAAGAAAGAGAAGCTTTCATGTCGAACATTTTCTCTCACCACCGCAAAATGGCGGCGATCGTAAGTAGCAGTTTCAAACCGCTCTGTACTAACTCTTGAGTATTGTAGATAACAATCAGCTAGTGATCCTAAATTATCGGAAATGTGAAACACAATAACACATAAAATCTCACTGAGAAGTGGTGTTGTAGCACTTCCTTATCTGCTTTGCGTTTTTATTCAGAGAGAAATGCTGGTTGTTGCTATTGATGTGGACGTGAGTGTGAATGATGTAAATAAGTCAGACCTTACAGAGGGAAACGTAACAGTCTGTTGCAGGAAACACTAAAGTTACTGCATTTGGCATTTATCAGTAAAGTTAAACATTCCGTTATGGTGAAAGTATGTTATCTTTGCGAGATAAATTTCTACTTCAGAACGTGCGTTATCAGAACGTCGACTGTGTAAACGTAGCTTTGACAGCTTGTTGTTAAAAGCAAAGTATTATAAAAACATGGAATAAAAGCATTCGGCCTCGTTACCCTCATTTACACCTAGCAAAGTGTAGGTTTAGTACAGATACTTGTAACTAACGGTGAAATGTCAAGTTACACATTTCACGGAACATAAAAATGCAGTAACCTTTAACTACACAGTTTCTGAGATAAAACTAAAGTAAATCGTTTCATACAACAACCTGTTTGGGGATATAAACTGGAACTGTCGTATAAAGTGTGTCATAAGTAAAGCAAACGTAAGATTTTTAGTTACTGGTAGGATACCGCCAAACTGCAATTTGATCGCGAAAGATATCGCTTACAAAACACATTTACGCTCCTCACTGGACTATTGCTCAAGTTTGTTGGTTACATATCACTGTGACCTAACAGAGAACAATGAATGTAAAACGGAAAAAAGTAACAGTGGAAATGGTCATAGGCTTGTTTCGTGAATGAGTAAAAAATAGTGCTGCAATGTCTGTCGGCATCCACTCCAAGGAAGATGCTGTGGAAATCGCGAAAACTGCTCAGAAATTTCCTAAAAGTCAGTGGTCATTACTGAAACTACTAATTTTTTCCAACAATTTTGCAAACTCATGCCGTAGAGATGGTGAAGACAAAAACTACTCCAATAAGAGCTCCAAAAGAGGCATATAGGAAATCACACTTCTCACGCTTCCACTGTCAATAACACAAAAAGGAACAGCAGTATATGGTTCAACAAGAAGTAACCCCTAGCACTCACTTTAAAACGACTTGATTTCTGGGGAGGGGACAAATCGGAAAAATGGATAACATCTGCCAATTTTGCAAAGCGAAAAAAATCAGTAGAGAAACATCAGGATTCTGTTGCATGAATGGAAAAATTCGATTACCCCCACTGGAAACACCTCCGAAGGGATTTTTACATTACATGACTGGGGAAACTCCAGAATCAAAACACTTTCTTCAGAATACAAAAGCGTACAACACCTGCTTCTAAATTACTTCTTTCAGTTCACCTCGATCAACCCCAACACAGATGAACCATTATGTTTTTTCCATACAAGGACAAAGTTTCACAACATGGGGTCATTATTACCACTACCCAACGAAGAAGACCATGAGTGCAAGTATATTACATCGGGAATGAAGAAACAGTAATTGATCAACGATGCACAAATATTAGTGTATTGAGACGAGAAGTAGCCCAAGGTGTGCAGAGGATCCTGCACAAATACAATCAATTGATTCAGATATTCAAAACAGCAATGATCCTAATGATTTCTGATGACCATAAAGTGATAATTCGAGCCGACAAAAGACCACTCGGAGAACACGAACGTCGATTTCATGCACCTCAGATAGACGAAGTCGCCATCTTAATTGTAACAACAAAAACACAAGCCGTGACATAATTGTACAACGAAGAAGAGAAGGACTACAACGCATCGCAGATACACACCATTCACATGATGTCGTCCAATTTCCATTAATGTGTCCTCACGGTGAGGACAGATATCATTTTCATGTGAAATAAATCCACATGAACCAGGCGTAAAAAACAAACAAAAGTTGCTTCCAAGGAGTTGTGCTTACCGCTTAACGATCAGAGGCAGCTAAATTTTAAACACTCTCCGTTTATTCCAACAATTCCTCGTGGATATATATACGCAAAAATAGAAGCGGAACGGCTGCTTTGCATAGGGCTGAATCAGAACTACACACGGAAGAGTACATCCACCTTCGAGACATAGTCATAAATGACGGAAGCATTGACGACATTGGAAGAATGGTAATCTTAGCACTATGGTACATAGAAAGTCCGAGACACTTGCACGAATCCACTCGGGATCCCGTGACCTACGTAAGAAAATATGGAGCACCCGACCTCTTCATAACATTCAGACGCAACTCTTCGTGACCAGAAATCAAAGAACAACTAAGATACGGACAAGCCCCCATGCATAGGCCGGGCATAATAGCCCGAGTTTTCCGACAAAAACAAGTAACATTCATTGAAGTCATCACAAAATACTACATCTTTGGAACCGTTAGGTGCTGTATGTACACAATCGAATGGCAAAAACGAGGACTGCTTCAGTCACACGATCTCATATGGCTACACGACAGAATTCATCCTACGGATATCGAGAAAATCGTCCAAGCTGAATTTCCCAATCCACAATAAGATCCGGAACTGTACGATATAGTAGTGAAAAAACGTGATTCACGGACCATGCGGGCCATTAAACTCCTGTTCCCCAGGTGTGAGTGATGGATAATGTAAAAAAATAAAAAAATACCTAAAACAAACCGGAGCTGATAGCTATCCCAAATACAGAAGATGATCACCCAACAATGGTGGGCTAGCAGCAAAAATACGAATACGGTGAGAACGAACTGGAATGGATAGTACCATATGACACACTACTTTCCAAAATGTTCCAAGCACACATAAACGTAGAATACTGCAATTTAGTGAAATCCATCAAATATGTTTGTAAGTATGTGAATAATGGCAGTATTTCAAATAGCCAAAGACAGCGAACAACAAAACAGAATCTTCATGTACCAAATGGGAACCTACATCAACAGTAACAAAGCAACGTGGCGGATTTTCGGTTTTCCCTTACACGAACACGAACCAACTGTGCAACATCTAGCAGTACATATGGAGAATGGACAGACAGTTTAGTCCACTAAAGAAACCGCCAGAAAAAATTGAAGCGAACCTCCTCAGAACACAACATTAACAGCTTTTTACCAGCTGTGCTAAACGGTTCCATTCGCGAAAACATTACCGTATGTCGACGTCCTACCTACTATGCGTGGAACACAATAAGAAAATGTTTTAGCGACGAAAATAAGGAATTCCAGCAGAACATCATCCAGGAATTACGAAAATTTGCGCACTATACCGAGTATATATTCACCGTACATCCGAAAAAGCCGAATGTTTCTATCTCCGGATGTTGCTACGGAAAATACGGGGACCAACGAGTTCCACAATCTCAAGTCTTTTGACTGCTACCTATGCTAGACGTACAGAGAAGCAAGCCAGTGCTTGGGACTACTGGAAAACGACAACTAGTGAGAATTAACACTACAAGAAGAGACTTATTCGCCATAATTCTAACAACATGTAACCCATCGAATCCAAAACAGCTATGGGACTCCTTCAAAAAGAGTT
Organism: Schistocerca gregaria; assembly: GCF_023897955.1. Taxonomy (NCBI): domain Eukaryota; kingdom Metazoa; phylum Arthropoda; class Insecta; order Orthoptera; family Acrididae; genus Schistocerca; species Schistocerca gregaria. The sequence goes on along the minus strand of NC_064923.1, from coordinate 707,733,027 downwards.
GAGTAATGATATACTGTACCAAATCCGACAAGCTCACCCTGAACTGACCATTGAATTCAACAACATCTTCAATGAAACACTCATTCACCTAGAAGGTAAATGTTTAGCAATAAATAACCAGACCTTTGTACAACTTGGGATGCAAGCACTACGAAAAGATGCTATCAGTGTGCCAAACTTCGATATTACAAAGGAAAAAACTACAACATCAACGAACTACTCCAAAACGTTGCTCACAACAGACCACTCGTCATTGGCAATCAAAAAGAAATCTACAACGTTATCATGGACCGGATCGACAACAACACTGGCGGGATTATTAACTTGGATTCACCAGGCGGCACCGGGAAAACGTTTTTAAGAAACCTGTTGCTGACGGTAATACGTGCTAAACAACACATCGCACTTGCATTGGTATCATCTGGCATTGCAGCCACACTTGCGGAAGGAAGACCAACTGCACATTCCGCTCTACAACTACCGTTGAATATAACCGAAAAACAATTCCCAGCATGTAAAATCTCAAGAGCAGGTGGACAGGGTGAACTTCTGAAGCAAGCTAAAATTATCTTCTGGGAGGGATACACAGTGGCACAAAAAAAAGGTCACTCGAAGCCATAGACAGAAAATTACAAGACCTATGAGAAAAGTCTGAAGTGATGGGAGGAGCTCCACTAATGCTCTCAGGAGATTTTCGACAAACACTTGCAGTTATCCCCAAGTCAACACCAGCAGACGAAATCAATGCATGCTTAAAAAAATCATATCTCTGGCCACTAACAAAAAAATATGAAATTTGAACTATTCACAGACGAAACAACAGCACATTTTGCTCAACAACTTTTACAAATAGGCGGAGGCACATATCTTACTAACCATACGATCGGCCATTAAACTCAACAGTGATTTCTGCAACATAGCTATTGCCGAAAACGAACTCAGCGACCAAATTTTTCCTTATATTGTTCACAACTATACTAATCCGGACTGGCTATTTCAAAGGGAAATTTTGGCAACTAAAAATAGTATTGTCGACGATATCAACTTTAACATAAAAAAAACTCCCTGCGAAGAGAGAATATACAAATCGATCGACACGGTGCTAAACGTTTAAGAAAATGTGAACTTCCCTAAAGAATTTCAAAACTCTTCCGAAGTACCAGGAATGTCATTACACTACCTTCAACATAAAATTGGATATACGATCATACTACTCAGAAATCTCAACTCAACAAAGCTGTGTAAAGGAACAAGGACGACTATCAAACAGCTATTGGATAACATAATCGAATGGAAAGTACAAAGGGCACACACTGTTTATCCCCAGAATACCACTGATCTCTGCTGAACTGTCTTTCCATTTTAAAAGACTGTAATTTCCAATCTAATTAGCCTATAGTTTTACAGTTAACAAAGGGCAAGGGCAAAGTTTAAATATATTGCTGCATCAACCTCAGAGATTCCAGAATACCACTGATCTCTGCTGAACTGTCTTTCCATTTTAAAAGACTGTAATTTCCAATCTAATTAGCCTATAGTTTTACAGTTAACAAAGGGCAAGGGCAAAGTTTAAATATATTGCTGCATCAACCTCAGAGATTCCTGCTTCTCTCGAGTAGGAACTTCGAAAAATTTGTGCAATGTACCCCGCATAACAAAGTGAAAAATGCTGTTTGTAAACAAGTACTGTAAATAGAATATGTTTTCAATAATTTTCTCACCTCTTATACTTTAAAGTTCATCCTTTTATTCCATCTACCACACAATCTCATGTCAACTCCCGGAATGAAGCCGGGTACGCCAGCTACTAAGTAAATAAATAAAGCATTAAAACCTGTCTGTGTACAAGGTGCATATCCAGTCCTAAGTCTGGATGAAATGTGAAAGGATGTTCTTTTTAAAAAACGGTCGGCGATGCCTCACCCATTGTTCCTGCTTTCTTTAATGGTCGGAAAACCCACGACTCAAACATTTGTGGTCGGAAACACCACGTTAACGACACGTGTCCCAGCCTCACTGTCGGGAAGCCGGCGACACCTGGCTGTCGACCAGTCCTGCAGTCAGTAATCCTCTGCCTTTTCGTAAGTCTTGTCCCACTCTAGAACACGTCGCTATTGTTACCCAGGCAGAAAGCTCAGGGAGAATTTTGCTCTAGTTCTACGTCTAAATTTACGTCATACTTCACAAGCCACCTTATGAGGCGTGGTGCGGGACACCTCGTATCACTATTATATGCGTTGGCATTCTGGTATGCACTTCCTCACATCGGCGCCTACCAGTTATTCGTTGTAGTGGGAACACTTACAATGCAGTCTAATTTCGTTGACACACTGCTTGTAAACCTTCAGGACACACGCCTCTTTTGCGGATAATCTGTTGCATGGTATTTATACTTACTATGAATGTTAGGCTTTCCCCTAACATGTTACGTATACAATGACTTAACTTTAATTCTATATATACATCTACATTTATACTCCTCAAGCCACCCAACGGTGTGTGGCGGAGGGCACTTTACGTGCTACTGTCATTACCTCTCTTTCCTGTTCCAGTCTCGTATGGTTCGCGGGAAGAAAGACTGTCTGAAAGCCTCCGTGCGCGCTCTAATCTCTCTAATTTTACATTCGTGATCTCCTAGTGAGGTATAAGTAGGGGGAAGCAATATATTCGATACCTCATCCAGAAACGCACCCTCTCGAAATCTGGCGAGCAAGCTACACCGCGATGCAGAGCGCCTCTCTTGCAGAGTCTGCCACTTGAGTTTGCTAAACATCTCCGTAACGCTATCACGGTTACCAAATAACCCTGTGACGAAACGCTCCGCTCTTCTTTGGATCTTCTCTATCTCCTCCGTCAACCCGATCTGGTACGGATCTCACACTGATGAGCAATACTCAACTATAGGTCGAACGAGTGTTTTGTAAGCCACCTCCTTTGTTGACGGACTACATTTTCTAAGGACTCTCCCAATGAATCTCAAACTGGTACCCGCCTTACCAATAATTAATTTTATATGATCATTCCACTTCAAATCGTTCCGCACGCATACTCCCAGATATTTTACAGAAGTAACTGCTACCAGTGTTTGTTCCGCTATCATATAATCATACAATAAAGGATCCTTCTTTCTATGTATTCGCAATACATTACATTTGTCTATGATAAGGGTCAGTTGCCACTCCCTGCACCAAGATCCTATCCGCTGCAGATCTTCCTGCATTTCGCTACAATTTTCTAATGCTGCAACTTCTCTGTGTACTACAGCATCATCCGCGAAAAGCCGCATGGAACTTCCGACACTATCTACTAGGTCATTTATATATATTGTGAAAAGCAATGGTCCCATAACACTCCCCTGTGGCACACCAGAGGTCACTTTAACGTGTGTAGACGTCTCTCCATTGATAACAACATGCTGTGTTCTGTTTGCTAAAAACTCTTCAATCCAGCCACACAGCTGGTCTGATATTCCGTAGGCTCTTACTTTGTTTATCAGGCGACAGTGCGGAACTGTATCGAACGCCTTCCGGAAGTCAAGAAAAATAGCATCTACCTGGGAGCCTGTATCTAATATTTTCTGGGTCTCATCAACAAATAAAGCGAGTTGGGTCTCACACGATCGCTGTTTCCGGAATCCATGTTGATTCCTACAGAGTAGATTCTGGGTTTCCAAAAACGACATGATACTCGAGCAAAAAATATGTTCTAAAATTCTACAACAGATCGACGTCAGAGATATAGGTCTATAGTTTTGCGCATCTCCCCGACAACTCTTCTTGAAGACTGGGACTACCTCTTTTCTTTTCCAATCATTTGGAACCTTCTGTTCCTCTAGAGACTTGCGGTACACGGCTGTTAGAAGGGGGGCAAGTTCTTTCGCGTACTCTGTGTAGAATCGAATTGGTATCCCGTCAGGTCCAGTGGACTTTCCTCTGTTGAGTGATTCCAGTTGCATTTCTATTCCTTGGACACTTATTTCGATGTCAGCCAATTTTTCGTTTGTGTGAGGATTTAGAGAAGGAACTGCAGGGCAGTCTTCCTCTGTGAAACAGCTTAGGAAAAAGGAATTTAGTATTTCAGCTTTACGTGTGTCATCCTCTGTTTCAATGCCATCATCATCCCGGAGTGTCTGGATATGCTGTTTCGAGCCACTTACTGATTTAACATAAGACCAGAACTTCCTAGGATTTTCTGTCAAGTTGGTACATAGAATTTTACTTTCGAATTCACTGAACGCTTCACGCATAGCCATCCTTACGCTAACTTTGACATCGTTTAGCTTCCGTTTGTCTGAGAGGTTTTGGTTGCGCTTAAACTTGGAGTGAAGCTCTCTTTGCTTTCGCAGTAGTTTCCTAACTTTGGTGTTGTACCACGGTGGGTTTTTCCCGTCCCTTACAGTTTTACTCGGCACGTACCTGTCTAAAACCCATTTTACGATTGCCTTGAACTTTTTCCATAAACACTCAACATTGTCAGTGCACGTGAAGGTGCAGCAGTAGGTGCTACAGATGAACTACAGATTAAAACTGAAGAAATTGCAAAATAGTAAGAAATTAAAAATATTATAACGGGATAAGTTGAAAAAAAAACTAGAGGTTGTCGAGCGTTCCAGAGGAAGCATAAGGCAACGATTGACTGAAATAGGGTAAAGGCATACACTACAAGACAAATGGTTAGCTTTGAGAGAGGAAATAGTGAAGGCGGCAGTGGATCAAATAGTTAAAAAAGAGAAGACGTAGCAGAATTCTTTGGATATTACAGAATATACTGAATGTAATAATGAAAGGAGAAAATATAACAATGTTGCAAAAGAATCTGTTGAATGGGGATATGAACGTTTAAAGATGAGACTGAGAGGCGGTGTAAAATGGCGAAGCAGGATTGGCTACAGGACAAATGCAAGGATATAAAAGAATATATAACTGGTAAGGGGTAAGATATGTGTACCTCCCCAGGGAAATTGAAGAGGCTTTTGGGTGAACATAATAAGCTGTATGAATATGAAGAGCTCAAATGGGAAACTAGTACTACGCAGAGAAGTGAAAGCTGAAAGGTGGAAGAAATATATATATAGCGGGGCTACAAAAGGGAAACAATCTTGAAGGCAATATTATAGAAAGAGAAGAGAACGTAGATGATTATGAGATAGGAGATATGATACTGTGAGAAGAATATGACAGAGCACTGAAAGACTTAAGTCGACACAAGGCCCATAGAGTAGGTGACATTCCGTCAGAACTGCTGATATGCTTGGGAGAGCCAGCAGTGACAAAATTATTCAATCTAGTGTGCCAGATGTATGAGACAGACGAAATACCCTCAGACTTCAAAAAGAATATAATTCCAATTCCAAAGAAAGCAGTTGCTGACAGGTGTGAAAACTACCGAACTATCCGTTTAATGAGTCATGGTTACTAGATAATAACACAAATTCTTTACAGAAGAAGGGAAGAACTGTTAGAAGCCTACTTCAGGTAAGATCAGTTTGGATTCCAGAGAAACGTAGGTACCTGCGAGGCAGTACTGACCCTACGACTTGCCTTAGAAGATAGGTTAAGGAAAGACAAACATACTTTATCTCATTTGTTGACTTTTACAAATCTTTAGACAATGTTGTATGAAATACACTCTTTGAAGTTCTGAATGTATCAGAAGTCAAATGTAGGGAACAAAATGCTGTTTAAAGCTTGTACAGAAATCAGACGGCATTTGTAACAATCGAGGGGTACGAAAAGGATGCCGTGGTTGAGAAAGGAGTGAGATGGGGCTGTAGCCTCCATAGTATGTTATTCAATCTGTACATTATGCAAGCAGTAAAGGACATAAAAAAATTCTGAAGAAGGATTTAAAGTTCAGAGATAAAAAATAAAAACTTGGAGGTTTGCCTATGATATTGTAATTCTTTGCCCAAGACGCAACATTGCCCTATATCTTGAGTAATTTCTGGGGCTGCCCGAGTAGAAAATGTACATTTCTAACGCCATTTTAATTTCAAAAAATTGAAATGAAAGATTTTCAGACAAGAACTGGAACTCTAAGTTGAAAACATAGAAGCAGATCCAAAAAATTACAAAGAATTTATCGAACTTGTAAAGAAAACATCAGGGAGGCATATTCCTCGTAAATGCAGGAACCAATTTATATTTGGCCGTGACTCAAGCTCACAAGACCTCTTGAGCGAATCCTTTCTTAGCAGACACAAGTGAAGCAGGGGAAGAACTACTCCGAATTTTAGCTCAACAAAGAAGAGACCAATGAGCTAAATTACTATCCCATCTGGACATGGAACAGAACAGTCGAAGAGCTAGGAAGCTGATACAAAATCTTAGCAATGAATCTACGTGCCCGCTGTTGAGTACGAAGTCTACTGCGAACCAGGTTGGTCACAGACGGCTACTCAATGGCAAGATAAGACAGAAGGCGACTAGGTTGAATCTCAAGCGAAACATAGCAGCAGAGAGCGAATTTCCAGAAATTCCATTCTCACCTCAAGAACTAGGAGGAGCAGTGGGAGAACCGAAAGAAAATAAAGCAGCAGGCACTGTTTATACGCAAACTAAACAAATAAAGCAGTTTGGTCTAAAAGATAGTGAATGGCTAGTGAGGATTTCATATTCCCGAACTGTGGAGGAAAGCACAAGTACTAGCATTACTAAAACCTGGCAGAGAGCCGACTGAACCAAAAAAATTTCCATCCTATTTTCTTAACCTTTCACCTATATAAGCTAATTGAAAGAATGAATCTGGTAAGAAAAGCAGCCAAAATCGATACAAAACTTCCTCAACATGCTGGATTCAGACCAGGGAAAGTATATTGTAGTCAATACTATATCTGACGTACCCACCAGTCCTCACTAAAGTTTACGAAGTAACATAAAACACTCCACTGGCTTACTTGGTAAGAGACATGTTGAGAATCGAAGATTCTACGTAGCCCTCCAAGAATGGATTACAGCAAGAGAGGGTTCGTGCCCCTGTTTTACACAATATGTACACAAATGACCAGCCGGAAATAAAGAGATTCATATAGGCGGACGACACTGCCATTACTGCTCAAAGAAGAATATTTGAAGAGATTGAAAGAGAACTGACACAGCCTTTGATAGCTGCGATCTCATCCAGAAAAAATCGCTAATATGCACATTACACCTGCGTAATAGAGAAACCTTCAGACAGTTGGAAATACAATGGAGAAGGGTTACATTACAACAGTGCACCAAACCAAAATACTTGGAAATCACCCTAGACCGTACAGTGTCATTTAAAAAACTTTGCACTGATCTAAAAGGAAAAATACAGGCAAGAGATAATATTATGCATAATCTGACTGGTTCAACGTGGGGAGCTCAACCTGAAGTTCTTCAGCCATCAGCGGTTGGACTCTGTTTTGCAGCCGGAGAGTATGCGGCACTAGCGCAAGAAGCGTCTAGCCCCTCTAAACAAGTAGACGTCGTTTCAAATGAGACTGTCAGGATTGACAAACAGATACCTGAGGCGTACAACTGTTTACAAATTTACACACCTGCGGTCATAACACCACTAAATATCAGAGGCAAAGCGGTCAGTGAAATAGAAACGGAAAAGCAGTAAATCGATCCACCGCATTTAATATATATCCACCAAACAGTTCAACTCGTCTTAAGTTAAAGAAGAGCTTTATCCAACGGACAGAACGGCTAGACGGCCGACCTGAGACCCGTAGGCTATCTTTATGGTCGGACTCTGCAAGATACAAACGTGCACACCGAAGGGGAAATTACGTAAGGGCAGCAGTTACATTGTGGTACACGGAGACCACTGAGTAGCTTAAGAACAAGAGTTGCAAAACGCATAGTAGACATTGTTAAGTGGGGTTACTCTGAAGGTGATCACTGTGAATGTGGAGAAACACAGATGAATGAACATTTGCACCTGTACTCACGAATGGAGTTTGTCTATATTGCGACAGATCTATTTTTGTGCCGGCAGGAGTGGCCGTGCGGTTCTAGGCGCTGCAGTCTGGAACCGAGCGACCGCTACGGTCGCAGGTTCGAATCCTGCCTCGGCCATGGATGTGTGTGATGTCGTTAGGTTACTTACGTTTAATTAGTTCTAAGTTCTAGGCGACTGATGACCTCAGAAGTTAAGTCGCATAGCGCTCAGAGCCATTTGAACCATCTATTTTTGTGCAATGATAAGGCCATTAAAACTACGGAGTTTTGGAGGAAGAGAGGTTAGGTGTTCTCACTCTGACATGGAAAGTGAAGTAAGTATTCTTTCAGATGCTGAGTAAGTGTTTAATGAGAAAAATCAGGTAAGTCATCAGTCTCCTATTCACCGTGCATTACAGAAGCAGTGTACCCTATCTGTCTGTGTATGGAGTAAATTGCTGTGTGCAGCTGTAGGAAACTGCTCTAAATGTGTAGTGTGTATCTGGGGCGGAACATGGGAACCAGCCCGGTATAGCCTTGTGGGATGTGGGAAACGGCCTAAATATTACATCCACGCTGGCCGACACAGTGACCCCACATCATTAATGCTCAGGATGGTTTCGTTTCGCGGCTGGCATACTTCCCGTTCCGGCTATGCTTGCAGTTCATTCTGTCAATGATAGCAAATACTTGGAAGAGCCGTTGAGTGCCATGGACAGTGTCTTGAAAGGAGGATGGGCTGGTTGATTGATTTGGGGGGAATGGACCAAACAGCGAGGTTATCCGTCCCATCGGATTAGGGAAGGACGGAGAAGGACGTCGGCCGTGTCCTTTCAAAGGAACCATTCCGGCATTTGCCTGAAGCGATTTAGGGAAACCATAGAAAACCTAAATCAGGATAGTCGGACGCGGATTTAAACCGTAGTCCTCCCGAATACGAACCCAGTGTGCTAACCGCAGCGCCACATCACTCGGTGAAAGGAGGTTGGAAGATGATTATCAACAAAAGCAAGCTAAGGGTAATGGAATGCAGTCGCATTAAATCAGGCGACCCCGAGGTGATTAGATGAAGAAACAAGACACTAAAAGCAGCAGACAAATTTTGCTATTTGAGCAGTAAAATAATTGATGATGGCCGATGTAGCGAGTCTATAAAATGCAGACTGGCAATGATAAAAAAAGCGCTTCTGAATAAGAGAAATTTATTATCATCGAATATAGGTTTAAGTGTTAGGAACTACACTGAAGAGCCAAAGAAACCAGTACACCTGTCAATATTGTGTAGGCCTCCACGAGCATGCAGAAGGGAGACCAAGTGATGGATACAGTAAACATGTTCAAATGGAGGTGGAATGCAGTAGTTATTTGCAGATTAAAAGATTTGCGCCAAACCAGTCTTCGGACTGAAGAACACAACAGTAACATAAATGCAGACGGTTGTCCTGTCTGAATGACGCACACACACACACACACACACACACACACACACACACACACACACACACCTTCGAGAGAACTTCTATGTATCAGCTGCATTTATCAGTACAGTACAGCTTCTCGTATTATTAGCCACTTTCTACGGGAAGTCCATTTCTAAGGTGATGAGTACTCATTGCTTTTCCTGTTTCATGAATTACACAAACTATTGACTCTACTGAATGATCATTAACTTGTTCAGGTTGACATGAGCAGAACCTGCCCAGCCTATATTTCTTGTATCTCTCTGTGACCAGCCTTTAACACATCGGTGGCGAGCTCAATTCAATGTACGTAAATGAAACATCATAATCACAGATCAAAATACTACCATGTGTAACATTAAAAAAAATGATGACACCAGCTTTCCAATGGTACAGCATCAAGCTCCACAGTGAAACAAACAGATTAGGAATGCAGTGGTGATATTTGGTTTTTGAGGGTCACCTAACCAGGATCAATTGTAGGCCAAAGGTTTGGTACTAAGATTCAAATTAATTCAGGCTTAAATAAGTCATTTAGTCACTCGACACATACCATGTTAAAGTGACAGTGAATAACTTTCCTACGAAATAAACAAAGTCTAGTTGTGTTGACTGAGTAATTTCTCCAGCACAATAGGCACAGTAGCCTAAAATAATGAAATACTAAGTTTTCTAGATGGTGAATTTGATCATGAATGTTCCGCTAACTCTGGGGAGATACATCATTTGTGTGGAAGCCTGCTAGGGAAATGCTACAACCTTTCCTAATCGGTGCAACTCGCAAATGCAAAATAAACGAGTCCAAGACATACGACACAGTACAATTAATCAGTCAATTCAAGTTGCGTACCAAATCCCGCAATCTGTGAGCTGCTTAGAAAGTGAATATCTGTAATGCGAAATGCGACACTTACTCAAATGTCGGCGGACGTGCGTCCCAATCTGCGCAAGAACTAGAACTCTCTTTCCCTGTGCATCAGGGCCACAAGTTTCTCTCCCTCCACGGCCGGATATCTAGTGGCCAAATTTTCCTCCATCATACTCCCATCTCCCGACTATTTAAGAAGGTCTACACGGAAGAGAGGACACTCAGCAATAGTTTTATTTACATGAAAACAAAAACGGGAGCACTGCGGAAATTTCCCGTTCTTGGATTACAGAATGCATCGTAACATACAAGAGGTTTGTGGGGCGGCGGGTGGAATAATTGTTAATGTTCCTATTATTTATTTAATGCTGTTGTTTGTCGTTCTCAACACTGGCTCTCTAACTACAATATTGGCAACGAGAAAGTGATTTGCAAAACGTGAAGCCTGTAATTAGAATTCCTAGTGCCCACTTCATCTGAGAAATACCTTTATAGCTACAGCTTATAGCTCTGAGGAATTAGGAGATTGTCTGGGATTCATAATCAAAAACCATTCTCTCTAAAATGTTCACTATATTCTGAAAGTCACAGACCAAAAAGAAACCACATAATCCAACTACCAGAGCAGTTCAGAGTATAATGTGCTGATGCAACTATAACTGTTCAAATTAAATGTTGAAGTGAATGCTCGACATAATTTGATGATAATGTTCATCAAACGCCACGCTAATAATGGTAGAATGTCTGTCCTGCGGCGGCACGTGAAAATACGACATACGCAAACTAAAGATAGATCATTAACGTCATCCCAAAATTAACACTTCACTCGAAAACGATTTCATGGTTACGGGTATCCCGAGTAACTTATTACTGCATCCGAGGCTGTTTATATCAATTATACCGACGCGACGCGACTCCCGGCACAGGTGGTGCGCTAATCAGCGTCTGGAGAGAACTGGGGCCTTTTTCTTTCGCGCAGCGTTCTTACATATAAAGCCCCAGTGCGGACGGCTAAGGGAATGCCTGATCAAATCTGCTCTCCCGACTAGCCGCTGGGCTAGTAATGCACCACTTCAAGTTGTCGAATAAATCATTGCTTCCTTTGCTGATGGCCGATGAAGCTTTCAATTTAAGTGTGCAATCAGTACACACGTAAGTAATCATAATTAAAGTCTGACGTGGCTAAGTCAAATATTTTGGGCGAGAGAATTAATTTAATTACACTACACGCAGTAGACGAGCTCTGAACTTGCTCTTTGGAGATACGCTGTACCTATAGTTTTATAGTTATTCTGTTGAAACTTCTCACATTTTTATGATTATAGCGGATCTCCCTTCTACTTAAACATCCTAGCTTTATTTATTCGCCTACTTAATCTATCTTGCTTCCTTAATTTCTAAGGTAAAAACCAGAAAATCATGAATTTCAACTAAAATTTTAATTTGTGAGATCCAGAATACTGTTTCTACTAAATTATTATGCAAAAGGAATCTAAATATAATTTTTTAAGTTTCTAGCTCTTTGCTGTTGCGCCAATGATTTTTACAGAAAAACGTCTAAATTTCGAAAATGGTTAAAGTTATTGAACTGATATCCAACACATATTGATTTTGTATTACTCCTTACATGTTAGAAACGTTTCAGGTTATTTACTTCATTTTAAAGTATTGCGCAATATTTATGACGTCAGAGCTAGTTACAGCGGACTAGGCTGGCACGCAATGGAAAGACTGATGCGAATTTTATAAGGCGTGAGTGTGCTGCTTCCCTACAGGTTGGTAACTGCTGCTAGAAATGTTTCACTCGTTGATTGAGGCCTTCAAACCTAAATACGGTGGCAAGCGAGACTCAGATAATTGGATAACAAGATTTGGAGGGAAAGGCAACGAATTTTCTCACAGTGTCCAAGCAGCACCTTTCCAGCCTATTCTTAAATCTGAGTACAGGGAGGTGAATTCATCATGCAAAATCATACTCTAAGGACTTGCAGTGGTTTAGCGGCAACTGCCTTGAGACTACCGCATTCGCTGCAGTAGAGGAGCAGAGGATTATTGCAACTGCTTCCTCGAACTGCAATACCGTGGGCATCCGTTTCCCTTCTCTAGAGCCTTTGTTAGTGACCTCCTGTGGTCAAGCTTGTTTCTTAACAAGATAATTTGAAGTCTTCTTCCTGAGTTAGCAAGCCTTGCACCCACCTCAAAGAACGCCAAGGAATGAGCAGAAAAATAATCAAATATTGGACAGCGATAAGTGACGGTCATGGCACAGCATCTACTTCTACATTGTAAGAGGTCCATGACAAACGAATTTATTGCTAGCGCACTCGAGCAGATGTAATTTCGATGGATTGCCCACTTGTTGCCTGTGATATGTAAGCTATAAGAGAATCTCAGACCAGAGAGCAGTGTTTGCTGCAGTAAGAGCAGTAATAGGAGTAAGTAGTAACTAGCAGTCAGATGTATGGAGTTGGCTGGGCCGGTCGTGGAGAGCGATGGTAGTGCCTGAGCGATGTAGTATAAGGTAAAAGCAGCCATGCGCATATGTAGTTTGTTGCACCGAAATTTGTGCTATTGTTATATCATGTCCCATGTACATCTTTAAAAAAATCTTTTAATAATAAGTTTTTATATAATTAACTTTTTGACAACCATTCATCTGAATTTAAGGAATTTACTAATTTCTGAAATCCATGGTCATCCCGATTATCTATTGATTCTTTCTAAAGATGACAAACCTAGCGGCCAGCATTGCACAGGGTTGTGCCAGAAAAATTTCTTATAGGACCACGTATATATGCGTTAACCGGCGACTTCATTGAGGTAAGAATTTTTAATTTATTCAGAAGTATCTTTCAGGGCCATGACGCAGCACTGCTGACGTCCAAATTTACCATTTTATATCCACAGACAGTTAATTATTGATAGGTTATATATGAGTCACATTTTTTATTGGGAGGTTAGTCACATTTTTATTGCGAGATTACAGAAGTAAACTGTTGGGAGGTTACACTGAATGTGAACGTTACACTTTATTTTTTCTGTTCGAAGGTTACATTTGGTGACCCTGCCAGGATTCCCATTCAGTGTAACCTCCCAACTGTTTACTTCTGTAATCTCGCAATAAAAATGTGACTAACCTGCCAATAAAAAATGTGACTCATATGCAACCTTTCAATAATTAACTGACTGTTAATATAAAATGGTAAATTTGGACGTCAGCAGTGCTGCGTCATGGTCCTGAAAGATCATTCTGAATAAATTAAAAATTCTTACCTCAACGAAGATGCTAGATAATGCATATATATCCGCTCCTATAAGAAATTTTTGTGGCACAGCCCAGTGCAATGCTGACCGCTAGGTTTGTCATCTATAAAAAGAAACAACTGATAATCGGGATGACTGTGGATTGTAGAAATTAGTAAACTCTTTGAATTCAGATGAATGATTGTCAAAAAGTTAATTATATAAAAATTATTATTAAAAGATTTTTTTTGAAAGATATACGTGGGACTCAATATAACAATAGTACAAATTTGGTTCTAACAAACTATACATGCGCGCAGCTGCTTTTATTTTATACTACACTCCTGGAAATGGAAAAAAGAACACATTGACACCGGTGTGTCAGACCCACCATACTTGCTCCGGACACTGCGAGAGGGCTGTACAAGCAATGATCACACGCACGGCACAGCGGACACACCAGGAACCGCGGTGTTGGCGGTCGAATGGCGCTAGCTGCGCAGCATTTGTGCACCGCCGCCGTCATTGTCAACCAGTTTGCCGTGGCATACGGAGCTCCATCGCAGTCTTTAACACTGGTAGCATGCCACGACAGCGTGGACGTGAACCGTATGTGCAGTTGACGGACTTTGAGCGAGGGCGTATAGTGGGCATGCGGGAGGCCGGGTGGACGTACCGCCGAATTGCTCAATACGTGGGGCGTGAGGTCTCCACAGTACATCGATGTTGTCGCCAGTGGTCGGCGGAAGGTGCACGTGCCCGTCGACCTGGGACCGGACCGCAGCGACGCACGGATGCACGCCAAGACCGTAGGATCCTACGCAGTGCCGTAGGGGACCGCACTGCCACTTCCCAGCAAATTAGGGACACTGTTGCTCCTGGGGTATCGGCGAGGACCATTCGCAACCGTCTCCATGAAGCTGGGCTACGGTCCCGCACACCGTTAGGCCGTCTTCCACTCACGCCCCAACATCGTGCAGCCCGCCTCCAGTGGTGTCGCGACAGGCGCGAATGGAGGGACGAATGGAGACGTGTCGTCTTCAGCGATGAGAGTCGCTTCTGCCTTGGTGCCAATGATAGTCGTATGCGTGTTTGGCGCCGTGCAGGTGAGCGCCACAATCAGGACTGCATACGACCGAGGTACACAGGGCCAACACCCGGCATCATGGTGTGGGGATTGATCTCCTACACTGGCCGTACACCTCTGGTGATCGCCGAGGGGACACTGAATAGTGCACGGTACATCCAAACCGTCATCGAACCCATCGTTCTACCATTCCTAGACCGGCACGGGAACTTGCTGTTCCAACAGGACAATGCACGTTCGCATGTATCCCGTGCCACCCAACGTGCTCTAGAAGGTGTAAGTCAACTACCCTGGCCAGCAAGATCTCCGGATCTGTCCCCCATTGAGCATGTTTGGGACTGGATGAAGCGTCGTCTCACGCGGTCTGCACGTCCAGCACGAACGCTGGTCCAACTGAGGCGCCAGGTGGAAATGGCATGGCAAGCCGTTCCACAGGACTACATCCAGCATCTCTACGATCGTCTCCATGGGAGAATAGCAGCCTGCATTGCTGCGAAAGGTGGATATACACTGTACTAGTGCCGACATTGTGCATGCTCTGTTGCCTGTCTCTATGTGCCTGTGGTTATGTCAGTGTGATCATGTGATGTATCTGACCCCGGGAATGTGTCAATAAAGTTTCCCCTTCCTGGGACAATGAATTCACGGTGTTCTTATTTCAATTTCCAGGAGTGTACATCGCTCAAGCACTGTCATCGCTCCACAGGACCGGCCCAGCCAACTCCATACACCCGACTGCTAGCTACTACTTAGTCTTACTACTGCTCTTACTGCAGCCAACACTGATCTCTGGTCTGAGATTCTCTTATAGCTTACATATCGCAACCAGCGCCTGAGCAGTCCATCGAAATTACATCTGCTCGAATGCGCTAGCAATAAATTCCTTAGTCATGGACCTCTTACAACATTTACACTTACACCAACACCGTCCTCTATATACAGGGCACTTCAAAAGATAAGATACACGTTATTATCGCAGATCAAGTAACTTTTACTGAATGCTGCATTGCACTTCATAGTGACATTGATAAATTTCAGCATAGCTACCAGTTCTCTGTAAAGAACAGGTGGAAAGTTCTAGTAATCTGTTCACTTTCTCTACGACACAAATCGGCTCTCCGTCAAGGATCCATTCGGGAACCACTTTGTGAACTTCCTCATTACTGGAAAATCTCTTTCCCCCAGAGATGTTCTTTCAGCTTGCTGAAAAGATGGAAATCGCATGGATGAGATCTGGACTTCACTACCAGCATTAACCGCGTCTGTTCGAGCTTCGTCAGATTTTACTACGGTTGAATGCAAGATTGCATTTCGTCCATATACTGCTAGAATTTCATGGCGAATCTGAAATGTAGACGTTTTGCCCACAAGAACCGCAATGTCCTGCATGCTCCAACATTGCAGTAAGTTTCCAGTTGCCATGCCATTTCACTCGCTCCCTTAAGACAGAGTTTTATTTATACCAATATTAACGATTTTTTTGTCTTTTTTCAATTCCTGTATTATACTGTCTATATACCTCTCTACACGTCCTAATCTTTCTCATTTTAATCTCATGATCCCTACCCGCGTTATACGATAGTATCAGCGGAGTTGCACGTCTTCCTCGAGTCAAATTTTTCTGAATTTACGTAACATTGTTTCGCGAGGAGCATTTTGTCCTTCTTGATGGCTTCCCATTTAAGTTCCCCGATCATGTGTGATACATTTCATACAAGCCCTATTGTCATGTTACGATCTTAACAGCTTATCTCCTAATCTACTTCTTTGATAAGGACTCCAAACAATAGAATAATTCTTTTGAATTGGTCGTACTAGCTTCTTCTACGCAATTTTACTTATAGATGGACTGCTCTTCCCATAACTCTCCCAGAAAACCTGTGTTTCCCACTCTTTTTATCTTCTACTGATCTCGCGTTTTTCTCTTTTCACACCACATCATTATCTGTAGTTGCATAATTAGCGTGAAAGGATCCAGAAGCTCAGCACTGATCTTTTAGGACGGTAAACTCTAATGCTTTTTACTAATCTTATAATCACATAATTTCGGCATATGTCCCGATATTACGGGTGTCATCTTGCCTTAAGTTGTATATGAAAAAACTACCATAGAGTGCCGAGAGGAAATATTATCCAAGTAGTTCTGCCTTGTGCTATTATGATCCAACGACGATAATTTTGTTATGCTTCACAGGTAAACAAGTGGACCTGTTTCTAAACTCTGAGCAAAGCATTCCAAGTACAACACATCAGCATGCGCATTACATGTATATTGTACCAATATGATGTGTCTTCTTTCCTATTCTATTAGCATACTGAGCGAGGAAGAAATAACTATTCTCTTCTGTTCGCACCCTAATCTCTCTAATCTTATTTCATGCACCCTAATCTCTCTAATCTTATTTCATGATCCCTACGCGAAACATTTGATGTGGCAGCGTTATGGTTGAATTGTGTTCTTTGAATATAGGTTCCCTAAACTTAGCCAACACGTTTTCGCGAAAACTACGCCATCGTTTTTCTTCCAAGGATTGCTATTTATGTTTTCCGGACATTTCCGGAACAGCTCTTTGGAAGTGGTGGCACAAGCATCTCGTATACAATTTCCTTAGAAAGCTTCCAGCCATGGTTGCATTGATAAACTTCATCAGCTGGTATGTTTGGCAGTTTCGTGCTATTACTTGAAAGTCGAGAGTACCAGTAAATCTATTTTTTACCAAAAAGCTTGCAGCCTGCTGCCGTAGGTTTAATGCTTAACACGCTCAAAGTGGCTATGGAACCTGACATAAAGAAGGTGATTAACCACTAACTACAGTAATTTTGTTGTTGGAAGTGAAGTCCCATGCTGCTTGACAGAGCGTAGGGGAATGATGCGGGAAACCCGCCTTACTAGGCAACGCACTAATGGAGGTGGTTTGCCGTTGCCTTCCTCCGACCGTAGTAGGGATGAGTGATGATGATTAAGACGACACAACAACACCCAGTCATCTTTTTTTTGCAACCGTCCATACTTATTCTAATTATTAAGAACGATACATTTTTAAACATTTCTGTCTATTAAGCCATTATATTCCTACAGTTGGTTAACATTACTGTCGTTTTATAGGTTTTCGTTTGTATATTCTTTTCATTTGCATTTTTCTCTTATTGTTGTTCCTCGAACTCTTTCCATTTCTATTTGTCGTCTTTTTTGTGGATAAACCATTGCAGGACAGGCATAATGATTTATATTTCGCGTCTACACTTTGATTATGAGTTCAAATTTATGTATGTGATGCCACAGGAATATTGTGTATGCTGGTTTGATGTCTTTGGGATTTGAATTATTATATTATTCTTGAAGTCTGAGGGTATTTCGCCTGTCTCATACATCTTGCTCACCAGATGGTAGAGTTTTGTCAGGACTGGCTCTCCCAAGGCTGTCAGTAGTTGTAATGGGATGTTGTCTACTCCGGGGGCCTTGTTTCGGCTCAGGTCTTTCAGTGCAATGTCAAACTCTTCACGCAGTATCGTATCTCCCATTTCATCTTCATCCACATCCTCTTCCATTTCCATAATATTGTCCTCAAGTATATCACCCTTGTATAAACCCTCTATATACTCCTTCCACCTTTCTGCTTTCCCTTCTTTGCTGAGAACTGGGTTTCCATCTGAGCTCTTGATGTTCATACAAGTGGTTCTCTTTTCTCCAAAGGTCTCTTTAATTTTCCTGTAGGCAGTATCTATCTTACCCCTAGTGAGATAAGCCTCTACATCCTTACATTTGTCATCTAGCCATCCGTGCTTAGCCATTTTGCACTTCCTGTCGATCTCATTTTTGAGACGTTTTGTATTCCTTTTTGCCTGCTTCATTTATTGCATTTTTATATTTTCTCCTTTCATCAATTAAATTCAATATTTCTTCTGTTACCCAAGGATTTCTACTAGCCCTCGTCTTTTTACCTCTTGATTATCTGCTGCCTTCACTACTTCATCCCTCAAAGCTAACCATTCTTCTTCTACTGTATTTGTTTCCCCCATTCCTATCAATTGTTCCCTTACGCTCTCCCTGAAACTCTGTACAACCTCTGGTTCTTTCAGTTTGTCCAGGTCATATCTCCTTAAGTTCCCTCCTTTTTGCAGTTTCTTCAGTTTTAATCTACAGGTCATAACCAATAGATTGTGGTCAGAGTCCACATCTGCCCCTGGAAATGTCCTACAATTTAAAACCTGGTTCCTAAATCTCTGTCTTACCATTATATAACCTATCTGAAACCTGTCAGTATCTCCAGGCTTCGTCCATGTGTACAGTCTTCTTCTATGATTCTTGAACCAAGTGTTGGCTATGATTAAGTTGTGCTCTGGGCAAAATTCTATCAGGCGGCTTCCTCTTTCGTTTCTTACCCCCAATCCATATTCACCTCCTACGTTTCCTTCTCTCCCTTTTCCTACTGACGAATTCCAGTCAGCCATGACTATTAAATTTTCGTCTCCCTTCACTATCTGAATAATTTCTTTTATTTCATCATACATTTCTTCAATTTCTTCGTCATCTGCAGAGCTTGTTGGCATATAAACTTGTACTACTGTGGTAGGCGTGGGCTTCGTATCTATCTTGGCCACAGTAATGCGTTCACTATGCTGTTTGTAGTAGCTTACCCGCATTCCAATTTTCCTATTCATTATTAAACCTACTCCTGCATTACCCCTATTTGATTTTGTGTTTATAACCCTGTAGTCACCTGACCGGAAGTCTTGTTCCTCCTGCCACCGAACTTCACTAATTCCCATTATATCTAACTTTAACCTATCCATTTCCCTTTTTAAATTTTCTAACCTACCTGCCCGATTAAGAGATCTGACATTCCACGCTCCGATCCGTAGAACGCCAGTTTTCTTTCTCCTGATAACGACATCCTCTTGAGTAGTCCCCGCCCGGAGATCCGAATGGGGGACTATTTTACCTCCGGAATATTTTACCCAAGAGAATGCCATCATCATTTAATCATGAAGCTGCATGCCCTCGGAAAAAATTACGGCCGTAGTTTCCCCTTGCTTTCAGCCGTTCGCAGTACCAGCAGGGCAAGGCTGTTTTGGTTAGTGTTACAAGGCCAGATCAGTCAAAAATCAGATAAATTTTATAAAGCACATAGTAAAGGAAAACATTCAAAAAAATTATGAGAAGCTGGCAATTTTCACTAAGTACTGCTTGTATCTTAGACAATATAGTACAAGTAATGAAAAACACTGGTAGTACTATTGGGCATACTTTTGACTCTGATTTGGCTGTGAGCATGACAGATGCTTAGTGAGAAGCACTTTGTAGGATTGATTTCACTAAGAGGAAACACTTCAGACTACTATACTTCACTATTTGCACTTATTCACTTTCGCGGCACACTTTCTCCTTGCGGTGAGTTTGGTGAGGTGGCTGGTGGAGGTGCTGAGGGTCACAGGCTGGGGAGGACTGGGCCGATTGCTGTCTGCAGTGGAATCTGCAAGAAGTTTTAGAAGTTCTCTCGGTAGTGCATTTGCTGCTGGGCCATCTTGTTTTCCTCCCAGAGGTGCATCAAATGGTTCAAATGGCTCTGAGCACTATGGGACTCAACTGCTATGGTCACTTAGAACTACTTAAAACTAACTAACCTAAGGACATCACACACACCCATGCCCGAGGCAGGATTCGAACCTGCGACCGTAGCAGCAGCGCGGCTCCGGACTGGAGCGCCTAGAACCGCACGTCAGTCGCTTGGGTCGTGGAAATGGGTTGGAGTCTGGGGTGGTGATTGCTTCCACTGTGATGCTTCCCGGTGCTGTTCTGTTGATGTGGGCCACCAATTGCTGGCACGCTTCCCATATGTTGGTGGCTTTCCCGCAGGTGAAATGGTGCTCGAGGGTGTCGGTCATGGCACATACGTCACACTTCTCACTTGCGACCAGTTTTATCTTCGCCAGTCTTTGTTTATTTAGTACCATTCTGTTTACGATTTTGTACCATGCCTCCTTTGCATCTTTAGGCAACACGTCTTCCGAGATATTTAACCATATTTGTTTCCAGTTGTACACGAGAGTTTGTTTTCAATTTTGTTTTTCGCTGGCTTTCCCCTGAGGGCCCTGTATATTCTCTTGGCTGTTCTGTGGCCGGGGCTCGCCACGGCGTCCAGAGCGTAACTTTTGTTAACGCAGTGCAGCCTGACGTGTCGCATTCTGTAGGGGATGTGCCTCGTGTCGACCGACGCTTCTTCTGATGCGGGCTTGTATCCTGCAATCATCGTGGCTGTGACGCTGTCAGAGTTCTTGTTCTGGATGGCGAGCGTTTTAATAGAAATGCTGCACATTTGGTCTTTATTCAACGAGACCTAGTCCCCCCTCCTTCGTTGGCAGCGAGCATGTTGCTTGCGCCACTTTGAATATATTTCGACGCCACAGCAGGTAGTACACTATGCTCGTACGCGCTCGCGCATTTTCGATCGGGATGCTTAGGATTTGCTCCAGGTACCATGCTTTCCACAGGATCGTCGTGTTTATCAGGTCTATTTTCTGGTGGATTGTTAGTTTCCGGTTCGCTTGCTGTCTGGAGAGTCCTCTTATGGTGTGTAGCACATCTCTCCAGTTGTGTGTGGCCTTTCTAAGTGGACAAGACTGTGTAAATATTCCAAGAAGTATATGGCTTTCTGCTATTTTGTACCACTGCCTGTCTGGTTTGAGTCGTTGATTCCGTATCGGCAGTAGTACTGTTTTTCTGGGGTTGGTTTTTGGAATAAGTTCATGATGGTTTCTACTCGCCCAGTACCTCCTGATCTTCAGTAAACATGCCTAGATCGTCAGCGTAGGCTATACATGCTACTGCTTTGTCTCCTACGGAGAAACCTCTGATGTCATTTGTGAGTTTCCGCAGCAGCGGGTCCAGTGCTGTAGCGAAGAGAGCCATTGACAATGGACAACCTTGCTTCACGGATCCGTCCAGTTTTTTTTTTTTTTTTTTCAACTATTGACTGTCACTGTCAATCTCTCAATGCTTAGTATCTTCTGTACCATTGTGATAAATTTTTGCCCAAACCCGAGTCTGTTTAGTTTCTCTACAAGGTGTCTGCGATCGATCCTGTCGAAAGCCTTGTTGAAGTCCACCGAAATTATGGCACCTGCGCTTCTGGTGGTGTCCCTCTGTGCTATCATGTCCCTGTAGGTGCATGTGGCGTCAAATATATTTTTCCTTGGTACCGCACACGTTTGCCACGGACTGATGACTTTCCTCATCGCCGATTCCAGGCTATTTGCGATGCACTTCGCTATTATTTTATAGTCGCCGTTGAGGAGCCTAATTGGGCAAAACTCTTCAACGCGGCGGGCGGCTTTCTTCTTAGGGATGAGGATTAGGGTCCCGTCTGTCAGCCCAGGTGGAATTTTCGCGACATTGAGTACCTCGTTCACCATCTCCATGAATTGCACTCCTAGAACGTCCCAGTACGCCAGGTAGAACACGAGCGGGAGGCCGCTGGGGCCCGGTGCTCTTCCTCTGGCGCTGGTCTTCAGCTTTTCTTTGACGTCCTCCTCGTCGACACTTTCTGTCAGCACGCTGCTCGTCTCCTGCAGAATTTCAGCAGTTGCTGCGTCGTCTGTCGCTTCCCGACGGATCATGTCTCGGAAATAGTCTTCGATGTGTTTTGTCAATTCCGTTTTAATCTTAAGCGTCTTCCCCCGCTTGTCCTGCAACTCACTTACGCACTTCCCTGCGGCTCTCTCCCTTTCCCTGTTTAGGTGGTGCATGGTGAGTGGCTCTTCTTCCACCTCGCCGTATGTTTCGCTTCTAGTGAGGACGTCATTTGATGTTCTTTTTATTTGCAGGAGTTTTGGCTCGATTCTCCTTACCCGGGGCAGGTATTGCTGGTATTATGCTGGTGCGTCTTTCAGGCACTGCTGATAGAACTCGGACGTGGTTCGCTTCCAGAATGGCTTTTCCGCGCTGTATCTTATCAACAGGCTGCGCATTGTCGGTTTCGTTCGTGCCAGCCACCACTCAGTCGCGCTGCTGTAGCGTGCGCGCTGCGCCAGACATTCCTGCCACGGTTTCGCTATTTGCTTGCGCAGTTCCGCGTCCTGCAGGTGCTCCGTATTTAGCTTCCACGTGCTTCTTGTGCCCACGGTCTTTCCTTTCTGGAGATGCAAACTGCATTCGTAGCTACAGTGATCCGAAAAGATGACAGAATAGACTTCGACGTGCGCTACATTTTCAGTTGCTGCTCTGCTGACATACACTCCTGGAAATTGAAATAAGAACACCGTGAATTCATTGTCCCAGGAAGGGGAAAATTTATTGACACATTCCTGGGGTCAGATACATCACATGATCACACTGACAGAACCACAGGCACATAGACACAGGCAACAGAGCATGCACAATGTCGGCACTAGTACAGTGTATATCCACCTTTCGCAGCAATGCAGGCTGCTATTCTCCCATGGAGACGATCGTAGAGATGCTGGATATAGTCCTGTGGAACGGCTTGCCATGCCATTTCCACCTGGCGCCTCAGTTGGACCAGCGTTCGTGCTGGACGTGTAGACCGCGTGAGACGACGCTTCATCCAGTCCCAAATATGCTCAATGGGGGACAGATCCGGAGATCTTGCTGGCCAGGGTAGTTGACTTACACCTTCTAGAGCACGTTGGTTGGCACGGGATACATACGGACGTGCATTGTCCTGTTGGAACAGCAAGTTCCCTTGCCGGTCTAGGAATGGTAGAACGATGGGTTCGATGACGGTTTGGATGTACCGTGCATTATTCAGTGTCCCCTCGAAGATCACCAGAGGTGTACGGCCAGTGTAGGAGATCGCTCCGCACACCATGATGCCGGGTGTTGGCCCTGTGTGCCTCGGTCGTATGCAGTCCTGATTGTGGCGCTCACCTGCACGGCGCCAAACACGCATACGACCATCATTGGCACCAAGGCAGAAGCGACTCTCATCGCTGAAGACGACACGTCTCCATTCGTCTCTCCATACACGCCTGTCGCGACACCACTGGAGGCGGGCTTCACGATGTTGGAGCGTGAGCGGAAGACGGCCTAACGGTGTGCGGGACCGTAGCCCAGCTTCATGGAGACGGTTGCGAATGGTCCTCGCCGATACCCCAGGAGCAACAGTGTCCCTAATTTGCTGGGAAGTGGCGGTGCGGTCACCTATGGCACTGCGTAGGATCCTACGGTCTTGGCGTGCATCCGTGCGTCGTTGCGGTCCGGTGCCAGGTCGACGGGCACGTGCACCTTCCGCCGACCACTGGCGACAACATCGATGTACTGTGGAGACCTCACGCCCCACGTGTTGAGCAATTCGGCGGTACGTCCACCTGGCCTCCCGCATGCCCACTATACGCCCCCGCTCAAAGTCCGTCAACTGCACATACGGTTCACGTCCACGCTGTCGCGGCATACTACCAGTGTTAAAGACTGCGATGGAGCTCCGTATGCCACGGCAAACTGGCTGACACTGACGGCGGCGGTGCACAAATGCTGCGCAGCTAGCGCCATTCGACGGCCAACACCGCGGTTCCTGGTGTGTCCGCTGTGCCGTGCGTGTGATCATTGCTTGTACAGCCCTCTCGCAGTGTCCGGAGCAAGAATGGTGGGTCTGACACACCGGTGTCAATGTGTTCTTTTTTCCATTTCCAAGAGTGTATTTACGGCCCAGTCTACTTTTACCATTTTTATGGTAGTATGTAAATTCGGTGTACGTTGGATGGAGGAGGCGTCACGAATCTTCTGTTTTCAGTCGTCGAATAGTTCTTGCAGTTCTGGCCATATGTTTGGTACGGACGTTTGGTCTTGAGCTGCGGCGAGAGGATGTTGTTATTGTTTTGTATCAGCAATTCGTCTATTTCTTCATTATAGAAGGTGCTTCTTGCTTGCTTGTTGTCTGTGTCAGACGGTGCATATATGTTGATAAAGAGCTTCTCTTCTATGTTTAGCGCTATTCCTCGGCCGCTTGACAACATTTTGGTCCCTCCAAAGTCGATCCCGTTCCTTACAGTCATTGTCGTAGCGCATTGGGCTTCTGGGTCTATGTTTGTCATTGTCGCATATCCTGGTATTTGGTTTATTTTAGTCGTAACCACTTCTTGCAATAGTGCAACGTCCGTTCTCCTCTGGCGTCCCTCATCTCACCAGGAATCGAATCCGGCTCCCCGTGCTCCGGACGGGAGAACGCCACCTCGAGACCACGAGCGCGGACAATTTTGTTGTTATTTCTTAAAATCTCAAATCCTCTTGCTGAGTTTTGTGAAGCTGCGTGAATCTACTGGCAATACTTTAAGAATGACTAACATATCATTTATTATGTTATCTTCATATCAGTGTTTTGTTCGATGAAACAGTGTCAGCTTTCTGCTCTGTAGCATGATTATCATATCTCTTGTAGCAGTAACATTAATGAATGGGACTATTATATGGACAGCGCAAAAAAAAAGGTTCAAATGGCTCTGAGCACTATGGGACTTAACTTGTGATGTCATCAGTCCCGTAGAACTTAGGACTGCTTAAACCTAACTGAGCTAAGGACATCACGCACATCCAGGCCCGAGGCAGGATTCGAACCTGCGACGTAGCGGTCGTTCGGTTCCAGACTGTAGCGCCTAGAACCGCTCGGCCACCTTGGCCGGCATGACAGTGCAGTCTAGTTATTTTCTAAGGGCTGTGACATGACTGTCACATATCGCTGTGCAATATCAATTCATTTTTTTGGCTACCATTTCGTGACCACATTTTTGAGCACTGGAAATGGGCACTTGGAAAGGAAGCTTTGCGGCCTCCTAGCGGTGCAGATGGACCGTGGTGCAGCCTCCGGTCTCTTTTGTCGACAGAGGGCAGTCTGCGTATTTCATTAGGCCAATCACGTCTCCCTGAAGTGTTGAACTACATTTGAGGGATCAAGGTTTTTGTGTGAACACTACCGGCACCAGTACACATATTGGAGACTGAACACTGGACCTACCTTGCCATGCTTTCGGAGTAAACTGAGCTGACATTTTTGCCTTTCTGCTAAGGCTTAGACACCGCGGGGCATCTCAGCATAGTGTACGTGCGTCGATTCCCATTTGATCCAAAACTTTGCTTTCTCCTGTGAAATTGTGTTTTACCCAATAAACATGGTGTGCGTGGACTGAGCAATCAAGGTAACAGTGCTTCAGTCCAGTTCCAATCTCATTGTGGTAAAACGTGCGTCTTGTACGTAAAAAGTGGGAAGCTGGCTGTCCTTCCCTAGAGTTTTCGAAAATTTTGTTACATTTCTCGTCTCCCACATCGCCTATAGCTTGGAGTTGTCCCTTCAAGTTGAATTTTTGAGTGGTTTGTAGTTGGGCAGGTGGAACAATACTTGCGGCATTTGGGGATGGACCGTTGGAGGAGTTAAAAGCTGACCGCCATCTGAGACTCTCTGGCACACTTTGTTGATATGGAGAACATGTAGGTTTTCATAATTCATAGTAATGCGGTCTGTAATCTGAGCACCTCACTTCTTATAGGTTTGAGTACGCAATCTGAGTTGTTGGTTTGATTCCAGTTTGTATTTTGTTGCTTTAATCTTGAATCTGTGAGCTATACAAATAAAGTTATCTTGGTACATCATTCTCCATGCAGTCTTCCTTTTATTGTGTACATCCCACAATTTTAGCATCACTTTTGTTGCTATAATTTTGTAGCTCAATTATTCTTGTTCATCGATAACTTCTGATTAACCTTCGTGGAACTTGCGAATAAATAAAATTCTGTTAAAGGTTAGACCTGACATCTGTTTGGCGTTCGTTACCTTGTTCTGTAACTTCTGTGGTTAGACGATCAGTTACAAAATAAATGTAACCTGGTGTAAGACCAAGTTGTGCTTCGCTGTGTCAGTGCTGTAGTTTGCTTACAGTGGTGAAATTAAACAATACGTTATTGACTATTCATGTTGTGATACCAACGACTATTGCACTCCACTCCAACATACAACAATATGAGTACTCTTCAGGACGACTCTGACTACTTTTGGTCTATTTTAGAAGCTTGACGTTGGGACACACCTCTTGGGGTAAAAATAGTTATAGAGGTTTTTATTCTATCCTGTATCAGAATGGGCATTAACCAGCAGCAGTAACACACTCTAGTGCCGTGCATGGGTACTGGGTGTTTTACACTAATCGTTTGTTGTATGTACCTGTATTTTGCGTGAGATCTTCTTGTATTGTGTGCCACTACGGGACGTGATGGGACTGGGCTGGCAATGAGTGGTCTGTTACCCTTAAAAAAGGTTAGCAAACTTATATGGTTCAGTGTAAATTTGCATTATACATCGTAATGAATTTCACAGTTCAATACTGAGGGGGGCCACAATTAAATGTCACTATTAAAAAAAAAGTAATTCACCACTGTTGTTGTTGTGATCTTCAGTCCTGAGACTGGTTTGATGCAGCTGTCCATGCTACTCTATCCTGTGGAAGCTGCTTCATCTCCCAGTACGTACTGCAGCCTACATCCTTCTGAATCTGCTTAGTCTATTCATCTCTTGGTCACCCTCAACGATTTTTACCCTCCACGCTGACCTCCAATACTAAACTGGTGATTTCTTGATGCCTCAGAACATGTCCTATCAAACGATCCCTTCTTCTACTCAAGTTGTGCCACCAACTCCTCTTCTCCCCCATTCTATTCAATGCCTCCTCATTAGTTACGTGATCTACCCATCTAATCTTCAGCATTCTTCTGTAGCAGCAGATTTCGAAACCTTCTATTCTCTTCTTGTCCAAACTATTTATCGTCCATATTTCACTTCCATACAGGGCTACACTCCATACATGGCTACACTCCATACACATTCTTTCAGAAACGACTTCCTGACACTTAAATCTATACTCGATATTAACAAATTTCTCTTTCCTTGCCATTGCCAGTCTACATTTTATATCCTCTCTACATCGGCCATCATCAGTTATTTTGCTCCCCAAATAGCAAAATTCGTTTACTATTTTAAGAGTCTCATTTCCTAATCTAATTGCCGCAGCATCAACCGACTTAATTCGACTACATTCCATCATCCTCGTTTTGCTTTTGTTGATATTCATTTTATATCCTCCTTTCAAGACACTGTCCATTCCGTTCAACCGCTTTTCCAAGTCCTTATCTGTCTCTGACAGAATTACAATGTCTTCGGCGAACCTCAAAGTTTTATTTCTTCTCCATGGATTTTAATTCCTACTCCTAATTTTTATTTTGTTTCCTTTAATGTTTGCTCAATATACAGATTGAATAACATTGGGGAGAGGCTACAACACTGTCTCACTCCATTCCCAATCACTGCTTCCCTTTCATGCCCCTCGACTCTTATACCTGCCATCGGGTTTCTGTAGAAATTGTAAATGGCCTTTCACTCTCTGTTTTTTTACCCCTGCCACCTTCAGAATTTGAAAGAGTGTGTTCCAGTCAACATTGTCAAAAGCTTTCTCTAAGTCTACAAACGTAGGTTTGCCTTTTCTTAACCTAGCTTCAAAGATAAGTCGTAGGGTCAGTATTGCCTCACGTGTTCCAATATTTCTGCGAAATCCAAACTGATCTTCCCCAAGGGCGACTCCTACCAGTTTCCCCATTCGTCTGTAAAGAATTCGTTTTACTATTTGGCAGTCGTGACTTATTAAACTGATAATTCGGTAATTTTCACATCTGTCAACATTTGCTTTCTTTGGGATTGGAATTATTATATTCTTCTTGAAGTCTGAGGGTATTTCGCCTGTCTCATACATTTTGCTCACCAGATGGTAGAATTTTGTCAGGACTGGCTCTCCCAAGGCTGTCAGTAGTTCTAATGGAATGTTGTCTACACTCGGGACCTTGTTTTTTCTTAGGTCTGTCAGTGCTTAACAACACACCACTGGTATGCCAAAATAATCTTAAGACACAAAAACAACAAAGTCCATCAATAATTCTACAAGTTCTTGAATTGTGAAAATTGCTCATCGGCAGCCAGGAAAAATAGCCGTACCAAAAACAGTTTGAAGTACATTTAAAGTATTAATGTGCAAGGAACATGGGGCTGAACACAACGATATTTAACAATAATTGTAATTACTCTTACATGGAACTTACTTCAGAAATTGTGCACATGTCTGGCCACTAAAGTAATTTCAATCAACAGATCATCTGACAAGATGCACCAGATATCAGAACACCTCCCGGTACCACAAAAGGCCAATTAATTTTAAAACTCATTACATAACTTAAAATTTATATTCAGAGTGGGTTTAATGGAACACATTAATAAAAAGAAACAACGTTGCGACACAGTTAAATAAGAAGGAACCCGATCAAGACAGGCAGATTATGAAACAAAAATGCGATGTGGTGGTAATAAATGAAAATGAAAACTTCACAAACCAAGATAGCTAAAATGGCATTTTATTGGATGACAGTGCTAAGCTGTCAACGTCGGATGTTATGCTTTAAAATTTTTACAACATGTTGTCCATCAACATACTGTCTCAGTTTTAAAGCATCCGATGACGAAAACATAGGTCTGTCGAAACAGGTCATCCAATAAATTGCTTTTTTTAGCGATTTTAGCTGTTGAAGTTTTCTTCAGCTGTCATACACATCAGACTGATAAGCAGCGCTTATGAAAGAAATTTAAAGTGATATTTTGTGTTGGAAATGGTGTTTTGCAACACTGCTTCTGTAGTGGTTGAGTAACCAATTGCAGAAGCTGGTTGAGAGTTAGGGAACGGTTATTAGGGGAAACAGATGGGACTGTAAAAACAACTATACATCTTTAATGAAGCCAGTTCTTGGGATAGTACATAATAAAAAAGGAAAAAAATCTCAAGTTTAAATGTAATTCTTGAACAAAGTATAGTTTATATTAAGTACGTAGTCTGTGGGTGGTATTTTTACTCATACTATACGACTGCAAAAGACTAGGGTAATAATGTTTATCCATAATGATTTTATTAGGGATGAGCCAAGTTCCGATTCCAATTCCACGAGTCCAAGAATCGCCGATTCTCTAGGAATCGACTAGTATCGGTATCGAATGAGTTCAGCGTCACGGGCATCGATTTTTTGTTGTTAAATCTTTATATTAGTGTTCTCATTTTATCTTCACAGCAGTTCAGTCATACGAAAGTAGGTAAAGAAAGGAGCAGAATAGAAAACTATAGTCTGTCTCAGATGTCCTTACGTCTGACAATAAAGCCTTTTTTCCACTGTAAAGAGTTTAACATTTAAGCACTCATTTATTATCAAGAAACACATGCCACCCGTTTAATACATTCAGTAACAATTTTATTTTCAGTAATATTTCCTTAGGAATATTCAGAAATTTGACACGGTTACATTACAAAGCGATTACCTGAGGACAGTGTTTTTTTATACCGGCTTGTCACTACACAGCTATTCAACATGGTGTGTGTATGTGTGTGTATGCATGTGAGTAACACGCGCCCTTCCTTGGTACAGCAATTTGGAATGCTAGTAAAAAAAATGCGTCTCTCTTCTTTCCTTCCTTTCTTAGTAGAAAAGGCACTGAGTGACATACGTATGTTTAAATGTAATAATTTACTATCTTCTCTTATAGGGAGTTTCGTCCCATCCCCAATTTTACTTGGTTAATTGTACATTCTAGAAGTAGAAACTTTAATGGGAGACGGAGGCAATTTTTATCCCTGTTCTGCCAATGCTATTTTACCCTTTGAGTAGGTACACTTTTCAAAGGAACTATAAGTGATAAAACAATGAAATTTTTGCAGCATACATACAATATATATACCTCAGATAACAAGTAAAATGAACATAATACCTCTTATGGTTTTGTAGAAAAAATTTTATTCTTTCACTAGTAAAATTTAACTATTTTGTACATTAATTATTATAAAACAGTTTCTGATTGTTTGGCGGTTTTCAATTTACTTATAATAACTTATTACCATCTCCAGAACAAATTGACCATATTTCATGTTTCTAACTCCATTAGTTTATCAATTAGTTTTGAGAAAAATCCATTTAAAGTTTAATACTGCAATTCTAGTACAGTTATTGATGGGAAGTTCTTACCAAAATATTTTCAAGCACGATACTGAGCATCATCTGAATCATACTGACCTCCTTTTCTTCTCTTGGACATTGCACAGATGACGTTCGTGGTCAAATATAACAGCGCAACGTGCAAGCTTGGCTAGCATTTGCATTTATGTTCAAACATGAATCTATCGCGGTGTTTCCATGTATCGCGTAGTGGCCACGACCCTAAAATCAAAGCGGTTGAGGCTCATACAGAAGGACACAGTTTTTCTACCCACGTACCATTTGCGAATGGAAGCGGAAGATGGGAAATGATACTGGTACCCCGGAGCTCAGATACAGATGTAGAAGCATCAGCTGAAGCTTTCGGTGGCTCTGAAAGACTGGGCAATCACTGTTTCAGACGATTCTTTTCTTCAGAGCCTATACTGAATCTGATCGGAATCCAAAGAAGTATACACACGAGAGCAAAATGCAAGTTTAACAATTCTGCAGGAAACTGGCATCAGTCGTATTTGTCTTGAAACGTTGTGAGCGAATAAATCATATTTAATTGTGTCCACGTATGGTGCAGACATCGTTGTTACTTACGTAGTTATAATTGTATTGTTTTGTGTTGTGTATGATAAATCAACATTAAATTTTGTTGCATCCATTGCTCCGTCGTTCAACAAAAAACACTATACAGAAAATTGCACTACCTATCCGCAATAAACATTTTGACATAATAAAGCAGGTTTTTGTCAGATCCTTCCACCTTTAGTGTTGTTGCTGGTGGCTGGAAATTTCTGTTTACAGAATTTTTTTTGCGTTATAACGTTTTAAGTTGGACCTAAACATCACTGTTATGAATATCGACTGAAATACACAAATAACTGTAACTAGTCGCTTTTATTGCCCTATCATTACGATTTTCGTGCGATTTACCTCCGTCATCAGATAGTTTTATTTAAGTTAACGAGGCATGGACGATTTGTATATTTTCTGGGCAACCTGGTACACTGTCTGGCAGGAAGAACAAAAAGCAATTTTAATACGTGGTTCGAAGATATGGGAACGCCTTAATTTTAAAGGTGAGTAGTAATACAGTCTTTTTACATAACACACACTTTTTATAAACTGAAATGATATAAATTTGTGTGGTACGAGCCAACGAGTGCAAATTAAATTCTCTTGTACATAACATAAATACAAGTTGTAAAATAGGTGGAGATCACTGATACATACTACCAACCAACCAACTGTGGCCACTAAACGGTTTTTTTCTTTTTAGGCATGGAGTGAAACAATTTTTGTTCTCCGCAGCCAGGCAATGCAACTAGTTTCCCTGAAATACAATTAGGTGCAAAGCGCCTATGTTCTGTCAATTCATATATCCACTTGATGGAGATATAATTCATGGAAATACGTAGTGGGAAGTTCAATAAAAGTAGCTGGTTACAAATATTTGTGTATTTCAAGCGATATTTTTCTAATGAGTCACGTGTGTCACGTTCTGTTTGTTTCAAATACATTATCTCCAATGGCTCCTGCAAATAGTGTACCTTTCTTAGTAGAATACATTCCCAGAGGTACACAATAATTTACGTTTCGTCGAGGTTAGGGAGTGTAGGCTTAATAGATACCGTATCGAAAACTCTTTTAGTTCCACTTTTGTGAATTACGCTATTTTTGCCTATTCATCTTCAGGGCAATGATTAACATTATTCAGTTATTAGTGTGAGAGTGTCTCTGGATTAAATATTAGTCTTTTACACTTACCTAACCTTTGTGGATTGTATCCGCTACTCAGTTTTTCTTTACAGCTAATTTTCCCGTGTTTATATAGTGCAGCAAACTTAAAATCAATAAATTTAATGCAAACTGAGAAAAGGTTTCACGTATTGGACAATGTTTTATGTCCTGATACGACTGTCTGAATTTGTAAGTACATCTATTCAGAAATTTTTCCTTATGCTACGATTGCTATTAAGAATAGTTTAGTAGAATTTTAATCTTGTAGACTCAATGTCTGCAAACTAATCTTACTAATGTGTATATTTGTAATTAGTTGCAGCATTATGACTGAAACTCTTGATACTGATACGTTGACGCTACAGTAAAAGATAACAGATTGCGATGACAAATGAGGTTCTTGGTGAGCTATTGTGCAAAGAATCACTGTGGAACGTGAGCCAGCTACTTCGGGACAGACCGTTATCACTATCAAGTTTCCGGTACGCGAGAGCCGGTAGTTTTCCGCAGAATCGTTTCCTGTCCTCTTAGTCAGGAAGCAGGACAACGTAAGCGCAGTGTGGCGAAACTGCTTGGCGCAGAGCGCTGATAAAGTCAGGATGTTTGATTCTTACTCACACAGCGAAAATTTAAAATCGTTGTAACTGTTTCAGCGAGGAGATAGTTATTCCTCATTCTTAAATACAGTTTTTTTTGTCCAGTGGGAAGCGTTTGCATTTTTACGTGGGTATGCGTAGTAATATTGTGCACTTATTCAGTGATTTTCTTTCGCGCTTTACTCATACATCGTTTGTGTAAATCATGGAATTCTTTTAGATAAGCTAAGTCTTTATGGTTTGAGTGGGGCAGTGCACAAATGGTTTAATTCATACTTACTGGAAGAATGCAGAAAGTTGAAATAAGTAGTTCATGTAATGTTAAAACAACAGATGATTCCTCAAACTAGGGGGCTATCAAGTATAGGTTCCCACAGGGTTCGATGTTAGGTCCTTTACTGTTCTTGATGTACATTAATGACCTACCGTTCCACATAATGAAGATGCAAAGTTCTTTCTTTTAGCTGATGATACAAGTATAGTGATAACATCCAAAAACCAAGAACTAAGCGATATAATTGTGAATGATATTTTTCACAAAATTATTAAGTGGTTCTCAGCAAATGGACTCTCTTTAAATTGTGATAAAACACAGTATATACGGTTCCATACAGTAAATGGCACAACTCCAGTAATAAATATAGACTTTGAACAGAGCTCTGTAGCTAAGGTAGAATTTTCAAAATTTTTAGGCGTGTCCATTGATGAGAGGTTAAATTGGAAGCAACACATTGATGGTCTGCTGAAACGTCTGAGTTCATCTACGTATGCTATTAGGGTTATTGGAAATTTTGGTGATAAGAATCTCAGTAAATTAGCTTACTATGCCTGCTTTCATTCACTCTTTCGTATGGCATCATATTCTGGGGTAATTCATCGTTGAGCAGAAAAGTATTCATTGCTCAAAAACGTGTAATCAGAATAATTGCTAGAGCCCACCCACGGTCATCCTGCAGAAATCTATTTAAGGATCTAGGGATCCTCACAGTAGCCTCGCAGTATATACATTCACTTATGAAATTTGTTGTTAATAATCCAACCCAGTTCAAAAGCAATAGCAGTGTGATAAGCTATAACACCAGGAGAAAAGATGATCTTCACTATGCAGGGTTGAATCTCACTTTGGCACAGAAAGGGGTAAATTATGCTGCCAAAAAAGTCTTAGGTCACCTACCAAACAGCATCAAAAGCCTGACAGGAAGCGAACTAACATTTAAAAATAAATTAAAAGAATTTCTAGATGACAACTCATTCTACTCATTGGCTGAATTTTTAGATATAAATTAAGGGGGAAAAAACTAAACATTAGTGTCATTCAATATTTTGTGTAATGTAATATCTTGTACAGACATCTTTTATTAACCTCACACGTTCCACATCATTACGAAGTGTGGTATTCTTGATCTAGGGAACAAGTATTAATCTAATCTACCCTAATCTAATCTTTGGTGAAACTCCCCTCGCCGTGCCGTGTGGCCGCGCGGTTTGAGGCGCCATGTCATGGATTGCGCGGCCCCTTTCACCGGAGGTTCGTGTCCTCCCTCGAGGATGAGAGTGTGTGTGTTGTTGTTAGCATAAGATAGTTTAAGTAGTGTGTCAGTCTAGGGACCGATGACCTCAGCAGTTTGGCCCCTTAGGAATTCACATACATTTGAACATTTTTGAAACTCTTCTCACTTTTCATATGGTATGAAACATTTGTCATATAAGTCCGTATTATGTTTGAATCCAATTAAAAGCTTTCAATAATATGCGAATATGTTAAATTTCCCTGCGTGGCTGGAAATTGATTGTTCATGGAAATCGACATTGTTTTAGTAGTTCAACACGAAAACGAAATATTTCTGTCAGTTCACCGCGTAAGAAACGCGTACTATCTCCACACATGCTGGTCATTAGTCGTTTTACTTTATATATGCTTCTCATTCGAGTTAGTCGAAAATAGATTGGTATGTCGTTATTGCGACTCATATATTCGAAGACGTGGTCTTCAGCTGTCTTTCTGAGAGGAGTAGAATAAATTACTTGCCTATATGTGTTGAAAAAATAGAACAAACACGCTCTGGTTTATATTTGAACATTTTCTTATTCTAAAGTGATCAAACAACGCAGAAAGAGTAGACAACATTCCCTCCTAATTTTTAAAATCTTTGCGAGAAATGGAGTCGCACCCAAGAGATCACTGAAGTTAATGTATAGGCTGTATGAAGCTGGGAACATACCATCACATTTTCGGAAAAATATCTTCCATACAGTCACAAAGGTAGCAAGGACAGATAAATATGAAAACTATTGCATAATAGGCTTACCAGTTCATGCATCGATGTTAGTGACAAGAATAATATACTGGCGTTTGGAAAAGAAAACTGAAGGTCCTTCGGATGACGAGCAGTTTGTCTTTCGAAAACATGAAGACACCAGAGAGCCACTCCTGACATTGCCCTTGATATTAGAAGAAACACTTAAGAAAAATCAGGGCACTTCCGCAAGATTTGTCTACCCAGAAAAAAGCGTTCGGCTGCGTAAAATGGTGTCATATGTTTGCAATTCGAAGAAAAGTAGTTATAACGTGTAGGGTAAGACGGACAATATGTGCAAAAGGCAAGTAGGAACTATAATAATGGGAGAGAGAAGTTCTCGGATTGAAAAGGACGTAAGGTACGGATGCATTCTTTCTCCTCAGCAGTTTAAATGTACATCGAGAAAGCAATGATGTAAGTAAAAAAAAAAAAAAAAAGGGTTCAGGAGTGGGATTACAATTCAGGGTGAAAGGATATCAACGATAAGATTCACTGATGAAATAGCTGTCCTCAGCGGACGTGAGAAAGGTTACAGTTTCTACAGACAAAACTAGGGACAGCAGAAACGAAATCAGTGACGAACTTACAATAAAAACGAAGCAAAAGTAATTTAAGAATTCTGCTACCTTATATGCAAAATAAGGCATGACGGAGGAAGCAAGGAGGATACCAAGCAGACTGACAGAGGCACTGCTCGCTAAAATGAGCCTATTAGTATCAAATATCGGCTTTAATCTGAGGAAGTAATTTCTGAAAATGAACGTTTGGAGCACAGTATTGCAAGGGAGTAAATCATGGACTATGGGCAAATAAGGAAAGAAAAGAATCTAAGCGTTTGAGACGTCATGTTAAGGGAAGATACTGAAAATTAAGTGAGCTGATAAGAAAACAAATGGGTTCTCGGCAGAATCGGTGAGTTATATACGTGAAACAATAACCAGAAGACACGTTGATCGTGTATCGCGTGCAGCATCCTCCTGTATGTTAAAGACATGTATGGCCTGATATTCTGTGCCTTCCAGAAAAGGCATCTATTCCGAAGAGTAACTTGACCAAACAAATGCCGGCGATAGTGCTACTGGTCGTCAAAGCACGGATAATTATAATGCACAAAAACGATCGAAAACAAACTGCGAAATCAAGTTAATTGCTAATGTGTAGTTTGTCAGTCTCGAAATTAGTTAATTATGTAACTGAAATTCCGCGAAATGTTAATTATTGAACAACAATATACGGTCGCCAGCTCGTGTTTGAGCAAAAGGTGAGAATTTTGGTAGATTTGTTTGAAACTGGTATTACTTAAAAATTACTGACATGCGCTTAGGCGACGACAGGAATTGCACACGTGGAAGCTCACAAGAAATCTCCATGCTAGTGACACGAATGAAATTTAAATGTCACTGTGCTGTACACTTCAGAATCAGTGACAACCAATTATGATTAGCTACTCTCAATATGAAACGCGGCATAGATTGAGCAACAGTATTCACAATAATGTTGACTGTCATCAGATTTTGCTGAGCTATATTTACAGTTCCGTAACAGATTTTGTAACAGTTAAGTTCAATATGATTTCACAAGATAGCAGGAATCAATTTAGGTTCATGCCGCAATTACAAGAGCCAACATCACACAACTTATATGTAGAAGACGTAAAATATAGTCACTTTTATTAATCATAATGCCCTGCCCTGAATCAGGCGAGACATCCGAGTTTTTGCGCTCTCCTAAAGATAAATTATTTAAATTGTAATAAAAGTTACTTTAGTACAAATTACTCATTAAGTACATGTATCAGCGATTTTTAAGCCTTCTATTAAAGGTATCACTTTCTTTTATGTATTAGTCCAGAAAAGACGAAAAAATTGTATGGTCGAGTTGTAGTGGGACATTTGTTTACGTTTTGGCACAGAATCCGACTTAATTGTTCTGTTTTGCATTCCACAATTTAATTTAAGCGTGTCCATTCACTGTTAAGTTCATATTTCCGGAAAGTAGCGTAAATATTAATTTGTTTGGTTTAAAATCTTTCGCACTAGTCTGTTGTTTATTAGCAGTTTGCGCACAATAAAGATACATCCTATTGTGATTAAGCCGGCTGGTGTGGCCGAGCGGTTCTAGGCGCTACAATCTGGAACCGCATGACCGGTACGGTCGCAGGTTCGAATCCTGCCTCGGGCATGGATGTGAGTGATATCTGAAACACCCCCGTTTAATTCCTTTTATTGGGTTTTATGTAATTTACCGAAGCCGCCAAACAGTTAATTATTATGTTTATATGACCGTGTGTTTAATGGATGAAAGGCTATCGGTTTTTTGCTGTGGTTTCGGGGGTATTTCAACCGAGTGCGGCTGTTTTGTAGCTGAATAGTGGAATGATTGAAAGTTAGTCTATTATTAAGGACCACAAAGGTTGCTATGTACAAACTGTATTGTATTTTCTACGAACACACAAATTCTGAGGCAGTTGCTACATTCGCCTTACTCGTCTAATTACCGTTATATCTTTTTATTGGTTGCTGATTTTCAGTACTTCGTCACACGCAATCATGATGGTTAACATTCACAACAATCCTCACTGCAATCCATGGTTGTTGCTGGCCGGCGCGGTTGACGCGAAACACGTAATTCGGCACTTGTCACTTTCTGTTTCATATCACTCGCGAATCGGTATTAGTGAGTGTCAATTCCACGGTGATCAGGGGGACGTGCTCACTCGTCATACTCCGGTGAATTTTACCGTTTACAACTCACTCGATCACCATTCTTGCCCGTCTCTCCAACACCACTTGTCACTCGACATTCTCCAGTACTACTACGCACTCAACATTCGTCTCACTGCCTCCTGCAGCGCTTGACAATCGACTCCTGTCTACTATTGACCTGCGCGTCGGATACTAGTATCTATGTTCGTGGGATCACGGATCCCTTACATAGCCATAGGTTAGTTAGGTTTAAGTAGTTCGAAGTTCTAGGGGACTGATGACCTCAGATGTTAAGTCCCATTGTGCTCAGAGCCATTTGAACCATATTATGATTAAGATAATTTAATGGATACTGCAGTTGAGTGAGCGCTAAGTTCTTATTGTAAGCAGAAATGAGTAACTTTGTATGTTATATGATACACCTACAGCACTAACCTGTTGCACTAATTCTTGCCGCGCACGAGTAATGAAAATTCGTGTGGGGTAAAGTGCGTTAAGTGATTTATCCTATTTCCAAGCACGTAATCTGTCTTCCAAAACATGGTTAGTGTGGATGTTGCCGCAGGACGGTCAAAGAAGGAGTCGTATGTGTAGACTGTGGGCTCGAATTTCATTGGGGTGACTGTAGTAAGGAACTGAATCTGGAACTCAGTGACGCTCTTCCCTGGAACTGTAGGCTTTGCAAACAAGAAAAGGGAATCACTGAGGGGGAGGCAAAGATTTGTGCTCTTCCGGCTGAATTAGATAAATTTGAACTAGATAGATTAAAGGGGAAAGAAGATATTGAGAACTGGGTAAAGGTAACAAGTAATAGGCGAAAGGAGAACAGCTCTTCGACTTTATCTACATTTGATTTACCAGTAACGAATAAATTTGACTTGTTACTGAAGTAGGGGGGAAGAGTCTCATCCAGCTGCAGGTCACCGTAGGGTGCTGCAGACTTCTAGCAAAGAAACTTAATGTAGGTCGGTACTGAAAGAATGTAGGAAGAAAAGAGTCTTGCTGGCAGATAGTAATCACAGAAGGAGTGTAGGCGAGACGGTACAGGACACATTAGGGACAGGGTACCAGATCACACTGATACTTCCCCTTAGAACAATTATACAAGACTGTGCTTAAACTGACACACAATATTTTTTTAGCCCAACGCAATCCGACTTTCAGTAATCCCTACAAAAGAATGGCCCTGACTAACATTAACCTATATCTTTCACAAATCACTTACCTCACCAAAAATCTTCGTTAGTCGAACTACTGCAATACAGCGAGCGCCACTACTGCCAGCTAAATAAAAGATTCAAACTACTGAAGGCACTAACTACTGACAGGCATAGTTAGCAAATGAAAGATTTTCATAGAGAACAAACAATGCATTTACCTTACTAGTGTTCAAAAGTCATATTATATATATATATATCAGTTCATGACATCCAGTCTTACAAATGTCGGACCTCCGGCATCTCTCTCCCCACATCCACCACTGCTGGCGGCTCACCTCCAACTGCGCAACGCTACGCGCTGTTCACCTCCATCTGCCCAACGCTACAATGGCGAGTATTACAACAATGTCAACCAGCCACAGACTGCACACAGGACAGCCAGTGATCTTCATACAGAGCGCTACGTGGCGTTACCAATAAAAAAACCTAAACAGCCTACTTACAACACCTACTGTGAAGCCAACTGCTAACCTCAGCCAGGTGACAGAGGACATAGGGAATTTGTGCAAAGATTTTGGGAAAGAGGATCACATTATAATAGCTGATGGAACCGGTAACAGCCTGACTAGGAACAGTAGCTACAGCGTGAGGGATGACCTGGATGAAATAGGAGAAGCAACTACACACGCTAATGTGAGTTTTGTGGAGGTGATTACTGGTGTCAGACGGGCGCCTTTTTTAGGTTATAATCAGTATTCAGGCACCCTGGTTTGAAAGAAATGAAAATAACAGAAGAATCCCACAGAATGTTTAATGATGCACAGAAAAGTAAGGTTAGCTTATTTCATCAAAATGTTGGAGGGTTGGGTAATAAGGTAGAAGAGCATCTTGTCCGTGTGGAAAACAGAGCTCCGAATGAATAGACATCCTGTTCCTGTCTGAGCACTACATAATCATTGGGTTAGATACACTGTTGCAGCTTACTCATGCAGAAATGACATAGGATGGTGGTGGTTAGTGTTAGAGACGGAGCGCAAGCTCGGGTTAGGGAAGGATTTGGAAAGAAATCGGCCGTGTCCTTTCAAAGGAACCATCGCGGCATTTACCTGAAACGATTTAGGGAAATCACGGAAAACCTAAATCAGGATTGCTGGAGACGGGATTGAAACGTCGTCCTCCCGAATGCGAGTTCAGTGTGCTAACCACTGCGCCACCTCGCTCGGTGACATAGGAAAAGAAGGAATTGTTACGTACATTGAGACAGAGCACAAGTTCAGAAACATTGAGGCAAGTAGATAATGTAATGATCAGCATATAGAAGTGTGTGCTTGTGAATTAATTTTGAAAAATAGTTCACTTTTAATTGTAACTGTATATACACTCCTGGAAATGGAAAAAAGAACATATTGACACCGGTGTGTCAGACCCACCATACTTGCTCCGGACACTGCGAGAGGGCTGTACAAGCAATGATCACACGCACGGCACAGCGGACACACCAGGAACCGCGGTGTTGGCCGTCGAATGGCGCTAGCTGCGCAGCATTTGTGCACCGCCGCCGTCAGTGTCAGCCAGTTTGCCGTGGCATACGGAGCTCCATCGCAGTCTTTAACACTGGTAGCATGCCGCGACAGCGTGGACGTGAACCGTATGTGCAGTTGACGGACTTTGAGCGAGGGCGTATAGTGGGCATGCGGGAGGCCGGGTGGACGTACCGCCGAATTGCTCAACACGTGGGGCGTGAGGTCTCCACAGTACATCGATGTTGTCGCCAGTGGTCGGCGGAAGGTGCACGTGCCCGTCGACCTGGCACCGGACCGCAACGACGCACGGATGCACGCCAAGACCGTAGGATCCTACGCAGTGCCGTAGGGGACCGCACCGCCACTTCCCAGCAAATTAGGGACACTGTTGCTCCTGGGGTATCGGCGAGGTCTCCATGAAGCTGGGCTACGGTCCCGCACACCGTTAGACCGTCTTCCGCTGACGCCCCAACATCGTGCAGCCCACCTCCAGTGGTGTCGCGACAGGCGTGAATGGAGGGACGAATGGAGACGTGTCGTCTTCAGCGATGAGAGTCGCTTCTGCCTTGGTGCCAATGATGGTCGTATGCGTGTTTGGCGCCGTGCAGGTGAGCGCCACAATCAGGACTGCATACGACCGAGGCACACAGGCCCAACACCCGGCATCATGGTGTGGGGAGCGATCTCCTACACTGGCCGTACACCTCTGGTGATCGTCGAGGGGACACTGAATAATGCACGGTACATCCAAACCGTCATCAAACCCATCGTTCTACCATTCTTAGACCGGCAAGGGAACTTGCTGTTCGAACAAGACAATGCACGTCCGCATGTATCCTGTGCCACCCAACGTGCTCTAGAAGGTGTAAGTCAACTACCCTGGCCAGCAAGATCTCCGGATTTGTCCCCCATTGAGCATGTTTGGGACCGGATGAAGCGTCGTCCCACGCGGTCTGCACGTCCAGCACGAACGCTGGTCCAACTGAGGCGCCAGGTGGAAATGGCATGGCAAGCCGTTCCACAGGACTACATCCAGCATCTCTACGATCGTCTCCATGGGAGAATAGCAGCCTGCATTGCTGCGAAAGGTGGATATACACTGTACTAGTGCCGACATTGTGCATGCTCTGTTGCCTGTGTCTATGTGCCTGTGGTTCTGTCAGTGTGATCATGTGATGTATCTGACCTCAGGAATGTGTCAATAAAGTTTCCCCTTCCTGGGCAATGAATTCACGGTGTTCTTATTTCAATTTCCAGGAGTGTAGATTCCCACTAGGAAATTTCGAACTGTTTATGACGAATCTGGATTCTTTAGTGTGGTATCTGTCAGTCAGCTGCAATCAGTTAATAGTCTTTGGTGACTTTAATTTAAATATTCTACATGATTCTGATAGGAAACAATTTTCCATGTGGCCTTCCTATCATTACGGATCTTCATTAACTATCATCTGCTCTCGGAACATGACAGCCCGACTACTTAACTGCAGCAAAGCAGACTTCGTATCCGCGATAACTCTCCATTTATTTTCAGTTTAGTGATGAGATCGACAAGTATATGCTAAGGCTCAACGGCAGTCATTGAAGCCAATACGGCAGTGGCACGCCGTATGAAAGACCGGAAAGTTGAGAGTGGAGTGACATCAGGTGATCTCAATGTCATACACTGTATCAGAAAATTTAAGACATCACGGAAAACGTGCGCATAAGACCCAAATATAACTTCAAGTAGGCTAACTGGGGGGAAAAACTGAGAAGGGTGTTTCATTGTCTAGAAGTTCTTTGCTGGGTGATTATACTTAACATGACAGTAATCATCCGTATAGCAATGGAAGCGTCGATATCTATCACGGAAGGTGTACGTTGTATCTGGACCGGAGTGCTGCGGAAATTAAGATGTGGAACAAGAAGAACCAAGAAGCTATACCAGAAGAGCCTGAGCAAGGTAGAAGTAATCTGAAAGCTGCATAGGAGAACGTTTTAAGGAAGAGCTATAGAAAACAAAACTGGAACGACAGAGACATCGTGGAGACTAACTTATAAATCTATTTCTTTGGAATACCATACATAAGAGTCTTCAATAATACGAACAATCTTGTATACGCAAAAAATACATAAATACATAAAAATACATAAAAACATAAATACACAAAAATTAAAAAAGGCGATAGCAGAATGTTGGGAACAGTCAGCTGGCCATGTAATGGAAACACTGCTTTCTGACGATGAAGACAAGACAGAAAATCATAGTAGGATACGAAAAATGTAATGAGAAGACTACACAAGCAATAAGCTTGTGTAGCCATTTGCACAAGAAGAAATTAGAGAATAATTTTAGGACTGAAAAGTAAAACATCTCGAGGACAGGATGCGATCCCTGCCTTAGTAGTAAAAGCTAAAAGCCTTATGTGATCAATTGGATATCTATCAATTTGAACTGTACAATGATGTCTCTTGTAAGGAAGGGTCCTTACGCCATGGAAGAACGCTGATTTGGTGAAGGTGGTGATTATTAGTTGATAGGGCAAATCAAGGATCCGATGATACCCATATTCAACAGACCAGTTTGCCTTCTGAGCCTTTTCGGAAAGATATTTGATAAACTATTATGTAAAAGAAAAGAAGACCATAGACTGCTACAGGGGATGTGCCTTCCTCAGTACAGTTTTATAAGAAGCAAATCAGCTGGAGACAGATATTACTGGCGCTTTCAATAACCTATGGTAGCCGTCTTTCTCTGATCACTTTAGGGCGTTGGTGTATCCAGAGACGCTGTACAGCCGCCTGAGAGACTATTGCGGCGAGGGATAAACATCTTCAGCATGCCCATGAAGGGAAATAATGAAAACCAAGCCAAAAGTCTGTCCACAGGGATCAGTGTGGGGTACAGACTTTTGAGATATACGAGGGTGAGCTGAAAAGCAATGCCTCCGAACTTTTTATGTGAAAACTCTTAAAGTTTTTTAAATAAAAAACGTTGTTAACATTCTACATATTTATTCTTCATATCTACATATTTTATTTCTCAA
The DNA here is from genome assembly GCF_023897955.1 of Schistocerca gregaria. Classification (NCBI taxonomy): domain Eukaryota; kingdom Metazoa; phylum Arthropoda; class Insecta; order Orthoptera; family Acrididae; genus Schistocerca; species Schistocerca gregaria. Next base: position 707,689,400 of record NC_064923.1, on the reverse strand, counting down.
CATACTCACCCTGACGACGTACACATTTCCCCAGCGAGAGACCAGTTTCTTGATACCCTCACTGTAGAATGCTTGACTTTGTTGACTGAGTCACAACTTCATCTCTGATTGCACCGTTTCACCATGATCAAGGTGAAGTCTTCGAAGATATTATTGAAGTTCTGAAAACAGATTAAAATCGGATGGGGGTAAGTCGGGACAGTATGGAGTATGATCGACGCCAGTGAACCTAAGACGTTGAAACTTTTGCCACTCCGTCATGCTGACTGGTACAGCAACCATATAAAGATTATTTTCAAGAAAAACAGTCTTGCTTCCAATAATTATCATTTTTAGGACATCATCAGATTTTCTACAAACAAAGAAGAAAGGAAAAAATAGTAAGCCAAGGGAATGGTTCTATCATGCGCAGCTCGAAATAAAAGTCTCGAACGAGCGTCTAGGACCCACTAGAAAGGAAACTTACGTTTGATGTTATGCTGTAAAATAAGCAAACGACAAGATCGCACTAAATGTTGGGTTGTTGCAGATGTCGCAGCACTTGTGTGCGGTCTGGCATTGTGATGCTGAAGAAGAGGGCTCCCCGTGTGCGGAGAAACTCTTTTGCTGTTAGAAATCCGATGACAGCATGCTGTTTCTCACGTATCGACATAGTTACGTCACACAATATCGTGTTACACGCCATAATTCGTAGCTTTCTAACAGAAAAGGGTTGCAACTTGTCCAGCCAAACGGAAAAGTCGACCGATTAATATATGTCACTTGTAATACCTGAACATTTAACAGATACTGAGAACTGAATAAAAAATTCAGGGGCATTACTTTTCAGCCGACTCCTGTAGATTTGAGTGCGTACTATTGAACTTACGTGACAGCGGTAACGTACGGACTGTTAGTAGTTGCAGTTAACATGTTGTTCGTCGTAAGCGGACTGTTAATATTTGAAGTTAACATATTGTTCGTCGTAAGCGGTGACTCCAGAAGAATTGTAGAAGACAAATTTGATGTAGTGCTGCGTGAGAAGGATGACGTCATGGTGTCGAAGAGCACAAAACTACGTACATCCTGCTGAAAGCGAACCTAGCAAGAAGTATTAAAATAAAATTAAACAATGTAACGATTAGAAGAAGCGTAGAAAGGAGATATCTAGGGGTATTCCTTGATTAATGTCGTGATTTTGTACATTAGATAGCTGAGGTAGGCAGAAAAGTCACAAAAGTGATGCAGAAAATTATAACTATCGAAAATAGGCAATTTCGACTTCACTTGAAAACAGTGATAGTATGTTACCAATCTATATTAGCAGCTGTTGTTGGACATGAGCGAGCGCTCTGGGTTCATAGACTCCAGCTTATGAAGCCAGCCTCATTAGTGAGAAGCGTTTAACGAGGAGTGCTACTAAGATTAACGGGCGCCTACTGTACGCCCCAAGCGATACACTCTTAGTCATTTTAGGAATATGCCCATTGCACTTGAAAGTCAGTAAAAGGGGAGCCCTTTATCGGGTAAAGAGAGGCAATCAAATGGAAGTGCAAAGGATACTTGGAACTGAGGCCGACACAAAAAAGTAATTTACGATGGCACATTACATCTCAGGCAAAGTGAATGTGAAAAACACGACTTTCTCTGTAACATCAGGGAGAGACTACAAAAATGAGATTTGTTCTCCTGTCGAGCGGACTGAAACATTGCTTGGTTCAAATATCTCTGAGCACTATGGGACTTAACAGCTGAGGTCATCAGTCCCCTAGAACTTAGAACTATTTAAACCTAGCTAACCTAAGGACATCACACACATCCTTGCCCGATGCAGGATTCGATCCTGCGACCGTAGTGGTTCCGCGGTTCCAGACTGAAGCGCCTAGAACCCCTCGGCCACGGTACATTTCATGCCCGGTCAGGTACCGTATGCTACGTATCTGTACAAAATCAAATTGCAGATGAATGACAGTTGCGCCTGCGGCAGTTTGGGCACTCCAAAGCACATGTTGTGGGGGTGTGCACTCAACGGAGACGTAGACGGTAGTGATCGTGAGCATTAAGGATGATGGATTCCGAAGCAACGCTTGAAGAAAGAGTCAACCTGACACATCTTGGACGATACTGCAGCTACAGTATCCTGGAAGTTCAAAAACGACTGCACGATGACTTCAGCCACACGTCGCTGCCGTCGCAGCTAGACATTATACTCTGCAGAAAAGGCAGCTGAGATCGTGACTATTGTACAAACAGCTTTCATGACTTTCCATCGCGTTGTTACAAGTGATCACAGAAGCATACTAGCGTTGAGTTTGTATCTGTTCTTGGGCGCCATGATCCACCTTATTTGAACTCTTCTGTCAAGAGAGTTAATTTGGAGCTGGAACGGCTGCTTATGTCGGGTGCAGGGTCACACATTGGTGTGGTTCTTGTTGATGCTCTCAGTAGGTAGGATTATACTAGCCATGGCCTTCACCTCAACAGGAAGGGTAAATTGGCTGGGGAAATAGCAGGAAAGTTAAAGGAGGGAGGCACTGTCATGAGTGGTAAAATACCTGTGTTATAGGGTTCAGAAAAGACACTTTTTAGGGTATGAAGGACAGAAAGAAAACAAATTTTAAGAGAGGTTAGAACTGAGACAAACCTTCAGTTTGAGAAAGAAATCAAAAAACGATTACAGCTCATTACATCAGCATAAACAGCTGTTGGTTCAAAATTTTCAACAGTCAGCAGATATTTTAACTCTACCCAATTTTAACTCAGTGAATGTGAAATGTCAGCTACCTTTATTGCATCAAAATATTCGAGGACTGAGAAATAAAATTAATGAATTAACTACCTGCATAGATGAATTAGAGTCTTCAAACCCAGCTGACATAATCTGCCTCTCTGAACATCATGTGACCACTGGTATAGAACTTTTAAGTGTTACAGGATTTAGGTTACCATCTCACTTTTGTAGATCAGAAATGGAGAAAGGAGGAGTTGCCACATTCATCGGGAACTGTCATAAATTTAAGAAGATAGACATTCATAAATTTTGCCTAGAACAGCATATGGAAGCATGTGCAACAGAAGTAGAATTTCACAAAAAATCCTTCATAATATTAAATGTATATCGGGCACCTGCAGGTAACTTTAATCTGTTTGTAAACCACCTTGAAGCTGTACTGGCCCATTTAACAACAAGCATTTAACAAAACAAAGAAATAGCGGTTACTGGTGATTTCAATGTAGATTTCCTTAAAAACTCTCCCAATAAGAACTTATTTGAGTTAGTAACACTATCATTCAACTTAATTCCCACTGTAAAGTTCTCCACTAGGGTAGCCAATTGCTCACAAACAGCCATTGATAATATCTTTATAGAAAAGTCCAATGAACAAAATTATATTGCAAAACCAATAGTCAATGGCCTCTCAGATCATGACATGCAGCTCCTTCTGTTAAATGTTAATACTGAACAGGATATAAAATCTGTTAAATCTGAGCTTAAGAGGGTAATCAATAAGCCAAAAGTTAATTAGTTTAGGACAGTCCACAGAGACATTCACTGGAGTGATGTTTACAGTGTTCATTGCATGAATGAAAAATATAGCACTTTTGATAATAAAGTGCTTACCGTATTCGAACACTGTTTTCCTCCAAAACTTACCAAGGTTAGAGCAAAGTCTACAAAGAAGTCATGGATTACTCGAGGAATAGGGGTACCTTGTAAAACAAAAAGAAAACTGTATCTGTCAATCCGAAACAGTTCCCATGTTGATGCTATAGCACACGACAAGAAATACTGCAAAATATTAAAGACTGTAATCAGGACGTCAAAGCAAATACATTACAAGGAAAAGATAGTCATATCAGATAACAAATATAGACAATATGGGATATAGTGAAGGAGGAGACCGGTAGAACCAGACATGAAGAGGAACAAATAGCATTAAGAGTAAATGACACATTGGTGACATATGTGTATAGTGTTGCAGCACTTTTTAACAAACATTTTATAACTGTTACTGAAAAGACACGGTTGTCAGGTTCGGTAGATGCTGCTATGGAATACCTCAGACCAGACATTTCAAGTAACTTCCATAATATGAATTTGACCCTCACTACCCCAACAGAAATAATGTCCATCATAAATTCTTTAAAATCAAAAACATCTAGTGGGTATGATGAAATATAAACAAAGTTAATTAAAGAATGCGATTCTGAGCTAAGTAACATATTAAGCTATCTGTGTAACCAGTCGTTTATCAGTTGAATATTTTCTGAATGGTTGAAATATGCTGAAGTTAAGCCACTGTTTAACAAGGGAGATAAAGAAATAGCATCAAATTTCTGCCCAATTTCACTGTTGCCATCGTTCTAAAATTTTTTAGAAAAAGTAATGTACAGTCGTCATTATAACCATCTTATCTCAAATATCATACTGTCAAAGTCACAGTTTGGATTTCTAAAAGGCAGGCAACTGGTATATTTTGTGATCTGTCAAAGGCATTTGACTGTGTAAATCACAATATACTTTTAAATAAATTAGAGTATTGTGTAACAGGAAATGCTGCAAAATGGTTCAAATCTTATATCTCTGGCAGGAAACAAAGGGTGTTATTAGGAAAGAGACATGTATCAAGCTGTCAGGCACCATCCAACCGGGAACTAATTACATGTGGGGTCCGACAAGGTTTCATTTTGTGGCCCTTACTTATTCTTGTGTATATCAATGACCTTTCATCAGTAACATTACCAGATACCAAGTTCATTTTGTTTGCCAATGATACAAACGTTGCAATAAATAGCAAATCAAGTGTAGTCTTAGAAAGATCAGCTAATAAAATATTTGTGGACATTAATCACTGGTTCCTAGCCAATTATTTGTCACTAAACATTGAAAAAAAAACACACTACATGCAGTTCAAAACTTGTAAGGGGTGTCCCACGAGTATATGTCTAACATATGATGACAAGAAGATAGAAGTAGTGGACAGTGTTAAATTCTTGGGATTACAGCTTGATAATAAATTCAACTGGGAGGAGCACACCACAGAACTGCTGAAGAGTGTTAACAAATCTCTGTTTGCAAAGCGAATTTTGTCAGACATAGGGGATATAAAAATGAAAAAGCTGGCTTACTATCCTTACTTTCATTCCATAATGTCATATGGGATTATTTTTTGGGGTAATTCATCAAGCCAAGCTAAAGTTTTCCAGGCACAAAAACGTGCAGTGTGAGTTACATGTGGTGTGAACTCACGAACATCCTGCAGAAGCCTGTTTAGGGAACTAGGGATACTAACTACTGCTTCCCAACATATTTATTTCTTAATGAAATTTGTCATAAAAATATATCACTGTTTCAAACCAACAGCTCAATTCATGGAATCAATACTAGAAAAAAGAATAATCTTCACAAGGATTTAAAGTCACTTAGTCTTGTACAAAAAGGTGTGCATTATTCAGGAACGCACATTTTCAATAACTTGTCAGCAGCCATAAAAAGCTTAACAAGCAATGAAATTCAGTTTAAGAGAAGTCCAATATATATATATATATCAGTGCAGTAATGTGTTCATTGTAAATAAGTATTATAGTAGTTGTATTACATCTATATTATCTTATAAATAAATAAACTTTTTTATTTTAAATTCAGTGCATTAGTATTTGTAAAATGACTCTTTCATATAGTGTTCATTAAAAAATGACAAATGACTTGGGACCTGTGGAATGGCACATTATCTTATTTGTTTTAGTTGTAAATATTTTTCATGTACTGTAGTTTTTCTGACATGTTCCACATCCTGGAGGACCTCCTCATTACGGATCAATTGGAATGAAAGTAAATTAATCTAATCTAAGACGTTACAGTGGTGCAGAGTCGCTTGTTGCAATGGAAACGCTGCTGATGTGTTGTCCTTTGTCCTAGGAATCCAATGGCTGTTGACCGGGGCAGTATGAGAGCGGATCCAGTAGGCCTACCATCCACAGTTTAGCTGCATCCTAATAAATGAACGTCAGCAGAATTTAATCTGTAGCACGAACAGTAGTATTAGTAGTTAGGTTCACGGGTTTATAGTAGTTTTACAGTGGCAGAAACTAGTTGTATTAGCATTTTCGTAGTATTAGCCTTTTTCAAATGGTTAAAATGGCTCTGAGGACTATGGGGCTTAATATCTGATGTCATCAGTCCCCTAGAACTAAGAACTACTTATACCTAACTAACCGAAGGACATCACACACATCGATGCCAGAGGCAGGATTGGAACCTGCGACCGTAACGCTCGCCCGGTTCCAGACTGAAGCGCCTAGAACCGCTCGGCCACAACGGCCGGCATTAGCGTTTTTATTTTTTATCGTAATGTTTGTAGGTACCAGGAGTAAATAATTAACTTATCATTTTTATGACCACCACAAAAGTGTGAGTTGTATGGCCGATGTTTCTTCGCAGATAGTAGGCTGTAAATGATAAGGAAAGTATGTGGCTTAAGTCCGTGACCCGGCTACTTGGCTGACAAGAGTTTCTAGCTCACTTCCTGTTCCTAGCAGAAATATGGTCCAAATGGCTCTGAGCGATATGGGACTTAACATCTACCGAGCGAGGTGGCGCAGTGGTTAGCACACAGGACTCGCATTCGGAAGGACGACGGTTCAATCCCGTCTCCAGCCATCCTGATTTAGGTTTTCCGTGATTTCCCTAAATCGTTTAAGGCAAATGCCGGGATGGTTCCTTTGAAAGGGCACGGCCGATTTCCTCCCCAGTCCTTCCCTAACCCGAGCTTGCGCTCCGTCTCTAATGACCTCGTTGTCGACGGGACGTTAAACACTAACCACCACCACCACTTAACATCTATGGTCATCAGTCCCCTAGAACTTAGAACTACTTAAACCTAACTAACCTAAGGACATCACACAACACCCAGTCATCACGAGGCAGAGAAAGTGTTCCTAGCAGATACGTTCCCAGGTATCCAGCCACACCATTTTTCTGTGCATAATTTCGACGACAGACCTATTTCTCTTCGTCAGTTATTGCGATCGATGACCACTGAACCGGAAAATATTGTCCAAAGTGGTGCTAGAAACTTTAAGAGTTGAGTTACCCAAATACCATGACTCAGTCCTGCAAAATGTGACTCTATCATTTATTTCCATTAGATTGAATACATATTTTAATTTTGATTCCTCTCTTTATTGCTCTATTCCTTTTTTAGTTTAATTTTCTCTTGTTTGTATCCACAACCTACTGTAGTATAAATTTTAAGTGCTCGGAAATTCTTTTTAAACGTATCTGTCGGAAGTGAAACGTGGAAGATAAACTCTTCAGAGAAGAAGAGAGTAGGAACTTTCGAAGTGTGTTGCTACAGAAGAAGACTCAAAATCAGACCGTTAGATCGGATAACTAATGAAGCAGTAGTGAATCGAATATTGGGAAATAGAAATTTATGGCACATCTTCAATAAGAGAAGGAATTGGTTGACAGAACACATCCTGACGCATCAAGGAATTGTAAGTTTAGAAATAGAGAGAGACGTGGGGGTAAAAAGTGTCCTGGTAGACCAAGCATTTACAACAGTAATCAGGTTAAAATGGATAGAGCTTGTTACAGTTACGCGTAGGTGAAGAGGATAGACTAGCGAAGAGAACTGCATCAAACCAATCTTCGTACAGTACACCACGAGAACAACGACGACAACGACAGCAAAAGAGCTACTCTGACGGAGAAAAAAATCGCAACACCGAGAAGAAGTTGCGCGATATAAACCCGAAAGTTGGCGGGCGTGTTTCGACATCTGAAGACTGATATCTTTTGAAATGTCGCAACAGTGGCAGTAATAGCGTCACTATGAGAATGCAAATCACGCCGTCACGGTCATGAGCGCTCGTTATCCTTGAGATAGGACGGGGTGAGTTGATGTTAGGAAAGAGTGCCTTTAGGCGAAAAAGTCGCAATTATCATCACTTCACTGAGTGTGAACGAGGTCGTATAATAGGGCTACGAGAAGCTGCTTCTGTTGCTTCTGCGATATTGCAAAAGACTTTGCAGGAATATAGCCATTGTACATGATTTCTGGTAGCGGTGGTCACGAGAATGTACGTTAGCAAGATGACTGGGCTGTGGATAACCGTGTCGCATTACCAAGAGGGAAGTGTGGTAGGTCAGCTGTTGTTTTCTATCTACATAAATGATCTTTTGGATAGGGTGGATAACAATGTGCCGCTGTTTGCTGATGATGCTGTGTTGTACGGGAAGGTGTCGTCGTTGAGCAACTGTAGGAGGATACAAGATGACTTGGACAGGATTTGCGATTGGTGTAAAGAAAGGCAGCTAACTCTAAATATAGATAAATGTAAATGAATGCAGATGAATAGGAAAAAGAATCCTGTGATGTTTGAATACTCCATTAGTTGTGCAGCGCTTGACGCAGTCACGTCGATTAAATATTTGGGCGTAACGTTGTAGAGCGTGGGACATGCATGTAATGGCAGTTGTGGGGAAGGTGGATAGTCGTCTTCGGTTCATTGGTAGAATTTTGGGAAGATGTGGTTCATCTCTAAAGAAGACCGCTTATAAAACACTAATACGACCTATTCTTGAGTACTGCTCGAGCGTTTGGGATCCCTATTAGGTCGGATTGAGGGAGGACATAGAAGCAATTCAGAGGCGGGCTGCTAGATTTGTTACTGGTAGGTTTGATCATTACGCGAGTGTCACGGAAATGCTTCAGGAACTCGGGTGGGAATCTCTAGAGGAAAGGAGACGTTCTTTTCGTGAATCGCTACTGAGGAAATTTTGAGAACCGGCATTTGAGGCTGACTGCAGTACAATTTTACTGCCGCCAACTCACATTTCGCGTAAAGACCACAAAGATAAGATAAGAGAGATTAGAGCTCGTACAGAAGCATATACGCAGTCATTTTTCCCTCGTTTTGTTTGGGAGTGGAACAGGGAGAGAAGATGCTAGTTGTGGTACGAGGTACCCTTCGCTACGCACCGTATGGTGGAGTGCGGAGTATGTATGTAGATGTAGATGTAGATGTAGACCATCGTGTTCGGCGTATGACTCTGGCGCATCGTACTGCATCTGCAGCAGCAATCTCAACAATAGTTGGCACCACAGTCACACAACGAACTGTTGCAAATCGGTTAGTTCAGGGACAGCTTCGAGCCAGATGCCCTGTAACGTGCATTCCACTGACCCCAAACCACCGCCATTTGCGACTTTAGTGGTGTCAAGTGAGAGCTGATTGGAGGGCAGGGGGTCGGTCTGTTGTGTTTTCTGACGAAAGCTGGTTCTGCTTCGGTGACAGTGATGGCCGTGTATTGTTTAGAAGGAGGCCACTTGATGCCTGTAACTAACATGCCTGCGTGCTAGACACACAGGACCTATGCCTGGAGTTATGGTCTGAAGTGTAGCTTCATATGACAACAGGAGCATTCTTGTGGTTATCCTACGCGCACTGAATGGATATTTGTGCGTTAGTGTGGTGAATCAACATGCTGTGCTGCCGTTCATGGGAATGTTTTTCCACAGAATAACGCCCGACCACATACCGCTGTTGGAACCAAACACGCTCAACTGAGTATCGACATGTTGCCTTGACCTGCTCGATCATCAGATCTGTCTCCAGTTGAGCACAAGGGGGACATCATCGGACGACAACTGCAGCGCTATCCACTACCTGCATTATTCGTCCCCATATTGACCGACCAAGTATAACCGGCGTGGAACTCCATCCCACATACTGACATCCGACAGCTATAGAATACAATGCATGCACGTCTGCATGCTTGCAATCAACATTCTGACAATTAAGCCGGTTATTAATGTTGAACATTTACACATTTGCAATGGCTTACCTCGCGCTTACATTAACATTTGATCTTGCAGAGTTAATCACTTCAATATGCTACCTAGACAAACGTATTCCCGAAATTTCATTACTCTACATTAATTAATTTTGGTGTTACAATTTGTCCCGTCAGGGTATAAGGTACGGTTTCAGTACAAGAGCTCTTAGGGAATTGGAAGATGCAGTTTATTGTCTCATGGTTGGTTATTGCTAGCCGAAGAACGAATATTTAATGAGGGGAAGAATGGACCGAAGGAAAGCAAAGGAAAAGTTTCAAATCTGAGCCCCGTTGAACACTCAGGAGAACACCGTAAGTTTCTGTTTTTCCATGGATACTAATGTTCAGCTGGATATTTCTTTGTACGCTCAGGGTGCTTGGCTGATACGTATTACGTAACTGATCAGCCAGACACTGTATCCAGACTTACTAATTTCGCCTCTGCTATATTTGTAGACGTAGTATAAAACTACAAGTCTTAGCAACTTCTTGGCAGATTAAAGATATGCTCACACATATTCAAAGCACTTTCGCACCTAAGGCCTGCCTCGATAGCTCAGTTGCTAAGATTATTGCAAGTGATCAGCAGTGTTCTGGTTTCTAGTCCCGATCCAGAATACACTTTTAATCTGCCAGAAAGTTTCGTTCTGTACATACTAGCTGATTTAGGATCTAGAAGGGGAGGGGGATGTTTTTCGTGTGAGAATGACTGGGACATAGTGGACTTTTATCGAAGATTTTTATGGTACCTATTTTAAAGATTGTACACATATTTGCTTTGGAACATTCTAGTGACGACGCTAACAACGCCACAGATGAGCTCTTGAAATCCACGATCATTGTTCAAAATGAACACTTTCAATCAAAGGAATACATTTCTTAAATACTTCTATCTACATCTATGCAGGGGGTAATGAGATGTTGATTGAGGACAGGCTAATAATTATAGCTATCAGGAGTATGATTTTAGGATGCCAACAGCAAGCCATAATGTTTGTTTTTCTCTGAGCAGCAGGTCATGTGTTTAAATGTGGACGCGTAGACGCAAAACGGTTAGTCTATACTGGAAGACGTATTCATGTAGTGATGCAGTTACAACTGTGCAGAAAACATTAGGTCCTAAAGTTTGTGACATGTTTGTGGGAACACACTTCGACGAAGAGAAAAACCAACTAACACTCTGCTATGTGTACAATTTACGTAACACATTCAAAAATATCAGCACTTATACCCGTTACAGCCTGTATTTTGCATACAACGGTTTATGGTGGATGGTTCTTTATTTACCACTGTAATTCTCCTGCTTTCGTGTTTCATTCGCGACTGCTGTGCGTGAAGAAAGACTGTGGGCAAACTCCTTACGAGCTAGAATTTCTCTGATGATATTGTCATGATTATTTCTCGAAGTACAAGCTATACGAGTAAAAGTATCGGACACTCCTATATTCCATGGAACTGGCCACTAGTCACGAGAGATTCAGTATAAAAAGAGGCGGTGAATGCAGGGGATTCGAAATAAATTGAATAAAAAGGAAGTATTCCTGTGACAACAGCAATAACTTTATTTCAGAAATAGACATATCTGCTGAATGGTTAACACCCACAGATACTCAGTGTGGGCTCCATTTATGACACGGCAGACGTCTGTCCTGTACAGCATTTCTAGCCGAATCCGTTCCAGCGTTAACGTGGAGTTAACCACGCTGACAACCCAGTGGCTGTAACTGCTGTTAAGTCCTGCGGAAATGGGTTACGTAAACCATGCCCTTCACACATCACCAAAAGAAAAAAAAATGTTCGTGTAAGGTGAGGCGGCCGAGGGGACCACAATATAAACAGCATATGATTACACGACCAGTACAGCGCTGTGGGAGATCTTCACTGAGGTGTCTACGTTCGGGGCTATGTGCTGCTGCAAAATGAAGTCAGATGAGTCTTCTGTCAACTGAGGCAACAACCAGTTAGGTAGCATTCCGAGATGTGTTATGCCTGTGGCGACAAATTCTGCGAAGAAGAAAGAACCAAAGGCTCTGCGGTCCGTTATGGCGCATGAAACATTAAGTTTCAGAGAATCACGTTCATGTTCCAGAGAGTCACACGGGTTTTGTTAATTCTATTCTCAAATTATGCTTGTTCACTTTTCCACTTACGTGAAATGGGGATTCGTCAGAGAACACATATTTCTGTTCAAAACCACCCGCCTCTAACCATGCATGAAATTGAATGCACAATTGTCTCCGTTTTGGTTTATCGGCTGATTTTAGCGCCTGTATCATTTGAATTCTTTAAGCGTTGAATTGCACACGCCACGCTGTCGACTGCGACACATTGACTTCTCTGCTGGCACAGCGCGTGGATTTTCTGAGATTCTTTCGTAGATCGTACGAATACTTTCTACCACTTTATTTTCGATAGATGCCGTTCTGCAGCTTTCTTCCTGCAGATGCATCCTGTCTTCTCGAACTGCTTTTCCCATCTAGCAATGTTGCGATGGGTTGGTGCCGATGTTTTCATCGTATGCTATGACACAATACGCCTTTTCTTCCTCGGATGCCACTATTTTGAAAACAGCGGCGACTTTCCATTGTTTCGTTGTTGCCAATCTAAACTGTGGGAGTTAACCACTTAGTCTATTTACATATTTCTGAAATAAAGACATTACTGTTGTCATAAGAATGCTCTCTTTTTGCCCCTTCATTTTGCATATCTTGTATTGTGTTGCCAGAAGAGAAGCAGTAAGAGTATAATAGATCTGTCAGGGGAGTTTAGTGACTTCGACGGTGGACTTATCGTTGGGTGTCACATGAGTAACAAATGCATCAGGGACTTTTAAACTGTTTTAAAATTGGCCAAGTCGACTGTTGGTAATATTAATGTGAAGTGGAAACGCGAAGGAACAACCAGAACTAAACATGGCCAGGCAGACTTCGTATACTGACGGACAGGGACGATAGAGCATTGCGAGAGGTGGTTGTAAAAATCGCGTGAAATCAACGGAAGGAATCATTCGTGAGTTCAAGAGTTCGACCAGCAGTCCAGCTAGTTCATTGGCTGTGCTTATTATTATTATTATTATTACTATTATTATTATTATGTAGTATTCTGCCTAGTGGCTGGTCCATGTCTTCGTACGGAGAATTTCTGATTCCACTGTTCCCTGTCTTCAGCTTCTTCCTTCAGTCTGTTGTATCTCCTTCCCCTTTCATGTCGTCCAGATGCTGAATTCTTCTTCTTCCTCGTCCTGCGACTCCTCTGGGTTTCCCTTTGATGACATCATGTATGAGTCGCTCGTGTCTAAATACACGTCCAATCCAGTTGACCTTTCTCTGAAGAACTGTACGCAGAATACTTCACTCCTACTCTTCGTAGTATATCGTCATTTTTTATGCGATCTGTCCACTTGATCTTTTCCATTCTCCTCGAGCACCACATTTCAAAGCTCTCTAAGTATTTTTTCTCCTTCTTTCTCATGGTCCATGTCTCTACTCCATACAGTGCAATGCTCCAGATGTAGCACTTTATCAGTTTTTTCCTCAATGCCAAACTCAACTTGCAGCTCAGCAGAGCCCTCTTCTTGTTGAAAGCAGCTTTGGCCATGGCGATTCTTGCTCGGATTTCGTTGCCTGTGCTTTAGGAGTTAAAAAGGATCGAGTACAGTGATCGAGCACGTCCATATAAGCCACTCATTTCCGTAGCTAGTGCTAACCGACGCTTGAAATGATGTAAGGAGCGAGGCCTAGTGATTTGGATTGACGAATCATGCTGTACGCTGTGGCAGTCGGATGAAAGGGTTTGGGTTTTGGCGAATACATGGAGAACACCATCTTGTGTAGTACCAACAGTGAAGTAGAGAGGAGACATGTGATGGTGGAGGGGTGTTTATCATATTTAGGGTGTGGTTCCTTTACTGCTCCTAAGAAAACGATATATACGAAAGGATATGAACAAATTTTACAGCCTTCTGTACTGCATACAGTAGAGAAACAGTTCGGAAACAATGATAGTTCGTATTAGCGTGAGAATGCACCCTATGATAAAGCATCACGTATGAGACAATGATCCGTGGACAACAACATTCCTGAAATGGAGTGGCCTGTCCAGAGTCCCGACCTGAAACTAATGGAACACCTTTCGGATGAGTGAGAATGTCGACTTCGCTCCAGACCTCTCATCCAGCAGGAAGTATTTGCCTCCATAGCCATTCAGACGCCTCGTTGATACTGTCCTCACCAGAGTTCAGGCCTTCATAGAGGTTGCAAATGCTACCTGAGATGAAGAGGTTGGCACAGGAGAGGAACTCGTGGCTGGCCGCATCAAACCAGTCAGTAGACTGATGACATTTTTGTTTCATTTCACGTCCAGAATACGTTTGCCCTCATCCAGTTAGGCTCTTCAACAAATCTGAGGAGCTGCTTGCTCAAAGAAAGTCAGACGTAAAGAAGTGCAACAGTCTTTTCCGGTGCATGTAGACAGCGAGCACTAATCTGTGATGAATGATACTGACAATATGTGTGCGCGGAAAAAGCTCCATACAGTATACTGGGCGGAATAATTACATGCGTTCTGCAGGAGAGCGTCTTGGTTTCGTGTTTACACCCGCTGTCACCTGTTACTGTGGTGAAGTAGTTTGTCGTGTTCATAACGTATTCTTCTGTGAAGGTAATTAGACACAGGTGACACAAACTGGCTTCTCTGCATTTAATTCGGTTTTTATCTCTTTCTGCCTGCATAACGCGGAACGTTCTGCCTGTAAAACGCGGGAGAACGTTGAGCAATCCATTTGACATAACCCTATTGTCTACTATCGTATTTCTCCCCACTTGCGAAAGCTGACATTACAGGCCACAACAGCTGTGTGCTAACCATATGCTCATCCAGTACCTCCGTCGAATGGGCTTGAGTAAGGAGAGCCCTGCACGGACTCCTTAGCGCTATTGATATCAGTTTGTGATGTAATTTCAATGATATGCTTTCAGGCTATTGCTTGTGCAATTTCGATAAATGACTTCTGTTGAATGGAATTTCCTTAACTCACACCTTAGACCTGCATAATATTTCAGCACAATTTCTATTTAACACAATATAGACTTGTGAAAACTTCGTAACTTTGCTCATTTTCTAATTTGTTTGATACCACACTCACTAAACACTTGTGTGGATGTCTGTAGGCGAATCCAAGATACATATCCAATTCTCTGTTTCGTGGCACACGCCAAATAACTGTCTTGCATGTATTGAAGGAAGGAGTACACATATTTCACAATAACGTAGTAGTCTTCATAGGCGTCATTAAAGTGACCTGTCGGTGCTGATAAATAATTTAAGTAAGCCGTACTGCATAATTTTGATCACATCATAGTGATCATGCTATTGTAGGCGATAAACTCCGTCAAGCTATCTCAATATAGGTGGTTACGTGGACATAAAATGTTATATCTAATTTCATACGTGGAGAGTAAGTTGCCGCTGGTCACACTAGGCTGATTTTTCGCCATAAATGACTTTGTAATTTATGTTTTCGCAACCCCTGGTGATTTCCGAAGGGAAGTTGCATTTCCCACGTCCCTGGGATGGTAACCGAGTGACTCAGCGTTGTCGCTGCAGTTTGACCCTGGCTATAAGACGGTCTGCGTGGAAAATTCCTGCCGCCCTTTCACCCCCCCCCCCCCCCCCTTAACCGGTATCTCTTTTCGTCTGGCAGCAACAGCATTCTATTTGTCATCAATATTTGTCCTACCACGCAGATGTCTACGATGAGTTCTTCTCTCGTCCCGCTGTGTAGATAAAACTATCGAGTCTGCAGTTTATTTCCACTTCGTTTCCCTCGTTGAGAATTTCGATTCCTAAAGGGTGATTTTGTGGGAACGCTATGTAATTGCAAATTACATTGCTATGATAAACAGAAGTATTACGAAAGCTGATGAATAAGACTGAAATGTTTATTGGAGAAGAAGAAGAAGAAGGAAACGAAGTTTGCTTTCGCGAAATCATTCTTCTTACAGGCGGGTCACTATCAAAGACTGGATTGAGATGGGGAAGAAAATCATCTTCCTCTTTATCGAAGATATGAAACCGAAAGAAAGTGGTTTGCAGAAGCGACGATAAAATCTGAAGCCTGGCCGGTGGTCGAGGATTAGAGCCTGACTCGTTCCAAATACAAGTACAGTGTTTTAAGCGCTGTGCCACTTCGCTTTTTGCGTGGCGCGGAAAATAATTTACCTTTAAAATAAACAAAGAACATTCACCAGAAAGTGCTACATAACAAAATAAATCTTGGGAATCGATACATTTATAATAAAATTCAAACGAATATTTCAGCAGTACACATTTTATTATTTTTCTATCCACTAGGACAGCCTGTCGGCCGTCGAAGCAGCCTTCAATCACTTATCTGTTGGATGTGCATTATTTTAGGAATACAGGTATGGTCCATCCTGTCAAAGTGATTTAGCCATTTTGTTCTATAGTCCTGGATGCGATCGCTTTGTATTTGTAACTCTGCCCACATATCTCTGTTTTTTTTTTTTTTTACTATCTTTTCTTATGTAACATGCGTTCTTCTTAAATAACTAGTTTCTACTGTTTGCAGCCTTCTTTGCATTTGTTTTGTTAGAATCCGTACCTCATTGGCATACAGAAAATCGTGACTGCCCATGCTTTTATAGTATTTCATCACAGTCTCTCTTCTCACATTACTTTTTTTTGCTCTTCTGCATAATGTGCAGTTCATTTAATAAAATCTTCCTATTTTATTCCCGATGTCCATTAAATGAAGTAACCGATTCTGCTGATTTATTAACAATATTGCAGAGCATGTAATAGATTCTAATCCTTTCAATGGTGTGGCTTTATTCTTGCTAGTCGAGATAATAATATTATGCGCATTAGATGCAATTGGTGTAATTTATGAGTAGCTTTTGTAGGAATTTCCCACAGTCAGCAAATGAAGTAGACATTACATTTTCATCATGATATAAGTTGTGTGCATCATTGCTAATTTGTTCGATCAGTTTCCATAACACGAAATCTATATATAAATTAAAATTTATAGGATTATATGACACCCTAGTTCTACAGCTAAATCCATTGTCACTTGTAAATATTTATATCCAGCAATGTGTTTTCCTGAGTTTCTGTAGATCTTTTAATTGCCTTTGTCAGTTGCGCCAATAGGCCTCTTTTATCCAGAATGAGCCATAATTTTTCTTTACTAACTTTATATTACACCATTTACTGTAATCTGTGAATAGAAGTTGGGTTTATCTTTAATAGTCTCGATATTTTTCGATTATTTGCCTAAGAGTAAAGGCGGTATCTTCTCATGATTTTCCTGTGAGCAGCACAGGCAAAACTATTTCATCTGGTGTGCAAAATGTATGACAGAGGAAAAATACCTTCAGACTTCAAGAAGTATTTAATAATTCCAGTTTCAAAGAAAGCACTTGCTGACACGTGTGAATGTTTTCCGAATTATCAGTTTAATCAGTCATGCTTACAAAATCTAAGACGGATCATTTGTAGAAGATTGGGAAATCTGGTAGAAGCCGACCTCGGGGAAGAACAATTTGGATTCCACACGAGGCAATATTGACCCTACGACTTGTCTGAAGATTATGGAAAGGCAGACTGACGTTTATAGCATTTGTAGTCTTAGGGAACGCTTTTGACAATGTTAACATGAATACACACTTTGAAATCCTGAAATAGTAAGGGTAAAATTTAGGGAGAAAACTGCTGTTTACAACTGGTACAGAAACAATACGGCAATTATAAGAGTCGAGGGCTATGAAAGTGAAACGGCAGCTGAGAAGGGAGTGAGACAGGGATGTAACCAGTCCCCTATGTTATTAAATCTGTGTATTGAGCAAGCAGTACAGAAAACTAAAGGAAAATTTTGAGAAGGAATTAGAAGTCAGGGAGAAGAAATAATAACTTTGAAGTTTGCCAATTACATTGTAATTCTTTCAGAGACAGCAAAGTAACTTGAAAGGACGATATAAGATGGACATTAACAAAAGTAAAGCAACTGTAATAAAATGTAGTTGTATTAAATGAGGCGTTGTGTTAGGAAACGTGACACTGAAAGTAGTAGGTTAGTTTTGGTAATTGTGGGGTAAGAAGAAGAGAGGTTGTAAAGTGTAGACTGGCAATGGCAAGAAAAGGTTTCTTGAAGAAGAGAAATTTGTTAACAACGAATATAGATGTAAGTGTTAGGAACTATTTTATGGAGATATTTGAAGCGTATCCTTGCATGGAAATGAAACATAGATGATAAACAGTTTAGACAATAAGAGAAAAGAAGCTTTTGAAATTCGGTGCTACGAGAGAATGCTGAAGATCAGATGGGTAGATCGTGTAACTAATGAGGAAATGCTGAACAGAATGGGGGGCAAAGAAATTTGTCACACAACCTAACTAAAAAAACCGGGTCGGTTGATAGGGCACAGATCGAGACATCAAGAACTCACCAATTTGCTATTAGACGGAAGCGTGTGTGTGTCGGAGACCAAGAGGTGAATACAGCAAACAGGTTCAGAGGGAGGAAGGGTGAAGAGGCTTGCACAGGATAGAGTTGCATGGAGAACTGTATCAAACTAGTCAGCTGCATCAAACCATTCTTTGGCCTGCACACCACAACAATAACAGTGTTAATAAGATAATTCCATTACAGTCCAAGCAAAGGTGAAGATTAGCAAAAGCTAATTATTCAACGCGCGCTGCAGCACGAATAACGGAGTTTGTTTATGAAAGTAATACCAAATTCTAGCAAGGGGAGGCTGCACCAGACGAATCACCGACTTTGATGCGCTTCAACCACTGATTGAAGACCCAACTAAAGTAACTATTATAAAAGAATTCAGATCACTAAGTCTTATTTTTTGAAAAAAAATAAATAATTGTTTCGTGTTATCGTTCAGACAGTCTCCTGCTGAATTTAGTCTTGACAGTGCTTCGGTTGATAAATGTCATAAAATCACTCACTTCTGCATCATGCATAATGAATAAGACACGCTTTGGCACGTTCACATTTCTTTCCTTATAGTCGCCGGAAAAGAATCTTGGATTATATTCATGAAACCGTGTCTGCGTGTAATTAGTTAATGGTAGAAGACAGCATGAATGATAATTCGCAGTGAAGTGTGTTGTGATTATCTATGACCGCATATTGCATTATTATTACCTATTAACCTGTAATTATTTCGCAAAGCAATATTAATCTTGTTTTATTCAATCCTTTCCATTACCCACGTGGAAAATGAAAAAGAGTAAATGCAGGGATTGTAACCCACATCTCCTGTTCGTTACGTAATCGCTCTGCCATTTCTCAAGTTGAAAGTAGTAAAGCGCTCATTCGTGATGGCTACTGACATCGATTTTTTTTCAAAGACTAATATTTAGTGAGCTAACCTCCGTATAAACACGTTTAAAGGGATTGAACTTCATAATTTCTATGTAAGATCACCGTACCCGGATGGGAAGTCACTCTAGTATAAATTATCACGTTGGATATCCCCAAATGTGGTGGCAGTATCGTACTGCAATGACTGTCAGTCATACGTGGCGCGTTATGTCATCGAACCGCTCATTCTGTAACAACTAATGGCAGTACACGATTCAAGGTCAGGTACCTGAACCACCTCGCTCTGGGTATCTTATCTGTGAACCATTACTCATCGTCAAAAAAAATTTTGTGACAGCGACATTGCATTTGTGGAGGAAGGAAATTTGAAGGCGTGGAACACATTGGCACGAAATGAGCGCACTGTCGAACAACGGATAAAACGATATCGTCATACTGTAGCATTCAGTAGGGGTATGGGAGCTAACGATGGGGGGTAACAACACCAGTGCTCGATACTGGACTTGCAAACACATCGCAGCTTTATACTTCGTTAAACACGGTGCAGCTGGAACATGCTAGTACTTCCTGTGTTGGTTGATATGGTTCGGCGCCGGCTTCGAGAGGCCTTACTACAAAGCAAACGTGCGGCCATAAGGGGGAAGCTATGTGATTATCATCAACTCTACCGAGTAACATTTGCGAGGAAAACAGTGTTTTGATTGGCGGAATTCAATATTTTCCAACAAATCAGTGTTCTCCCCGGCGAATGTCTAGCGTATTTTGGGGCTGGTTGTTTCTCATTGATAGAGATGGATGGCCGACTTGATGCTGCCCAGTATACTCGTATTATATGGGAAATATTTTGGTGTTATTAGTGTGCTAACTAAGTACTGAGGGATGAAGTATCTTAGCCAGCATTAAAAAAGTTATGGACGAAGCCGACCATCCGAGAAAAATGGCCTCAACATTCGCCAAACATGACTTTTGAAACGTCTTTTTGACTGCTAGGGAGGAGATGGCGGGAAATGAGAGAGTTATTGCTCATTCTGCGCAGGGTTCAGATAATTATTGAAGCGAAAAATCTTTGGATGAGCTATTTAGAATAAGTAAACTACTTGCTGTACATTCTGTAGACCGAAAGAGTCTTTTAAAGAACTATGAACTATATGTTCTGTTATTTAGCGTTTTCATTAGATTGTACAATAAGTTAATGCATTAAAAGAAGAAAAATTTTTGGAAGTGATATTCCACACGAATCTTGCTGTCGTGTAGCCTGGTGAAAATGTTACCGAGCTACGAAGTGCTGCGATGTTGTTCTGTCTTAGACTCCACTTCAGACTTGAGGCGCCATTTCTACGCCAGAAATCCTAGGAATAACACGTAGCTGATTGTCTTGTGCCTTTCTCGAATGTGCGTGCTTTCTTCTGAGTATCACATAACTCTCTCGGTTATATACACCGTCACGACCTTCACTTTTATGAACAGTGCTGTACAGCCTGTTACGCAGTTGGCTCCTGCATTACGGGGCGGGCAATTAAAATTTCAGCCACTACCAGATTTTATGCTCTCAAGTGTACATCGTATATCCTCTAACGTTTCTCACTGCTGTCGGGTATTTCACTAAACAAACCAATGACGAATTCCAGAATGAGATTTTCACTCTGCAGTGGAGTGTGCGCTGATATGAAACTTCCTGGCAGATTAAAACTGTGTGCCCGACGGAGACTCGAACTCGGGACCTCGGCCTTTCGCGGGCAAGTGCTCTACCATCTGAGCTACCGAAGCACGACTGAAGCCCCCTACAGCTTTACTTCTGCCAGTACCTCGTCTCCTACCTTACAAACTTTACAGAAGCTCTCCTGCGAACCTTGCAGAACTAGCACTCCTGAAAGGAAGGGTATTGCGGAGACATGGCTTAGCCACAGCCTGGGGGAGACGAGGTACTGGCAGAAGTAAAGCTGTGAGTACCGGGCGTCAGTTGTGCTTCGGTCGCTCAGATGGTAGAGCACTTGCCCGCGAAAGGCAAAGGTCCCGAGTTCGAGTCTCGGTCGGGCACACAATTTTAATCTGCCAGGAAGTTTCAATGACGAATTGCCAACTGCTCTGAAAATTTGTGCCGGCCCGTGTGGCCGAGAGGTTCTAGGCATTTCAGTCTGGAACCGTGCGACTGCTACGGTCGCAGGCTCGAATCCTGCCTCGGGCATGGATGTGTGTGATATCCTTAGGTTAGTTAGGTTTAAGTAGTTCTAAGTTCTAGGGGACTGAAGACCTCAGCTGTTAAGTACCATTGTGCTCAGAGCCATTTGAACCATTTTTTTGAAAATTTGTCTCTCTTCCATTAGTTGAACTAGGTAAGAGTCCCAGGGCGACGAAGAACACTAAATATTTAGTCAAAATAGGCCTTCGTGCGTGAATTATACTTGCGCAAGATTTTTCCAATAAATCTGAGTGTAGCTTCTGGCTTTCCCACGGCTAGGTTTAAAGCCTTAAATAGTTCCAGGTAGAAACTCCAACATACTTGAGCATTCTGTCTGATTGAAGTGACTGATCACAGATCGCGTATCAAAATTTATCGACAAAAGAGGTACGTTACAAAACGCACTTTCGTTCGATAACTAAGTATTACTCCTATCTGAGACTTACTAGGTAAGACTGATTAGAGGAAACTGAGAAGATACAAATAAGAACAGAGCTTTTCGCCACGGATTCGTGTAGTAAGCGCGAGACCTTTACGGAGATGCTCGACAACCTTCAGTGACAAACGTTACTGGCCGAGCTTTTCTAGGAGCTACAGTCCGGACCCGCGCTGCTGCTACGGTCGCAGGTTCGAATCCTGCCTCGGGCATGGATGTGTGTGAAGTCCTTAGGTTAGTTAGGTTTAAGTAGTTCTAAGCTCTAGGGGACTGATGACCTCAGATGCTAAGTCCCATAGTGCTCAGAGCCATTTGAACCATTTTGAACAAACGCTACATTAGAAGCGTTGTCTGTTACGAAGTTGTTTAGTGTTAAAATTCATACGGCATTCTTCCCAACAAGGAATGTTAGTAACACCCTGCTTTCTTCCACATATATTTTGCGAAACGACTGCGACGGGAATGGAAGAGGCGAGGGTGAAGGCAGGGGTTGGGGAATCGAAAGTACCGTCTGCTACACCCCGTTTTGTGTCTCGGATTGTAGATGTAGTCGTCCAAAAATTACTGTACCTGCTGTGGTTAGAGAGCCTAAGACATCCACTAGATTGTAGCATACACTCTCTCGTTGACGAGGTGTATTTTGCATCGTACGTGGAGGCAAGTTCAGAGAGATAATGTTGTGTTCACTGGTGAGTCACGATCTTGCCTGGAAAGTGCTTCTCACCGTCGTTTTATCAGTGTAGACCTTGGGATTCGCTGCAACACTTCCCAATATTTTGGAATGAACTGATTGGTGGCTCCATTGTGCTCGTCCGGTTCGGCATTGTTTTGAGAGCGTACGCCACTGCGCATGTTTCCTAGACGATCTGTGATGGCTGCGGTCTCTACTTACGACAACATGCAATTATATGTACGTCTATCGCGTGGAGACTATGGGCCTGAGTTCGTTGTTACACACAATAATGCCAGACACAAAAGCTGTCTGAAACATTAGAAAATCATTTGTGTAGAGTGGGCAGTCATCTTAGATTGTCAAATGATTGCATTACACCCCGTGTTGAATTTCTGCGTGGCACAAGTGGTGGGAAACCGCATGTATTAATTGCTTCCTATATATGGTTGTCCGATATCGGTGTAACTTTCAGGACACGCATTGTCCCTGTGATTCATGTTGGTTCATATATCTCGAAATTCTCTTAACTACGCAAGAGTGTTACGGAGGTGAATGGCAGCTCTTTTTAAATGGAGATAGACGCAATACAATGCCCATAATAAAGATAATGAAACCGCTAGTATCCCAATCAGGTGTTACTGTTTAACATCTGGAGCACGGTAAAGAGTTTAAATATTTTGGGATAATACGTAAAGCGGTACGAGATGGGGGATCACGTAAAATCTGTAGTAAAAAAGGGAATTTAAATTTGTTGGAGGGGTTGTGGGTAAGTGAAAATCATATACAGGGTGTTACAAAAAGGTACGGCCATACGTTCAGGAAACATTCCTCACACACAAAGAAAGAAAATATGTTATGTGTCTGGAAAAGCTTACTTTTCAAGCTAGAGCTCATTTTATCACTTCTCTTCAAATCACATTAATCATGGAATGGAAACACACAGCAACAGAACGTACCAGCGTGACTTCAAACACTTTGTTAGAGGAAATGTTCAAAATGTCCTCCGTTAGCGACGATACATGCATCCACCCTCCGTCGCATGGAATCCCTGATGCGCTGATGCAGCCCTGGAGAATGGCGTATTATATCACAGCCGTCCACAATACGAGCACGAAGAGTCTCTACATTTGGTACCGGGGTTGCGTAGACAAGAGTTTTCAAATGCCCCCATAAATGAAAGTCAAGGGGGTTGAGGTCAGGAGAGCGTGGAGGCCATGGAATTGGTCCGCCTCTACCAATCCATCGGTCACCGAATCTGTTATTGAGAAGCGTACGAACACTTCGACTGAAATGTGCAGGAGCTCCATCGTGCATGAACCACATGTTGCGTCGTACTTGTAAAGGCACATGTTCTAGCAGCACAGGTAGAGTATCCCGTATGAAATCATGGTAACATGCTCCATTGAGCGTAGGTGGACGAAACTAAAATGAGCTCTAACATGGAAATTAAGCGTTTCCGGACACATGTCCACGTAACATCTTTTCTTTATTTGTGTGTGAGGAATGTTTCCTGAAAGTTTGGCCGTACTTTTTTGTAACACCCTGCATAAAGGAAATCAAACATAAGATGCGTATTTTAAACTTCTCTAATGAACAGTCCATTAAATTTCGGGTATGGAGCAAATAAAATTTCCTCCACTGTTATTTCGGCCGCGTATCGTCCGGCCATCCGCAGAGTGAGTCACAAGACTGACGACAAGATGCCAAGCGCGGCCTTATATGGTCCACCGTGGCGCATGCGGGTCACAGCTGCTGGTCGCGGCAAAAAAATACGCTTACACATGCGCCTTGTCGTCGAAGTCTTCCATGAATAAGTTAGCTACCAGAGGGGAGAGGGAACTTCGAAGACAAGGCACTGGACTCAGCAAGTTTTAAACCAACGGTCTTCTGGAGGTACGTGGACGACATATTAGTGGTGTGGCAGCACGGGATGGATGAATTACATCGCTTTCTTGAGCTTTTGAATTCTATCCATGCTAGTATCAATAAATTTACTATGGAAATAGAAAAAGACGGCTGCCTCCCCTTTTTGGATGCTGTCGTTCGCCGTAAAGTTGATGGCACATTAGGATATGCCGTATACCGGAAACCAACACACACAAATCTGCACCTTCATGCCAGTAGTTGCCATCATCCTTCACAGACCATTGGTGTCCTTAAGACCTTAGTGCAGAGGGTGCACTGTATACCTGATAGGGATAATTTAAAGGTAAAACTCACATGCCTCAAGAGCATTTTTAAATCGAATGGATTTTCTCCACGTCAAATTCGTAGAGCATTGAATGCAAAACCTAGAATGCAGATATGTGATGGGGCAGAAGATAGTAATTCCTTCAGATCTAGTGGGTTTTTTGCCCCGTGTGGGTGCTCTTTCCTCGCTGCCCTTCGGAAAGCAAATTGTCTAGGAGAGTACGCTGTCGAGACCGAGCTCCACTCCACTTTGAATTATAGTAAGGGTGTTGTGACGTGTAGGGACTTGGTGGATATCCCCATAGACGTGCTAAAATCTGAGTGGGCTGACGAAGGAATTGTTGACGTGCAGCACATTATGAAACGAGTCAATGGGGACCTCGTCAAATCTGACTCGTTTATTCTCACATTCAGTTGCCCGAGACTCCCGGAGCATGTTAAAGCGGGGTTCTTACGTTTGCCCGTACGGCCATATTTCCCCAACCCAATGCGCTGTTTTAAATGTCAGCGCTTTGGGCATACTACGTTGGGGTGCAATGGGATAGCCACGTGTGGTCAATGTGGTCAGCCTGCCCATGACGGAGCCGATTGTTCATCGCCTGTGAAGTGCGTGAATTGCTCTGTGAGTCACCCTGTCTGGAGCCGGATCTGCCCCATCTATCTCGAAGAGCGGAAGGTACAGGAGATTAAAACATCTAAGCGCATCCCCTATGGTGAGGCCAAGAAGATCTTTAAGGCCATGCAACCTCCTGTGTTTTCAACATCTTTCGCTTCCGCTCTGAGAAAACCGGTACAAATGGCCACTGTTGCTACGCAAACGGAGGTTGCTAGTGTTAGCACTAAAACCTTGCCAGTGCACATGTGCTGCTGCGGTTGTTTTGCAATCTGCGGCTCTCCCCGCTACATCGGACAAGGCCGTGGTTGCTGACATTGAGGTACTTCCAGCCTCCCCCCATATGGCGCCTTCTGCCCAGGCGAGTCAACCTCCAACTGTTGACAAGGCTCTGCATTCCAAGCCCCCCAAGACAAAGCCTCAGAAGATGAAGGTTCTGCCACCTGAGGAGACTAGTCAGCGTCGGTCCGATGATGATGCCATCGTACTGTCTGACATCTCCCGTGGGTCGTCATCGGATCTTATGGACATTGATGTCGACCGGGGGCGATCTTCTCGCCCCAGGAATAAATCTCCGGCCAGTACGGTCTCTCCTCCAAAGCACAGAGGCAGGGTGAAAGTTCAGCCACCCTGATCACTGGCTCCCATATTACAGTGGAACCTGAATGGTTTCAGGACGCATGTGGCCGAATTACAACTCCTTATACGAGAGTGCCCCTTGTGCTTATGTATCCAAGAGACACATTTTCGGGCCACTGATTCTCCTTCTTTACGCGGCTATACCGTATATCGAAAAGATGATCTGACGGGGCAAAGGGCAAAGGGTGGTGTTGCGGTTTTTGTCCGTGACGTGCACCCCTCATCTGAGCTCCCTCTCGTCACCGACTTGCAAGCAGTTGCAGTTGACATTCTTGTGGGTCGGAGGCTCACAGTCTGTTCTGTTTATTTACCACCTCCGGATACGATAGACTCTGGGGCTCTCACGGACCTTATTAGCCAACTCCCTCGCCCATTTCTTCTTCTGGGGGACTTCAACGCTCATAATGTCTTATGGGGCTCTCCGACTACTTGCCCCAGGGGTCGCATTCTGGAAAGCGTCATGATGTCTGAAGAACTGTGCCTCCTCAACTCTGGTGCTCCCACTCATTTCTGTACTGCTTCCGGATCGTCATCGGCTATTGACCTTTCCTTTTGCTCTCCAGCACTCGCGGATTCTGCTCTGTGGGAGGCTGCAGCTGACCTCCATTCTAGTGACCACTTCCCCCTCTGGATTCGCCTCCTGGATGAAGCTGTGGCATTACCAGTGCCGCCCCGGTGGCACCTTTGCAGAGCTGACTGGACACTTTTCAGCCAACTGGCTGTTTTGGAACACCGTGCCAGCGTCCACGAATGGGTAGACCACGTTGCACCCGTGATCTCTCATGCTGCTGAATTGTCAATCCCACGGTCATCCGGTCATCCCAAGAGGCGTCCTGTCCCTTGGAGGACCACTGAGTGCCACTCAGCCATCCGCGCCCGCCGTGCAGCACTGCGCCGCTTCAAGTGCCGTCCCTCAGCTGACAATCTTGCGGCCTTTCGGGTGGCAAGGGCCAGAGCGCGGCGAGTGATTAAAGAGAGCAAACGACGGTCATGGCAATCGTTCTTGAATTCCATCTCTCGCTCCACTAGTTCTACGAAAGTATGGGAAGCCATCAGGAGGATTTCCGGGAAACTCAGCCAGCTACCTGTCACGGCATTGCTGCATCAGGGATGTCTCCTCACGGCGCCGAGAGACATTGCCCAGACACTGGCCATGCATTTTGCGGAATCTACCGCCACTATTAACTGTGATCCAGATTTCTGCCGCTACCGCACTGCCGTCGAAAGGGGTCACTTGGACTTCCGGTCTCTAAATTCTGAACCCTATAACTGCCCCTTCACAATGTGGGAACTGGATTCTGCACTGTCTGTGGCTCATGATACTGCGCCTGGTCATGATCAAATCCGGTACAGCATGCTGCGGCACCTATCGCTGCCATCCAAGGAAGTTCTCCTGAACTGTTTCAATATGATATGGTTATCTGGCACGTACCCTGACTCGTGGAGGGAGGCAATTTTGATTCCCCTCCTCAAACCAGGGAAGGACCGAACGCATCCCAGTAGTTATCGGAGTATTGCCTTGACGAGCTGTGTTGGGAAGACGTTGGAACGCATGGTCAACCGCCGCCTGGTTTGGCTGCTCGAGACCAGGCAGCTCCTTAGCCCCTCTCAGTGTGGCTTTCGGAGATGTCGTTCCACTATAGACAACTTGACCCTGCTTGAGGCCGCCATCCAGCAGGCCTTTCTACGTAACCAGCATTGTCTAGGGGTCTTCTTTGACATTAATAAGGCGTATGACACTACTTGGCGCCGCCTTATCCTCAATCAACTCCATGAGTGGGGCTTTCGTGGCCGTCTCCCCATCTTCATTCGGTCCTTTCTTTCTCACCGCCTCTTTCGGTATCGGGTTGGTAATGTGCTATCGGATTTGTACGTGCAGGAGAATGGTGTTCCTCAGGGCAGCGTTTTAAGTGTCACCCTCTTTGCCGTTGCTATTAACATTATCACGTCCACTATCCGGAGTCCTGCCCAATGCTCCTTGTTTGTGGACGATTTTGCTGTTTTCTGTTCTTCCTCCAGTCTTGTCAGTGCTAGTCGGCAGTTACAGCTTACGATAAAGCGCTTAGAGGCATGGACTGCAAAGACGGGTTTTACCTTTTCTGCAGACAAATCTGTGTGTGTTCATTTTAATCATTCTCGGCGTCTTTTTACCTCCCCTGAATTGCGTCTGAGGGACACCGTTCTTCCTTTTAGAGACACTGTGAGGTTCCTGGGTCTCACTTTTGATTCCAAGTTGTCGTGGTTGCCTCACCTTAAAGACCTCAAGGTGCGGGCCCTGAAGGCACTGAATATTTTGAAGTGTCTGAGCCATCGGTCCTGGGGAGCAGATCGGGCGCGTCTGCTGCAGTTTTATAGGGCTTTCGTCCGATCGCGTCTTGACTATGCTTGCACCGTGTATGGGTCAGCAAGGCCTTCGTATCTGAAGATCCTTGACGCAGTACACCATGAGGGTATCAGGCTGGCCACTGGTGCCTTCCGTACCAGTCCCATCCCCAGCCTGTGTGCTGAGGCAGGGGAACCGCCGCTCGCCATCCGGCGGAAACTCCTCATGGTGCGACGGGTGTGTCATTTCCTTGCCAGTCCTACCTCCCCTGCGTACCCTACCGTTGCCCGACCGCCTATGGAACGTCTCTTTTCCAGTCGTCCCAGGGCAACAAAACCATTTGGGATTCGTGCCAAGCATTTGCTTGAGTCCCTTGGTGTGGAGCGTGTGGCCCCCCAACGACAAGGTTTTACTCGCCTGCCTCCCTGGTTGCTCCACAGGCCCAGCATCCTTCTAGACTTGTCGGAGTACCGGAGGAACTGCACTCCGGCGTTTGTTTTTACCTCCTTATTTTACGATATTTTAAACCAGCATCCGGACCATGTACCTGTATTCACAGATGGCTCTAAACAGGGGGACTTTGTTGGTTGTGCTGTTGTTTTCCCTGATCGAGTCGTCAAGTTACGGCTTCCTCGATGCCGAATTGTTTGCAATCTTGCGGGCATTGGAGCAGATGAGATGTGTTACCAGTCTTAAGTTCCTCATCTTTTCTGACTCCCTGAGTGCCCTTCAGACCATGCAACACTTGTACCCAGCGGATACGGTCGTCCAGAACATCCATGATGCCCTACTCCACCTGCAACGGCAGGGGAAGGAGGTTTCTTTCTGCTGGGTGCCGGGGCACGTGGGTATTAGGGGAAACGAACTGGCGGATGTGGCTGCCAAAGATACATGTTCCCTCCCTCACGTTGTTGAATGTGCCGTCCCCCTCCATGCTGTAACCTCCCTTTTGCGTTTTCGTGTTATGCATCAATGGGAAGAGGAGTGGTTGGCAGTTTCTGACAATAAGCTGCGTCTGGTAAAGGCCACTACGCGACCATGGCGTACGTCGTACCAGTCATACAGGCGGGATGAGGTTCTCCTCACTCGCCTCCGCATTGGACACAGTCCCTTCACGCATGGTTTTTTACTCCGGCGGGAGGACCCCCTAATCTGCAGTGCTTGTGGCGTCCAGATTACTGTCCGCCACATTTTACTTGACTGTCTTTTATTCTCTGACCAGAGGGCGGTGGTTTCCTTGCCACCGGATTTGCCCTCTATTTTGCAAGACGACGCAGCGACTGTGGTTAAGGTCTTACGGTTTTGTGTCCTGTCCAATCTGTTGCCTCGGATTTTAGGGAGAAGGTTTTAATGTGCTGCTGGGTGACTGGCTCACCCAGGTTTTAGGTAAGAGGTCCGCCAGTCACGATTACCTCCTTGTTTCCCTTCGGTATCTGTTCTCTTTTCCTTGTGTTTCCTTTCCTTTTTTAGTGTGTTTCTTCTCCTCTTGTTTTGCCTCTGTATGTGCGCCTTTGGAACTGCGTCAGGCCTGTGTCTTTTAGCCGTTCTCCTTGTTCGGCGTCCGTCTTCGTCCCTTCACCGCTTGTGTTCCTGTTTCTATGCGTTTGGGCGCTGATGACCACGCTGTTTAGCGCCCGTAAACCTCAAACACACACACACACACACACACACTCGAAGATAGGCCGTATTCTTGAGAAACACTGTGTTAAGGTGATCTTCCGGCCCCCCGCGAAGATTGCAGCTTTACTCGACTCTGTGAAGGACAATTTACAGCTTCGTAAAGAGGGTGTGTATCAGATTCCTTGCGGAAATTGTGAGAAGCCGTACAAAGGTCAAACAGCACGCTCCGTTCATGAGAGATGTGTCGAGCATTGAAGATACATACGCTTTTTACAGCCAGACTAGTCAGCTGAGGCCGAACATTGTATTGATACAAGGCTTTCCACGAATTACAGTGATGTGAAGATTTTAAAATGCATCTTTCCTTTTGGGAACCTGTCTTCAAAGAAGGTATAGAGATTGGATTAGCTAATAATTTAATAAACAAAGATAATACTTTTAATTTTGGAAAAGCATGGAATCCGGCTCTTAGGGTAATTAAACTGCAGAGAAGTCTTCATGGTGTCACTGCCGCCGATCATACATCGATAAGCGAATCGAATGTCTGTACGCCTTCGCCACAGGCGGCGCATGTGTAAGCGTATATCTTTGCCGCCGACCAGCATCTGTAGACCCGCATGCGCACAACCGCCGCGGTGAAGCATATAAGGCCGCGCTTGGCATCTTGTCGCCAGTCTTGTGACTCACTCTGAGGATGGCCGGGCGACACGCGGCCGAAATAACAGTGGAGGAAATTTTATTTGCATGGCTGCATGCCCGAAATTTAATGGACCAAACATAAGATGCTAATGCGACGAATTCTTAAGTACTGTTCCAGTGTTAGTTCCTGTCAGGACACGGGAACAGGCATTGAACGTATTCAGGAACACGCTGGTAGTATAACAGGATATCGGTATAGATGATGAGAAAGTGTAACATATGCTAGGGGAGCTTAAGTGGAAATCTTTTAAAGAAATACGACGTTATTCTCGCCAAACGTTGTTAAGGAAGGATTGAAAAATGTTATTTTAGGGAAGTTATGCCACCATTGTGCATCTCCCTTAGCAGGCATGAGAAGAAGATAAGAGAGGTTCGGCTTTAAGCACAGTCTTTCTTCCTCTGTCACTGTGAACCGAATAGAACGGAAAATCTCTCTCCTGTTGGTACGAAGTACCCTCCACAATGCACGATACTGTGATTTCAGGAGTGTACCTCCATATGCAGATGTAGGCTACAAAATTGGACGCTGCCAAGGAGCACGGGACTAACAAGTTCTTGCACAGGGTTCAAATCATAGATGAGTGTCCATATACTGACAACAGAATTTTGCTTGTGTTTAAGACCAAATGTTGGCTACTCACAAGAAGAGAGAAAAATGGAGGAGCCATTGTTGAGGTGCAAGTGTTTTTCTTTGATGGTGCGTATGGGCCTCTGGTGTAGTGTTACTAGCATCATGAATGCATGAATCGACCGTTTCGCGTTAGTGAGGATACTGGAAGAGTTGAGGGATGACTAACCGAAGAATATTTAAACTGTCAGCGGGACACAGAACAAATTATCTTCCTATGTCTCCTGTATCACACTGCATAAGCTTACAAAATCCCCCATCGGTTGTTGTGGAATAAAATGGACAGGCAAAGGAGAATCACATAACTGAAGGAAGTACTTTAAAAATGCAGTAATTTGGTATTGACATGAAAAGCTTCGGTGTGTTCCATGCCAAAAAATTGAAAATAAATTGTATACCAAATGGAGAAACAAACAAAGATTTTGGTATTACTGCGTCCTTACGTGAATACAGTATCTATATTTTGGCAAAATGCTTACAAGGCCAATATTCTCGGTAACTCGTATTTTTAAACATTATTTGTATTGGAACACGATGCTTGTGTCTGTCGAAGACTAAAATTTCTTTTGATGCAAGAGGCCGATGTCTGGGAAATACAGAAAAATTCAAAAGAATAGCAAGTGAATTCCTCTCGTGTGCCAACCTTTTCGTCTGAGAGTAGCATTTGCACCCACTGTCGTCAATGGTTGATTAGATGTATTCCAATCTCTCCATCCCCCAACAGTTTTTACTCTTGACAGCTCTTCATGTTCCATGAAAGTCCAGTTAATATAAACAGCTTAAGAACAATGTATCTTTACAAATTGGCTTGGAATTCACTAAAGTGTTTTTCCTCTTGTTAAATCAAAAATGGTTCAAATGGCTCTGAGCACTATGGGACTCAACTTCTAAGGTCATCAGTCCCCTAGAACTTAGAACTACTTAAATGTAACTATCCTAAGGACAGCACACACATCCATGCCCGAGGCAGGATTCGAACCTGCGACCGTAGCGGTCGCGCGGTTCTGGACTGTAGCGCCTAGAACCGCTCGGCCACCCCGGCCGGCCCTTGTTATATCCCTTCGAGCCCTTTTCTCATTCCCTCGTTTTTAGCCTTTGTGAATTTGCAAGCACATATTTTTTTCTACCTGCACTAAGAACGAAAGAAACGCACAGAACTGCAGGACATGTAACAAGAGGCAAAAACACTGTAGCCGGCCGGGGTGGCCGAGCGGTTCTAGGCGCTAGAGTCTGGAACCGCGCGAAAAAAAGAAAACAAACAAGTAAAACAAGAGGTACAAACATACGAGGGGCGTTCAGTAAGTAGTGCAACACGTTTTTCCCCGGTCAGATTTATCTAAAAATGCGAAATTCGTTGTGCAATACCGCGGAATATTTCCGCTTCAGTCACCATTGTTTCATGAAGTCCTGGTAGATTGCGACGCTCAAGCGAATTCCAAGCAGAAACGTGTCATTGAGTTTCTTTTGGCGGGAGGCCAGAGCATTGAAGATAGTCACAGCCGCTTGCAGAGTGTCTACGGAGACATGCCAGTGAACAAAAGCCTAGTGAGTCGTTGGGCGAGGTGTCTGTCATGATCGCAACAAGGTAGCGCAAAGCTATCCGATCACCCACGTGCCGGGCGGCCGCCCACAGCTGTGACTCCTGCGAAGTTGGAACGTGCGGACACTCTCATTCGAAATGATCGAGGGATCACAATCAAACACCTCTCTGTACAGGTGCATGTCTGTTGATAGTGCTACAATACTCGTCCACTAATTGTGGCGCTCAGGGATGAGCGCCCGCTGTGTTCCTTGCGCCTAACAGAAGACAATAAAGAGCAACGAAGGACCATTTGTTGGATATTACTTGCACGTTACGAGGGAGGTTATTGATGCAGCGAGACATATGCTGCGACACAGACCACTATAGTGATACAATGCGGGCATGCAGGCCCTCCAAGTAAGCAGGCGTAAGGCTGTTGCGTTGAACGGAGATGATGTTGAAAAATATTTTATAGCCGAGAGAGTGGGGAATAATATGGTGTATTGGAATCCTGAATACAACCACCCTGCTTTCAGATAACAAGAGCTGCATTACTTATTGAATAGCCCTCGTATAATGTATCCATATTTACAGAATGACCAAAGAAGGTGCTCTATGAATAGAACCGAAACAACACTGGTGATAATCTTTAGACACTGTAAACTTAAGATGGAAAAACAAGTGATAATTGATTACAATAACTGCTGCGGAATTTTACCATGGGAACAAACTTACGCATGGAAGTTATTCCTTGACTCTTCACATGTCTCATCATCCTGTCCATTCTTGTCAATTATTGTGTAAGACCTCCTCATTTCTTATCTTATCAGACCTCCTAGTTTTCAGCAGTCTTCTATGCTTTTAAATCTCTTCACCTCTGGTATTCCCACAGTCCACAATTCAACTGCATGCAAAGCTGTGATACAAATGCACATTCTCAGAAATTTCTGGAAATTTAGGTATATGTTTGCTACTAGTATAATTGTAGTGACCAGGAATGCCCTTTTTGCATGTAAAAATGGTTCAAATGGCTATGAGCACTATGGGACTTAACACCGGAGATCGTCAGTCCCCTAGAACTACTTAACTAACCTAAGGACGTTACACACATTCATGCCCGAGGCAGGATTCGAACCTGCGACCGTAGCAGTAACCCGGTTCTGGACCGAAGCACCTAGAACCACTCGGCCACTTTTTGCGTGATCTGGCTTGCTTTTTTATCCTCCGTTCTTCGTCCGTCATGTGTTATTCTGGTTCGAAGGCAGCAGATTTCCTTCACTTAGTCTACTTGGAGTTCACCAATTTTGATGTTAAGTTTGTCCAAATCTCTTTTCTTCTTTCTTCGGTTTACTCCCAGTCCATAGCTCATTAGACTGACCTTTCGAGTCAACATGTCCTGCAATTCTTCCTCGCTTTCAATGAAGACCGTAATTCACCAGTGAATCTTATCATTGAGTTTCCCCGTCCCGCTGTTGCTGAATAAAAGCGAAACTGTCTTACACTGATCTTCGGTATTAAGAACTAGTATGTTATTTATGTTTGCGATTTATATCATATTTCCCATTTATTTAGCGTGGACCCTGTCTTTCGAGTGGTTTGATGCTGTCGTCAGTCATTTCCTAATTTGTCCTAATCTTTCAGTTTCTAGTTCACTGCTACACCCTGTCCTGATCTTTATATTTCGATGTAACTGCTACACCCAACGTCCTCTACAATCTATTTTCATACTCTAGGCTGTACGTACTCCTAATATTTGTCCCCTGTAACACTTCTTTCAGCACCAAGTTAACTACTGCTGGGTACAGTAGCACATGGCATATTAACTTGTCTGTTCTTCTGAAGTCTTCCTCAGACATCTTTCCTTACATTTTTCCCCACAGTACTTCATTATTTTACGTATTATCAGTTCTCTCAATTTTTAACATTCTTCGTTAGCACCACTTTTAAATTGCTTTTAGTTCCTTCTGCGCTGGATTTATAAAGGTTTACTTCACTTTCATACAATTCTATTCTCCAGGCGCACACTTTCAGGAAATTCATCTGAAACGTCCCCTTAGAAAAATGATACACGGCTGTGCTTAAACTGAAACACAATATTTTTGGCGCAACGCAATCTGACTTCCAAAAATCCCTACGAAAGAATGGCCCTGACTAACATTAACCTATACGTTTCAGAAATCACTTGCCGCACAAAAATCTTCGTTACTCAAGCTACTGCAATACAGCGAGCGCCACTACTGCCAGCTAAATAAAAGATTCAAACTACTGAAGGCACTAACTACTGATAGGCACAGTTAGCAAATGAAAGATTTTAATAGAGAACAAACAATGTATTTACCTTTATAGTCATAATATATATATCAGTTCATGACACCAATTCTTACAAATTTCAAAACTCCGCCATCTCTCTCCCCACGTCCACCACTGCTGGCGGCTCACCTCCAACTGCTCAACGCTACGCGCTGTTAGCATCCAGCTGCCGCTGCCCAACACTACAATGGCAGACAACAATGCAAACCAGCCACAGACTGCACACGGCACAGCCAGTGATTTTTCATACAGAGCGCTACGTGGCGTTACCAATAAGAAAACGTAAGCAGCCTACTTACATATTCTGGAAAGTAAAACATGTTTTAGTAGTAACTTTTGTGATATAGCTACAATGAGACAGCCTTTATCATAGCACAACAATACATTATAGTACTTTCTTGATCACGGTAAGGTACGTAATAACTACGATATCTATACGCAAAGCATTTCACCTTCGTTTATGATGAGGTAAATACATTGACTTCAGCAGAACTTTGCTTACAGAGGACGATAACTACGACAGTTCCACAGAATTATCTTACAGCAAAACGCACATTTAGCACTACAGGGCACGCATTTGAGTGATTTGGTACTTAAACCATTTATTTATCAATATTGTTGAATTAAAAAGAAAGTTTTTTGTGATACATTTCATTCCATTGCTGTAATCTGTAACACCTGAGGATATAATTACATTAATCCTCAGGGGGGTACACGCTTACTTTGTGTACCATGTGTTTGGCAAGCACAAGGAGCCCTAGCTAATATGGTATTTGCTTATACAACTTTA
This sequence comes from Schistocerca gregaria, assembly GCF_023897955.1. Lineage (NCBI taxonomy): Eukaryota > Metazoa > Arthropoda > Insecta > Orthoptera > Acrididae > Schistocerca > Schistocerca gregaria. The sequence goes on along the minus strand of NC_064923.1, from coordinate 707,653,594 downwards.
CACATCGATACCATATTTTATGTAACACATAAATTACACAGCTATCTGATCATTTAACTGAGAGAGACAAACATTTATTTTACTACATTAGTGACAGATGTTTACGTGATTGCACCGTTGGATAACTTCACACTTATGAAATTGTATTTGGTCTGTACTTTGTGAACTGTTCACATTTTTTCAGAACCATTATGATACTATGAGAGCTTTGAATGATGTATTTGGTTTGGGATCATGCTTTTTAAAGTACGTTTGAGGCAGGTGACACTTTTGACATGAGCACAGAATTTTTTTTAGGTTTTGAAATTATTGGAGGAAGCTACGACGATTTTGAGATTTGACTGAGGTGTTATGTTGTTATTATTACGATAACTATGTGTATTATGCTGTTGTGGTATGTTTATGGTCAATAAGCTGATGCTATATGAGTTATTTGATTATGCTATGTATCTGTTATGACGACATATTGAAGAAGTGTCGACGAATAAGGTAAGGAATAAAGAGTAGTGGTTAGGGACTCTGGTTTGTGAAAAAGGATGTTGGAAACCGAGAATCGTACTTTAAGAGTTATGAAATGTATGTAAATGCGTGAATGTATTACAATGCCGATGAAAATTTTTTGGACACCGTTATATCAATAGGATTTTGTTTCTACAGATGTGTAACACAAATTCTTCACCTATGAAATATTTTTTATATGAGACTGCCACTGTAGCGGAAACTGGTGTCGTAAATATTTCGACAAGACAGTTAAGTGTCCACCTGCAAGTAATGCGTCGTGGGCACCCAGCTGCGCGACAACCACCTGACAAAAGAAAGCCATTAGTGTGTGCCTGTCAGAGGCACAGGTGGAGAAAAAAAAAGAGGCCGTTATCCTCGCATTTGACATTCCTTTGTAGAAAGCATCGCAAAAACGACACGCTCATTACTTGGAAAGATACTTTCTTACATCTGCACACCTGATAATGACAAGCGTGTTTCTACGAGAATTGAGAGAATTTCTACTAACTTATGAAATGCCACATCACTATTGAATGATATTTTTATCCTTTTTACATAAATGCTTATTTCATTTGATATCTGTTTTCCAGCTGTGTTGCAGCATTGGTTTTATAAAATAAAAGTAAATGCATTTGCTAATGTGAAAACTTTCTGTCAACAGATCTGTTAAATAATAATTTTATGATCCACATTCTTAAAAAAAAAAAAGGAGCACTTGGAAAGGAAAGAACAATAAGAAGGGACTAGTAACAGGAACTGCATACATAATTTTCTTTTCAAGTACTTGGTAATTTATTTCATAGAATAAGTTGTGGTCCACCACTTTAATTACATAGACATTAAGATGTGAATATACATTTCCCTTATCTGTGTTGTTGTCTTCAGTGTACTATTTTTTCTGCTTGTGGGTTTGTCATGTTTAAATATAAGTTATTACATTTATTGCTGCTTGCTTTGCTTACCTGCACCTTTTTTTTCATTGCTGTTTGTATTAATTGTTTTGCGCTACTGCATTGCCTCGTCCCTTTGTTAAGCATCTGAGCTCAGTAGATTTAAGTTAGCTTAAGAGGGGGTAGCCTATATAAGAGAATGAGTTGCGATGGATTTGAAGAAATGCACTGAGAGGTTATATGAGAAAAGTACAGAAAGCAGGTATAGATAGGACTTTTTGGAAATAATGAAGAACGAAGGGAGATCTCCGAGAAGTAAAGAAAGTTTTGTTTGCAAAATACTGCAGTAAAACAAACCCTGCCCTTTCCTTGTGTTATCCCACTATGTGTTTGTGTACCCTTGTGTATTTATGTTCTTCCTGTCTTTATATGTTTATCTGATAAGACTTATGTTGCAGAATTTTTCTAATACTAAGCTACATTCACTATGATGAGGAATACTGTAATCCTCAAATATAATTTGCATTAATAACATGTTATTTACTTTGTAAAGATGTTTACACATTATTTATTCTGTTTTGTTCTAATGCTCATGTGTGAAGTTGATGTTTCAAAAGTTATTCTGATCTTTTATGTATGTACTTATGTCGTAATTTTTGTAACACTGATGTATTTGCTATTTCAATACTTTTGTAAAGCCTGTACTACTACAAATGTTATCTGTATTGTTATGTTCTTTAATGATACATTTTGTACCTTTGTTATTGTATTCTTATGTTATAAAATTGTAATTGACACCAGTTCATGAAATTAAGTAACTTGTAAATTACATTTCACTGCACACGTTTCTGTTGGTCATAGTATATAGACAATATGTGAGAAGTAGGGACTGATAGTGTTTGCACTTGCGTTAATAATTCAGTAAGGGACTGGATAACAGCATTGCTGGTTATAAGGACATTTCAAAAACAATTTTTGTGAGTGCACAAGTGCTGGTTGTGGACTTGCTATATTATCCGCAAGACTCTTCAATGGTGATTGTGCGCCTGCACAGTCAAACAGATGGCTGCTGGCTATCTCTACAAGGACTGAAGTGGGTCTACACCTTTGATGACTCCCCAATACCATTATTTCTACAAGGACTGCAGTGGGTCTGCACCTCTGATGGCGCACCAATACTGTAATCTCTACCAGGACTACAATGGGTCTACTCTGTGTTGACCTACCTACCAATATTCTTCAAAACTTCGACTGACTCTGCTGTGGGTTTGCTCTGTTGTGGCCCATTACCTGTCTGCATGTCAAGAGTCAGCACTGTCTTTCCGTTGAAAGGACAACACTACTTCTTCAAGACTGCATGGAAATCCACTACTTCCGTGTGCATTTTCTTTTACTACTCAGACTTTGAGGAAAACACTGCAATTTTACTTTGATGAATGATCAGGACTGTCTTTATGGACTGTGAGAAAATTTTAGCTTTTGACCAACATTGTATCGATAAGTGTGTGTATTTCATTTCTTTGTCATTGTAATTATGAAAAAAAAATTCAAATCTGTATTGGCCACTGCCCAAAACAATTTGTAAATTTTTTGTGGGGAGCATGGGGGCTATGTAAGTAGGCTGTTTTTTTTTTCTTATTGGAAACGCCACGTAGCGCTCTGTATGAAAAATCACTGGCTGTGCCGTGTGCAGTCTGTGGCTGGTTTGCATTGTTGTCTGCCATTGTAGTGTTGGGCAGCGGCAGCTGGATGCTAACAGCGCGTAGCGTTGCACAGTTGGAGGTGAGCCACCAACAGTGGTGGACGTGGGGAGAGAGATGGCGGAGTTTTGAAATTTGTAAGAATTGGTGTCACGAACTGATATATTTTTTATGACTATTAAGGTAAATACATTGTTTGTTCTGTATTAAAATCTTTCATTTGCTAACTATGCCTATCAGTAGTTAGTGCCTTCAGTAGTTTGAATCTTTTATTTAGCTGGCAGTAGTGGCGCTTGCTGTATTGCAGTAGTTCGAGTAACGAAGATTTTTGTGAGGTAAGTGATTTGTGAAACATATAGGTCAATGTTAGTCAGGGCCATTCTTTCGTAGGGATTTTTGGAAGTCAGATAGCGTTGTGCTAAAAAAAAAAGTATTGTGTTTCAGTTCAAGCACAGTCGTGTATAATTTTTCCTAGGGGACGTTTCACCTCCTCATTTCCATATCAATATATGGTACCAATAGAGATCTATCACTGAAGAAAACTTCCTTTCCGTGTGCCATTTCATAACTTTCTTACCTCTTTGTTACTTCGGGCTTCTTGTACAATATTAATTTTCAGATCGAATAATTCTTTTATTTCTTCCTTTAATATGTCGTTCTGAATTTTGGTGTTAAGCAACTCATTATCCTCCTTCACCTTCGTATCTGTTTCGTCCTTCAGCGACATTGTGTGCTGAGTATGCTGTCGATCACTTACACCAGGTTTCATATGCCTCCTTACCTGTACCCAGAAGAGCTATGTCGTTTGCTAATCTTAACATTCTTATCTGTTCTATCACTTTCACCAGGTTTCATATGCCTCCTTACCTGTACCCAGAAGAGCTATGTCGTTTGCTAATCTTAACGTTCTTATCTGTTCTATCACTTTCAACAGGTTTCATATGCCTCCTTACCTGTACCCAGAAGAGCTATGTCGTTGGCTAATCTTAACATTCTTATCTGTTCTATCACTTTTAACAGGTTTCATATGCCTCCTTACCTGTACCCAGAAGAGCTATGTCGTTTGCTAATCTTAACATTCTTATGTGTTCTATCACTTTCACCAGGTTTCATATGCCTCCTTAACTGTACCCAGAAGAGCCATGTCGTTTGCTAATCTTAACATTCTTCTCTTTTCTCTTTTCACTTTTATTGCTTTTCCGAATATTTTTATCACTCTATCCTTCGCTTTTTTCGATGTATAAATTGATAAATTGGACAACAGTCATGATAAGTTGCGACTATGCCTTACAATTTTCTGGACATGAACTTGTATTTCTTCACCTTCCACTGTAACCACGCTCATTGGTAGATGTAAATTTTTCGTCTGCCTCTGTACTGAAGCCCCAATCTTATAAGGCTTCTGAACATCTTACCTTACAATGTGAAACTTCATTGTAGATGGCGCAGGGTTTCTCTAGGTGCACGAGCTGATTGTTAATCACCCGTTTCATACATTTTTGACATCAGTTCAAATAACATTTTAGTCCCTACACCTCCCACAGTATTCAATAAATAAAAAGTATATCATATTTCTTCTAACCCTATATTACTCGACATCTTTACAAGTTTCTCCTATCCAGTTTGATTTAGTTCCTTTTTTACTTCCTGTTAACTTCATTTCCAAACAACTTATACTACTGCACCCTTATCTCATTCTTAAGTTTCGTACTTTTTCTTCTTTCTTCCACTTTCCTGAATCATCCAAGGCCCCTTCGTCTCTGTGTCTACTGTGTCCTGTCTTTCCTTAATCATTTTCATCTTAATTTCATTGCACTCTTCTTCTTCTTGTGAATTACTCCGTAAACTTTTACTTATTCGATTGATCACTGCCCATGAGAATTTCAGCTTCCCCATACTTTGTCCTCAATTTTAAATTTTTTATTCATCGAGTCTTCCTTTTTCTTTAATTCTCGATTTTCACCCAGCTTGATAACTATTTGGTTAAGTCCATACTCGCACCCGGATATTCTTTGCCATTCTGAATTTGATTTAAAAATCTTTCTTTAACTATAATGTAGTCATGTCGGTATCTTTTTTTGAGTTGTGATGTTATGCAAGTATGCCTTCATCACTTGTTATTTTGGGTGTTTGTTGCAACCACCTGGAACCTGTGACAGAACTCTAGAAGCTTCTTTTCTCTATCAGTAATTTGCCCCTAGTCCGTGTCATCTTCTCATCCTACTTGCCATACCCTCCCATCTCATCCAGTTGCTTACGACTTTCAGATTTGGACCCCTGCGCATACTTCAGCAGTTATTGTATACTTCTAATCTCTATAGTACCTCATCACCATCTCTCGGTGTTGCCATGTACTATGGTAGTTGGTGATGACTTCTTTACAACCCAAATGAAAGTAATTCGGTCGGCATGTTGCTCGTAACAGCTCTTCTTTTGTAGACAAGACAGTTGGCAGATTAAGGGCGAGTCCTTATATCGGAAGTCTTCGTGCGCCCTAGCAAATGGTATTCATCCAAAAGCTAAGCACTGGTTGGGTTCGAAATGGATGTCCAGGGTTAGTAGTGAAAAACTTCCCCATTAAACCACGGAACAGATTGCAGGCGAGTTCCTTTTCATCGCGTGTGAAAACTCGCCATTGTGGTGATGTATCCTTCCAGAGAAGTTAATTGCCTCGTGGCTTACCGCCGGTGTGTACTGACGTGCAATACAACCAACGTTTCTCCGAGTAACATGTGGCTGTGTTGCTGCGTGTGTCGCGGTATCTCCAGTGGCGCTCGGCTTCTGACGGTTATGTAATTGTTCACGTGACCTGCCCAGCACTGCGCTGAGTGAGTCATTTTCTGTACCGCGGTAACCCCATCATAATGAAGTTTGGTTCATAGGGTTCATTACAAGTCACTTAGTTCTGCCAGCGGTTTTAACACTGTGTTTCAGTTCTCCTGTTTTATTCTGGGCTACATGGTGGACTAGTGAACATACCTGCGATTGCAGTAGTTTTTAGACGGTTTCACACGCACTTAGGGAAAATACTAGGGTGATTCCCCCATCTCCGTCTTAGAAAATACGAAATACAAACAACTGAAACACGATAACTTACAGAAGAAAATTTACGCGGTTCGCATGCAGGTGACGTGCATGATTTCCTTTGACGACCGTGACGACAGAAAGGGCATCTGGCACAAACTTAAAAATAAAAATTAAATAAATTTTCGAACTAATTAAAGCGGCAGGCCCTAGATGGCTGAATAAACGCTAGGAAAATCTTGCAAAAACTCTTAATATTATTTAATTACAAGAATTGTTTTGATATTATAACACCAATTATGAATTTATTATGGTACATGTGGAAATAACTGCCGAGTTTGCGATGGAGGACTGCTTTAGAGACATTATTTTATGAGCGACTGCTTACTGATCAGCTGCAAATATTTCAGGAAAGAGCCAAGTGCTTCTCCAAATAGTTCAATGTGTTTGTTACTGCTGTTTCTTGCAAACGACGCATTCTGTTTACAGACAAAAGCACTTTTTGAAATCGTATTCAAAACAGACCCTTATCTATGAAAAAAGAATGTTTAAATACAGATTCTGTCGTGTCCATAAAGCAACAGAAAAGGTTTTTTTTTGCCTGTCGGAGTGGCCGTGCGGTTCTAGGCGCTACAGTCTGCAGCCGAGCGACCGCTACGGTCGCTGGTTCGAATCCTGCCTCGTTCCTGGATGTGTGTGATGTCCTTAGGTTAGTTAGGTTTAATTAGTTCTAAGTTCTAGCCGACAGATGACCTCAGAAGTTAAGTCGCATCCTGCTCAGAGCCATTTGAGCCATTTCAGCCAAAAGGTTTTTGACTTCTAGCTGGAACATTACTCACAGCTGTTACTCAGAGCTTTGGCAGTGTCACGCGAAGTCCTGCTCGCGGCCGAAGACAGAACCCACGCGCTCTTTGCGTTGTGCGGCGCTGTGGACAAATGAATCCGACGTATTGCTCCGCAGACCTAGCGGGAAACGTTTCTTGGCGACCAGTATTAATTCTCTGCATTACTACACTATTAAATCAGTGTAAGTAAGGATCGTCAATCTCGCTTTGACTTTCGAGACAGCACGAGAATTGTCGTCATTTGTATGCCACTGATGTCCTATACCAATCTAACCACTTACAGAAAGCGATACTCACCCGACAATTACACTGCACAACACAATTAAAATGTCACTTTTTCGAAACCCCATAACTGTCCCCCCCCCCCCCCCCCCCCTCATCCCCTGGGACGCAGAAACGTGTAATTTGGTGCAAAGGTGCCTACAACCTTTCTGTGCAATAGTGCAAAAACGTGGTGCCCTGTACCGTCTCCATCGGGCTCGGCGACGCTTCAGACAGAAAGGTGTCGACAAATGCGACAAAAGGCCAGACCACAAAAGCTCATGTGAAGTGTAAGGTGGATTAATTATGTTATATTGGCACCGAATTGCGCCACAATACCACCCACCACCACTGTGGATGGGTCACTCTGTGGGAAGGTCGTCTCATCCCTCCCTCCCCTCCCCACACTTCCGCCCTTCTTTTGACGTCTCTACGACGAACGTCAGAACCACGACACTCAGCGTTGAAATCACGTGGTTTTCTTATGAGTGACCGTGGAAAACATTTCAGACATATCTCGGTATGGGCACGAAAAGATCCCAGGGTGTGGCTCAAAAGGCGTCAGTAAAACCACCTCTCTTCCATGTGTCATTGATTCCCACACGTTTCGCAGTCGAAAACGACAATTCGCATTGCAATGAGCAATGTTCGTGATATCCTTTAACAGTGCTGATATTGGAAAATGTGAAGACGCACCCCCACTGAACGTGATCACGCCCCGTAGACCGACCACAATTTTGCTCTTATATATAGGGTGGAAACACTAGGAACTCATTTGACGAAATGTAAAGGTGATCCGAAGAAGCATAAGATGTTTATGCTTTTTTAGCTCCTCCAAGACCGCTTGTGAGAGTAACGTAGTCATTGTGATCGTGTTTTTAACATCTGGTAGCTTGTAAGATGGTTACGTTTCTCTTTCTAAGACACTGTGGTACAACTCGCAAGAAAAACTTATGAGACATGTCCACCCATCACTGATTTTCAGACAGTAGTGTTTTCTATTGTCAGCAATCAGTTACTGGCGAAGTATTATACTTAGTAGTAGGGGATGCATGATAGGTTCACCTTGAACATCAGGCTTATAAGGTATATGTGTGTGTGTGTGTGTGTGTGTGTGTGTGTGTGTGTGTGTGTGTGCTTTGACATGTGCAAAGAAAATGACTATGTCCAGTTGTAAGGGAAGGTGTGGGCTTGACGTAGAATACCGTGATAGCAAAGAGAATGGAAGATTTCTTTTACTGGAAAAAGTATGTCCAATCATAAAAATGGTACAGATTTTTCTATTTCCAGTGCCAGAGCTGTCAACAGGGAGTATTTCCGATACTTTTCTCGTTGTCTAATGTTGTTCTATTGAGATCACGATTGTAATATTTGATTAGAAGTACAGTGATAAATAAATATGAAGCTGGTTTCCAAAGACGATAGTGTCTACGGGTGTGTGGCGAGCTGTGGCGGTGGCCTGTGTGGGAATGATTCACGTTTCCCACTAACGGCAGGTTGTCGTCCTCTAGACGGCTGAATAGCGAACTAACACTCATTATGTGTTGGACACTCTTCGTGATCGCATGTCTTCCCCATGGAAATCTGAGAAGATTCAATATGGACGTGTGTTGGTGCTCGACCATTATTCCCTCCCATGTAAATTGTCCGATTGACTACTTCTGCATATTTCCCACCTTTGTTTGGTTGAGAGGACATCGACTGTGGTGTGCGCATCTAGCAGGTGAAAGATGGGTGGAAGACATGTTTGCTAGTTCTCTAGACATGAGAAACACCTTAGTTGACTTTGTAAATTATAAGAATGATTTGGAATCTGTTATATCGCCGACATCGGTATTCTTGAGTGGAAATATCAGTTTCCTCTACTTGTTTCGAGTTTTCACGTAAAGATCTTCACAGACGGGATAAGTTTCTAATTACTTGCTTGCTGAGTTGCTTTTGGGGAAGGAGACCAGAGAGCGAGATCATCGGTCTCATCGGATTAGGGAAGGATGGTGAAGTAAGTCGGCCGTGCCCTTTCAAAGGAACCATCCCGGCATTTTCTTGGAGCGATTCAGGGAAATTATGGAAAACCTAAATCAGGATGGCCGGACGCGGGATTGAACCGTCGTCCTCCCGAATGCCAGTCCAGTGTCTAACCACTGCGCAACATCGCTCGGTTTCTAGTTACTCGGTGGTTTAAAGCACGCTGCAAGTCGATAAAGTTTCGGGTTTCTTGAGGAATAATTTCCAGTCTATATCTTCGGAATTATATTGTGCAAGCAATATTGATATGCAGGCGATATTTCTATGTGCTTGATATCGAGAAGAATCGCGTAAATGGTATAATATTATAGCAAACCGTGTGAAAATACATATGTTCTTGTAATCCTAGAGTCAGAAACTGGGAGTAGAAAGCAAGCAAGCAGCTCGGGCCGAGGGGAACTGAACCAACCTTTGTACAACAGTATTTGTGGTATATGTACGAGTATCTGGTGGTCGCTACTGTTTGTCTGTATAAATTGAGCACATTGATAGCTGTAAGGGGAATGAAAGATTTTTTACTTGGAAAATTATGAGCGCTATAAATATTGAGATTCGCTCTAGAACCACATCCGTCAAGAGCAGAATTTCCAATACATTGCTTGGTATCAGACTGGGGCAGCAACCCTAATATTTAATTGTAAATTTATATTTAATTGTAAATATGTACCTGGTTCCCAATATTCTTGTGAGCCTGGAGATGGCCGTAGAAAGCACAGAAGCAAGCACGCAGGTTGGGGTGGGAAACAGCATCTCAGTGGACCCCTTTATTCCGAGCTGCAGCTTGCCCATCATTTGTACACTGACTCAGAGAGTCCAAGAAAGCTTCTGGCATGTGATGATTTGGCTTGCGAATCCCCCTGGATGGGTGAATAGTGATCTGAAATCAAGTTCGTGATGAGTCGACATAGAGAGCGTGTATGCCATGTGTATAATCTGTGGAAATTTGAGAAGATTACATACGATGAGTGTCTATGCTGAAAGTATTGATAGCGTTCAAACTCCTACCACTCAGGTACTCGTGGGGTGTGGGGTCGTCCATGGCTGGATGACCTCTCTCTGGCTGACATGCTCTTCTGTAGCTGTGGTCATGGACTGTGTTTACGGTGGCAGTTTCCTCCGATGGCACTGCAGAGCAGCACAGTGAGTGCGTGGGATGTATTTGACGATCTGTAGACCACTTTTACGGGGTTTAACTGACAGTGCAATAGGGCGATCTGTACAAAATACTTCTGTTGCTGAAAGTCTCGTCTGCAGAAAAAAGTGGCGGACAGTGTTCCCACACCAGCAGCATCAGTAATTTGGTGGGTATATTCAGTAAGAGCCAATCAGAATACTCCATTCATTCACAAGACGTCCTTTGTGCTAGGGCATAGGAGCCTCTACAAAGTGGTTCAAGCCAGCTGGTGTGGCCAAGCGGTTCTGGGCGCTACAGTCTGGAACCGCGCGACCGCTACGGTCGAGGTTCGAATCCTGCCTCGGGCATGGATGTGTGTGATGTCCTTAGTTAGTTATGTTTAAGTAGTTCTAAGTTATAGGGGACTGATAACATCATATGTCAAGTCCCATAGTGCTCAGAGCCATTTGAACCAACCAAAGTGGTTCAAACAAGATGGAGGGAAGATATCTACGGAAAGTGCTGAGAAAGTAAGTGTTCTAAGAGAAGTTGAAGCAGACCATCTATCTCTGGTGGGGTTTCTGTCACTTATCTGCCACTGTGTCATTAGGACATCTCCAGACCAGTAGCTGTAGGATACTGAAAATTCCCGCCATTTTTCTCTTCTGTAGGACAATGCTTCGAATTCTGTTTGCATAGTTGTTGTGATTTCCCCTGTCTGTGCTTAGACAGTGCTCTCTTTCCAAACAACAAGAATGCTTTTATGATTAAGGGCCTTTTCACGAGCATGACCAGAGATGAAGGTCTTTTGTGATGAGGATGTTTACCGTTTCTGAGGAGTATGTTGATAGCTTTACGCCACGATTTCCACGAAGGCAACACATAATGCCTCGTTAGGACTGCAGGAAGTATGCAATCGGTGTTATTCTGGGCTATTTTCGTAAACAGGTCCTGTTAGGACAAGAATTTAAATACAGACAAGCTGAGAGAACACGAAAGCTCCTACAACAACGACAAAAACGACCATTACCTATTTCTGTGACACTTTAAGATTTCTGGGAAGGGACTGAAGATTAATGGATGGGCTGTCCCACTAGGATCGCTAGGTAGAATGCATCATGAGTTATTCTGGGGAGCATTGCAAAAGATTTCTATAGCGCATCCGAGACTTGGCTGTTATTTACGTAGACGTGTGACGTCAGTATAACACTGACAACCTTTTGCTATGTCTGCGAGGGTGAACTACTATGCAAACATCTCAATGGACCACAGGTAAAAACGCTATGAGTTATCACGCCAGCAATGGTGTCTAGGTAGAAACGTGTTTTGACATGTATTTCTGAGTTGTTAAGTATGAAAGGGATGCTGCCACCTCATGCTCATGGGACCCAAACAGACACCTGCGCGTGATTCGACAGCTGACAGCCGCATCGCAACGTCACTCTGGGGGGCTGCGGTGCATCCTGATACCTGGGAGCATGTGCGGTGCCGTTATGTGCGGTCCTGTGGAGAGGGGACGGCTCCTGTGGAGAGGGGACGGCAGGTGGTGCCTATAGATACATTTCTAACTGTATAATTACGGGTGATGTGTATTTCATGAAAGTATTCCTTGCGTGCCTGGAATAAAATGAAAGGCGATCGATTTAATTACGCCTCACAAGACCTTCATCCTTCCAAACAGCAGAGTATGATGAGTAACACAAACTGATTCTTTTTATAAGTAAACAATATACCCTTGAATTTTCCTTCGTGAGATCCTTTCTCTCCACCACAAATCCACCAATATCCGGGTATAGGAGGGGAGGGGAGTGGAGAGGGGGAGAGGGAGGTGAAGGAGTTGCAGGGGGAGGGTACGGGATCGATTTCCTGAAAAATTCTTTAAATAAATGAATAAACTATATTCCATACACTGCCTTGAATCCCATAAATTGCTTAAATAAGCAATACTCCACACACTGCCTAAATTGCTTAAACAATATTCCATACACTGCAATCGAATTCCCTCCAAATGACCGAACAACTGAATCTTTTTCCCGCCAATTTCTGGGAGGGAGGGTGGAAGGGGAGGGCGTTTACCAGAGTGAGAGAGGTTAATTAATTGATCAATTTAATTAAGTAGTGAATCAAACTGGTAAGAGTGAGAAGGCTATTCCAATAACTCAGACCTGAAAGTATACCTGTAGCATCAAGGTGGAAGTGGGTGGGTTGGTGGTTTCCTGAGGGGTGGAGGGGAGGGGGTGAGGGAACAATAGGTTAAGGACCTGTCAATCAAAAGAAGGATCCTTTTAGTGGAACAATAGGTTAAGGATCTGTCAATCAAAGGAGAACAATAGGTTAATGATCTGCCAATCAAAGGAGAACAATAGCTTTTCCACCTGAGTGCATAGCTGCCACTGATGTAGGCCACCCGCACTAACAAAATACAGAAAAAATGGCCTTGTCCCCGTACTCCTAAGGGGGGTTGAATGTGATGTCTGTCACACCTGCATCTAGGCGTCAGTGAATCACTGTCATCGTACTGAAACCTTTTTTAAGTGCCCAGGAAAAGTGTGTGGTTAGCACTGATGGTGTTGGCAGGTTAGCTGGGGGGGGGGGGGATGGAGGCAGGGGAGGGGGGGGAGGGCGGTCGTAGGTACAGATCATTTGCTGTTTTATTCATGCACATGCCAATGTTAACCTGTGAATGCATCTCAGGAAAATGTGAAACAAGGGGCTGGAAAAGCAGAAACACCCTTCACTGATTCAGATTATGTTTAGATTTCGTCGAATATGTTTGAAAACTTCCTAGAAGTAGAATGTGTCAGGAAGATCTGTGATTGATGAAGTCCCCTTCCTCCGGATAAAAGAAACATACTTTGGCATCCACTTGTGCAACCAGGCATTAAGTGTTACATAGCCTCAAGATGCAGGTTTTTCCAGCAATCAGTGAACCTGTGTAATCTACCCCCTCCCCATTACTTGCAGCCGTTGTTCAAAATAACCGAAGTCTTTTAAGAAAAGACTGAGACGAGGGAAGGCTACAATAAACTTTTTAGTTTATTTGGCTTTGCCATGTTGAGTTGACTCCATTTCTTCTTGTCTTGAGGTTTGATTCTTGAAGCTTCAATTCTCACATTTTAGGTCCTCATGGTTGAACTGAACTAAATAAATTTGAATATTGTTGTTGCAGAATTTTTGTTTTTCCGTAAGTATGTTTTGTCATATTTTAGTATATCATACAGTTTTTGATTTTTCACGTTAACAAAGCCGAAATTACATTGTTCGCACAAAAAATATAAAAGTACATCAGATCACATTAGAGACATGCTTACGACTCTCTCACTCTGTGGAAGTAAAATTATTCCAAAGTGTTTACAATTTTTCGTTCAAATGAATTTTTTCTTGTTTCTGTTACATTATTGCTTTCGTTTATTATTTCATAAATGAACACAGAAATAAACATAGTAACCAGTACAGTACTGCGCAATTAATACCGTAAATTTTAAGTGTGCCAGTAGTTCATAGTTTCAAATACACTCCTGGAAACTGAAATAAGAACACCGTGAATTCATTGTCCCAGGAAGGGGAAACTTTATTGACACATTCCTGGGGTCAGATACATCACATGATCACACTGACAGAACCACAGGCACATAGACACAGGCAACAGAGCATGCACAATGTCGGCACTAGTACAGTGTATATCCACCTTTCGCAGCAATGCAGGCTGCTATTCTCCCATGGAGACGATCGTAGAGATGCTGGATGTAGTCCTGTGGAACGGCTTGCCATGCCATTTCCACCTGGCGCCTCAGTTGGACCAGCGTTCGTGCTGGACGTGCAGACCGCGTGAGACGACGCTTCATCCAGTCCCAAACATGCTCAATGGGGGACAGATCCGGAGATCTTGCTGGCCAGGGTAGTTGACTTACACCTTCTAGAGCACGTTGGTTGGCACGGGATACATGCGGACGTGCATTGTCCTGTTGGAACAGCAAGTTCCCTTGCCGGTCTAGGAATGGTAGAACGATGGGTTCGATGACGGTTTGGATGTACCGTGCACTATTCAGTGTCCCCTCGACGATCACCAGAGGTGTACGGCCAGTGTAGGAGATCGCTTCCCACACCATGATGCCGGGTGTTGGCCCTGTGTGCCTCGGTCGTATGCAGTCCTGATTGTGGCGCTCACCTGCACGGCGCCAAACACGCATACGACCATCATTGGCACCAAGGCAGAAGCGACTCTCATCGCTGAAGACGACACGTCTCCATTCGTCCCTCCATTCACGCCTGTGGCGACACCACTGGAGGCGGGCTGCACGATGTTGGGGTGTGAGCGGAAGACGGCCTAACGGTGTGCGGGACCGTAGCCCAGCTTCATGGAGACGGTTGCGAATGGTCCTCGCCGATACCCCAGAAGCAACAGTGTCCCTAATTTGCTGGGAAGTGGCGGTGTGGTCCCCTACGGCACTGCGTAGGATTCTACGGTCTTGGCGTGCATCCGTACGTCGCTGCGGTCCGGTCCCAGGTCGACGGGCACGTGCACCTTCCGCCGACCACTGGCGACAACATCGATGTACTGTGGAGACCTCACGTCCCACGTGTTGAGCAATTCGGCGGTACGTCCACCCGGCCTCCCGCATGCCCACTATACGCCCTCGCTCAAAGTCCGTCAACTGCACATACGGTTCACGTCCACGCTGTCGCGGCATGCTACCAGTGTTAAAGACTGCGATGGAGCTCCGTATGCCACGGCAAACTGGCTGACACTGACGGCGGCGGTGCACAAATGCTGCGCAGCTAGCGCCATTCGACGGCCAACACCGCGGTTCCTGGAGTGTCCGCTGTGCCGTGCCTGTGATCATTGCTTGTACAGCCCTCTCGCAGTGTCCGGAGCAAGTATGGTGGGTCTCACACACCGGTGTCAATGTGTTCTTTTTTTCATTTCCAGGAGTGTATTTCTAAGAAAAATAATTTTTGCTGTACATTCAGTTCTAGTACTTAACGATTATAACATCGAGACTAAAACATTTTATAAAGTACTTAATTTTCGTAAATTTTAGCTTGAAATAGAACATATGTGTATAAAATTATATGAAAGTTTTCAGAAAAGCAGCTGAAATAATACTAACCTGTCCAAAATTCGAAAAATAATAGTGATATCGACAACTACTGTTAAGGAAAAGTAATGGTAGAGGAGGATGTCCCGATACGCCTG
Organism: Schistocerca gregaria; assembly: GCF_023897955.1. Classification (NCBI taxonomy): domain Eukaryota; kingdom Metazoa; phylum Arthropoda; class Insecta; order Orthoptera; family Acrididae; genus Schistocerca; species Schistocerca gregaria. Next base: position 707,638,037 of record NC_064923.1, on the reverse strand, counting down.
CCAACTGCTTAAGAGGGGACATTGTGTTAGCTTCCTATGCCCATCAGAATTTTTTATGTTTATATTGCAGACGAGCCTGCAAATCTTAACTTGTGTTAGTTTTTGAAGACTACAAAGATCGATAATCTTCCACAGTATATGTGACCTAGCACGACCCAACATAATGAAGGGGCAAGAGCTGGGAGGACAGTCCGTATTCTTCTAGAAAAGTGACTACGATACGACAGTGAACATATCCCACATAAAGTTGCGGAATTCTTTCAAATATTTCCGAACGGTACAAAGCCTCAAGGATTCCTGTGGCAAGTATTTTCCTTGGCTCATCTTGCCACGTTTCGCCTATCTATTACGTGGTGTTCAAGTTTCAAGGGTCCTTGTAAGAAACTTACTGGATGCTTGACAAGAAATGATTCAAGACTAGTGAAGCCTTACTAGTCAGTAAAAACGTAAGGAAAACTGTAATGTATACGCCACTTTCGAGGGAAAGACGCAAGGATTATACAAGAAAAAAATAGCAATACATTATTCCCACGTTTCAGATTTATCAGAGTTTTAAACATGGTTGCTTGGTTCAGTGACCGTTTATAACTTGGAGTTAAACTAAATAAGCCCTCGTCACAAAATTGAAGTCTTTTGACCAGGTTTTAACCCTTCTATGAGTGTCAAAAGGGAGGTCACAATGAGAAAAAGATTCGATAACCAACGAAAGGATAATGTTCTACGAGTCGAAGAATAACCTTCTACGAGTCGGAGCGCGGAATGTCAGAAGCTTGAACGTGGTAGGGAAGTTAGAAAAAGTGAAAAGGGGAACGCAAAGGCTCAATCTAGGTATAGTAGAGGTCAGTGAACTGAAACGGAAAGAAGACAAGGATTTCTGGTCATATGAGTGTAGGGTAATGTCAACAGCAGCTGACAATGGTATAACGGGAATAGGATTCGTTATGCATAGGAAGGCAGGGAAAGAGTGTGTTACTGTGAACAGTTCGGTGATAGGGTTGTTCTTATCTGAATCAACATCGCAAGCCGAAGAAGAAGATATAGAGAAAGTATATGAGGATTGTGGTGTCACCGCCAGACATCACACTTTCTAGGTGGTAGCCTTTAAATCGGTCGCGGTCCGGTAGTATACGTCGGACCCGCGTGTCGCCACTATCAGTGATTGCAGACCGAGCGCCGCCACACGGCAGGTCCAGAGAGACTTCCTTGCTCTCGCCCCAGTTGTACAGCCGACTTTGCTAACGATGGTTCACTGACTTCTACTCTCTCATTTGCCGAGACGATAGTTAGCATAGCCTTCAGCTACGTTATTTGCTACGACGTCAGTATCCGTACTATTGATATTGTGAATCATGTACCGTAAAGAGCGACGTTCTCCATTAATGGAATAAAGTTAAGTATTCCACCAGCTACGTCCGTTTTTCTCAATTCTAATTCCCTTGTCATGTTCCAAACCTCACGTCAGCCTGCGTGAGCTAAAACGCGTGCATTTCGGCCTCCTTTAGAAACCCTGTGTTGGCTCTCCTGTCAGCCACAACATTGGCGACGAGAGTAAAAGTGTTCTTATCTACATTGCCCTGATTTACTTGTGTAATGGCTTCGCCACAATCTCCAGATATACTGTCGTGTAATGGCTTCGCCACAATCTCCAGATATTCTGTCCGAATTTTATCGTTTACAGAATCAGCAGACGCAGGCCTTACTGGATGCCCTTGGACAGCTCGTCCAGGGTCAACGTGCGATGCAAAACGATGCGGCAGCAGCCGCTTCACCGCTAACGCAGCCACAACACGCTGTTGCACCACCTTTTCGACCTTTTGATGCTGCACTGGAAAGCTGGACGGAGTGGTCACGCCAATTTGGATTCCATCTCGCCGCCTACAGAATTCAAGGTAACGAGCGGCAGCCTTTTCTGCTTTCATCCGTAGGGGTGACCACGTATCGTGTGATAGTCAAATTATTTCACCGACGCGACGTAGCAACTCTGTCCTACGAAGAAATTTTGTCTGCATTAGATGCATATTTCAAAGAATCAGTCAATGTAGTTGCGAAAAGGTATACCTTCTTTCGTACAAAACGTACGACAGGTCAGACTAATCGGGAGTGGGTTGCAACCTTGCAAGGCCTTACTAGGGATTGTGCTTTTGAGTGTCAATGTGGACTCCCTTATTCAGATACTATGGTACGTGATGCAATTGCACAGAACGTTTCTGATCTTCGTATAAGGGAACAGATTTTGAAACTAGCAAATCCCTCCCTTCAACAAGTGATGAACATATTGGATCGGCAGGACACACTTGACTTTGCTCAGGAATCATTTGAAACTTCGCCAGCAGTGTGTCAGGTTAACCGGCCCGCCGGGCGAGCTGCACGGAGCAGTAAACAGCCATCGAGCCCGGCCGCGCCACTGCCGCGCCGCCACGCAAATGCAGTGATCAAATCATGCCCGCGGTGCGCTACTAAACATTCGTGTGAGAATTGCCCGTCACGCCAAGCTATTTGCTTTTATTGTAATAAAAAAGGACATGTTCAGAGTGTTTGCCAGAAAAAGCTCAGATCGGAAGCTCAAAACCGTTGCAGGCCCTTTGCTTCGCGCTGGAATCGGAATCGAACCAAGGATACTCAGGCTCGCGAAACTTCGCCCATGGAAATTCATGTAGTTCATTCCACTCCGCCCAGTGCCACTCTCTTTAACAGTGACTGTGTTCGTCCCAAAAATAGTGTGCGTCGACATCGCCGGAACTCCCGTCAAGTCGCAAGTGATTATGTACCAGTGTCAGTTCACGTTGCACGAGACAGTCGCTCTTGTCGTCAGCAGGACAATAAACTTTTTGTAGCCTTGGACATTAATGGCAAAGTGATACCATTCCAGCTCGATACCGGTGCTGCAGTTTCACTGATCAATCAAGACACTTACAAACTGCTGGGCACACCTCCGTTGCGCGCCGCAAATGGTAAATTACGTAACTATTCAGGGCAACGTATCCCTGTGTTAGGACAGTGCAGCCTTCTTGCAACATACAAAGGACAAACAAAACTTGTGTCATTTTACGTCCTTCGTTCTTCTTCTGCAGTGAACTTGTTTGGTTTCGATTTATTTCAGTTGTTTAACTTGTCTATAGTAAATCAGGTCCTATCAGTGAACCAGACTGTGCCTTCCGACAGTGTTTCTCGCCTGTGTAAAGAATTTGCAGACATTTTTGCACCAGGCCTCGATTGCGCTAAGAACTATAACGCACATTTGGAACAAAGTAAACGCACAACCGAAATTTTTCAGAGCGCGCAATGTTCCCCATGCATTGCGTGAAGAGGTCGCAAAAACATTACACGATTTGGAATCATAAGGTGTAATTGAACGTGTGCAGGCTTCTCTATGGGCATCACCCTTAGTAATTTTGCCAAAACCTTCCGGAAAGTTGAGACTTTGTGTGGACTTCAAGACAACAGTGAATCCACAACTGGTGATTGCAACTTTTCCTTTACCCCGCCCGGAAGATCTTTTTGACAAACTGTGCCCGGGTAAATATTTTTCGAAGTTGGACCTCGCAGATGCGTACTTGCAAATACCGGTGGACGAAGAATCCCAGCGCGTTTTGATGGTTAACACTCATCTTGGTTTGTATCGATTGAAACGACTGACATTCGGGTGTGCATCCGTCCCTGCATTGTTTCAGCAATAACTACAAACTGTTTGTGCGTCGGTCCCTACTGCAGCTAATTATCTGGGCGATATTGTGATCTCCGGAAAGACGGAAGAAGAACATTTGGCCAATCTCAGAACATTATTTCAGGTCTTGAGACAAAATGGTCTTCGCTTGCGAAAGGATAAATATGTGTTTTTTGCTCGGGACTTACCATACTTGGGACATGTACTCAATGCCCAAGGCATACATCTCAGTCCCACGCACCTTCGTGCTATACAAGACTTGCCGTCGCCGCAGAATTTGAAGCAGCTACAGAGTGTGCTGGGAAAAATTACGTATTACAATAAATATATGCCGCATGCCTCTTCCATTTCAGCTTCGCTTCATCGCTTACGCCGTAAAGGTGTTCTGTTCGTCTGGACGATGGGATGCGGAAGCGCCTTTCGTCAGTTGAAATCGGCGTTGCTTTCCAATACTTGCCTTACGCCATTCGTTCCCCAGAAGCCCCTCTTGTTGATGGTGGATGCATCGGATTTCGGGATCGGTGCTGTGCTTGCGCACAAAGATGGATCGCACGATCGCCCTATTGCCTTTGCGTCCAAATTGCTCTCGTCTGCGCAAAGAAATTATTCGCAGATCGAGAAAGAAGCGTTGGCTCTCGTATTTGGTGTTACAAAGTTTCATGATTTCTTGTATGGTCGTCACTTTACCATAATCACAGACCACAAACCTTTGACATCGCTTTTTCATCCGACCAAGCTTGTACCTCCACGTACAGCGCAGAAATTTATTCGCTGGTCTATTTTCCTCTCGCAGTACCGCTAAGATATCTTTTATCGGTCCACTGCTAAGCACGGAAACGCCGATGCGTTGTCCCGCTTGCCTGTTGCTGAGGATAGGGCATTCGATTCCTCCGAACTAGATTGCATGTTCATAGATGCGAAAACCGATGACGTGGTCGAATCGTTTCCGATTCATTTTCGTCGTGTAGCTACAGCCACAGCTACCGACCCTGTCCTTGCTCCCGTTCTGCGTTTTGTTGCTACGCAATGGCCCTTGTCAAAGTCACGGATCGGGGACCCGTTGGTTCGCCGATATTTTGCTCACAAGGAGAGACTTTTTGTACGGCGTGGTGTTTTCCTGTTGCGTTCTGATAATGATCAGTCCAGGGTCGTGGTACCACGTTCGTTACAGTCCTCTGTCTTACAGCTTCTCCACCAAGGACATTGGGGTATAGTGAGAACGAAACAACTTGCTCGTCAGTACTGTACTTGGTTCGGAATCGATGCCGCGATTACGAATATGTGCTCTTCTTGCATGAACAATGAGCACCACCGCGGAAAATCTTTGCATGGCCAAAAGCCACTTCCCCTTGGCAACGCTTACACATCGATTTTGCTGGTCCATTCTGGAATGCTCGATGGTTGGTTGTGGTAGATTCATTCAGTAATTTTCCTTTTGTTTTCCGGATGTCTTCCACAACGTCATCTGCCACCATCCAAGCGTTATCCGTTATCTTTTGCATTGAAGGTCTTCCACAGACAATTGCTTCCGACAATGGCCCACAATTCATGTCCGCAGAATTTCAGTCATTCTGCAAGGCCAATAGTATTCAACATCTGACGTCCGCGCCGCTTTCGCCACAGTCAAACTGTGCCGCTGAACGATTGGCCAGGACTTTCAAGATGTTAAAGTTGAAGGAGTCGCATTCTCGGGAGGACGCGTTATTGCTCTTTTTGTCCTCGTATCGCTCTCAGCCCCAAGATAGTCGCTCGCTGGCTGAGTTGCTCCACGGTTGCCCTTATCGAACCTTGATGTCTTTGCTACATCCGCCGCATCAGGTTCCTGTGCAGCGGCAGACACCTGCTTTTGCTCCAGGCGACGTTGTCTACTATCGCCACTATCGCGGTTCACGGCGTTGGCTCGAAGGGCGCATTCTTCGCTGCCTCGGACGCGCTATGTATCTGGTTTTGGGGGCCTCTGGTGAGGTGCGTCGGCATCTCAATCAGCTGCGTCTCTGTCGTCGCACGGAATCTGCCGCTCGCCGTCTGCTTTCAGCGACGGTGCCGTCCGGTCAGCGCCCTGGGGACCCATCTACTGGCTCGCCTCAGCCCCAGGTGTTACCGACGCTGCCTTCCATTTTGCCCCATGGCGACGCGCCGCCGCCGCCGCCGCCGTCGCCGCCGCTGCCACCGCCGCCGCCTGTTCTCCAGCCGGCGACGCCCGCAATGGACGCGTCGCTGCAGCCGCCGGGCGCATCCCTGGGTTACGCGCCACCGATCGCTTCCCGTGACCAGCTGTCCTCCGACACGGAACTCTTGCCCGCTCCGGACCATATGTCGTCTTCGCCCGTCGGGTGTCCCGGCCCGATGGAGGTCGACCCTTCGGCCCCTCCTGTCTCTCTACGGGCGCATACACCGCATGTTGGCGTGCACCCTGTAGCAGGTTTTCAGGCGTTTCCTCGGTCCCCGCGGTCCGAATGGCAGGGTGCGGGTGGCACAGACTCGTCTGTTGTTAGGCTCCCCACCTCGTCGCATACGTCAACATGCGGTCCTCCCCACGGCGGGCGGAAGCCTTATTCCACAACCGTACGCCGATTTGCGGGGGAGGAATGTGGTGTCACCGCCAGACACCACACTTGCTAGGTGGTAGCCTTTAAATCGGCCGCGGTCCGGTAGCATACGTCGGACCCGCGTGTCGCCACTATCAGTGATTGCAGACCGAGCGCCGCCACACGGCAGGTCTAGAGAGACTTCCTAGCACTCGCCCCAGTTGTACAGCCGACTTTGCAAGCGATGGTTCACTGACTTCTACCCTCTCATTTTCCTAGACGATATTTAGCATAGCCTTCAGCTACGTTACTTGCTATGACCTAGCAAGGCGCCAGTATCCGTACTATTGATATTGTGAATGATGTGCCATAAAGAGCGACGTTCTTCATTAATGGATTAAAGTTAAGTATTCCACCAGCTACGTCCGTTTTTCTCAATTATAATTCCCTTGTCATGTTCCAGACCTCACGTCAGCCTGCGTGAGCTAAAACGCGTGCATTTCGGCCTCCTTTAGAAACCCTGTGTTGGCTCTCCTGTCAGCCACAACAAGGATATTGAAACGGTAATTCAGTATGTAAAGGGGGATGAAAATCTAAAAGTCATGGGTAACTCGAATCCTGTTATAGGAGAAGGGGTAGAAAAAGGGTTACAGGAGATTGTGGGCTTGGGACAGGGAATGAGAGAGGAGGAAGACCAATTGAGTTCTGTCATAAATTTCAGCTAATAATAACTAATACTCTGTTCAAGAATCACAAGAGGAGCAGATATACTTGCGAAAGGCCGGTTGATACGGGAAAATTTCAGTTAGATTACATCATAGTCAGACAGGGATTCCGAAATCAGATACTGGATTGTAAGTCGTTCCCAGGAGCAGATACAGACTCAGATCACAATGTAGTAGTGATGACGAATAAGCTGAAGTATAAGATATTAGTCAAAAAGAAGCAATACGCAAAGAAATGGGATACGGAAGTACTAAGGAATGACGAGATATGCTTGAAGTTCCCTAAGACTATAGGTACAGCAATAAGGAATAGCACAGTAGGCAATACAGTTAAAGAGGAATGGACATCTCTAAAAGGGGGATCACAGAAGTTGGAAAGAAAAACGTAGCTACAAAGAAGGTAACTGCGAAGAAACCATGGGTTTCACTTGATCGATGAAAGGAGGAAGTATAAAAATGTTCCGTGAAACTCAGGAATGCAGAAATACAAGTCGCTGAGGAATGAAATAAATATGAAGTGCAGGAAAGCTAAGACGCAATGGCTGCATGTACAATGTAAAGAATCGAAAAAGAAGTTATTGTCGTAAGGACTGACTCGGCATGTAGGAAAGTCAAAATAAACTTCGGTGAAATTAAAAGCAATGGTGGTAACATCAAGAGTGCAACGGGAATTCAACCGTTAAATGCAGAGGAGAGAGCGAATAGGTGGAAAGAGTACATTGAAGGCCTCTATGAGGGGAAGAAACAGGAATCTATTTCAAATACCATCTAACTCTCGGAAAAATATCATCCACACAATGACGAAGACTTCAAGAGCTGACAAGTGCGAGAATTATCACACAATCGGCTTAACAGCTCATGCAACGAAGTTGCTGGCAAGAATAATATACAGAAGAATGGAAAAGAAAATTGAGGATGTGTTACATGGCGATCAGTGTGGCTTTAGGGAAGGTAAAGGCACCAGAGAGGCAATTTAGACTTTGCGGTTGATAATGGAAACAAGACTAAAGAAAAATCAACACACGTTAATAGGATATATCGACCTGGAAAAAGATTTCGACAATGTAAAATAGTGCAAAATGTTCGAAATTCTGCGTAAAATAGGGGTAAGCTTTAGGGAGAGATGGGTGATACACACTGTGTACAAGAGCCAACAGGGAATAATAAGATCGAGCGACGAAGAAGCGTATAAGACAGGGATGTAGTCTTTCGCCCTTTCTGTTCAATCTATACATCGAAGAAGCAATGATGGAAATAAAAAAAAAAGGTTCAGAAGTGGAATTAAAATAAGAGGTGAAAAGATGTCAGTGATATGATTCGCTGATGACATTGCTATCCTGAGTGAAAGTGAGGAAGAATTACATAATCTTCTGAATGGAATGAACAATCTAATGACTGCAGAATTTGGATTGAGAGTATATAGAAGAAAGACGAAAGCAATGAGAAGTAGCAGAAATGAGAATAGTGAGAAACTTAACATTAGGATTGATGATCACGAAGTAGATGAAGTTAAGGAATCCTATTACCTATGCAGCAAAATCATCAATGACGGACCCATCAAGGAGGGCATCAAAAGCAGACTAGCACTGGCAAAAAGGGCATTCTTGGCCAAGAGAAGTCTACTAGTGTCAAACGTAGGCCTTAACTTGATGGAAGAAACTTTTGAGAATGTACATCTATAGCACAGTATTGTATGGTAGTGAAACATGGACTGTGGGAAAACCGGGACAGAAGAGAATCGAAGCATTTGAGATGCGGTACTACAGACGAATTTTGAAAATTAGATGGACTCATAAGTTAAGGAATGAGGAGGTTCTGCGCAGAATCGGAGAGGAAAGGAATATGTGGAAAACACTGACAAGGAGAAGGGACAGGATGATAGGACATCTGTTAAGACATCATACTTCCATGGTACTAGCGGGAGTTGCAAAGGGAAGAAACGTAGAGGAAGGCAGAGATTGGAATACATGCAGCAAATAATTGAGGACATAGGTTGCAAGTGCTACTCTGAGATGAAGAGATTGGCACAGGAGAGGAATTCGTGGAGGGCCACATCAAATCAGTCAGGAGACTTATGTTTCAAAGAATATATATATATTGCTTTAGTTTTCCAGCGAAGCTTTCTGTGTTTCGGGAGCGGTCGTACAATCTGCCTACTACTCTCACAAACTCAGGTAAAAAGAAAAACATTCGAGGTGATTTCATGCCTTAAAAAAATTAATGAGATCTTTGCTCATTGCATAGTCATTTATGCAGAATATAGGAATCAAGTCTTCCCACTGAAAAGTCTCCAAATAGATCTCAGTGGGAGTACTTGTATTGCAAAAGCTCGTCGGTGCAATGAAAGCACCGATTAAATAAACAAATGTAAGCAAACATTTTTATAAGACTTTCAGTGTCGCCTGTTCAAAGTCAGGAAGTTGAGCGAAATGAGTTAAATGGATCACTGTTAATTAATGTAGTTTATTTCGTTGATGTAGAGTATACCATATAATCTGAGGTCAACGATTCTGATGAAAAAAATAGTTTGTTGTAAGATTGAAATAATAAGAGAAATCTAACTTAAGACAAAAATAATGGAATGTTAACTACCCACGAAATGCTAAACGAGGGTGAAACGTATGTATGCAACTCCATTAAACTAATTCTTCACAAAGAGGATCGATTCAACAAGCCAGATAGCTTATTATACCCCAATTATTTATGACCAGTTGCAACCAGTAACAAGGAAGACAAGAAGCGGACTTGCTTCCGGCATGAGCAGCTGATAAATGTAGTGCAAGGAAACTGTTGAATACTACATCCAGCTCTCTGAGTTAATACAAATGCAACACAAGTTGCGACATGCAAATGCGAGTTCCTCAGTTGTAAACGGACTGCGTTGCTGCGAAATTGCGACTCTTACTCAGTAAATGCGTCAAAAGCTTGGTTCAAATGGCTCTGAGCACTGTGGGACTCAATATCTTAGGTCATAAGTCCCGTAGAACTTAGAACTACTTAAACCTAACTATCCTAAGGACATCACACACATCCATGCCCGAGGCAGGATTCGAACCTGCCACCGTAGCGGTCGCACGGTTCCAGACTGAAGCACCTGGAGCCGCTCGGTCACAACGGCCGGCGGTTTCCCTTGGCCACCCCTACGAAAACCGCATCATTTCAAGACTAGGTGCCGCGGTTCTGACCTTCATCACACAAGCGTCCAAAGATGGGGTGAAATGGGGCTAAGAGGGGGTGTGAAGACCTTCCCGCCGTGTGGCACGTGCATGGTGCCAATGTTACGTTGTCCCGCGGTTCCGAACTGCAGCATCGAAAGCTACAAAGCAGCATCTCGGCGATCGAAAATCGGACCTCGTGGACCGCCGCAACACTCTCCGCTGTTGCTACAGCCTCCCACCCTCACTCCGGAACTCAACGTCCTTGACGGAAGATTCTGTCACGTTGAGGGAAGATTCTGTCACGATTATCGGTCTAACAACCCAGGATTTCTCCTTCCAGCACAGATCTGAGGGGAGATACCGCTAAAATTCTTGAGTAGTGCCCACTGTGTATTTCTGAGTTCTTAGTTCTTGGCACACCTCCTGCAGTCTCGCCGCCCATTGGGTAAATCAAAAATAGCGGTGGGTGCTTGCTGGATCTCCCAGAATACGAAGCACAAAATGGCAGGCGGAGAAGATTCGTCACCCCTGCGACCACTTCTGGGACTCAACAGAACTTCCTGACTTCAAAGGGAGCGCTCTGTCCTGCCGAAAAACAAGAATGGTCACAGGTAACTTTTGAGTTCTTAGAATTACGTCGCGATGGAGAAGCTTAGGGAAAGAGTCCTGTGTTCTGAAGCGACCAGCCCGCCTGAACTGCTTTCACACAAAATAAAATATTGTAATGTGGCTCCCACAGTCACTACATGTGTCAGTTCTCCCAGCACAGTTAAGGAAACACTTATATTTTCAGATAACTCCCATTGTCAGTAAAGTTCCAGGGCGAGTTTTTTTAAACAGAAAATTTAGCTTATCAAGTAATGTCCCTCGCTCGTATCGAAGTAGTCTACTTGGCTATCTATACACAGTTGCCAACGTTTTTGGAGGTCTTGGAAGCAAGCAGGGAAATTATCAACTGCGGTGCTTGTAAGTTCATTAGTCACAGACCACTGTATGTCTGTAATATCTTGATGAAGCTTTCCTTTCAGTCACTTTTTCACTCTCAGAAACAAGGGAAAAAAATCGCAAGGCGAGAGGTCAGGTTAGTATGGCGGATGTGTGACAGAATGTCTGGTCATATACTTGGTGACAGGAGAAGAATTACGGGGTCTTTCAGTGTCATGCAGTACGAACCAGTCCTGTGAATGCCTCAGATCAGAGCGGCGACATCGAATTGCTTGTCGCAAACATTTCATGACTTCTATGTAAAGAGTTTGGCCTTTAGGAATATACCCGTGATAAACTAGTGTTTTGCTGTCAAAGAATGCGATCAATGGTGTTTTTTTTCTCTCGAAGTCTCTCGTTTGACTTTTTTGCGGCTGGTGTTCCAGTGCTTCACCATTCAGCTCCTTGACAGTTCTTGTGAGGGTCTTAGTGGTAGCACCAACTGACATCCCCAGCAATAATCTTTGACAGAAATGTGCGATCACGTCTCGCTCTATCCATTAATTCAACAAAAATTCTTCGTCTTTCCTCTTTCTGTTCGTCTGTTAGCGTGTGAGGGACGAGTTTTGTATTAAGTTTCCGCTTCCCCAAACTCTCTATGCAAAATCTTATGTCACATATCACGATTCAAATTAAGTTCTTGCAGTATCACGCGCATACTTATATGACGGCCTTCTTTCAATAATTATCCTACACGTTACACGTTTGCATCGGTATCTCTTTAGATGGGCGACCAGTTCTGGGATTGTCAAGCACTGAATCTCTGCCTTCACGAAACCTTTGTGGCACTCGAAAACACGACCTCTTGAAAGTATCTGTCCTGCATCTGCTTGCGTAATCATGGCACACGTGTCACCAGGGGTTTTTCCAAGCTTAATCCAAAACTTAATGTTCACACTTTGTCCACAGTCAGCACCAACTGTGTCACCGTAAGTAATGCGCGAAGAACCCAAATAGGATGTTGCCAAGCACAGCCCTGCCATCTAGTGAGTTTGTGCAGCAACATGGTCAGTCACTTCAAGGACGCACACATAACAGGTAACATAAAAACAACTTTTGTTCTTTTTTAATGTTGAAAACTCAGAAATAAAATAAACTTGTCCTGGAGCTTTTCTGACAAAAGGCAGTGATACACACACACTGACAAAAAAGTGAAGCACTCATAAGACACTGCTGGATATCCATGTAACTTCATACATGTACACACCATCAGTGGGTATGGAAACGATGAGAGTTGTAATTCTGTGTGACAGGTAGAACGGCCAACAGAGTGCATTACTGTTGTTTGTGTTTAATGTTGTGACGAAGCTTGATAGGGTACATAAAAGTTATGGAAAACGTCACATGTTGAGTGATCACCATGAGCGACTAGGAGATGCTGTGTAGATGTGTGTGTTATCAACACACAGCAGAGTTTGATAAGAGCCTTATTGTGGGTCTTCATTTCGCTGGCTGATGAAAGTGTGCGATATCCAGATTTGTGGGGCATTCAGATGTGACATTGGTCGATACTGGACTTCTTGGGAACTTGAGGGCAAACTGCCCATTATCAAGGTTCCAGTCGGGTATGGTGGTGATCTGGGGTGAAATTTCCCATTCTTCCATTGTTTTGGAGAGGTACAGCAGTGTTACTCCAGGTCATGGAAGGTAGTGACTGAGAGAACTCTGACACCAGAATGGTACATCAGGACATCCTGCGTCCTCCTGTGTTATTTATCGTGTGATAGTATCTTGGTGCCATTTTTCAACGGGAAAATGCTTGTCCACACATGTCACGTATCTCTATGAACTGTCTGTGTGATGTTGAGGTACTCCTGTGACTAACAAAATTCCCATGTCGGTCCTCGATATAAAATGTGTTGGACCAGCTCATATGCCAACCCTGTCCCAGTGCCAATATCCAGGATATTAAGACCCCGAGTATAAACATTGGGGACCATTTTTGATGACAAATAACGCAAAGCGCTTATTATTGCGGAGAAAATAATGAGATATGATATTTCATGGACAACTAGAAATCTCAAGTGTGACGCTCCTGTCGAAGTTTCTCAAGAAAATACGAGTTAACATAGACAAGAAACATGTGACGCCGATGACGAACCATCATACACTGCAATGTGAATGCGTAAATAGTCAAAAAGTAAGTTTCTGAAACCTATACTTGGATTTAAAATTTAATATTTTGTAACAGTTTGTTTCATGTTATTGTCATTAAATACTCAACCATAGGTACTTGGTACTTGAGCAGATTGTCCAACAGGTCGCAGACATAATGCGGTCAAAAACTTGAAGTGAAATGGCATAATATTATTTGAGATCATCGTAATTCCTTCCTGGAGCTGGAATTTTGAGTGTAACACTTTGTTAAGAGCAATTGGCTTTTCTGGATTTTACATTTTGTATCTTTAAAAATCGTGGCACTTTCTCCTGGATTATGTAGATGTCTTTCCATTTATACATATATAATTTTGAAGTCCATCTGTCAGTTAATCGTAGCTTATGTAACAAGCGTAAGTGAATATCGAACTTCCGTTGCAAATGCAGCTACATTGTATAGTTTGTCTGTAAACTGAAGAGCTGGCCGGCAAGCCCCACCCGCTCTATCCAGCAACCTCACAAGGAGTAACTACAGGCTGTTTCCCAATCTTATACCGGCCCTTCTGGGTCACGCTAACTGCAGTGCCCAGATATGCCCGGAGAACGTTTATGTTTCATTATTCGCGTAAATGCTTTACGGAATACAGAAATTAGTTACTAACGTAACAAATGCAAGAATAGAATCTACTTGCATAAACCACAGGACGCTTGACTGCCCTGCAAGATGAGAAACTGATTCTTGGTGTACCTATACGGCAGTTACAGCTTTCATCCGGAAATGCCTCTTCTCCACCAAGAGTGCCGCTCGCTCTTCAGTTTACAGATGACTATGTGATTTCCTGTCTGGATTCATGCGCGGCCGCTATTACGTACGCCTGGGCTTGTATCCAGGATATAGAGAAAGGGAGAGAGAATAGCCAGTTTTCTATTAGCCCTGTGCCGACTGTGCTGTTTTCTAGGACTAGCGATTTCCCCAGGAAGCCGCCTTTTTGCTAAGGGGAACGTGGAAATGGCCAATGGAAAAGTTTCCGTTCTGTTCTTGAGGCCGACTGGCCGAAAGGCTAGTGTTTTGAAAGAGTGCCTCAATTCAGGAGTGAGTGCTCCTTTGGGATCAGCAAACCTTCGAAAGAGTTCACAAGCACATTCTTGTTTGCGGGTTTGGGAACCTTGGTCTGTTGCCGGTTTTCTAGGTGGGTTTTGCATTTGTTTGGTGGGTAGGACGAGGCCGCAACAAAAGAGAGCATAGATCCTATAGCTATCTGTCCTCCTTGCTGTTTTAGGACAGCTACCTCATCTGGTTTATGTAGGAGATTATTGACGGGAGAGGGTAGAAACGAATTGGCGGTGGCTCTGCGCTTTTCCGGCGCTCGTTTTCCATTGTATTGGTCGGACAGGAGAGTCTTTTGAAATTAGTTGATTTGCTACAGGTCTGTTTCGTAGTATAGAGGAAGTGACAATTTGACCACTGTCTTGCGCGTCGAATTGAGGCTGGCGACTTTTAGTTAGATTGATTTAACTGTTACATTTCAGTGGATTAATCCGGATTCGCCGATAAACGTTCCTGAGTAAAACGGCGGAGCAATATGTCGCGTGATTTGTTCAGAGCGACGCACATCGCATAGGCTGTGCGGATTCTTCCCGCCACTGCGAGTGGGATTTCGCACGACGCAACGGTGGTCCTGGTGGACTGCCTGTACTGGAATATACACGATGGATGTACGAATATATGTTATATAAACATATTTTGGGAGAAAAACAACTGATAATAGTAGAGAGCATAGAAAATGTAGACTGGCAATGGCAAGGAAAGCGTTTCTGAAGAAGAGAAATTTGTTAACATCGAGTATAGATTTAAGTGTCAGGAAGTCGTTTCTGAAAGTGTAGCCATGTATGGAAGTGAAACGTGGATGATAAATAAATTAGACAAGAAGAGAATAGAAGTTTTCGAAATGTGGTGCTACAGAAGAATGCTGAAGATTAGACGGGTAGATCACATAACTAATGGGGAGGCATTGAATAGAATTGGGGAGAAGAGAAATTTGTGGCACAACTTGACTAAAAGAAGGGATCGGTTGGTAGGACATGTGTTGAGGTATCAAAAGATCACCAATTTAATATTGGAAGGCAGACTGGAGGGTAAAAATCGTAGAGGGAGACCAAGAGATGAGTACACTAAACAGATTCAGAAGGATGTACGTTGCAGTAGGTACTGGGAGATGAAGAAGCTTTCACAGGATAGAGTAGCATGGAGAGCTGCATCAGACCAGTCTCTGGACTGAAGACCACAACAATAACAACACATGGTTAACAGCATATGGAAGTTTGGGTCTGGTTGTGAGTCGTAGTCGTATTCTATAGAGACCGGGTATCCAATTAGTGAGGCGATGGCTCGTGGGAAATTCGGGTGCGTCATAAATTTTCACATTCGTCATTCCATTATACAGCTGATGGTTGTCAGTATTCGAAATTGCGAATTCATTTCATGTAACTAGAAATTTTGTCTGAGTGATCTTGTATCCTCCTACTGTCTCTCAACTTCGACGCCATCCCGTTCATCACAGCATCATCATCAATCAAGACTGCTGCCCACCCTGTCCACCAAATCATTTATTTATATAGAGAATATTAGCAGTCCTATCACGGTTCCATAGGGCACACTTGACGAAACCTTTGTCTCTGATAAACACTCAGGGATATTGATCTGTAATTTTGCGGGTCCGTCCTTTTGCCCTTCTTATATGCAGGAGAAATTTGCGCTTTTTTCTAGTGGCTTGAGATTTGGCACTGGGCGGTAGATTCGCGATAAATGTAAGCTAAGTAAGGGGTGAACTGGGTTGATTCCATCCGGACCTGGTGCCTTTTTTGTTTTATCTCTTTCAGTAATGCTGTAGAGTACCGCATTGCAAGACCGAATTGGGATTCTATAGAGACCGAATCGGGATTCTATAGAGACCTGATGACTTATTTGTTTCAACTCTCTACGCCAGGGACGCTCATTGCTATGCATCCATACGGGGGTCTGTTCGATGCCTAACTCGTAGCCGCTAGAGCAGTCACGAGGCTGAACGTGGGTCGAATTTTCGGACAGGTACACTTGTAACGTGCTTGACGAAGGTGCGTTGGTGTCAATAAGGTTGTTGCCGAACTGTTTGGTCTTAGAGGGACCGATAGCCGTTTTTTTTCATGGACGTCTTAATGTTGCACACCTCCACCCTCCTCTTTTTATCAAGCCGTGTGAGGGCGCGAAAGAGGAGTGATGAAAAAGCGTATGATTCCTTTGCTGCTTCGGACCACGTTCAGATTTCCTCGAATGGTTTTAACAGTCCGTAGTGATTCCAATTGTAAAGCAGTGCAAAAATTGCGGTCGTGGTACACTGCATAGGGGTCAGATCGCATTCAATGGGGTATCAGCGCCACGATGTTCTTAGAAAAGGTTGAACGCCCAGGGGGTAGCAACAATATCGAAAGTTGTCAAGAACCTCGTCCTGTTGCTCATCCCACTGCGAACTTTCGTTTCCGACCGCAAGAAGTGTTGGAGTCAACTTCCAAGGAAAGGGATGGTTTTATTGATGCCCTTTATGTCGTCCCCTGAGGTCTCTTCGTCTCGATTCTGAGCGGAGGTGTGTATGAAATGTTTTCCTTGATTCAAAAATGGTTCGAATGACTCTGAGCACTATGGGATTTAACATCTGTGGTCATCAGTCCCCTAGAACTTAGAACTACTTAAACCTAACTAACCTAAGGACATCACACACACCCATGCCCGAGGCAGGATTCGAACCTGCCACCGTAGCGGTAGCACGGTTCTAGACTGAAGCGCCTGGAGCCGCTCGGTCACAACGGCCGGCGGTTTCCCTTGGCTACCCCTACGAAAACCGCATCATTTCAAGACTAGGTGCCGCGGTTCTGACCTTCATCACACAAGCGTCCAAAGATGGGGTGAAATGGGGCTAAGAGGGGGTGTGAAGACCTTCCCGCCGTGTGGCACGTGCATGGTGCCAATGTTACGTTGTTAACCGTCTTACAGCTCACATGAACTTCTGAGCTCAGCCTTTTTTCGCATGTGTCGACATCTTACTGACTGATGCGTCACTGAGCCATAGTGTGAAGTAGCAGGGCACCACGCTTCTGGAACATTGTAGAGAAAAGTTACAGGCATCTATTAATCAAATTTCACATTTCTGCGGCGGAATGGCAGAACATAACGGAATTTCAAAAAAAGTGATCCTTTAATTTTATTGCGTAGTGTACTTTGGAAATGAGATGAGGCAAGATGAAATGCGAACTTTTCCAGTCCCTACGATATGGCCACCAGTGAATGCGCTGGCCATACGTAGTTTGTCAGGTCTGGCCACAGCAGTCTTAAATCTCTCGTCAAGTTGAACAATTCCTTTCGATAATGCGATAACACAATTCCTTTCGATAATACGATAATAGAGCTATATATCCAACATGATGCCTGTCTGCGGCTCAGATGCTTATTGTTGTACAACTGGATTGCAATTTAGCATCACATGTTACGTTCCTAGTGACACTATTGATCTCATGTATTTTAATTTCTTTAGACGTCATTATGAAGGATTTGAAGCAGCGTAACAGGAATTATTGAAAAATTATAAGGATCCGAATTTGTCCAGGAGTGCGTTTAGACCTAGATGTTGTGTGGACAGGAACATAAGCGACGGGGAACAGACGAGCCTTCGAGTATGGCAGTCATCTTTTGTTCACGTTGAGGAGCACGGACCATGGAGGTAAAAATAAGAAGAGTTGTGATGACGTCACAAACTGGAAGCCGACCCAAGTGAAGATCCGCCATGTTAGCTACCCCAAAACATTCGCTTCTGGTTGTTTGATTCTGTGTAGTCGTGAAGTGTTTTGATAACAAATGCCAGCTTGCGTCGCTTACGGGTGCACTAATCGTTCTGATTGTAGTCTAAAGTTTAAACAAATCACATTTCATTCGCAAGAGGACTTATTTAAGCGCTATTTTCCTATATATACTTGAAACTCTGATGTGCTGTAAAGTTTTGCAGTATGGTTTTATTTCTGTGATTTGACTTTAGACTTCCGATCAATCCAACGCGAAGAGCTCTCTGGAGTTTAGCAATACAGTTGGTTTTCATTGTTTGGTTATTCCCAAGTAACGGAAAAGTCCTGGCAAGAAATATCCTGGAAATGGGGACTAATGTTTTAAAACACAATGATTTAATATAAAAGTAATGTAACTACATGTAGTTAATTCAATCTTCAGTAAAATGTGTGGAACACCTGTTACAGTGGTTAAATTTTAAGTACTTAAAGGGTTACATATATTTTGTTAAAGCAAAGTTCCCTATCTAAGTCGAGACTATTTAGATCATTACTTTAATCACTGTGTTGTCGTGTTACCCTGTAAATTGCTGTTATTTTCCACACTAAATGTCACTTGGTAGGTACGATTTAAAAACAAAGCAGATGTGTAAACTACAATGAGCCTGACAATCTTAAATTCCATTTTTTTCCTTCGTAATTTAACGAATCTTTTACTTTGTTGACATGACAACTGGCTTGTTTAAATCATCCCTGCATACATCTATGGGACACAAAAAGTTTCTTGCAAACTCTAACATTTAAAATTTGCATTTGACTTGAAAATGCAACGAATACAAACCGGTGACTCTAAACTATCAATAATTGCTTCTGGAGTTCTGGCTTGATCAATTATCGACACAAACATAAGTCAATGAAAGTGAATGGAAATGGATTACGAAAGCACGCTTTTCATAGCACATACTTCTCTTCTCGGTTATTCGAAGTGTATAAACAAAAAGGAATTACGGTACTGAGGCCAGAAGCGTCATATTTTCGTGTCGTATTACTGTATCGAATACGCATTTAAGACCAGAAAAACGTTTGAACTTGCGTTCCTTATGCTGTGTTGTTCACTAAAATAGTGTAACATTTACCATATAAAATAAATATCGCGTGCACACGACAGAAATAACGAACAAGAAGCAATTGTAAACACTCGTCTGCTAATGTTTTGCGGGATCCAAGATGGCGGCACGCCCCGCCCACTGGATTCAAAACAATACAGCTAAGTTTGTAGCGCCATCTCCCCTTATTCTACCTCCATGGCACGGACACATTTGCGATCCCAGCGACCCATCAGCCGCTAGCGAGCGCGTTGTTCGTAAGTGTGCACATTGTTCGCGACCTACCGTCTGCCGTCAGTTTTTACTGGGAGGTCAGCGGGAACGGCGCTGTTGCACTGTCTGAAGTGTCTATGCGCTCGCGAGCAGTGTGGATCAGGCGAGGCTCCTGGCGGCAGTTTTTTTCTCTACCGTTCATGAGAAGTTCGCGAGCATACTGCTCACAAACGAATATGCAGCTCTTTTTTTTTGTGTGTGTGTATGTGTAAGTCGAAACACTCCTACTGAGACACTAGCGAAAAGTTCGGAATTAATTACCTGTTATTTGACGGCGTATCACGATATTCCGTGGAAGATTCGTTAGACAAAGTATGACAAATTATAAGGATCCGAAATTGAATGCTCCAATATATACCATGTAATGAGAATCGAAATTGTGCTGTTTAAGTTATTCAAACTTAAAGTTCTGGCAAAGACATTCTAGTGTAGAGAAAATATCTGGGGCGGTTTATTGGTATAACAAACATGTTTTGTTTTTCCCCGATGAACCACGGACCTTGCTGTCGGTGGCCTGACTGGCGTCCCTCATCGATGTTGTTGTTGTGGTCTTCAGTCCAGAGACAGGTTTGATGCAGCCCAACATGCTACTCTATCCTGTGCAAGCTTCTTCATCTTCCAGTACCTACTGCAACCTACATCCTTCTGAATCTGTTTAGTGTATTCATCTCTTAGTCTCCCTCTATGAGTTTTACCCTCCCCACTGCCCTCCAATACTAAATTGGTGATCCCCTGATGCCTCAGAACATGTCCTACCAACCGATCCCTTCTTCTAGTCAAGTTGCGCCACAAACTTCTCTTCTCCCCAATTCTATTCAATACCTCCTCATTAGTTATGTGATCTACCCATCTAATCTTCAGCATTCTTCTGTAGCACCACATTTCGAAAGCTTCTATTCTCTTCTTGTCGAAACTATTTATCGTCCATGTTTCACTTCCCTACATGGCTACATTTCATACAAATACTTTCAGAAACGACTTCCTGACATTTAAATCTATACTCGATGTTAACAAATTTTTCTTCTTCAGAAACGCTTTCCTTGCCATAGCCAGTCTACATTTGATATCCTCTCTACTTCGACCATCAACAGTTATTTTGCTCCCCAAATAGCAAAACCCCTTTACCACTTTAAGTGTCTCATTTCCTAATCTACTTCCCTCAGCATCACCCGACTTAATTCGACTACATTCCATTATCCTCGTTTTGCTTTTGTTGATGTTCATCAGGACACTGTCGATTCCGTTCAACTGCTCTTCCAAACCCTTTGCTGTCTCTGACAGAATTACAATGTCATCGGCGAACCTCAAAGTTTTTATTTCTTCTCCATGGATTTTAATACCTACTCCGAGTTTTTCTTTTGTTTCCTTCACTGCTTGCGCAATATACAGATTGAATAACATCGGGGAGAGGCTACAGCCCTGTCTCACTCCCTTCCCAACCACTGCTTCCCTTTCATACCCCTCGACTCTAATAACTGCCATCTGGTTTCTGTACAAATTGTAAATGGCCTTTCGCTCCTTGCATTTTACCCCTGCCACCTTCAGAATTTGAAAGAGACTATTCCAATCAACATTGTCAAAAGCTTTCTCTAAGTCTACAAATACTAGAAACGTATGTTTGCCTTTCCTTAAACTTTCTTCTAAGATAAGTCGTAGGGTCAGTATTGCCTTACGTGTTCCAACATTTCTACGGAATCCAAACTGATCTTCCCCAAGGTCGGTTTCTATCAGTTTTTCCATTCGTCTGTAAAGAATTCGCGTTAGTATTTTGCAGCCCTCAGCGATACACATATTTATACTGTAAGTGCAACCACAGTGGAGTGGGTATCTGTTGAAAGGCCAGACAAACATGTGGTTCCTGAAGAGGGGCAGCAGTCTTTTCGGTAGTTACAGGGGCAAAAGTCTGGATCATTGACTGATCTGGCTTATAAGTACAGGGTTGTAAGTACAAACTCACATAGGACTAATACAGGAGCCGGTTTAATAATGAATAAGAAAATACGATGCGGATAAGCTGCTATGAACAGCTTAGTGAAGGCATTATCGTAACCAAGATAGACACGACGCCCACACCTGCCGCAGTAGTACAAGTTTATATTCTACCTAGTTCCGCAGATGATGAATAGATTGAATAAATTTGTGATGTGATAAAAGAAATAATTCAGATAGTTAAAGGAGATGAAAATTTAATTTTGATGGGGTAGTGGAATTCGATGGTAGGAAAAGAGAGTGAGGGAAAAACAGTCGGTGAATATGGACTGGGGGGACGAAATGAAAGAGCAAGTTACCTGGTCGAATTTTGTACAGAGCATAAGTTAATCATTGCTAACACTTGGTTTAAGAATCGTGAAAGAAGACTATATACACGGAAGAAAACTGGAGACACCGGAAGGTTTCAAATTGATTATGTAATGATTAGTCAGAGATTTAGGAACTTGTTTTAAACTGTAAGACACTTTTTAGGCACACGTGGACTCTGATCACAATTTATCGGTTGTGAGATTAAAAACGAAGAAACTGCCAAAAGGTCGGAAATTAAGGAGATTAGACATGGATAAGTGTAAAGAACCAGAGGCTGCTGCGAGTTTCAGAGGGAGCTATAAGCGACAGTTGATGCGAACAGGGGAAAGGAATACAGCAGAAGATGAATGGCTAGCTTTAAGAGATGAAAGAGAGAAGGCAGCATAGGATCAAATACTTAAAAAGGCAAGGCCTAGTAGAAATCCTTGTATAGCACAAGAGATACTGAATTTAATTGATGAAAGGAGAAAATTTAAAAATGCAGCAAATGAAGCAGGCGAAAGGGAATGTAAAAGTCTACAAAATGAGATTGATAGGAGGTGCAGAACTGCTAAGCAGGAATGGCTAGATGACAAATGTAAGGATTTAGAAGCACATTTCAATAGGGGAAAGACAGCTACTGCCTACAGAAAATTAAAGAGACTTGTAGAGAAAAGAAAAACTGCTGTATGAATATCAAGAGATCAGAGGGAAAACCAATCCTAAGAAAAGAAGGGAAAAATGAAAGATGGAAGGAATATACACAGAGCGATTTTTTCCACCGTGTTTAAACTGTAGGGATTGATTTATGAGAGGATACGGAACAAAAAAGTTCCAATGAACTTATCTCCGGAAATGAATTGTTTCCGTGCTAGAGACCATTTATTCAGTCCTACATTGTTGCAAAGGCTGCCGTCTAATACTCGCTGTACTATGCATCCGTAGTTACACTATGTGTTGAAAATAGTTTCCATGTGTCTCAACACATGCGCTACGCACCGTAGCATGTTCTGTGTCACACATTCACACCGGCCAGACTGCATCCGAACAGTGTCAAAGGCAGCATATAAATACGCTGCTCTAGTGTCTCCACATCTGGAATGGGCTCTGCATACCGATACTTTTGAGATGGTTCCAGAACGAGAATTCGCACAGGTTGAGATCTGGTGAACGAGCAGGCCATACAACTGGATACCCTCGTCTAATCCACCGGCCAGGAAAAACACGATTGAGATGCGTTCGGACGTTAACGGCTAAGTGGGCCTGGAGCGCCATCACGTGGCAGCCACATAATCCTTCGAATCATCAATGGCACTTCTTCCAGCAGGGGAGGCAAAGTCACCCGCAAGAAACGTCGATAGTTCCGGCATGCTAAAGGACGTGGAAAGAGGACTGGTCCCTAAATACGGTCACCAATTATCCCGGGCCGCACATTCCGGCTGCACCGAGGCTCACTACTCGCTGTCACCATACGATGGGTGTTCTGCATAATATCCCACAGATGACATCTGTGAATAGGATGGGTGACACAAATCCCGGGATCGTGGTTGCCTGGTGAAGATGGTTCAAATGGCTCTGAGCACTACGCGACTTAACTTCTGAGGTCATCAGTTCCCTAGAACTTAGAACTACTTGAACCTAACTAACCTAAGGACATCACACACATCCATGCCCAAGACAGGATTCGAACCTGCGACCGTAGCGGTCGCGCGGTTCCAGACTCTAGCGCTTAGAACCGCTCGGCCACCCCGGCCGGCCATGGTGAAGAAACCAGTGACAAAACTGCTCCCAATGTGGAAAGTCTGTCGCAAGTAAGCCCTGCACACGTTGTATGTGATAAGAGTAGTAACATTTGTCATGGAGAATGTTCCACATGGTCGCCTGGCCTACTCCGTATAAGATGGGCCAACTTCCTAATACTGACATGGCGGTCACCTTCCACATTTTCCACCAAGTCTGGCGTCTATACATTTCGGTTACGTCCTTCATGATTTCCTGCTTCCTGAAGCGATCCTCTCTAAGACAAACGGCGAAACACTGTTGGAAACATTGAATGCTGTGGTTGCTGTCAGCGGGATAGGTCTCCTCGTCTAACTTTGCTGTCCGCTGCCCGTTTCCATTTACCTTTCCGTAAGTAAACACATTTCGGCAAGCTCTCGATTCGAATACGGGACCATTGTGCACGGCGCTGTATCACATTCACTACAAGGTGAGTCAGCAAGAGAAAGTAACCGGACACAACATTACCAGTTACTATGGCAGGAGAGGGTGCGAGGGCATGGCGTATGAGGAACGGTACCATCCTCTACGAGGAAACCATGCATACAGTAACTATTGCTGCATGGTACAGCGCGTGTTAGACCGCAGTCTCTATAACAAAGTATGACTGAATAAGTGGTCTCTAGCATGGAAACCATGCAGTTCCGAACATAAGTTCATTAGACCTTTGTTGTTCCGTATCCTCTCATCAATCCCTAGAGCTTGTACACCGTCTAAAAGATCACTCTGTAGAGGATCTATACGTGGTGGCTGAACCTGAAGGCATATTATAAAAATTGAAGAGGACGTAGATGAAGATGAGTTGGGAGATATTATGCAACGAGAAGAATTTGATGCAGCACGGTAAGACCTTAGTCGAAACAAGATCCGTGGAATAGACGACATCCCGTCAGAACTACTGATAGCCTTGGGAGAGCCACTCATGACAAAACTCTTCCATATGGTGTGCAAGATGTGTGAGACAGACGAAATATCCTCAGACTTCGAGAAGAAGTAATGTTTCGAATTCTACGGAAAGCAGTTCCTGACAGATGTGAAAATTACCGAACTATCAGTTTAATAAATCATGGTTACAAAATATTAACTCGAATTCCTTACAGTAGAATCGAAAAACTGATAGAAGCCAACCTCGTGGAAGATCAGTTTGGATTTCGGAGAAATGTAGAAACACAGGAGGCAACACTGACTCCCGACTTATCTTAGATGACAGGTTAAGGAAAGGCTAACCCAGATTTATAGAACTTGTAGACTTAGAGAAATCTTTTGACAGTGCTATTTGGCATACTCTCTTTGAAATTCTGAAGGTAACAGACGTAAGATACAGAGGGTGAAGGGGTATTTACAACCGTTACAGAAACCAGACGACAGTCATAAAAGTGGAGGGACATGAAAGGGAAGCAGTGAACGAGAAGGGAGTGAGACAGCGTAATAGCCTGTCACCGATGTTATTCAGTCTGTACATTGAGCAAGCAGTAACGGAAATCAAAGAAAAATTTGAAGTAGAAATTAAATTTTAGTGAGAAGAAATAGTATCCTTGAGGAGTGCTAATGACATTGTGCAGGGTGACAATTATTGAACTATATGGAAAAATGTAAATTAGTTACAAACTATGCCATGCATACACTTTATTCAACATGTAAACGTCACTACAGATATTCGGATTTAATTATGTCATGTTCGATAATGCTTGCCATCATTTGCGATGATGTGGCGGAGACGAATATCGCACCGACTATTCTGTGTCTGTACATTGCACACCACACAGTCAACCGTTGAGGGTGAAGAGAATTTCGATCGCGAAATGCGGCTTCTCAGTCCCCCAAATGCGCCGATTTTGCTAAATTTGCTTATTGACCAACTCATCCAAATGAAAGTGGACTTCGTCGCTAAAACAAACCATACATGCACACACTAATTCCCGTCATGCCCCGCGGCCAACCGTGCAGTTTGAACGATCGAACGCAAACGGTTTAGAGGTTATGATGATTTTGTTTTATACAGTTCAATATTGTCACCCTGAAATTACGTCAGAGACAGCAAAAGATTTTGTAAATGCAGTTTAGCGCAATGGACAATGCCTTGAAAGGAGGGTATAAGATAAATATCAACAAAAGCAAGTCAAAGGTAAGGGAAAATAGTTGAATTAAACCACGTGACACTGTGGGAATTAGATTAGGAAACGAGATACTTAACGTACTAGATGGGTTTTGCTATTTAAGCAGCAAAATAAATGATGATGCGCAAAGTAGAGACGATGTAAAATGTAGATTGGCAATGGCAAGAAAAGCGTTTCTGAAGAAGACAAACATGTTACTGTCGAATACAGACTTAATTGTTGGAAGACTTTTCTGAAAGTAATTGTCTGGGATGTAGCCATGTATAGAAGTGAAACATGGATGAACAGTTTAGACAAGAAGAGAATAGAAGCTTTTCAAATGTAGTGCTACAGAAGAATGCTGAAGGTTAGATAGGTAGATCACATAACTAATTAAGAGCTAGTGGATTGAACTGGCGAGGCAAGAAATTTGTTCTACAACTTGACTAAAAGAAGGTGTCGATTTACAGAACACAGTCGGAGGCATCAAGGAATTACCAACTTAATATTATCATTATTTTTTTCCTTTATTGATTTTCGATTCCCCCCGAAGGGGGGCGAACTGGCGACTGTTTAGTACACAGCTCTTCAGTCTACAGATTTTTTTGAAACATAAGAAGGAGGTAATAAGCAATAAAAGCAAGCGATAAGACGGTGACTTAAATTGTAAAACGGCGGAAAATTGTGGAAAGTTGAGAGGTGGCATGAGCCCCCTCTCATATTTCTATCTCAGTCTGAGTTGTTCGATCTTCCTCTCTAATTGCATGCGGTGAAAAGTTGCTATTCCTTCACACGTGGACTTCCCACGCAGCGTCTCTCGTCACCCGGGTGGTCCTGTGACAGGCGGGCTCTGCTGATCTTGAAAGGGTTAAGCTGACGGGTGCGACGGAGTCAAGTGAATGCTCCCAGATGCCGACATTGGCATAGTAGCGGCGGAGACGCGCCCGCAAGGGCCTGAAGGAGCGGCTGGGCTAGAGGTTCCGTTACTTCGCAGAAACTTAGCGAAAACACTTTCTGGCGGGCTATCAGCGAGGCGTGGGAATGACTTGTGTACCCAGGCAGTCTTGGCGGGCAAATTCCAGCGTTTTCTGCAAAATCGTAACTATGATAGGCTTGCTCAGGGCATAGCTCCGTGACGTAGCAAAATAAGCGCAGAAACTGGCGCCAAGAATCTCCATTGGTGGAATGGTAGTGCTTCGGCAATAGAGTGGAATTTTCCGCCGGTTTTCGAGTTGCTGATTGGAACGTTTAACCACGGCCACTGTCGTGGGGCCGGGAATGTTCTGTGTTCGGTTTGTACGGGTGCTCTTGTGGTAGTCGGCTCTAGGCTTTCGGTCGGAGTTGGTTACAAGACTGAGCTCTCGCTGTTCTGAACAGCCTCCATTCCGTTGGCTGTCTGATATACTTTTATTTGATTGTAACTGTTTAACGAAGTTGCTTAAGTTTCGACTTCAACTAACTGTCCGAGTACAGTTGGCAATTGAGCGTTGTGCGTACAAGCGGCCTATGTTGTCTGTCTTGAGCAGTTTTGGCTAAAGCTGACTGTATCGGAGTTAATGTGTGACTTTGCTTATTAAAATCAATCACTGTACCGTCAGTGATTGTGTGGCGAGCCTTCTTCGTCTCCCTCAGAGGCGCATTTGTATTGCTAGAAAGTCTTTAGTCTGGAACAACCAGACCAGGATAATTTGTTTGGGACTATACTCACGACATTATCATCACCACGACGGGACGTCGAAGCAACCAGCCATCGCCTCCAGTAAGCCAGATCGTGTCCGTGCAGTTAAGAAGACAGCTTGGTAATGTACGTCCGCAGCACCGGCAAAGCAGGCAATTTTGCTAGGTGATAATCAGAGCTCAGCAGGGCGCGCCTGTTTGTCTTTTCAAACTTTTTTCTGTCTTGGGTGTTCATTGTCTGAGTTCTCACTAATGTAGCAGCAATTAATGTTGGGTTAGCTGTGTGTCTCTCTTAAGATCTGAGTTGCAAGGAATTGGCTCCACATACCACTTCATCATAAATGTCACAATCTAGTTTAGGGACAACTTCACCTTCACAGCATTTATTTGAGTATCCAATTTGAGCCAATTTGATGTATTGTAAATGTTTCATATGTTTTTGCTTATTATTTTGTGTTTAGTCTTAATAAATCATATTGTTATTTTGGACAGAAATTTCATTCTGTTAATCGGTAGAGCAACCCTGTCATTTCTCACTACACTAATGAAACCTTCCTTTATTTAACTTATTTATCAAATTAAATTATTGCAGGTGCCAAACTGTTTTCTACTCCACTTGCAGGGTCGATTACAGTCAGTTCACGTATCTTTTTAATCCATGTGCAACAGCAAAAGTCGGAGTTAGAATCGGGGAGGCTTAGAGTATCATTTACCTATGTAGATTCTAGAAGAATTTAGTATTAAATACACTGCTAGCCCTGGCACTTCGCAAAGTTAAAACATAAAACAAAGGGTTGGCGATGCTAATAAATTACACAGGAAGCAGACAGGGAAAATAGTAGACAGACAATTAAAAAAACACCGAAGCAGTCTGATTTCTGTTCGCAAGAGAGATAAAAATCACAACCAGCGACAGTATGATTTCTGTTCGCAACCCTTCGGAAACGACGCACAAACTTAACTCTCAGTGGAAACACTGCACTTAAACGTCGGCACGAAGATGACACATCACAGCCAAGGGCAGATGGGGGGGGGGGGGGGGGGGGGGAAGGGAGACCTAAGACCTAGACAGATGATGGGAAAGAAGGGCAGAGGAGAGGAAAAACGAAGGGGGGGGAACCGACGGAGGGAGAAGACTCATATGGGCAGGCAGGGCAGATGTGAGAGGGAATGAGGAAAGGCAGAGGAGGGGAATGCAAAAGGACTCGGGGCAGAGAAGGGAGGCAGAGAGAGGGTAGGCAGGGAAAAATTGGATGGAAGGGGGGGAGAGGGAGTCCAGGAAATGGACAGAGGAAGGGAATGGGAGGTGAGGATCAGAATTGATAGGAGGGATAAATGGAGGGAGAGAGGGAGTCATATAGGAGGGGGAGTCAACGGAAGCCATCTTAGAAAAGGAGATGAAGGGTGTAGAGATGGAAGGTAAGGGGGGGCGACACAAAAGTGAAGATGCAGCAGAGGGTGGGGATTCGAGAGGAGAGGAGCAACCAGGGGAAGATGGGGACAAGGCAGTGGGAGGTGTAGAGTACACGGATATGTTCGAGGAATAGGAGCAGATGGTGGAAAGGAATCAGGTTGTAGAGGATCCGCATGGGTGACGGAAGGCGCATACGGAAGGTGAGGTGGAGTACATGGCACTCGAGGATCTGGAGGGACTTATAGAATTTGGGGGGGGGGGGCGTGGATATCCAAGCAAGACTGCCATAACAAAGGATGGGAAGGATTAAGGATTTGTAGGTGTGGAGGGTGGTAGAGGGGTTCAACCCCCATGTCTGGTCAGAGGAGTTTGAGGAGTCGGAGGCGGTTGTGGTCTTTGTATCGGATAGAACAGAGATGAGGGATCCAGGTGAGGTGACAGACAATGGTGAGGCCAAAGTAGGTGAGGATGGGGGACAGGCGGACAGGATGGGAGCAGATGGTAAGGAAGAAATCAAGGAGCCGAAAGGAGTGAGTGGTACGACCTACAATGATTGCCTGCGTCTTGAAAGGATTGATTTTCAGGAGCCACTGGGTACACCATGCGGCGAAAAGGTCAAGGTGATCCTGGAGAAGGCATTGGGACCGTTGAAGGGTAGGAGCGAGGACAAGGAAGGCAGTCTCATCGGCATACTGCAGGAGGTGTACTGGTGGGGGGTCTTAATATTAGTGGGAAGCATGGGGAGTAAAAATTATAGAGGGAGTCCAAGAGATGAATACACTGAGCAGATTCAGAAGGATGTCGGTTACAGAAGTTATTTGGACATAAAGAGGCTTGTATGGGATAGAGTAGCATGGAGAGCTGCATCAAACCAATCTTTGGACTGAAGATCTCAGCGAAACACAAATGTGGTTTGTGCATACCAAGGTAGCGTATGTGGTAATTATACGAGGGGCGTTTGAAAAGTCTGTGCAAATGTCCGAGAAATGGCACCACCGCCTTGTATCGAGGTCATGTTTAGTTAGTAGCAACTTTGGAAAAAACACGCACATAGTTTCAGCCACATTGGTCTATTTCTTTGTGTTTGTCTTTCGTGTGAATAAAGAAAGTCGAGTGATGGTCAAAAAATGGACGAACAAGAATTTCGTGTTGTGATTAAACATTACTTTATGAAAGGAAAAACGCCTCATGAGACTAAAGAGAAGCTTGATAAACATTACGGTGACTCTGCACCTTCGATTGGAACATTTTATAAGTGGTTTCAAAATTTTCTGAGTGGCCATATGGGCACAAGTGATGTTGAACGTTCTGGACGCCCTGTGGAGGTTGCGACTCCAGAAATCATTGATAGAATCCATGATATGGTGATGGATAACAGAAGAGTTAAGGTGTGTGAGATTGCTAGTGCTGTGGGCATCTCGAATGAATGGGTACATAATATTTTGCATAAACATTTGGACGTGAGAAAGCTATCTGCAAGATGGGTTCCACGATTGCTCACATTTGACCAAAAACGGAATCGTGTGAAGTGTTGCAAGGATGGTTTGTTGCTGTTCAGGAAGAATCCACAGGACTTAAAGCGTCGTTTCGTCACTGTGGATGAAACATGTATACATTACTATACTCCTGAGACCAAACAACAATCTAAGTAATGGGTTACTAAGGGAGAATCTGTACCAAAAAAGGCGAAGACCATTCCTTCGGCCGGGAAGGTTATGGCGACTGTCTTTCGGGATTCGCAAGGGATAATCCTCATCGGCTATTTGGAAAATGGGAAAACTATAACAGGTGCATATTATTCATCGTTACTGGACCGTTTGAAAACCGAGCTGCAAGAAAAACGCTGCCGATTGGACCGAAAAATGTCCTTTTCCATCATGACAATGCACCAACACACACCTCAGCAGTTGTGGTAGCAAAATTATTGGAAACAGGATTCCAACTCGTTTCACATCCCCCTTATTCTCCAGACTTGGCTCCCTCAGGCTGCCATTTGCTCCCCAATTTGAAGAAATGGCTGGCGGGACAGAGATTTTATTCAAACGAGGAGGTGATGCAGCAACTAATACCTGTTTTGCAGACTTGGACAGTTTCTATTATTCGGAAGGGATCAACAAATTAGAACAGCATTGGACGAAGTGTATAAGTCTAAAAGGAGACTATGTCGAAGAATAAAAAATGTTTACCCCAAACATGTAAGTAGTTTTTATTTATGCACGGACTTTTCAAACGCCCCTCGTACGTTTTGCTTTTAGTGGGTGCAACAAGAGACGTTAACTGGAAAGTGCCCCACGGATGTTCTATTCCATTAATCCCGCCATCCGTCCGCACGAACCATGAGGCGCCAATAAAACATCAGCACGTTCGTCTCAGCCTTTTGTATGTAAAATACGACTTCTCGACATCATCAATTAGCCAGAAAGTAACAAATGGTTCAAATGGCTCTGAGCACTATGTGACTTAACATCTGAGGTCATCAGTCCCCTAGACTTAGAACTACTTAAACCTAATTAACCTAAGGAAGTCAAACACACCCATATCCGAGGCAGAAGTCGAACCTGCGACCGTAACAGCCTCGTGGTTCCGGACTGAAGCGCCTAGATCCACTCGGCCACAAAGGCCGGCTCAGAAAGTATCATAAATAATTCAGATCCTATGTATTTTAGTGGATAGAGCACATCACATTTGAGGTAAACCTGCATTTTTAGTCCGAATGTACGTAATTAGGCTTATCATGTATTTTAGATTCGACTCAGGACATATTACTTTATTTTTTTTGGACTCAGACTAGGACATATTTTTGAAATTACTTTAAAAGTCTGAATAGTTTACTGAAACACTAAACTTTATTTATTCAGTTGTAATTTTCACAAGACTTTTTCGTAGTTGGTTTGTTTCCAAAACATTCGTGTCTAGCAGTGTGGTATAAAAATGTAGCATCCGTAGCAGCAGACTCCAGATGACAATTATTCCCATCTTTGGCTTTGGCGAAGCAGCAGCATTAATAACACTCCGATGTTCAGCTGTTTTCACGCACTCATGAACATCACCCTTTCCTTTATTTGCAACGGAAAATTCCCCAGTATATAGTGAGGTTAACATTAAACGTACACAGTTGCTTTGCCTATTTTAAACGATGAGACAAAAAACGAATAGAGGTATAGTGATCGATAACGTGAAGACGAGTCATATCACGTACGAAAACAACGCTAACACATTGCCCTTGTTGTTTTTCCGAACAACTAACAGTAACACAAAAGTTGTGGCGCAACCATTAGCCACGCCACCCCGTTCACGTAAGCGCTTCCACTAAGGTTGTCTGAAGGAGACACAGCCGTAAGGGAATGTTTAAAAACGCGGTGTTAAACGTACTGAAAAAAAATGAAAAAATATCCTGCAGTCATAAAATTCTCAATCGCTGAACATTTCTGCGACGCCACAGCGCTAAAAAACTGGGAGTATTCGATCTGCTCCTGGACGAATGTGAAGCCTATATTTTATAACTGTAACAAAATCTTTACTAATACTCCATGCGAGATTAGAGGTTGCGACCACTGCCTCTTGTAGCAAAGAAGCTTGCAGGAGACAACGAACGCCCTTTGGCCGCGGGGTCGAAGAGAAAGTCGTTTTTTCAGTTCCTAAATAACTGCAACTTCGTATTTCTTGCTAGGGAGTGCCATTACAGGAGCTGTTTTTAAAAGGATAACGTAAGCCATCTGTAGTACGAGTGCAAGCAGTTCAGTATGCCACCACAGTGTGGCGCACATGTGCCGAGCAGTACACGCTGCCACCTAGCGCAAGACTGCGAAACTTTTTGGAATCGCAGGTGAGCGCCCAGCATTTACCTATTCAGCATGCTCTAAAACACAATCTACGAAGTAAAGATAATGTGTGGCTGGATGATACCCACAGCAGGTCCTTTAGCTCTGTAGTGAAAATGCTGTGCGTCTTTTTAGCGACTGTTGCCGTTTGATTTTCATTTTAACGTTTTAAATGTCATTTTTGTGTTTTTATGTTTACCTGTCTTCCTTTTTAAGCTTCAAACGAAGAAAACTACTCTGTACATACATGATCATCTCTACATTGTATTTTACATTTTTGCATTCATAAATATGTTTTGTCATTTTTCAATGATTTTTGTAAATGCTCTAGGCTGAAGAGCCGGATATCATAGCGCTGTCAGCCCACCCCTTGCCTATACGGGGCGAGTGGAATGAAATAATAATAAACCAAAAAAGAGGGCTGATATCTTTAGGATAACATCTCTGTTTCTTCTCTCTCTTTCATCCTAAGTTACTCGCTTAAATTAAAATGTCCAGCTTACACAAATACTGGTGTTGTTGTAAAGGTTCCCTTCATCGAGGGCTACGGTAAAATATCGGATCTCATATGTCACATCACAAGGTCGGAATTTACGGAGATGGGTCCGGGATAAACTGACTAAACCAGAGGTCGTACAGAGTTTCAGGGAGAGCATAAGGGAACAATTGACAGGAATGGGGGAAAGAAATACAGTAGAAGAAGAATGGGTAGCTCTGAGGTATGAAGTAATGAAGGCAGCAGAGGATCAAGTAGATAAAAAGACGAGGGCTAGTAGAAATCCTTGGGTAACAGAAGAAATATTGAATTTAATTGATGAAAGGAGAAAATATATAAACGCAGTAAATGAAGCAGGCAAAAGGGAATACAAACGTCTCAAAAATGAGATCGACAGGAAGTGCAAAATGGCTAAGTAGGGATGGCTACAGGACAAATGTAAGGATGTAGAGGCTTATCTCACTGGGGGTAAGATAGATACTGCATACAGGAAGATTAAAGAGATCTTTGGAGAAAAGAGAGCCACTTGTATGAATATCAAGAGCTCAGATGGAAACCCAGTTCTAAGCAACGAGGGGAAAGCAGAGAGGTGGAAGGAGTATATAGAGGGTCTATGCAAGGGCGATGTACTTGAGGACAATATTACGGAAATGGAACAGGATGTAGATGAAGATGAAATGGGAGATACGATACTGCTTGAAGAGTTTGACAGAGCACTGAAAGACCTGAGTCGAAACAAGGCCCTGGGAGTAGACAAGATTCCATTGGAACTACTGACGGCCTTGGGAGAGCCAGTCCTGACAAAATTCTACCATCTGGTGAGCAAGATGTATGAGACAGGCGAAATACCCTCAGACTTCAAGAAGAATATAATAATTCCAATCCCAAAGAAAGGAGGTGTTGACAGATGTGAAAATTACCGAACTATCAGTTTAATAAGTCACTGCTGCAAAATACTAACGCGAATTCTTTACAGACGAATGGAAAAACTGGTAGAAGCTGACCTCGGCGAAGATCAGTTTGGATTCCGCAGAAATGTTGGAACACGTGAGGCAATACTGACTTTACGATTTATCTTAAAAGAAAGATTAAGAAAAGGCAAACCCACATTGCTAGCATTTGTAGACTTAGGGAAAGCTTTTGACAATGTTGATTGGAATACTCTCTTTCAAATTCTAAAGGTGGCAGGGGTAAAATACAGGGAGCGAAAGGCTATTTTCAATTTGTACAGAAATCAGATGGCAGTTATAAGAGTCGAGGAGCATGAAAGGGAAGCAATGGTTGAGGTTGTGGCCTGTCCCCCATGTTATTAAATCTGTATATTGAACAAGCAGTAAAGGAAACAAAAAGAAAAATTCGGTGTAGGTATTAAAATCCGTGGAGTAGAAATAAAAACTTTTAGGTTAGCCGATGACATTGTAATTCTGTCAGAGACAGCAAAGGACTTGGAGGAGCAGTTGAACGGAATGCATAGTGTCCTGAAAGGGGGATATAAGATGAACATCAACAAAAGCAAAACGATGATAATGGAATGTAGTCGAATTAAGTCGGGTGATGTTGAGGGAATTAGATTAGGAAATGAGAGACACTTAAAGTAGTAAAAGAGTTTTGTTATTTGGGGAGCAAAATAACTGATGGTTGTCGAAGTAGAGAGGATATAAAATGTAGACTGGCAATGGCGAGGAAAGCGTTTCTGAGGAAGAGAGATTTGTTAACATCGAGTATAGATTCAAGTTTCAGGAAGTCGTTTCTGAAAGTATTTGTATGGAGTGAAGCCATGTATGGAAGTGAAACATGGGCGATAAATAGTTTGGACAAGAAGAGAATAGCAGCTTTCGAAATGTGGTGCTACAGAAGAATGCTGAAGATTAGATGGGTAGATCACATATCTAATGAGGAGGTATTGAATAGAATTGGGGAGAAGAGGAGTTTGTGGCACAACTTGACAAGAAGAAGGAACCGGTTGGTAGGACATGTTCTGAGGCATCAAGGGATCACAGATTTAGCATTGTACGGCAGCGTGGAGGGTAAAAGTCGTAGAGGGAGACCAAGAGATGAATACACCAAGCAGATTCAGAAGGATGCAGGTTGCAGTAGGTACTGGGAGATGAAGAAGCTTGCACAGGATAGAGTAGCATGGAGAGCTGCAGCAAACCAGGCTCAGGACTAAAGACCACAACAACAACAATGTCACATCTTAAGTAAACAGGACTAGGTGGAATATGTAGAAGATCTTGCACGTATAGTTATTTTCAGAAGATTCTAGAGTTCTACTTATTTCTAAACCGTTCCAAAGTTTTCCGTTAAAAATTCCGAGCTGAGAGGCCGTGGAGCGAACATAAAAATATCAAGTAACGTTTCACCTCCACCTACGAGAGATATGTGCTGAGACAAAACTGCCAAATGCTGATGGGGCCGCAACATAAGTAAACAGCTTCATAATTTGGGCACCAGTCTGTCCTCATGGGCGTCGACAGAAATTTTATAGCCTGTGAGAAGAAATAGATAGGTGTGTGACATACGGAAGTCAGAATCGGTCCGCGCAGTATGTTCGGATATCGTAACGCGCCAGCGCGAGATAAGAGGGAAATCCGGGTTCGAGTCCGGATCCGACACAAATTTTGGTACGTCATTTTAGGTAGTACTTCTACCGTGAAGTTGAATTTCAGAAATTTATCCGAAAGTGTGCGGGAAGGGGTAAGGACGACTCCAAATTGTAAAACTGCTATTTTGACAACCAAAAATACATGAGCTATGCAATAATTTCTAAAATCGCAGTATTGTTCAAATATTCAAATGTGTGTGATCACCTAAGGGCCAAGCTTCTTAGGTCATAGCTCCCTAGACTTACACACTACTTAAACTAACTTATGCTAAGAACAAGACACACCCATGTCCAAGGGAGGACTCGAGCCTCCGGCAGGAGGGACCGTAATATTGTCTCACTGCATTCATCCACGTAATGCAGCAATTGGCTAGACGAGAGGTTAAACGGAACCATGGAATTACTTCTATGCAAGAGATACATGAATACAAACAAATTGATCAGGTAACAGGCTGAATGGCTAAATTAATGAAGTTACGCGAATGAAGTGGAGATAGGTGGGACTCTCCATCGAGAGTGACGTAAACATCTCGTATCGCTTGCCTCGCCGCCGCCGATTTCTTGCGACACGGCATTCAAAAGCAATGAAACACTTATAAAGTGTACAATGAGAGTCACAACCAGTATGTTTCGTCAAAAATAAAGTTGTGTGAATAATTCTGGTTAAGTTAGTGGTTTAGGACGCGTGGATTTCATTAGTCCCTAAATTTTACTTAACATTGTATTTTTAGTTTTCACGTTCTCGATTGAAGACGATTATTGTTACGGTGTGGTTATCTTAGAAGAAAGGCAAACCTACGTTTCTAGCATTTGTAGACTTAGAGAAAGCTTTTGACAATGTTGACTGGAATACTCTCTTTCAAATTCTGAAGGTGGCAGGGGTATAATACAGGGAGCGACAGGCTATTTACAATTTGTACAGAAACCTGATGGCAGTTATAAGAGTCGAGGGGCATGAAAGGGAAGCGATGGTTGGGGTTGTAGCCTGTCCCCCATGTTATTCAATCTGTATACTGAACAAGCAGTAAAGGAAACAAAAAGAAAAATTCAGAGTAGATATTAAAATCCATGGAGTAGAAATAAAAACTTTGAGGTTAGCCAATGACATAGTAATTCTATCAGAGACAGCAAAGGACTTGGAGGAGCAGTTGAACGGAATGCACAGTGTCTTGAAAGGAGCATATAAGATGAACATCAACAAAAGCAAAACGAGGATAATGGAATGTAGTCGAATTAAGTCGGGTGATGCTGAGGGAATTAGATTAGGAAATGAGACACTTAAAGTAGTAAAGGAGTTTTGCTATTTGGGGAGCAAATTAACTGATGATGGTCGAAGTAGAGAGGATATAAAATGTATACTGGCAATGGCAAGGAAAGCGTTTCTGAAGAAGAGAAATTTGTTAACATCGAATATAGATTTATGTATCAGGAAGTCGTTTCTGAAAGTATTTGTTTGGAGTGTAGCCATGTATGGAAGTGAAACATGGACGATAAATAGTTTGGGCAAGAAGAGAATAGTAGCTTTCGAAATGTGGTGCTACAGAAGAATGCTGAAGATTAGATGGGTAGATCACATAACTTAGGAGGAAGTATTGAATAGGATTGGGGAGATGAGAAGTTTGTGGCACAACTTGACCAGAAAAAGGGATCGGTTGGTAGGACATGTTCTGAGGCATCAAGGGATCACCAATTTAGTATTGGAGGGTAGCGTGGAGGGTAAAAATCGTAGAGGGAGACCAAGAGATGAATACACTAAGCAGATTCAGAAGGATGTAGGTTGCAGTAGGTACTGGGAGATGAAGAAGCTTGCACAGGATAGGGTAGCATGCAGAGCTGCGTCAAACCAGTCTCAGGACTGAAGACCACAACAACAACAACAACAACAACAACATGTACATATTGTTAAACTTGCACTACCTCACATTCACCAAAGCGAACTGGAGAAACCCGGCAGTAGCGGACACTAATTCGGCCCCGCGACCTGG
Organism: Schistocerca gregaria; assembly: GCF_023897955.1. NCBI lineage: Eukaryota > Metazoa > Arthropoda > Insecta > Orthoptera > Acrididae > Schistocerca > Schistocerca gregaria. The sequence continues at coordinate 707,600,540 of NC_064923.1, read as the reverse complement.
TATAGCTGCGGTCCAGCTGAAACTCGGGAAGTAGTGCGCATTGTTAACTCGCAGTGCAAGCACTGGGCGGGCAGCCGCGCTGGCTTTCTGTTAATTTCATTAAATTTACTGACGATGAGAAGGAAAAATGACTGCCATTGCTGCCGGAAGAGGTGACGAAGCGTGCAAGCAAAATGTTCTACGTGATTAAGGCGATGGTGTGCAAAGTATGGCTAGAGCGGCACGGTGTTGGGTTGAGTTTCTGCCAAAGAGGACAAGAAAACGTACATACAACGTATATCCATTTACGAATGGAGAAATCTGTTACAAGGCAGCATCATAACCCAGTAAAGATAGCATTTTGGATTATAAAATAGGGAGGAATTTTGATTTCCCGGTATGTTTCATGTTTTACGCCTCTCGTGAAAAACCCAAGTTCCAGTCCTTCTCCCCCTTGTTGCTGGATACGTCAGTGGTTTCGCCTTAATCACTTTTTTACTGCAGTTTTGTACAAAATGCCTGATAATCATTGTTGCAGAGGATTTAATTTCCTTCAAGTTTCGTACAAAATGTTTGTAATTGCTCTTTATACACGATGAGAATGTGAAAGTGGACTCGAAACAGAAAATAGCCTCTTCAGTCAAACATAGTCTTAAACCAATCAACAGAAAATTTTCTTGAACAAATTCCACAATTTTCTGAGTGGAGTTCGGGTTCACCCTACGTACATTGAATGTGTGCTTTTAGTGGCTATTAATACAACTATCGTATACATTTATCTTTTCATCTTAGGGTTCATTCTTAGAGTCCATTTTTACAATAGATTAGTGTACGTACATGGAGACTGAAGCGTTTCCCTTTCGGCTCATGTTTCTCTTAGGCTATATAGTTTTTGAAAATGCAAATTTGCCAGTAGAGTTTCCAAAATGAAGTATTAAAACAAGGAAAAATAGTAATTTCTTGATTGCATTAGTTACTTGTTAAGGTCATATTGGATGTAATTTGTAATGCATTATGTACTGTAATTTTCATTTGATATTCGTTATGAACCGAAGAGGGAAGCTGATTGCTTTTCTAGCAGCTACAAAATTAGGCTATAATTACTGTGTCGCACCAATTCTGTACTTTAAATTTCACTTTTTTTAATGTTCATTGTTTGTCAGAAGTCCATTTATCATCTTCACCGAAATCCACGCCTCTAAGTGCATTACGGCAGTAATGTGTTTTAATGGTGTCAATAATATTTTATAGCTAGAAACATTGGGAAAATGAAGAGAAGACAACTACCTTGTCTTGTTTCTGACGAATAATAAACGTAATTTTTACATTACTAGCGAGTTAGACAACATTCTGCAGTCACAGAAATAATTTCTTTATATCAATGTAGACTTTACTTCCCTGTCTTGGGTTCGGAGTTAATTCCGTGTTATGCCATAGGTATACTGCAAGAACTTTGAAATCTTTATAAATTAAGAAGGAATTTGGAATCGTGTCCCACTATATGTTCTATAGAATATCTGATTTATCTAGTTTCAAATAAAGAAACATCTTGTTATGTTCATTGGTAGCAACCCTATAATATTACAGCACTCGGAGAACTTACGTCATTTGACACTTATCACTGGATTCCTGTATTAAGATGCGATGAGTATTGTGAGGCGTCGGCTTGTTACAGGCCTCCATGACACATATTTTTCTTCTCATTTCCGTGTCGTATTTGCATCCCAAACTCTCAATATACGTTCGCATTCTGATACAATTTGATTTACGGACTTATCGTGTGGTTACGTGCTTACTATATGAGTGGTTAGGTTGCAGCTCACGTTTTCTTTTTGTATTGTCTTCTGTCAAACTCTTCACGCATTGCCATATCTCCCATTTCACCTTCGTCTACTTCCTCTTCCATTTCAATAATATTGTCCTCAAGTACATTGCCCACTGATAGCCTTAGGAGAGACAGACCTGACAAAACTCTACCATCTGGTGAGCAAGATGTATGAGACAGGGGAAATACCCTCAGACTTCAAGAAGAATATAATAATTCCAATCCCAAAGAAAGCAGGTGTTGACAGATGTGAAAATTACCGAACTATCAGTTTAATAAGCCACAGCTGCAAAATATTAACGCGAATTCTTTACAGCCTAATGGAAAAAAAACTCTGAGAAGCCGACCTCGGGGAAGATCAGTTTGCATTCTGTAGAAATGTTGGAACACGTGAGGCAATACTGACCCTATGACTTATCTTAGAAGAAAGATTAAGGAAAGGCAAACCTACGTTTCTAGCATTTGTAGATTTAGAGAAAGCTTTGACAATGTTGACTGGAATACTCTCTTTCAAATCCTGAAGGTGGCAGGGGTAAAATACAGGGAGCGAAAGGCTATTTACAATTTGTACAGAAAGCAAATGGCAGTTATAAGAGTCGAGGGACATGAAAGGGAGCAAGCACTAAAGGAAACAAAATATAAGTTCGGAGTATGTATTAAAATCCATGGAGAAGAAATAAAAACTTTGAAGTTCGCCGATGTAATTCTGTCAGAGACAGCAAAGGACTTGGAAGAGCAGTTGAACGGAATCGGCAGTATCTTGAAAGGAGGGTATAAGATGAACATAAACGAAAGCAAAACGAGGATAATGGAATGTAGCCGAATTAGGTCGGGTGATGCTGCGGGAATTACATTAGGAAATGAGACACTTAAAGTTGTTAAGGAGTTTTGCTATTTGGGGAGCAAAATAACTGATGATGGTCGAAGTAGAGAGGATATAAAATGTAGACTGGCAATGGCAAGGAAAGCGTTTCTGAAGAAGAGAAATTTGTTAACATCGAGTATAGATTTAAGTGTCAGGAAGTCGCTCCTCAAAGTATTTGTATGGAGTGTAGCCATGTATGGAAGTGAAACATGGACGATAACTAGTATGGACAGGAAGAGAATAGAAGCTCTAGAAATGAGGTGCTACAGAAGAATGCTGAAGATTGGATGGGTAGATCACATAACTAATGAGGAGGTTTCACAAGCTGCGACATCGTCGCGAAGAAGCACAGTGACCCGCATATGTAATAAGTTTCCTTTAATTTACGTCTATGGTCACAATCTTTTTGTTTAAAAGATTACCGGTTTCAGTCTTTAATGACCAACATCAGATCTGCAGCAAAAATAGGAACAATGTAAATACACTCGCAAACTGTATACACCTTAAGAACAATACATAGACCATAATTAAAAGTAGTACTGACAAAATTTACATTCGTGCGCTTTAAATATGAAGAGGCGTACTTGTTTCATAAGAACAAAGTCCTAATGTAGTGAAGCCATAGTGGCATTGTCAGATGCAGATCTGATGATGGTCATTAAAGACCGAAACCAGTAATCTGTTAAACGAAAAGATTGTGACCATAGACGTAAATTAAAGGAAACTTATTAATGAGGAGGTGTTGAATAGAATTGGGCAGAAGAGGAATTTGTGGCACATCTTGACCAGAAGAAGGGATCGGTTGGTAGGACATGTTTTGAGGCATCAAGGGATCACAAATTTAGCATTGGAGGGCAGCGTGGAGGGTAAAAATCGTAGAGGGAGACCAAGAGATGAATACACTAAGGAGATTGAAAAGGATGTAGGTTGCAGTAGGTACTGGGGGATGAAGAAGCTTTCATAGGACAGAGTAGCATGGAGAGCTGTTTCAAACCAGTCTCAGGACTGAAGACAACAACAACAGCAACCTTGTCCTCTGCTCACAACTAAATTTACTTCTGTCTTAGGAATTTCCTTTCATCGTGTCAGGCTCTGGAACAGTGGTTGTTCCATTTGTTTGGGGGAGCGCGCAATTAATAGCGTTCTTGCCGCTGAAAGGAAACAGTCCTCTCTTGAGCGGTAGGCCGACCCCTAAAACTTTTTTTTTCACTTGCTCCTTTTTTCTTTATGATCCATCTTCTGGTTGCTTAGGGTGGGTCGTTATTTGTCTTATAGCGTTTTAGCCGCTGCGATGGGTCGTGTCGTCTGAGATGATGTGTACGGATCATGCCAGCTCCCACCTACCATCGCACCGTTGCTTGTGTCCGCCACGTAGAGGCAGACTTTTGTATTCATTTTATTTTTGTTTTCTTTATCTTTTCTATTTTTTTCTTTGTTTGTTTTTCTTTTGTTTTAATTTTTCTTGTTTATCATCTTTTGTTGTTTGTGTCTACAGCAATGAGAAACAGTTATGAAATTAACAGACTTTAGGAAAATCTAACTTAAACCATAACCATATTTTTGAGAAGAATAAAAACAGAAGGTGGGAAAGACGATAGTGGGAGAATGTCCCTATACCAAGTGTGTATGACGGTGAGTATATTGTAATTGGCCATCAAGCCACTAACGGTCAATCACAGGTCTTCATCTACATCTAACATTTACTCTAGATTTCCTATTAACTAAACTTTAACCCCTAACAGTTGTCTTTCTTTTTATACTTGGATAAAGAATTTAGATTAATGCTATTTTTTAGCTGTTTTGTTGTCTAGTTACCGTATTTCTTCATTTTTATTTACGCTCGTGTCGGGACCAGTATATCACCTGATTCCATGTCGGAATCAGTGCTGTTTTCCACCCTGTGGATTCCTCCATGTCTTTGGATATACACTTGTTGTCTTGCTTGGACATATCTCTGAAGTCTCTTTGCGTATGTCGTTAGAGAGTGTGTTTAGCCTGGTCCACTGCTCGTCACCTCTGAGCATTGCGTGTATGGTCTCTTGAGTACTGTTGAGGTTTAAGTGTAATGCGTGTCTGGTTTAGGCGTATTGTCCGCAGAAAAAATGATGTGTTCTGGGGAGCCTTCTTCCCCATATGTGCATGTGGGTGTCTGCCTCAGACTCAGGCGGTTTAAGTGCGTGGGGTGAGGGCCACATCATGTTGAGAAGCGTACCACACCGCGACTGGGATCGATATGTTTGAGTTTTAGCCTGTCCCTTGCATTTGGAAAGAACTGGTGTACTATGCGGCCCTTATCACTTGTGTTCCACTCACCTTGTCACGTACCTATCTTCCAATTTTTAAATTAACGTTTCGTGCCAATTGGTACTCCAGTTATCTTTCGAACTTGGTCGTGGCTTCCCTCTTTAAGCCAGTACATATCTTATCGTAATGTCTGTTGGGTGGGTTCCTCATATGACGAGGGTCAGGTTTGTTGACAGGCTCAACATGTGAGCTCATCTGCTGGCGGCGAAGCTTATTACCGACTCGTAGAGAGCACAATGGTATGTCCTTGTAAGTGACAAGGGCAGTTTAAATAGTTCTGAACTTAGTTTTGCCAATTTGTGTAATATTTTTTCTGCTTTGTGACCAAGTGCATGTGTTCATGGAAATTTTGATTTTCGTCTGTATGTACCCCAAGATAGTGTGCAGTGTCTGTTCGTTTACTGTTGGTGACCGCTGTTTAAACACTAGGGTTTCTCTGGAGAGACCCTTTCAGTGAAATGTATGTTGTTTTGCTATCGGCTACCTTGATTTTGTTGTTGTCACACCATTGTTTTATTGTTCTGAGTGTTGTATTTGCTCTTTGTTCTAGGTGGGACCAATTTTTAGGAGACACTACGACCGAAAAGGTCGTCTGCGTATGTGACAATTCCATCTGTCGTTATTGTTCCCTACAGAGGTTGCAGGAGGGGTTCATTAGTGATGTCCCAGAAAGTAGGGCCACAGATCTACCCTTGGGGGCAGCATTTTGTAGTTTGTTTCTTTGCGTTTTGGCCGTCCATCTGCCATTTGACCAATCTGTTCTTACAGTAGTCTAGTAGACTGTTGTATAGCGTTTCGAGTATCTCCATCTGTGTGAATCTCTTGAACATTGCAGGCCACCAGAGATTATCAAATGCACCCGAAATGTCGATCATACTTAGCCCTGGTGTTGATGGAAATTTGTTACGCTTTGTTGATGGCATCATCGATGGAATTTTCCTCTCTGAAGACGCGGTGGTGTTGGCTAAAGCCATGGAGAGCTCTGTACGCGCGCAAACGCCTGCACAAGAGCTTTTCCTGGATCTTGGGAAGTGTATTTATAAGACATATAGGCCTATATGACTTGGGAGCCGATGGATCTACATCTACATCTACATCTACATCCATACTCCGCAAGCCACCTGACGGTGTGTGGCGGAGGGTACCCTGAGTACCTCTATCGGTTCTCCCTTCTATTCCAGTCTCGTATTGTACGTGGAAAGAAGGATTGTCGGTATGCTTCTGTGTGGGCTCTAATCTCTCTGATTTTATCCTCATGGTCTCTTCGCGAGATATACGTAGGAGGGAGCAATATACTGCTTGACTCTTCGGTGAAGGTATGTTCTCGAAACTTTAACAAAAGCCCGTACCGAGCTACTGAGCGTCTCTCCTGCAGAGTCTTCCACTGGAGTTTATCTATCATCTCCGTAACGCTTTCGCAATTACTAAATGATCCTGTAACGAAGCGCGCTGCTCTCCGTTGGATCTTCTCTATCTCTTCTATCAACCCTACCTGGTGCGGATCCCACACTGCTGAGCAGTATTCAAGCATTGGGCGAACAAGCGTACTGTAACCTACTTCCTTTGTTGTCGGATTGCGTTTCCTTAAGATTCTTCCAATGAATCTCAGTCTGGCATCTGCTTTACCGACGATCAACTTTATATGATCATTCCATTTTAAATCACTCCTAATGAGTACTCCCAGATAATTTATGGAATTAACTACTTCCCGTTGCTGACCTGCTATTTTGCAGATGCCTTCCTTACTGTGACTGCCTTGGAGATCTTCCAAACTGTAGGCAATCGTCCCAGCTGTGGAGCGTCATGTAGTGAGTTGTAAGGAACGGGGTGACCCATGGTATTATCTGTTTTAATAGTTCTGAATGATTTCCATCTGGTCCAGATGCGTTCTTGTTTTTGAGCTCTGAGATCGCTATCGCCACATCTTCTTGAGCAAAAGTATAGGTGACGGTGACAGTGTTGTATGGCACGTTCAGTTCAAAAATGGTTCAAATGGCTCTGAGCACTATGGGACTAAACATCTGAGGTAATCAGTCCCCTAGAACTTAGAACTACTTAAACCTAACTAACCTAAGGACATCACACACATCCATGCGCGAGGCAGGACTCGAACCTGCGACCGTAGTAGTCACGCGGTTCCGGACTGAGCGCCTTAACCGCGAGACCACCGCGACCGGCACGTTCAGTTCCTCTCGCAATGTTGCTTGTCGGTGTGTCAGTGCTGACGATGTCATCAGGTAGTAGCTAACACCGAACATTCAGGTAGCTGTATCAGCCTCGCGTTAATCCCTATTGTGCTGTGTGAATAGAACTGGAGAGCCAACTACAGAGTGTGACCAGTATGAATAGAGAAAATAGACAAAGGTAGTCCGAGCCCTGACTGATTCTCCCATTACAAGCATTTTCTGTCATATTGTGCACTTTAGACACTGTCCACAGAAGCCTATCATTTAAATGTTAGGACGTCTGGAATTTCTCTTTTACAGTAGAGGGAAAGCCGTGTTAAACACTAGTTATAATTCCGAGAGCTTTCCAACAAGGAAGCCTTCCCAAGAGGAAATTCATGCTTTCTGTCTGCTCTCAGAATTCTCGATGTTGATTGGCAGATACATTAGTGCTCCTGCTGGTGGGATCTGGTGATTGTGCTTGGAGACCCATGAAATGCTAAAAATTTAAGACTTTATCTGTGATTGGTCGTAAAGGCAGTACAAGTGTGAGTCGTGGCCGGCTTGCATTGATGCCATTTGTTCTTTGGCAGATTGTCGCAGTCGAGTGGCATCTTACTTCTCCCTGAGTTACTACCATAGTGAGTTGTGTAGTGGGACGTGAAATTGAAGCGTCACCCATCCACCAGTGTCAGCCCAGTTTGCAGGTGAATGTAAGTTTAATTTAGTGTTTTGTTTAGGTATTTTGTAATATTTACAATTTTTGGGAATTACCTAAAGTTTTGTATTTATTTTTATGTTTCATGTACGGAGAGGGCGGCGCAACGAAAGGAGACAGCATCTTCGCTGCCGGGACCAGAGAGAAAATTGCTGGCCACTATACGTCGCGGGTGGACAGCCAAAGAGCAACAGAAGATCCTGAAACCGAGTTGTTGCGTCGTGCTTCTAAAAACTGAAAAAATAAGAATTTGTAATGTTTCTTCAACAATGACGTCATAAAAGTTTAATCATGTTGTAAATGTTCAGTCCTATCTTGTCAAGGCTCAGGTTCACGCCTATATGTAGTATGTAGGAAGAGAATAAACTAGTGTATACTACAAAAGTTTAAATACGTGTTCTGAGAATTTATTTATGAAGAATTATTGATTTATTTGACAAGATTATTAATTTTGACAACGTTCATCGCGAGTTTGAGTCTTAAAAGTTTATTCAACGTGGTTTTAATATTTATTAAAGCTGATTCTTGCGTTAATATAATGCCTGAGGAAGAACAAATGACATCTAAATTGAAAAAAAGTTTGCGCAAACCAATTGGACTGAGTGACATAATTCTGCGCATACGACTCAAATGATGATGTTTTAATTACAGTTTCGTTCAAGAACCATTCAGCGGCCACTTATAAAAAGAGTTTAAATAATTCTGATGTGTTTTGTAACTGACGTTGGTGACGAAGTCTGCACATGGTCATATGTCACAAGAAAATAATTTATACAAAACTTACGTGGCTACACTACAGTTGCTGACTTGTCTCCATCAGTGGCAGCAGCAGCGCTTATCGATACTAGTACTGCTGTATATTCTTTGGTGTGATCGATATATTCCATTTCCATGTGGTGGTGTGTGTGGCAGTCGGTCGGTTGGGGTAGAGCAGCGAGGAAGTCTCCGCGGCGCGGTGTCAAGCCGGGACTGTTGGCGCCGTGCACGCGCGGTCGGATTGTGAGGCGCTAGCTGCGAGAGCTACAAAGTTCGTTGCCCACCGAACTGGGACTCTGAAGTTGAATGATCAGTTAACCTGTTATGAAACTTCAACTGCTGTGACATATCTTCGTTCATTGTCGGTTGTTGCTTCCTGGACCGTTCTGGCTAGGAGCAACATATGGTGTGTTGGAGTCTGTGAAATTTTGCAGCTGTGTTCCTTTAACTATTCAATTGGTTGTTCCTTATCAGTGAAATGCACCAGCGGTATTTTCTGCCTTGTGGTCGTTAACGTCCCAGTTACCTGCCCTGGTCGTTAGTGTAGTTTTCCGGTAGTGTGTTTTTCCTCGCCATGTTGATGCTGTCCAGTACGGCGCGTAGTTCGACAGCCTTTTAGTTGTTTGTTCATATTTTTTTTCTTAAGAGTGGTTATTATGCCTTGGCTGTTTTTAGATGCCAATTTTGAAGACATAGTGCCGATGGTAACTTCGTCCTCGGCTGATATTTCCTCGGGTTGCCATCCGATTATTTAACCTTACTCTTGGCTGTTTGTCTCTCATCACCTTATGTTAGAGCTACTTCCTCAGGCCGACAAGGCCGGCAATGGGAACACTTCTGAGCAATGCTGTTCTGTTGGTTTTAGATCGTGATTTTTATTTTAGTCTGATGTACTGTGTGAGGCCTTCAGCCATCTCTTAATTTAGTTGGTTTTAATTTTAAGATAAAGCCTTCTGACGACTTAAATTAAAGTTTAAAGTTTGAAGATTGATTTGTTTAATAACTAAAATTTTGAAAGCTTGTTCTATCTGAAATTCTTCTTATCCAGGCCCTAAGTCCTGAGTTGTTCAATGTCCAATGTGTGGCCTTCAGCCGAGCTTTTACGTGAAATATTTTTAAGATAAGGCCTTCAGCCGTCTTAAATTAAAATTTTGAAAATTGATTTGTTTAAAATTAATTTTTTTTTTAAATTTGCTCTATCTGAAATTCTTGTTATCCAGGCCCGAAGCCCTGAGCTGTTTAATGTCTTGTGTGCGGCCTTCAGCCGAGTATTTACGCAAATTTTTTTTGTAAGGCTTTCAGCTGCCTGTATTCTTTAAAGCAATTTTTATAACTTGTGTTAAGGCCTTAAGCCGTTCTTGTTTTTGGTGTGGTTTTGGGCCTTCAGCCCAGGAGGTGTTGCAAGTTTTCTTAATTAGACCTTCAGCAGTATTGTTTTAATTTGATCCTTTTAAGGAAATGTGTAATAAGTGGTTCTTAGGAAAATAAAAGTTCGTGTGTTTTGTGCAACTAACAGTAACTGATTACGGCCCCCTCCACAACCATAACCTGATCCGCTCTGTCCTGCAAAAGTATATTTCAGAGGTTTTTCTCTTATTCTGAAGCGAGCGAGGAATATTTTGGGCTTAGTCTTTGGTCTGATTTTTGGTGGAGTTGCAGCTCAGACTTGGTGTGACTTCACAGGTTTTTAGTGTTCGTTTGATTCGGATCTTCAAGGTTCACATCATACTCACGGAATATTTCCGGTGTTTCGTTCGCAGTGACGGAGGCGCCGAGCTCCATGTTGTTCAGACACAGCTCCAGTCCAAGCGCCAGCCAGCCACGCTCGGTGGCCAGCGACATCACAGCCATAGTAAGACCACTAAAGTAGTGCGCACCTGAGGATTCAGCATACTTGCCAGTGACATACGTCTCATCGAATATTTTCCACCTGTGTTTCAAATGAACTTGGCGCCTCGTGCACTCCCTCACTTACTCGCGATGTTTCTTTTTCTGAAATGACGGGTACCTCAGTGCCCAGATCGTGCCGTTTGCATTGACTCACCAGAAATTTATTTTCCCGGTGATGACTTTTCTGTTTTTCCTTTCCATCTGATAGTTCTGTGGTGTGCCTGCTCATTCACATCCTCTTCCTTTTATTACTGTATTAAACTTACGTTGAGAGTCTGAAGGCCGCCAATAGGTGACCCTTATAACACTGGGCACGGCGTCTACCGCCGTTTTTTCAAGCACCACCTGCTCGCGACTCTATTAAATAATTCATTATCTTCTGTTTGAAATCATTGCAATTTGTTAATCTCCAATTAGATTCGTGTTCACGTGCACTTCTCAAAGCTCCCATGTTATATCTTGTATTTACGAGTTCAGTATTTTTCATTCCGGAGTCAATAGTTTCCACTTTCCTTTACATACTGTGTGCCCAGATACTTCTACCCAGGAGAGGGGGAGGGGTATTGTGGCAAATAGGCTTGTTACTTGACTGGAATCCCCTGACGTCACGATGAGGCTGCGTAGCGCAGAGCAGCAATGTGATTATACGGCAAATGTGCCACACCACAGGCGCTTTGGCGTGTTACTTATTCATTCGGTTTGGTTCAACACATAGTTGGAAAAATCAAATCAAGTGGAATGGCAGATGTATCACACATTAGGGCCAAATAAATGATAATTAAGATGAAAAATAACTCTCTGGTTTGATGAAGATGTAGATTTTAATGTAGCCTGTTCCAGATTTCTGTTGCTGTCTAATACACGAAGATGCAATCCGTAGCCCCTTTCTCCTTATGACACATTTCTTCATAGCTTCTAACTTTGCTTCATGACTCGGATACCTAATCCTTATAAATGTTCTTGTTCTTCCGCAAAAGCACTAACAGTGTCATGAGCCTCAGGAAAGTTTTGTTTCAAAATAGAGCAAAGGGACTATTGTTTGTTTGCACAATCCTTTCCCATGAAAAGCAGCGAATTCTTCTTCAAATACGCCACTTTTTGCTGCTGGAAAGTCTAACGATTTATCAATGTTTTGCCACTTCAATGCAACGTAGTCTGCAATGTATTTCACAGCATCTAGAAGAACATCCGAGGTTACAGAATCATCACACACTGTTACCACATCTGTTAATAATTTTTCTTCGTCATTCACAGCTTCTGGGATTTATCGTATGACGATCCATCAACAACACATAGCTCACAGGCAATGAAACTTAGGGGCGCAGAATCTGAGTCGACGTTACACTGCGTTTAATTCTTCAGTGACCGGCGCGGTTTCATCTACATCTACATCTACATGATTACTCTGCAATTCACATTTAAGTGCTTGGCAGAGCGTTCATCGAAACACAATCATACTATCTCTCTACCATTCCACTCTCGAACAGCGCGCGGGAAAAACGAACACCTAAACCTTTCTGTTCGAGCTCTGATTTATTTTATTTTGATGATCATTCCTACCTATGTAGGGTGAGCTCAACAAAATATTTTCGCAATCGGAAGAGAAAGTTGGTGACTGAAATTTCGTAAATAGATCTCGCCGCGACGAGAAACGTCTTTGCTTTAATGACTTCCATCCCAACTCACGTATCATATCTGCCACACTCTCTCCCCTACTACGTGATAATACAAAACGAGCTGCCCTTTTTTGCACCATTTGGATGTCCTCCGTCAATCCCACCTGGTAAGGATCACCTGCAAACAACCTAAGAGAACTGCTCAGATTGTCACCCAGGTCATTTATATAGATCAGGAACAGCATAGGTCCCAGGACGCTTCCCTGAGGAACACCTGATATCACTTCAGTTTTACTCGATGATTTGCCGTCTATTACTACGAATTGCGACCTTCCTGACAGGAAATCACGAATCCAGTCGCACAACTGAGACGATACGTTTCCAGAGAAAGAACTATCAGTTGCATTACCCGTTAGTAAAGGAGAGGCCCCCTGTTCCATGCTTCAAATGGCACAGGGTTATTATAAAATATGCCTAACCTCATACACCAGAAAAAAAGATTCAAGTAATCTTGATTTGGCCTGGAAGTTAATATGTAGTTGACTTTCGTACTTTCTAGGCTTTTGACAAGACCAAAGAGAGATTTTATTGACTTAATGAAACTTTTTTGGAAAGTCATCAGTCTGGCTCTATCACCAGCTCACAATGCCGAACAAATGTCTTGTCGCGAATTTGTGTCATTCATTCTAAATCCACGTGAACATTTATTGTTTGGAACTCTGGAGTTCAAGACATCAAGGATGTCGTTAACGAGTTGAATAACATTACTTTCAGCGTCTTTGTGAAGAACATACTTGAAAGCCTAAGCTGTTCGTCGAGAAAACAGGCGTGCCCGCGTCCAGTTACATTGAAGTACGGTTCAGTAATGCGGTGTGCTAATGTTAAGGCACTTTTTATGTTTAAAAATTTATTGTGTAGCAGCCTTAGTTATTTTGGAGCCATATAGTAGCGTAATGAAATGTGGTATATCGTAGAAAACCCATTCATTCCTGGTATAGGCTGCTAGATATACGAAATATTTTTTTCAAACTTTTATATTCTTTTCACCCGTATTACATGTTACAGCTACAACATTTATTCCCGATTCCTCAACTGCTTTAATGATACTCTGAAGCAAAATACGCCATCATTGTGTCAAAGTAATAATAAATTGGTTGCTTTCATTGCTTACACAACCTACGGATCATGCAAACTTGAACATCGGAATGTAGACAAACTAATATGTCCTCCGACGAAACGTAATATATGCGAAAATCAATATTCATTTCGCCAAATGTTAAAACTGCTCTTCCCTCTTGAATAGTAAAAATGTTTGTTTCAGCCTTCAATGAACACAGAATATTTTCGAAAGTATTCGGTCTGCATTTAAATGCCTTCGTCCATTACCGAAATTTTGCCCTACACAGCAAGGGTATTTTTAGCTTTCATCAATATGCATGATTTATGCTTTTGGTAACAGAGCTTTTGAAATCAATGCACGGGTAGTGTCCTTTGAATTACAGTTTACCTTCTTACTTTCGTTCAACAAACATTGTATCTGCCGCGGTTTAAAACATTTTGACAACACGTTGCTCACTATAGTTTTGTTTTTCCTGTCAGGTCAGATGACCTTCTTGTCCGCTTCATCGAAAGAACGCGACGACGAAGATCTGTTTTACATCAGCAGGCTACATCATATCTCTTTAGCGCTGCATCCTACGATGCATTTAGTTTTATTAAAAGTTCATGGCTGGTTGATTTGGTGGAGGGGACCGAACACTGAGGTCATCGGTCCTGTCGGATTAGGGAAGGAAGGCGGCCGTACCCTTTTCAGAGAAACCATCCCAGCATTTGCCTGAAGCGTTTTAGGGAAAGCACGAAAAACCTAAATCAGGATGGCCGGACGTAGGTTTGAACAGTCGCTCTCCTGAAATGCGAATCCAGTGTGCTAACCACTGCGTCACCTCGCTCGATGTTAGAAGTTCAATCTCGGCCCTCAGTTCCTTAATTTCTAAATCATTACACACTGTTTAACTTTGCTCGTTAGCTGTGGTCTGGTCGATATTTTTGTCTCTTTTCGTTGGCAGTTTCTAAAGGAGTCAAAGCTCGTTTTCACGAACTAAACACATTAATTTATTATTATTAATCAGTAAGTAATAGGCGAAAGCGATAAATTACACAGATATTGTCAATTTTTTAAAAAAAAAGGAGGAGGAGGATGGATGCTCCCAGGGGCAAACTGGGCAGAGGTCATTTTACGAGGTCTGATCACGAGGTCTCCTTCGACAAACGGGAACATATGGCAGGGGTAAATGGCCACAGGAGAATATTCAATTATTTGTTGACAAAAAATAAATCCGCCTTTTTCTATAGCTTGTCTCTGAAAAAAATGAAACAAACATAAAGTTACAATTCTGGGGCAAGCATGTGCGCCGTCGATACTCCATGAACGTCACCACATCCATCTTCATGGCATATCTTTTCGTAAAGTCGTGTAGATGCTGTTATCTGTTCAATCCCCTATGTGTGAATGTATCAAATTTATCACCTGTCATGACTAATCCAGCTACAGGGCGGATTGTGGAAGATGCCACGTAAGAAACTCGAAAAGTATTGGCTATACTTGGATTCTTCACAACAGCACAATGACGATTGTTGAAATATTTCCAAAAATCCATGAGTCCTGTTGCACCACCTGCAAACAAATAATGAATTGCGTCACATATGATCCATCTGACGTCATTGTGTTTCGTCCTCGGGTAATAATCTGTGTTCGCGTAGAGGAGAGTAAGTGAATCGAAATAAGCGAGCGACATCCGTAAAACGAGAACCAAATTTTGACGCACAAAATACCACCTCTCTTCCGCCGTCCCACAATGTAGCCGGTGTTCGTATAATATCCTGTCCGTAACACGTGGTGTTGTGGTTAGCGTTGCTGTCTCTGGACCACAGGGCCTCTGGTTCGATTCCCGGCAAGGTCGGGGATTTTCTCCGCCCGGTGAGTGTGTGTTTGTTTTGCCCTCATCATTTCATAATCATTCGGGAAAATGACGAAACTGGACAGTGAAAAGATTGGGAGTTTGTACGGACGCTGATAATCTCGCTATTGAGCGCCTCACAAACCAAATTATCATTATCATCATCGTCTGTATCTTGAACATTGAACTTAACACGTAAAGGCGAATAGGCAAGGTGGATCATATGAAGTCTCTCTCGATTAATCTGTTTTCTATTCACCGTTAGGTACCATAACGAATGTACGTCTGAACCTAGGGTTACTCGTTGACAATGCGCTTTGCTACCTTCCACTGCATGATACGCTATATCAGTTCGACGACATTAGGCGACTGGCGGCGAAGTAAGGTGCGATAGATGTTGGTAAGCGACAGACAAGGAGAACCACACCTAGGTAGCTATACTCCAGATAAAACCTCCCAAAGTAGGAAAATGGCGTTTGTATCTCAGTTAGCGCCAACGGAGGGTCAAGGGAAGATGGTGCAGGTGCCTGCATCAGTAAGCCCATGAGGCTGGTCGGGCACCGCTGCCGAAGTTTGAGGTGGATAACAACGTTTAGAGACACTGGTCGATCACGAAAGATGACGAGGTCGAGTCCACCGCGGTCTTTAGGAAGAGTGAGAGAGTCGTACCGAATCTTAAACATCATTCCAGCGCTGACAAATGACCCGAACGCGGCCATAAAGCTCCGAGCTATGTGTTTAGGCGTGGGTAGCATTTGCGCTACATGCGGAATTCGTGATGTCTGATAGACATTAATAAATTACGTTCGTTGATGAAGGTTCAAAGCACGAAGACCATGGTCCGTAAGTCCAGAACGGATATGTTGCAAGGGGCTCCGGTAATTAAGGGTCGTCGTGCGTGAGTTGTCCGTGAAGTCCATACCAAGACAACGGATTTTATCTCACACACTGAGTGAGGCGACTCTTGCAGGTACCATCCCGTGCCAGCATTCAAGGCCACCGATTTATTAACATTTTACGGCTCCCTGAAGCTTCACCGTAAGTGACTAACCAATCGATGACTGCGGACATCATGTTCGTCACGAAGAGTTGACATCAGATCATCTGCATACGCAGTGCGCTTTAAAATATTGCCACTAAGAGACAATCACGTCAGGCGGTGTTGCAGACTGCACAGCAAAAGTTCTAATGCTAGAGGGTACAGTGTCGTCGATAAGGGACATCCCTTTCTAACAGAGCGGCGAGTCAGCAAGGCGTTCGACAGTCTGCTGTTGACAAGTATTTCAGATGTTGCGTTACGTAGGGGACGGAGCACCACCTCGACGAAAGCGGCCGGGTAATGAGTATTCTGAATGGCAACGGTGAAGTACATACGACTGACGCGATCAGATGCTTGACCGAAGTCTATCGCAGACAGCGCTCCTGGTATACGCCGCACCTGAGCGACGGCAATCAGGTACCTATAGCGGCACGGGCGGCGCTGATGTTCTACGTCCCATCCATCTACACCTACATCTAGATTTATACTCAGCAAGCCACCCAACGGTGTGTGGCGGAGGGCACTTTCCGTGCCACTGTCGTTACCTCCCTTTCCTGTTCCAGTCGCTTATGATTCGCGGGAAGAACGACTGCGGGAAAGCCTCCGTGCGCGTTCTAATCTCTCTAATTTTACATTCGTTATCTCCTCGGAAGGTATAAGTAGGGGGAAGTAATATATTCGATACCTCATCCAAAAACGCACCCCTCAAACCTGGACAGCAAGCTACACCGAGATGCAGGGCGCCTCTCTTGCAGAGTCTGCCACTTGAGTTCGCTAAACATCTCCGTAACGCTACCACGCTTACCAAATAACCCTGTGACGAAACGCGCCGCTCTTCTTTGGACCTTCTCTATCTCCTCTGTCCACCCGACCTGGTACGGATCCCACACTGATGAGCAATACTCAACTACAAGTCGAACGAGTGTTTTGTAAGCCACCTTCTTTGTTGAGGGACTAAATTTTCTAAGGACTCTTCCAATGAATCTCAACCTGGCAACCGCCTAACCAACAATTAATTTTATATGACAATCCCACTTCAAATCGTTCTGTACGCACACTCCCAGATACTTTACAGAAGTAACTGCTACCAGTGTTTGTTCCGCTATCATATAATCATAGAATAAAGGATCCTTCTTTCTATGTATTCGCGTAATCCATTATCAACTGAGCTACGCAGCCAGTCTCACTTAATATGCTGTTGTTAAGGCATTAGCGCAACACGTGAAATGTGCTAGTATAAGAACTCAGTTCGGAAGTTGTACTATACTCTTACATCGAAATAGTTAATACATCTCGACAACATAAAAAGGTCGACTATTTTCACGAGAAATGAAGCTATAGTATCCAAGAGCAAAAGCTAATAAACCTGAGCAACGTAATTTATTTATTTCCTACACAATGTAACGAGTCAGTTATTGTCATAGAGTAATCCAGTACTGCATGAAAAAGCATTAAATTGATGTGAAATAATTTAATTTACGGTTGGTTTAGAATTATATCTACTCTGAGTGTCATTTATATACTGACTTCTTATCTTCCCGCTTGCATCTCTGCATTCTGTAATTTTTTCTTCATTCTAGTTTGGAATGTTCATTGCTGTGGGTACTAGCTTCTGTCTTCAAGATAACTCTAAAAGTTCGTTTCTCAAATCTCGTTCATAATCTTCAGCCCGAAAGCGAACTGAACATACTGGAGCAGTTTTCATATTTACGTTGTTCGCACGTTTGCACCGAACTACCGATTCTTGGTGGAAGTGCTCGTCTTTGGGAAAACCATGATAAATAATATTTGTTGTACTTAGAGCGATTTTAATGCATTGTACCATAGCGCAATTGCAGTGACCGTTTCTCGTGACTGACACGAAACGAGTTATTTCCTTTGGATGCACCACGACTTACGTGTTCTGTCGAATGCACAACCACTAGAGTCCTCAAAGTGATGTGAAGGCGCACAAGGGAATTTTTTGTTCGTCAGGAGCTGGAATGGTCTACCTCCTTTTTCTACATGTCTTGCTTCGACCATAAACATCGGGCGAGGTCTCTCTGAAAACCTGAGGGACATTGTTATATGTTTGCTTCATGCGCAGCAGTTGAATTTTTTGAAGTAGCCTAATTGCTTCAGGGGCTAGACTGTCATTTTTGGCTGATTATGGGTGATAGTCTGCAAGTAAATTTACATCTCCTTACGTAAGGAGTGGACAACGGTCTTGCCGCAGTGGATACACAGGTTCCCGTTGTAAGAGATCCATAATTAGAGAACTTATTGCTAGCGCACTCGAGCTGATGTAATTTCGATGTATTGCTCACGCGCTGCCTGCGATATGTAAGCTAGAAGAGAATCTGAGACCAAAGAGCAGTATTGACTGCAGTAGGAACTGTGTAGCAGTAGCAGTTAGTTGTTGGTAGCGAGCAGTGTGTTCTGGTGTATCGTATTGGCTGGGCCGGTCGTGTGCAGCGATGGCGGAGCCTGAGCGTTGTAGGATAAGGTAAAAGCAGCATCGCGCATATGTAGTATTGTTACATCAAGTCCCACGTAAATGTTTTAAAAAAATCTGTTAATAATAATAATTTTTCTCATAAAAAGTAACTTTTGACATTTATCTCAGTTTAAAGAATTCACTAATTTCTCCAATCCTTGGCAATCCCGATTATTGAAAAGAAAAGTCAGTTCTTTCCCTTTTTATAAGACAAATCTATCGGCCAGCATTGCACTTAGCTGCGCCAGCAAATTTCTTATAGGAGCAGATGTATACGCGTTATCCGGCGATCTAATTAATGTAAGATTTTTCAGTTTATTCAGAATGATGTATCAGGGCCATGACGCAGCATTGCTGATGTCCAAAATTTACCAGGTTAAATTGACTGTCAATTATTGAAAGGTTATAGGTTTGTCACATTGTATTATATTTTCACTGTTGGGTAGTTACGCTAAATGAGAGTATTATTCATATTATATTTTATTTTTGTGAGGAGGTTACACCGTGATATCACTGAAGTTAAGCGCTGTCAGGCGTGGTCGGCACTTGGATGGGTGACCATCCCGGCCGCCGTGCGCTACTGCCATTTTTCGGGGTGCACTCGATTTCGTGATGCCAACTGAGGAACTACTCAACCGAATAGTAGCGGCTTCGGCCAAGAATACCATCATAACGACCGGGAGAGCGGTGTTCTGACCCCACGCCCCACCTATCCGAATCCTCCACTGGGGATGACACGGCGGTCGGATGGTCCCGGTAGGCTACTCGTGGCCTGAAGACGGAGTGCTTTTTTTTTGTGCCTAAGGAGTACTGGTAGAGCAGTGTGCATGACAGTCCCTGCATACGCCTCCCAGTCACATGGCAGTATAGCTGAAGAAATAGCATACACTTTCAAAGTAACAGCATTCCTACTAATTTTGTAATGTCCATTTATAGACTGATAGTTGTTAATAGATTCGTCAAGGCTTTTTTTGACAGCTGCTTCTTTTTTACTCTCATTACATCCCTAAGAATGCATAAATGGATTGAAAAGTCCATAAAAGCTACATATTTTTATTAGAAAAATTCTTAATTCTAAGAACACATTTGTGATCAATCCGCAAAAAACATATTTTGAGTACCGTTTAGGAAAAGGACAACAAAATTCATTTCTTCTTTGCAGTATGTATGTCTCCCTTATTCAGCATGCCTCAGAAATATCCAGTAAACGAAAAGGCATTGTTTTACTCGAAGGAATTTATTAGCAAGTTGCCGTAATAATAGGCAACAAAGAGCTCTGATTAGTTTTCACTGTAAACACACATTTATGTTTAAGTGACAACTTTATTAAAGTGAAACATTGCTTACTATAAATATATACAGAATTTCAAAGAACGAGGACAACAAAGCACATATGATATTCAGTACCATATCCTCTGAACAAGTCATCCATAGACAACGATAAATAATATAAAGACAAAAACGTATCACACATCATCGAACGTAATAATTTACAATCAGCCAGGTACTAACAACACAATTAAATACTGAAGTCCCGTAACCACTCTTCTAGAATATTTTATCGAAATTTCGTCTCCGTATAGGGTACAGATTGATGCGTCTCTCACATAACTAATATATTAGCTAAGACGTTAGCGATGTTTGCGTTGGCATGTCACAGCAGTTGTGAGATAAAGCGTTCATTATTTTCGCTTTATAATATCCAGGTACTTTCCTTATTTTTACTTTTTACACCGAAAAAATATTCACAAACGGAAGACTAGTCGTTTCATAACTGTTTAAAAAAGAAAGTAACACTTTAGTTCCTAGATGACTTAATTATTATTCCAGGCCTGCTGGGATGTGTACAGTACGAAGGTTGTGATCTGTATAGGAAGCTTCAAAAATTAGAGCATGTACACATTTTTATCACAGAAAATTTTTGTATTGTAGGAACATACCACGATACAGCATTAGAGAGCATACATTTAATAGCGTCCTTAAAATAGTTTTTCATTCTGATGGTGGAGCCTCAAGAAATACCGTTTTGTGTGCTGTAGTTCGCAGGAAATATCAGTACATGTTTATGAATGATATAAAAATGATCTAAAGAAGATTTTGTTCATGTTGTTTGGTGATATACTTTATAAGTGTTTGACCGTGTATCCGAATCGGATGGTTTCATGGAAACATCTCAGTATTTTAACCTGCCCTTGTACTTCAGGGTGATAACCGGACGCCTCGTTAAAATATTGTGCAGTTTATGCGGAAACAACTAACTTTACGGCCAAGCACCATTCGAGCACGGTGTATACGACCTCAATCCCCTCTCATGTCAAATGAAAACGCCGAATGAAAACGATAAGTGCTTTCTGGAGTCCTCAAGAATCCATTTCCCAGGCACGTATGAAAATAATGACTAGCCAAGGCTATAATTCGAGGTTTTCTTCGGCAATTGCTACATATGAAGCATTTTCATGTTACTCTTACTTTTAGCAACGCTTCCTGGAGGCAATATTACCGGGCTTCTATGTATCAATTCATGTTGATTTGAGATGATGAAAGTTCTTCCAGTTGCTGTTTGTTTCTGGATAGAGCAACTTTTCTTTGGTCAAGTAAGCTAGAACGACACGAAGAAGGAGAAAGAGGACTAAACATCCTGGTTTAATTATTGGATATTTGAGAGAGCCGCAAAATTAAGTACGTATTATGGCTATCTTGCTAGCAAGATTTATAAAACTTGTCATCTACAGAGGCAACGCTGTCTGACACACGTTAGCTACACAAATTGTAATGCTAGAAGAAAAGTTTAGATTTATTTTCATGCATGATAGTCTCCGATCCTTTTTCATACTGAAGTCCGGATCCAAATTATAATAATTATTACTAGTTATTGAATGGTGAGAGGATAGAAGTATAATTTATCTCATTTTCTGCGGCCGACCTGATTACCAGAGACACAGTTTGTGATTCTTGCAAGTTCGGTAAACAGAGTACAGTGCCTCTTTACTTTAAGAATGTAGTTGTGGTAAAAATTAATGGCAATTAAAAAGTAAAAAAATTGATATAAAAAGCAGGAATATTATATTTTAACGTCGTATTGACGTAGAGTTATTTCAGGGAGAGGAACCGGCCGTGTGCCTTTCAATGGAATAGTACAGTATTTGCCTTAAAAGATTTAGGGAAGCTACGCCAAACATAAATGTGGATAAACGAACGTGGTTTCGAACCGTGGTCCTGCCGAATGAATGTCCAGCGTCTTACCACTATGCCACATTGCTCGTTTGGCGATAATTAATACCGGGTGATCAAGAAGTCAGTATAAATTTGAAAACTTAATAAACCACAGAATAATGTAGATAGAGAGGTAAAAATTGACACACATGCTTGGAATGACATGGGGTTTTATTAGAACAAAAAAAGTTATCGAGCCTTTTATCATCGAGGAAATGCGTGATTCTGGTTTTGTAACTGCTACCGTGACGGGTGAGAGGTACGCCGATATGTTACAAAGTCGCATCATCCCCAACCTGGCTGATAAACACCTACTGGAACGTACGATGTTTATGCAGGATGGCGCTCCACCCCATATTGCTAGACGCCATATTGCGCGCGTCGTTTGGTGATGACCGTGTGCTCAGCCGCCACTTTCTTCATGCTTGGCCTCCCAGGTCCCCAGACCTCTGTCCGTGCGATTATTGGCTTTGGGGTTACCTGGAGTCGCAAGTGTATCGTGATCGACCGACATCTCTATGGGTGCTGAAAGACAACACCCGACGCCAATGCCTCACCATAACTCCGGATATGCTTTACAGTGCTGTTCACGACATTATTCCCCTACTGCAGCTATTGTTGAGGGATGATGGTGGACATATTGAGCATTTCCCGTAAAGAACATCATCTTTGCTTCCTCTTACTTTATTATGCTAATTATTGCTATTTTGACCAGATGAAGCGCCATCAATCGGACATTTTTTGAACTTTTGTATTTTTTTGGTTCTAATAAAACCCCATGTCATTCCAAGCATATGTGTCAATTTGTACCTCTCTATCTACATTATTCCGTGATTTATTCAGTTTTCAAATTTATACCGACTTTTTGATCACCCAGTATATGAATGGCTTCAAATGGTGGTGTGATATAATGATGTTTATGCTAAACACGTACATGGTATATAACATGCATAGAAACACAGTAGGAACAAAGATTTAGATAGTCTCTTGGCAGTGTATTCGTAAGCACTATCTATTTTTTTATGTTTCCTGTACTGTGAACAGATTGTGCACCCCCGCGCAGGAAAATAAGGACGATTATCTATCAATTGTGTATCTTAGCACAGTATATCGGTTCAACAAGACCCCACAGATATTTAACAACTGAAAAATTATCTTGTCGCGATTTGGCTATGTACTATTTCGGACGGAAATGAGAATGGTAAAACTGCATCATGAAATGATATGTTTTCATATACCCGTGAATACTTTTCGGATTGTGCAATATATTGAAACCAGTCTCAGGTGTAAAGTGTCCACTTCGTCATTAAGATCCCTTTCAGGCTACAACCTAGGTCGAGACCTGGTCAGTGGTCGCACCATGAGCGAGTTGTCCTCCCAGCTGGATGGAACGGCAAGCAATGTCAGATGCCACGAGATCGATGTCTCGGGAAGACGAGAAACATACTTAAAGCACACTACATCTATAAGCCAAGTGTTCTTCTCCGAATTTGATATTTTGGTGGCCGCCATACTGTGCGAAACGGAGAGTCTGTCGAGACTGTATATCGAGTTCCGTTCAGAATACGCAGCACAAGGGGCTGGGCGAACAGCCCTCCGAATATCTGTAAGTGCGGCACTTGGCTCTGCGGGAAGCAGTGGGGAAGTGAGAGCGAGGCACCAGCTTTGTGCTGGCAGACCGGGTGGCGCCTTCCACAATGCCAGGGGAGCGACCTTCCGCCGAGGAGAGCTCCGCCGTCTGCCTCAGAAGAGCTGCTGGACCATGGAGACGACGCTGGCGTAGGTGCCCGTGAGGAAGGAGACGACGCCGACGAAGAAGATGAAGCCGTCCTTGATGACGAGGGGCCAGGAGATACCGTACTCCCAGCGGTAGACGACGTCGATGACGGGCGGTATGAGCAGGGCCAAGGTGCACGACGAGACGGCCCCGATCAGCGAGATGAACACGCTCAGGTTGGGCACCACCTCAGCCAGCACGACTGCGAACAAGCAAACGGGGCGCAGAAACCTGCCACTTTTACTTCATAAGCGCAGCGACCAGGTAGCCATCACCCATGAAAGCCTTACTTATACCTACACACTCTGCTCTAAAAATCACAATCTAGAGCAGTGCTCGTAAATATCTCGTACAAATCATCTCACACTTAAAGGGGGGTAAGACGTCAAACGGGGCGACTTGGAGCAGAAGAGGCGCCACAAGACATTTTAATTTCCACTGTCTTTACTGTTACAAATACATTCATAAAACTTTGTCAGCGTGACCAGGAAGGATTCAGGATTGACACTCATAGCAGTGGAAGTTCAAAAACATAACACAATAAATTTTGTTAGATGCGAAATTTCATCATTTTTTTCACTTGCTATTGACGGCTATTGTTGCTACAGGTACACTCTTCTTCATAAGTAAGAGAAATTCTTCGATGAATTTTGCACAGAATACAAACCATACTTATGGGTGCATGAAACTCTAGAATTTACTTAATTTACGAAAAAATTAACGAGCTGTTAAAATATACTTTTCCTGCTTTTTATATCATTTTTTTACTTTTTAATTTGCATTAATTTTTACCACAACTACATTCTTAAAGTAAAGAGACACTATACTCTCTTCACCAAACTACATTTTAAACTTCATGTTTAGAAAAAACTCAAATTTTATAGTTAACTGTCTCAATTTTTGCCACAGCTTTTAATAGATTTGTAAAATTCTAGAGTTTCAAACACCTGTAAGAATGGTTTGCATGCTGTGCAAAATTCATCGAAGAATCTCTCTTACTTATGAAGAAAAGTGTACCTACAGCAACAAATGAAGCCAATAGTAAGTGATTAAATGGTGAAATTTCACATGTAAAAAAAGTATTTTGTTATGTTTTTGAGCTTCCATTGCTGTGAGTGTGACTCCTGAATCCTTCCTGGTCGTACTGGCAAAGTTTTATGAATTTGTTTATAAAAGTGTAGACAGTGGAAATTAAAATGTCCTGCGGTTCCTCTCCTGCTCCAGCGTGTGTGTGTGTGTGTGTGTGTGTGTGTGTGTGTGTGTGTGTGGTTTGAGGCTTTCGGGCGCTAAACAGCATGGTCATCAGCGCCCAAACGCATAGAAACAGTGACGTCCTAGCCTGCTTAACTAATATCCATCGGAAGATTGATACAATGTTTATAAAGATGTTTTTCTTCCTTTTAACAGAACCTTGTCAGGAATTATTTCAAATTTGATGTTGAAGTTCAGGTTATAAATGTTTCACGATTGAAGACAGTTTGTCTGTTGTCGGTGCTCGTGAAAGTGACTTACTCCTATTTTCTTTTTCGGTGTTGATCATAACGATGGCAACATTTTTATCAGGATAGCTTGTATCAGCTTATTGTTGTCCTCATCAGATCAACACCAAGAAAGAAAAATGTATGAATATCTCATAATTGCATCAATGTAGCTATCTTATAGCACATTAACAACGTGATGAAAACTTGTATATTACAGTTTGAAACCATTTACACGCAATTTAAAATGACCTCATACCTAGTCGGGTCCGCACATTAGTGCTCTCACATTGTATTTAGACACGAATTAGTCACTGCAGACGCCTACGCCAAACACTATTTGATCGTTTACAAAGGCATCCTCTCCCTTCCGTCTGGTGGCGCAAATGTGTCGATGCGCAGGTAACACATGTGTACATTAACCATTATATCATTATACCACTTTTTCATGTCTAGTACTTTGGATAACTGGTTCGATATCAAAACTGCAAATCCGTAGTTCCGATGTATAATCCCCAGTGGTAGTAGGTCTTTTTTCTCTCAGTTAATGCATGTTAATGTCAAAAATTCCAAGTTGCACCATGGTTTGGAGAGCACATTAAACTGTAGATCTCAGTACAACTGGCTGGCCACGTCTGTTCACAGAGACAAAGTCATACCTCCTCCATTAGGACTATATCTCGTAAAGCACTGCAACATTCGAGTCAGTCTTCGGCTTAAGTACATTTTCATCTTTTTTTATTGTAAATAAGCAACTTTATATGAAACATACGTTGTAAAACAATATTACTCCATCGTTACTACTAGCTTATAAGGGAGTATTAATTTTTGGAACTGAATAGGAAAGGAATCATTCTGAATTTGTGGACAAATGACTTTATACTGTAGTTATGTTGATGTACTGCAGGACAGCTTCATTGGTGTAATTATGCATGCATTGCACCAGCTCTGTGTTTCGACAAACGACTTTCACAAGGTAGTGACTGTGAGTCATTGAACATCGTTCCAGCAATATTAAGAATCATCAACGATATATGTAGTGTAAACACATTATGGAAAGAAGGCAAAGAAGTGCTCTTTCAGTGCATCCCATCCCATGTTGGAATTCAATATGAGGTGGCAGACAAACTATCCAAGAAAATTACTTCAATACATGACGTCGCACGTCTTTATATGTACATAATATCGTGCAGATTCATACGCTACTGATAGGAAATAAGAAATACAATAAAAAATTATTCCAGAATATCCACAGCAAGAAAAAGGGGCAATACTGCAACTAATCACATGTCATCATTACCTTGCAGAACACCCGTATCCAGTTGTGTGTAGCCCTCGCTCAAATATATAGTTGGTAAAAAAGGGCACTCTGTAATAAACTGTTATTATTTACTAACTTGTGAAGGATTACAACACTATAAAACTACATGCTATATTGAGAAGCCTGAAAAAAATGTTTATGTACCAATGTTAAAGGAAACAAAGCCGTATTTTTCTGATGATGAAATTCTGTCTCTCGTTTTATGGAAATGTACTTTGAATAAAACTGATGTTATTCGTTGTTATTTACCTCAACAGTGCCAAATCGGTTCATCTTCGGAGGAACGTGCAATTCCAGGGAGCACAATGGTTATTAAATAGACTCACATTAGCGAGGAACGGAGTTTAAATTCCTGTCTGCGCAAATAGACTCAAATTTTTCCCACATCAGTATACCAGAATACTGTGACAAGTCTCTTGAATAGGCCAAGGCCAATTTCATTCTAAATCATGTTGTAACTCAGCTATTTCTTTGCGCCTGTGCTATTGACAAAATGTGCACGGTGATATAACCAACCCTAAGAATGAAGATTAGGGTTTAACGTGCCGTCGACATTGACGTCATTAGAGATGGAGTGCGAGCATAGAAAGTTTCAAGGACGGGAAGGAAATCGACCGTGTTCTTTCAACGGAACCGTCCCGTCATTTGCCTAAAGCGATTTAGGGAAATCACGTACAACCAAAATCTGGTTGGCCAGACACGGATTTGAAGCGCCTTTCTTCTGAATTTGCTAACTGTTCTCAGTGTGGGTATTGATAATTTCATGTGTAAGACAGTAACGTCACACAAATTTATTTGTATGTAAATGTCGTATTTTGTGCATTCCTTCTTACATTCGATGGAAACAGAAACTTAATTGTAGCTTTTATAAAGTTATTTACAACATTTCCAATAAATGCCGTATTGCTATGCCTGATGGTTGTTGATATTGGCAACTATGGATACATTTAATGTATTTTGATTAAAAGTGTTAATCTTTTCACATAGAATATATGTATAAGTTAATTTAAACACTGTCTTTGCAAGTGATAAATAATTAGATTACATACCGGCAAATGTAATCGCTGTTCTTTCTCACCTTGCAAAAGGAGCCATTGTAGACATATTTTGTATTTAGCTGCAGTTTGTAGCTCATGGTAGCAGACTGAAGTTATTTTTGTCAACGAATTATTTGAAGTGTTTAAGATAACAAGTCAAAAGCGTAAACATTCATCATTTCATTGCTTGTAATCCGCTGGCTTTCATAATCCCCAAAAGTTACAGATATTTTTATACAGGAAAATCCAGGAACAACATTTGTACCCCAAAGACAACATATATAACCAGCCTAAGCACCAGATACAAAAAAATTTAATGTGACCGTTTCCACATTTAAAATTCTGCAAATTGACACACATATGTTAGATTTTTAATGGTGATTTGACCTTTTATTGAAAGTCGCTTATTACATGTGTGGACATCATCCAGGATCCATTAACATGCAAAGAAATTAATCATGGAAGAGTATTTTTCAGGTAGCCTAAAAGATGTTAAATAGATGTAAAATGTAATGAACTGGAAACTAATCAATATCAGTGAACAATATGACTGGACAACAATGTGGACATGACTCACCTATAACAGTATCAGGTTAAATAACTTACCAATTTTCAGCTTTCTTCTTTAATCATTTAAGAAGGGTAGACAACAGAGAGAAATTGAGTAAGTTGAGACTGTCGTTTTTCAAGGTCCAAACTTATTGAAAGGGGACGATTGAGGACTAAGTAAGCGCACTGAAAATTTGATGGATAATCCTATCATCGAACAATTTTTGAGGGACATGACCAAGTTGATAGAATCAGTAAGACTGTGGGAAATGAGTTATGAAATCAAATTGTTGAAACAAATAACTGAATTGTTAAGAACAGTGACATTTTACCTAAACTGGGAAGAACAAACAGTCACAGCTTGCCGGAAATCGCTCTCCTCCCTACATGCAATTCAAAAATTTAGAAAAATATTTCCAACCCATGTTAAACAAAAATTAGTCCAAACACTAGTCTTGCCTAATCTTTACTACTGCGATGTAGTTCAACACGGCACGAATAGTGAAAATTCTAGATGCCTCGAGCTAGTGATGAATGCTTGCGTCAGATACGTGTGCAATATTCGGTTGTATGATCATATCAGTCCTTCATACTCCCAGCTAGGTTGGATACGCCCACATAAGGCACGCGATCTCCACACGATGTGCTTACTTCATCGATTTCTTAGCCACTGGTGCCCTCAATACTTATCTTCTCACATTAAACATCTATCATCATTCCACAATCGCAATACCAGATCGGATACGTCTGTCATCTTGGCTGTACCTTTACATAACACAAAATCTTTCTCCGTGTCATTCTCCATCTCAGCCATACGACTATGGAACGCACTCCCCTGTGATCTGCGTCTTATCCAGAACTACTCAACATTCAAGAGGGAACTCAAAACTTACATATTAGGGACGGTATAGCCACCATTGTTGTGCCCCTAACATCTCTTTCTTTCTTCTCTCCATCACAGCTTCGAATTTTACCATTCTTTTTCTCTTCCTCAAACCTATCTACCTCTTATATATCTCTTTCACCCCATTCTATCGTCTTATGTCTCTGCTCGATGAGAATAACTCACAAGCTGCAAGAATATAACGAGAAAATTCCCAACTAACTGACATTCACAAAAGAAATGTATGTTTACTTTCATATACTTAGTCACTATTATTATTATTATTACTATTATCATTATTATTATCATTATTATCGTTGATTGTTATAATTATTTTTATTGTTATAACTATCATTGTACTACTGTTATAATCTCAAATTTTTTTCGTTTGACATCAATACTGCATAATACGTTAAATGTTCTTAATGTTATTTAGTAACTGTAACTCGTTCAATCTGAGTATGCCTGGTTAGGTGTAAGAGAGGGCCTGAAGGCCCTAATCTTGCCAGGTAAAATAAATGCATAAATAAATAAATAAATAAATTTTAAAGAAGTCTGTGTTTACTGACTCGGCAGATTTAACAATTAGATATCTCACATCTTGAAGAGTAGCTTGTAACACCAATATCGATTGTAAGTAGGTTATACTATGTTTCTATGTGTATGTGACTATGAAGTGGTTGTTCGTTACTAATTAAGGTCATTGATTTGTGACAGGAAATTTAAAGTTTTTTATGTATGTATTCTAAAAGCTAAAGAATGTTTAAAATATTGGAAGCTGATTCATGTTTAGGGAACTTGTATTGTAAAGTATAAAAGCTGTAGGGAACACCCTCCACTACGGACGTGGCTTGGCGCATGGTAAAAGGTGCTTTCGTCGGTCGATCTGGGCGGCTAGTTGGTGGGAACGCTACGCATTCAGTGGCTACCTGTTGTACGGTAAACATCGAGGGTGCCAAGTCAGGCATTTGGAAGCCGTTTCATATGGAAATTTGCCCCGTATGTGGTTTTGGCTATTGCATGGTGCTCTTGACATTATGCAATGGCTCTAAGACGAGAAAAATCCGTCGCCAAGAAGAAATTGTAAAGAGCTTTCAACATGAAGAGTGTGAGACCAGCTAGCCACCACGTTGCTTGCCATCACTATGGCACCACTGCTCCGCCAACTTCAGGACCACTAATATGTATTATAGCACGGACAAATATATTTGTGTTAGTGTTATTTCAATAATACTTCAAGTGCTATAAACCTGTGTTTGAACCCTGGCGTTATCCTAATCATGAACAGATGCAGGCTCCCATCCTAAATGTTCAGAAACCGAGTATCCTGTTTCTAACTAAATAGTGATTTGGTTTCGTATTAAATGTGCAAAAGTTCAGTGCCAAAGGGTGCAAATGTTTCTATCTAAAATACCTACTTCTCAGGTGATGAAAATGGCATGTAAATTGAACTTATATGAAACGTAAATTTGTATTGATTGTTAGTATGAACTATTTTCTGAGGTTGACTCAGATATGTATTTGAGTAATTTGCTTTAAAGGAATAAAATATTAACTATTCCAAGTGGGGTTAGGAATCAATATTAGTGAAGTGCACTTTGGTTCTGAAATAATTACGGAGTTTGCCTGGAGACACAGTAACAGTTTAAGGGTGCAAACCATATTTTTCTCTTCTAAGAAAGATAATTGCAATATTTGTTGTTACTAAAGAAATCTGAAGCACTTCCATGAATGAGAGTATAAAAAGTGTATGTGTAGTATTATTTAATTTCATTTGTGGTACGTATATGTTAGTTAAATCAGAACTCTTTTCATGCCCAACTTCGGTCCAGCGTGTCCTGTAGTAACCTCTCAGTGCTGAGTCGATTAATTATTACAATAGTAACTATTACTATTATACGTGAAATACCATTTATCTTCCTATGATTACTGATTTGTGTAAATGATAGCTACTGCTACCCATAAGTTAGTTAGCCCTGTAGTCGTGTGTATCCAGTGCACTATTCAAATGGGGTGTTAATGAAAGTCACTTTAGCTACTAATATTCGGTTTTCTTGAACATATAATTTCAAATTATTATGCCTAATTAGGCTAGCGACCGTTTGTTATTTCATTATTTATTGTATGCGCTTCTCTACTTTCATTATCAAAGTAAATCCTGTTAAGTTTTCTACTGATTGCCATATACACGAAATTATTGTTCGATACCATTTATTCCTTAGGTTAAAACACAGACATCAAATTCCTCCCAGAGGGTAACGCTAGTTTGTGAGCGTAGTGTTACATTTGGCGCGAACTTGCAAGAGAGCGTTATAAGCTGCCTTAGTTGGGTGAAAGACTGTGTCTCTTATGTACCCATACAGAAAAAAAAATCGCTGGATGTGAGGTCTGCTGACCTGGGAGCTCAAAAGTAATGAACAACATGCCCAGATTGCAACATGCAAAATGATTTCTGTTGTGGTGTAGTAACCATGTTGCTATAAACAAACAACACCACAGCTGTGTCAAAACTTTGAGCCTTCCTCTATCTACTGACATGAGCAATATGATTCTATCTTTTATTGTTTGTCTGCACTAAACAGCTGAAATATGTTGTTTCCTTTTGAATCACAAATGTGCGAAATAAGCGGTCTTGTTTATATAAAAAGATCTGTAAGGAGAATGATGAAAGTTTAATGGTGTTGTCTTTGACTTAACAAGATAAACTATTTTATTACTTGACTGTTATTGAATGTTATTATTGTTATTGTTGTAATTGGTTGAGAACTTTGGGAAATACACAAACAGGGACACCTATAGTAGAAACAAATATGGAAGACGCCTATGATGATACAGATAAACGTTAGTATGTGAGCCACAGGGAGACATACACACTTTATGTGTTATGTGCGTGAAATGCACAGGGCCTCGAGCTGTAGTAGCAGTGTACTTGTACATGTTTTCTATGTTACAACCTTCGTCTTTTACCCTGTCTCTCAATCTTATCTCTCTGTATCAACACTAATTTTGTCTGTTATTAGGAATCCTCAAATTTTGATGTATAACGAACCTTATGCTTTATTGTCACAAAACAGCAAACCATATATGGAATTGGGTAAATGCAGGAAAATACGTACTACTGTATTCTGTTGAGAGACACATTTACCACTGAGTAAATCAGTATTCTGGTATGTTCTGGGGCTTATTGAGATTTTACTACATCATGAAGACTGAAGATTTTTTATAATATATTGATGACATTTATTATTCTTTTTATATCTGAATGTTCAATATTTGTCTATGCTGTATGAAATGTTAGGAAGTGGGATGGGATCGGTCATACTACATTATTTTGAGTTTTCTGTATAAAAATAAGACACTGTAGAATGAGATTTTCACTCTGCAGCGGAGTGTGCGCTGATATGAAACTTCCTGGCAGTACTAAAACTGTGTGCCGGACTGAGGTCAAACTCGGGGCCTTTGCCTTTTGTGGGTAAGTGCTCTACCATTTGAGCTACCCAAGCACGACTCACACCCCGTCCCCACAGTTACAATTCTGCCAGTACCTCGTCTCCCACCTTCCAAACTTCACAGAAACTCTCCTGCAAACCTTGCAGAACTAGCACTCGTAGAAGAAGGGATATTGCGGAGACATGGCTTAGCTGCAGCCTGGGAGATGTTTACAAAATGAGATTTTCACTCTGCAGTGGAGTGTGCGTTTATATGAAACTTCCTGGCAGACTAAAACTGAGTACCAGACCGAGACTCGAACTTGGGTCCTTTGACTTTCGCGGGCAGTTGCTCTACCATCTGAGTTACCCAAGCACGACTCAATGTTTTTCGTTCAATAATGTTTTTCTTTATTTTTCTGTTCAAATAAATGGACACTAAAGCCATTACTATAGGCCACCATAATACATGTAAGATTGACCTTAGTAAGGAACACCGAAAGTACTTAGGCCCAATTTTTGATAGCTAACATCTGCTTCGATAATAATCAAAAATAAGAACTGAAAAAATAGTAATGATTCTTTTACTTCACTAAACACTTGACGGAAAAAAGAAGTGGCTCTGAGCACTATGGGACTCAACTGCTGTGGTCATTAGTCCTCTAGAACTTAGAACTACTTAAACCTAACTAACCTAAGGACATCACACACATCCATGCCCGAGGCAGGATTCGAACCTGCGACAGTAGCAGTCGCACGGTTCCCGACTGCGCGCCTAGAACCGCGAGACCACCGCTGCCGGCGAAAAAAGAAGTAATTTGAACTTCACATATAAGTGTTATGCAGGCAAAATGGAAACGAGAAATTGCGGAAATCGGATGATAGTTGGGCAATTACGATATATCGGTCCCATACAGTACTTGACCACATAGGTACGCTAAAAACATTTGGAACAGAGGCGTACAGGCAGTCATTCTCCCACTCGCTCCATCCGCAAATGGAACGGGAAGAAAGCTTGCAGTAAGTGAAATAAAAAAAAAACTTTCTGCCAAACAGTTAGCAGTGATTCTCTGGAAGCCGTACTCACAGGTGAGAGTTACGAGGGCGGTCCGGAAGGCCGTCTCGACGAGCGCCGGGCGCCTGAAGGGTCCCCAGCGGTTGACGATCCCGGGCCAGATGATCCTCACCGGCACGTACATCTGCAGCGCGTAGGAGAACAGGATGCCCAGCGCGATCACCACCTTGATCACCTGCGACAGGCTGCAAGTGGCCAGCAGTTAGGGGGAGGTCCGTTAACCATCTTATTCTACAAAGCACGCTGGACAAACAATAAATCACCCAAAGGCGACATCACAAGAATGGCGATGGGGAAGAGAGTCAACAAGTTCCTTCAGGTACTTCGTATACAGCTGAAGCTGCTCACAGACGATTAGATCCTGTAGTGCTTCCAAGTAGCCGAGATATTGATAGCTGCGTTGCCCCTGCTATTTTATATTTTCCCGGGGATCATAGGTCGTGAGTCAGTCGGGCTGGTGCTGACTTCCTTTCCTGGGTGTTTGTCAAACCAGGAACGTATACCTGCAGTTCTGAGAAGCCTGCTGTTGTCATCTTGGCAGACGGGAGTGTCCATAGTATACTATTCGTGAAGATGTGGAAGAAATGGAACATTTGGTCATCGAGAATGCTGAAATAAACAATCTGGTTCAAGGTTCTCGATTGAGATTTTCACTCTGCAGCGGAGTGTACGCTAATATGAAACTTCCTGGTAGATTAAAAATGTATGCCGGACCGAGACTCGAACTCGGGACACTGCCCGCGAAAGGCAAAGGTCCCGAGTTCGAGTCTCGTTCCGGCACACAGTTTTAATCTGCCAGGAAGCTTCAACATGGTTCATAATTTCAATGAGCACGACAAACACCTCCAATGGCTCACATAACCAATTCTAGCATGAACTACAACCTATACACACTGCTAATTAAACGCCTCATTGGGCTGCCGATGCACACGACGTCGTGTGTTGCTCGAAACACCGCGCCTCGTTGGACGACACTACACACCTTCGGTCAGCTACTTTTCAGTTAGTGTCATTGGGCCCATGAAAACGTGCAGATTTACGTGCCAGTTTGAGCATCTACATCTACATGACTACTCTACAATTCACTCTTAAGTACCTGGCAAAGTGGTCTTAGGACCATTTTAGGACTACTTCTCTATCGTTCCACCCTAACGGCGCGCGGAAAAGTGAACACTTAAATCCTTCTGTACGAACTCTGATTTCTCTTATTTTATTATGACGATCATTTTCCTCTATTTTGTTTGGCGATATTATCCTGTTTCCACATTCAGGCGAGGAACTCGGTGACTGAAATTTCGCTGCGACGAAAAACGCGTTTGGTATTATAATTGCCAAAACCAACTCGCATATATCCCTAATACTCACCCTACCTCCACACTGCCCACCCTCCCCAGTATTCCGCGACAGTACAAAACGAGATGCCCTTATTTGGGCTTTCTCGATGTCCTCCGTCAATCCTGCCTAGTAAGGATCTCACCCCGCACAGCAGTACTTTAGCAGAGAACGGAGAAGCGTACTGTTGGCAGTCTCTTTAATAGCTCTGTTGCATCCTCTACGTGTTGTGCAAATAAAGCGAAGTCTTTGCTTAGCCTTCCACACAACATTATCTATGCGGTCGTTCCAATTTAAGTTGTTCGTCATTGTTATTTCTAGGTATTTTGTTGAACTCATAGCCCTCAGACTTGTGCGATTTATCGTGCAATCTAAATTTAATGGATTCTTTTAGTACACATACAGATGATCTCACAGTTTTCCTTATTCCGAATCAGTTGCCCATTTTACCATACAGATTTCGTGTCTAAGTTATTCTGCAATTGTTTTTGACCTTGTCATAACTTTACTAAGGGGTAAATGACACAATCATATACAGAAAATGTAAGAGGGCTGCTCAGATTGTCTCTTAAATCGTTTATGTAGAACAGGAATAGGAGAGGGCCTATTACACATCCTTGGAGACCGCCAGATATCACTTCTGTTTTGCTCGATGACTTCCCGTTGATTAGTATTTACTGTGACCTACTTGGTAGGAAATCATAAATTCACTCGTACAACTGAAACGATATTTCATAGGCACGGAATTTGTTTAGAAGTTTCTTGTGAGGAAGGGATGGCAATGTCTCTTTACTACATGCCCGTCTCCAAATTCCCGTGGCATGCAGTTCCTGTCTAGATGCTCCATCGGAAACAGATCGAAATGGGCCTGTATTCAATGTCAACAGCATTTCCTGTCAGGTTTGAAACCGACTATCATTCACAAGGCATCACTCTCTTTTCCCGTCGCTGTCGGTTAGGATCTTTTTGTGACCACCGTTCTTGCGCTGTGTTACTTGGCTGTGAATGGTACACCGTTCGTTGTAGACGCGTTGGATAATCCACGTTGACACACAAGCAAATCGGAGAATTTCACCCTCGATGTAGTCATGAACACGTCCAAACAGGATAAATTCTTTCTGCCATTTTGTTATGTCTCTAAGTTGACCTTCCTTACTGCGCTGATTCCTTTAAACCGACCGGCCCATACACACCACTTTACTGTCACAACTTATTTCAGCGCTGTGGAGTCACGTAACAGCCTCGTACCAGTTCCAGATTACTTCCAACCCTCCAAAGCAACCAGTATGCTGTATGAGGAGGGTGATATTAAGATTTTATCTGGTGATATACTCCTCATTGAAGGTAAACTGCCGGCCGGTGTGACCGAGCGGTTCTAGGCGCTACAGTCTGGAACCACGCGACCGATAAGGTCCCAGGTTCGAATCCTGCCTCGGGCATGGATGTGTGTGATGTCCTTAGGTTAGTTAGGTTTAAGTAGTTCTAAGTTCTAGGGGACAGATGACCTTAGCTGTTAAGTCCCATAGTGCTCAGAGCCATTTTTGAAGGGAAACTGGACAAAGCATTCCGTCGAGCCCTGCGAAAAACGGCGCAGTTTTTATCGTCCTTTTGATCTATTTCAAAAGGAAGGAAAAGAAGAACGATTGGGTTTAACGTTTCGTCGACTTCAAGGTATTAGAGAGGAAGGACAAGCTCGTGTGGTATCGAGGATGGGAAATTTGCCACGTCCTTTCAAAGGCTCCATCCCGGCATTTGCCTGGAGCAATATACGGAAATCACATAAAACCTAAATCTGAATAGCCGAACGCATGTGCTTTGTGTCATAAAATACCGCTAAGATTTTCCACACTGACTTTACAGACCGCGTGTCGGTTCTAATCACGGATGGGCGACTTCATTTTCGATTCTGGTTCTCTCATGTTCTGCTCGGACATTAATAGAATCATCAACTCTGTGTGTTAGCACAACGACTATACAGCTCACAGTGTAGAACTACGATTGCGGGCAGCTCTACCACTGCGTCCCTATGACCGACTGTTGGTCGTCAGCGATAATATTCATTGGTCTTTCAACGGCTTGATATTATATTACCCCAAATCGCGCATCTACCAACGAGAGACATTTCTTCAGCAACCCAATATCAGACATATCTCCGAAAACTGGCTTTATAAGGTCGACGACAGCTTCTGGGAGACTGTTTCGTGTTTAAATTCCTTTGATTCATGACGTCTATTGAAGGTGGACCAAGTGTCAGTTCCATTTGGACATAGTTCTTGCAAAGTTACAAGTCAGAATAATTTATACTCTACACTTCTGGATATATGATGGTAATGCCACACATAACAAATGAAACTTGTCACGTCGTCTGGAACATACAAGTGATCAGTGAAACGTCATTCAAACACAAATGGAGTAAGAGGATTGCTGAGAGTCAAACTAGACAAAGTACGAAAGCTGCTGAGAGAAGCACAAATGAAGAGGTGTCTGGTGATTCAGAAAATGGTTTCGATGATCCATAACTTCATTAAACTTTTAGTGAAACCTCAAACACCATTCTCCAACAATGTGCTTTTTTTGAAATATTAGGAACGTTTACAAATGGACTATTAAAGACCTAAAATTTTAAATATCTGCACAGAGTACCAATTTTCACTAATTTTATCATAGAAATTTCGTAAAATGCCTAACAGTACAACAAAAGTTTGTGAAAAAATTGTTTTAATTTTTTCAACTTCAGACAAGCTGTTATGTAAAGAAACTTTTGACGAAACGTGTAAAACAACCTTCAAGCTTCTATATAAACTTCAGTATTAGCACCTAACTAAGCTTTAGAATAAAAAAAGAATTTTCTTTGAAAAATTTCATTTTTAAAATGACGAAAGATAAATGATACTTAGTTTTTGTAGGTGTTTTCTTAAACCTGGAACTATTGAGTCAATGAAGCACGGAGTATTTCTAACACTTTTCTTTTTCATAGAATGGTGAGTCATTTTCCAAGGCAATGCGAGTTTTACGTGAAACTAATTCTCAGGAAAGAAAGCAGACTATAGACATTGGTACGAAACATAATTCCTCTTTACCACTCCTCTCCTCAGTGACACTTGTTTCTGGACTCCTTAGTACTGTAAATACAGAAACTGGGAGACTTCAGCTTGCCAGTGCTTTATGTCTGACCACTGCCACTAATATAATAATAATCATCATCATTATACACCGAGCGAGGTGGTGCAGTGGTTACCACACTGGACTCGCATTCGGGAGGACGACGGTTCAATCCCGTCTCCGGCCGTCCTGATTTAGGTTTTCCGTGATTTCCCTAAATCGCTCCAGGCAAATGCCGGGATGGTTCGTTTGAAAGGGCACGGCCGGCTTCCTTCCCCATCCTTCCCTCACCCGAGCTTGCGCTCCGTCTCTAATGACCTCGTTGTCGACGGGACGTTAATCTATAATCTCCTCCTCCTCCTCCTCCCATCATTACATAGTCATAATACTCATACCATAGCTACTGGTGTGCTGTCAATTAGATGGTTTATTGTTGCAAAATGAAAAATGAAGCAATTTCTGGTCCATTGTGGTAACTGGCTACAATTCGGAGAAAGCATTTTAAGACGTATTTAAACATGTGTGATCTAGTATATGTCTCAGTTCTACTGTCACAGATGCGTGGTACAAAGTACCAGGTACGATGTGATACGTGGACTTCGTAAGGAGCAGCACAACTGAACTCATTTTTTACGTTTTACCCCTCAGGGGATAATTACTCCGCAGGTTGGGAACCACTGTCTTACACGTACCATCTGTGTAGCTGACTGACCAGTGGAGATTGCTCGAGAACGATCTGGATGCAAGCGTGTACCTATAGCAGTTGGTTGTCAAACACATGTGTACTCACATTTCCTTGGGCGGCAGGTTGAGGGTGATGGATCCCTCGACATCGTCTCCGTACTTCAGGTAGCCCAGGAAGCCAGTGATGACAAAGAGGGAGCAGACGACGCTCATGCCCACGTTGAGGACTCCCAGCGGGCTGGTGAACTGCTGGGGCTTTTTCATCTGCTCCTGCAGCGGAAGCACCTGCAGAAAATACAAGCCGTCCACACTATAATGTCGATAATATCGCAATGTATGTCACTGTAAAAAATACCGATTTCGGAGTCCACGAATAACTTTAGGCGCCCCTGTAACTTGCTGGTTAAGTCTGTCCAAGGCTGGGGGGAAAGGACCATCTGTACTAAACCATTATTGTGTTCAAACAAACTTTCGGAATGATGACAGCTTTGCTTTCAGACACAGGTACTATGCTTCACGTACGCCGGGACAGATTTTCACTCCAAATGGTTGCACTGTGTACCCGAAAGTACTTAGTGAACCAGAATCCCTTTTCATCCTACCTACTCTATTTGCGGATGATATGCGCCGACATTGTTTGACGACGACTTTTCGCTTAAATCAGAATATATCTGATTTCAGTCGTGACCATTATCGAACGGAGATGTACACTATCTGATCAAAACTATCCAGACATCTACCACTGGACATTAATATGTTTTGTGTCCACCCTTCGCCTTTATGATGGCTTACACTGTGCTGGGAACAATTTAAACGAGCTGCCTGGATGTCTGTGGAGGAATGGATGCCCATTCTTCCACAAAAGCCTAAATTGGGAAAGAGTGATGTTTGACGCCGGAGTCTGGAGCGAAATCTACACTACTGGCCATTAAAATTGCTACACCATGATGAAATGCAGATGAGAAACGGGTATTCATTGGACAAATATATTATACTAGAACTGATATATGATTACATTTTCACGCAATTTGGGTGTATAGATCCTGACAAATCAGAACCCAGAAAAACCACCTCTGGCCGTAATAACGACCTTGATACGCCTGGGCATTGAGTCAAATAGAGCTTGGTACAGGTACAGGTACAGCTGCCCATGCAGTTTCAACACGATACCACAGTTCATCAAGAGTAGTGACTGGCGTAGTGTGACGAGCCAGTTTCTCGGCCACCATTGACCAGACGTTTTCGATTGGTGAGAGATCTGGAGAATGTGCTGGCCAACGCAGCAGTCGAACATTTTCTGTATCCAGAAAAGCCCGTACAGGACCTACAACATGCGGTTCGTGCATTATCCTGCTGAAATGTAGGGTTTTGCAGGGATCGAATGAAGGGTAGAGCCACGGGTCGTAACACATCTTAAATGTAACGTCCACTGTTCAAAGTTCCGTCAATGCGAACAAGAAGTGACCGAGAAGTATAACCAATGGCACCCTATACCATCACTCCGGGTGATACGCCAGTATGGCGATGACGAATACACGTTTCCAATGTGCGTTCACTGCGATGTCGCCAAACACGGGTGCGACCATCATGATGATGTAAACAGAACCTGGATTCATCCGAAAAAATGACGTTTTGCCATTCGTGCACCCAGGTTCGTCGTTGAGTACACCATCGCAGGCGCTCCTGTCTGTGATGCAGCGCGTCAAGGGTAACCGCAGCCATGGTCTCCGAGCTGATAGTTACAGCCATGCAGATAAGATGCCTGTCGTCTCATTGGTAGTGATACGAGGCCGTTCGGATCCAGTACGGCGTTCCGTATTACCCTCCTGAACGCACCGATTCCATGTTCTGCTAACAGTCATTGTATCTGGACCAACGCGAGCAGCAGTGTCGCGATATGATAAACCGCAATCGCGATAGGCTACAATCCGACCTTTATTAAAGTCGGAAACGTGATGGTACGCACGAGGCATCACAACAACGTTTCACCAGGCAACACCGGTCAACTGCTATTTGTGTATGAGAAATCGATTGGAAACTTTCCTCATGCAAGCACTTTGTAGGTGTCACCACCGGCGCCAACCTTGAGTGAGAGCTCTGAAAAGCTAATCATTTGCATATGACAGCATCTTCTTCCTGTCGGATAAATTTCGCGTCTGTAACACGTCATCTTCGTGGTGTAGCAATTTTAATGGCCAGTAGTGTTTTATTCAGGTGACACTGAATGACTAATCCACGTTCGAAGTCACTAAGCTCTCACGACCGATACATTTCCCTTTCTGCTTCTCTACTGGCAAGAAAATACTTTCCGCCTCGCTTTACACTATACTTGTAACACCTATTGCTTAATTCCCCATTACATAAGGGCACCCGTATTCCTCTGGTCAGATAGTTTATGAATCCTCTATGCCTCTCATGGAAATCCGACTGTGTAAGAGTCTCGAGAATTAGTGAGACGAAGTATTCACAAGAGAGCTCTTTCAAGGGCGGATTACGCTACTGCGATAAAAACAGATCGAGAACGAAAGGAAGCAGTGTTGGAGAAGAGCAAAGCGATGATGCATCGAAGTCATCGGAAAAGATATGAAGACCAAAAGACACGGATCCACGGACGACACGTGTTAGATATATATACACGAAAATACTCGACAGAGAAGAAATAAGTCGTTTCGTATCACTGGTTGGATTTACGAACCGTACTTATACAGCGAATGGTGTAATATAACAGATGCCAAGTGTCGTAAGAATCTCTTCTATTTTTCCGGCAGCATTTGTGTCATATATGTATCTATCTGAATTGTCATCGTGGCGTTCTATTAGGTTTTCCGGTTGTTTCACGCACTTGTCGCAATAATTGTTGCCGATAAAATAACAAGAAACAAAAACAACAAGAAAGGTATCAAGAAGTTTGTGTACGATAGTTATGGGAATGTGTAAAGGAAGTGGGGAAGATTAGGGGTTTACGTCCTGTCGAAGACATGATCATAAGATACGGCGCACAAGCCCTGATAGCTCAGCATCAAGGAAGGAAATCGGCCATGTGCTTGTCAGAGGAACTACCCCAACATTCACCTTCATCGATTTGGGAAAACCGAAATCAGAACGTCAGTACGAAAATTTGAAACACACGTCTCAATGCGCTAACCACTAGCCGTCGTAACCGCCGGAAATGTGTGAGAGATTCGTCTTAGAACGATCTGGGATTTTAAAAATTGTATCTCGTGTACAAGGTATGAGAATTTAGTTCAAGTTAGTTTGCAGTGAGACTATTATACACGTGTCTCGTAAAGTGAGACAAGAGATGGATCGTTAGAGCGTAATTATGACAGTAAAGTCACAGACAAACGTGAAGCTACACAAATGTTTGCACAGCTTCTGCTGTAACGCTTGCGCTATGAAGCAACGCAGTCTTGACAAGAGAGAATCTCAGCTGGAGTTATTTCTGACATAAGCTGCTTCACGTTCTCCCTTATCTGCCAGAATAAAAAATTAAACACTTCAGTTTAGCAGTCCGCCTGTCATTTAAAATGACTCGGCTTTCAGTATTTTTCTTTACTGACCTGCTTCTACTCATAAAATTTAGTGGGAAATCATGTAATCATTTTTATGTACTTTGGTGTAGGGCAGGGATTCCCAACCTTTTCAGCTGGCGGACCCCCCTTCTTCAGTCGGAAATCCATGGCGGACCCCTAGTCAGTCAAGAGCACAGTAACTTTAAATTTCAGACTGAAACCCATGGGAACTGAAAGCTTCTTAATGCAGGTGCCATGTTCCGAATGACCCCCCCCTCCCCCCTGAAGTATCAATAGTCTTTGGTTTAAAGATGAATGAAAACAACTTGAAATTAACGACCCAATTTGAATTCCCACTGTATCCAGACACTTACTAGTGGATTTACTCCCTTTGTTCAACACACTATAGCCTGATTAAAGGTACTTGGTAATTGAAATTTCACATGATGGAGCTGTCTTCCTCCAAGAGCAATCAAAGTCACGTCCAAACTGTTGGCTGTTGAAAAGCTGCCGCTTATGGTCTGTTCATTTCCACTATTTGGCTGCAGTTGTGTAATGAGCATCCATATTTCGTAACAGTCGTATGCGAGCGCGCGCGCGCGCGTGTGTGTGTGTGTGTGGTTTTTCGTGAAATCAGAAGAAAAATGTTCAAATGTATGTAAAGTCTTCCTTTGGTCGTCCTCCCTCCTCATTCATTTCAACTGAAAACTTCCCTTGTTGTGAAGGCGAAGTAGAAACTGCACCCTTCTTCAATGATTCTGACTTAGCTACCGATCCATGTTAGAAGTAATAAACTGGTCAAAATCGACTTATGAAATAGGTAGCGCACTGACAAAGCACGTTTGACATTTAATGATGCCTGGGGCCGCATACGTGCCAGCGAGCGCTGTGGCTGGTCGACAAAGCTCGCTCCGCGCATGCGTAAAAGGTTTCAGCGTATCTAGCGCCAGGAGCCGGCGCACAA
Organism: Schistocerca gregaria; assembly: GCF_023897955.1. NCBI lineage: Eukaryota > Metazoa > Arthropoda > Insecta > Orthoptera > Acrididae > Schistocerca > Schistocerca gregaria. The sequence goes on along the minus strand of NC_064923.1, from coordinate 707,557,595 downwards.
ACGCCCCCCGTATTGTTGCGAAACAGTCGATCAGAGAAGCCGCATTCTCCGGCACTAAACTGTGTATACGTTCTCACTTAGGAACCGCAAAGGCTGCTTGGGGATACGGCCTGAAGTAAAAGTACACACGAAAAAAAATGTTGAATTTGATTTTCACATTTTTATTCAATAAATTTACTCATTATTTTACACGATTTGGTGAAAGGTGGCCGTGGACCCCCTAAGGGGTCCGCGGACCACACGTTGGTAAGCCCTGGTGTAGGGCGTTAGGGACAGTTTTTCTATAGCCACAGTAACACTTTCTCGGAAGCCTCTAGACATATTAGCTAATCTCATCACCAGTTTCCGTTTGGGGGTAAATAAATTCGTTGTCTTTTTTATTTTTTATTTTAATTTGACCTTGGGACACATAATACATTCATATCTATCACTGCGAAATTACGACGTATTAAGCACATAAAATAAGACATCAAAGCAGCACAAAATCCATTCTTACAAGGTAAAAGACTCCACTAAACATATATACGTCTTTCTGTTGAACTCGCATAAATGTATGCATAACAATGCCATTAGTTGCAAGTTGTGGGGGGGGGGGGGCGAGGGCATAAACGAATTTCATAACTTTAGTAACAAGTTCATATAGCGTTCTGGTCAGTCATGAGTTATTGAGGAACAGGTGATCAAGATTTCCATAATAGTGTCACAGTTTCAGTTAGCATTAGGACTCAGACGAAGGTGATGAACGCACTACCGAGATTTCCCTTTGAGTAAATCGTAGTCAGGCAATCGTCTCTTTGAAAGTTCGGTTACACGTTGCCCTCGTACCACGGACAAATGGAGAGAATAGTAACAACGTTATCGTAGTGACTGCCTTTATTGTGAAATGGAAGCTGTAACTGGTGGTTTCACTTTGTCTTTGAACGCATCTTAATTCTGCAAAATGAAGTCTGCTGCTGTAATTTTTCAGAAAACATTCTTATGCGTCCCTTCCTCAAAGCCTCACCTCTTACAATATCTCTCTGTTATTCACCAAACTACACAGAAGCTATCCTGATTAGCTGCAACGTATAGGCTGGATGAATATTTCACTCTGCAGTGGAGTCTTGGTTTTAGGTTGTGAAAGCATGTTTACTCAGCTGAAGAATGAAATTGTCATCCTGGCAACAGCTAACTCTTCCTGCCACTATGGCATAATTACGTCACATCTGCACTACCGGTCTAAAGACTCCTGTCACCCATGATAAAGGCTATATGCTTCATTTCAATGTAGAAATACATCGAACAAACTATACAGAACAAGAAAATAAATATAAATATTTTCTCTCTCTATCGTTAAGTGCAATATAAAATTGTTTAGATTTTAGCCTCACCAAAGTATCCACCCTTTGGCAGCAGAACAGCTGCACAAACTCTTGCTGTTCTGGAGATAAAATGTTGTAGCGGTTTTGGAGATATTACAGTGCAGCACGTCTGTAATTTAGTCATTAGATCTTCGACATGAGACGCCCTCAGTTTTCTGACCTCCGTGTATAATTCATCCCATAAGAGTCCGATGGTGACTGACTTAGCCAAATTCTTCAGTTCCCCACATTTCTCTTTTCTGTTACCATAACTTCTGCACAATTTAGAAGCTTGTCTGGAATCACTGTCGTGCTGCAGAACAACTTTTGCCACATGGAATTGGATTTTTGATCAGTATCTTGTGATATCCTTCTCCCTTTAATGATCCATTAAGTCTTACTAGACCACCGCCTTTATCACCAAGACACATACCCACACCATGACCTACTCTCCACCACGCTTCAACGTTGACGTCACACGCTGACTCTTTATACTTTCTCCACGAGGTTGACGAACAAACATTCGACGATTGCTCGATTGCTTCCAAATATTTCAAACTTAGTTTCAGCCGTGAATAACATTTTGGACCATTACTGGCCGCACCAGTTTTTACGTTGTGACGCCCACTGCAATCCCCCCCCCCCCCCTTTTTTTTGTATAGTAAAGGTTTTCGTCTGCTGTGCGCCCCTTTAAAACTTATTCACGTAGATGGAGTTGCACAGCTGAGGGAGAAATTGGAGCAGCTCGAATGTTATTTACTTTCTGGCCAATTTCAGGTGCAGTAAGATATTTACTCTACACACAAATGAACTCATATTCCTTGTATGGTGTTAGTTGGGGTCTTCCAGATCGCGGCATTGGCACCGGTTTTCTTTAACCGCTTCAATGTATACATCACTATAGACTGGGCTACGTCAACTTTCGTTGCTATTTTCCCTACTATTTACTGACGTACAGCTACAATTACAATACGTTTTCCAATTCCAGTCTTCTCCTTCTCTCCCAGTATGAGGTGATATAGTATGAACGTAGTCAGGTGTACAAACACGCTGGTAGATGGACACAATGGATAGTAAACCAATGCGAAATGGTTGCTATACAGACAGGAATGAGGCTTATCTAAATAGAACAGTCTTAGGTAAAGGCACGTCGGTGTTCTAGGCAATCTTCAGCGTCCCTCTATGCAAACAACCAGTCGAATACACAACACAGGCGCTGTGTCTTTAGTTGCTTGTACGTGTTTTATTATAGGGACGGGGTTATGACGTTGTTGTTGTGGTCTTCAGTCCTGAGACTGGATTGACGTAGCTCTCCATGCTACTCTATCCTGTGCAAGCTTCTTCATCTCCAAGTACTTACAGTAGCCTACATCCTTCTGAATCTGCTTAGTGTATTCGTCTCTTGGTCTCCCTCTATGATTTTTATCCTCCGCGCTGCCCTCCAATTCTGAACTGGTGATCCCTCGATGTCTCAGAATATGCCCTACCAACCTATCCCTTCTTCTAGTCAAGTTGTGCCACAAACTCCTCTTCTCCCAAATTCTATTCAATACCTCCTCATTAATTATGTGATCTAACCATTTAATCTTCAGCATTCTTCTGTAGCACCACATTTCCAAAGCTTCTATTCTCATCTTGTCTAAACTATTTATCGTCCATTTGCACACTTCCATACATGGCTACACTCCATACAAATACTTTCAGTAACGACTTCCTGACACTTAAATCTATACTCGATGTTAACAAATTTCCCTTCTTCAGAACCGCTTTCCTTCCCATTGCCAGTCTACATTTTATATCCTCTCTACTTCGACCATCATCATTTATTTTGCTCCCCAAATAGCAAAACTCCTTTACTACTTAAAGTGTCTCATTTCCTAATTCCCTCAGCATCACCTGACTTAATTCGACTACATTCCATGAACCTCGTTTTGCTTTTGTTGATGTTCATCTTATTTCCTCCTTTCAAGACGCTGTCCATTCCTTTCAACTGATCTTCCAAGTCCTTTACAGTCTCTGACAGAATTACAATGTCATCGGCGAACTTCAAAGTTTTTATTTCTTCTCCATGGATTTTATTACCTACTCCGAACTTTTCTTTCGTTTCCTTTAATGCTTGCTCAATATACAGATTGAATAGCATCAGGGGGAGGCTACAACCCTGTCTCACTCCCTTCCCAACCACTGCTTCCCTCTCATGTCCCTCGACTCTTATAACTGCCATCTGGTTTCTGTACAAATTGTAAATAGCCTTTCGCTCCCTGTATTTTACCCCTGCCACCTTCAGAATTTGAAAGAGAATATTCCAGTTAACATTGTCAAAAGCTTTCTCTAAGTCTACAAATGCTAGAAACATAGGTTTGCCTTTCCTTAATCTTTCTTCTAAGATAAGTCGTAGGGTCAGTATTGCCTCAGGTGTTCCAACATTTCTACGGAATCCAAACTGATCTTCCTCGAGATCGGCTTCTATCAGTTTTTACATTCATCTGTAAAGAATTCGCGTTAGTATTTTGTATCCGTGACTTATGAAATTGATAGTTCGGCAATTTTCACATCTGTCAACACCTGCTTACTTTGGGATTGGAATTATTATATTCTTCTTGAAGTCTGAGGGTATTTCGCCTGTCTCATACATCTTGCTCACCAGATGGTAGAGTTTTGTCAGGACTGGCTCTCCCAAGGCCGTCAGTAGTTCTAATGGAATGTTGTCTACTCCTTGTTTCGACTCAGGTCTTTCAGTTCTCTGTCAAACTCTTCACGCAGTATCATATCTCCCATTTCATTTTCATCTACATCCTCTTCCGTTTCCATAATACTGTCCTCAATTACATCGCCCTTGTATAGACCCTCTATATATTCCTTCCACTTTTCTGGTTTCCCTTCTTTGCTTAGAACTGGGTTTCCATCAAAGCTCTTGATAGTCATGCAAGATAGAACATTCGAAACCTAATCGCCGATTTAAGTACAAATCCATAGTTGTGAAATGCGTTTGAAAGCTTTTGCCGAGTAGTGTAATAACCGCTTTATGTTACAGATCATCTGAACCTTATCGAGGACACCAGTGGGTGTTATTTTAATCTCTTGCACTGTGTGCACTCTTACTTTGTAATGAAATGATCGTCAGCAGTGATCTGTCGCCGTATTGTTAGTCTGTAAAAACTTTTCTTTGGTCTTAAAGCTTGCAGGGGGGGGACAACAATTTAACAGGTGATGTCGTTACTTACGAGACCAATCCCTTCAAAGGCGTAGATGGCGGTGCCGATGAAGAGCGGCAGCTGCGACCAGCTGAAGACGGCGAGTTGCCGCTCCGAGGGGCTGGGCAGGTCGATGGACAGGCAGTACAGCGTGGCGACGAGGCCGGCCACGGTGAGCACGTTGGCCAGCAGCGACACCGGCACCAGGAACTTGAGCGACCGGATCCAGCAGCTCAGCAGGATCGGCACGAACGCCAGCGCCATGTGCAGGTGCGAGTTGAGGTACGCTCCGTACTGGTCGGCCACCTGCGCACCAAGCCTCTCCTCACACTGGGCGCCTTACCTCTGACCATTGGCCACAACGAGTGCATGCAAACTTCTATACTTCATTTTGGTTTGTTATGAAAATCTGCTTTATGCGAACACTTATCATCTACCCAGACTTGTTTCGACACCTATATGTCATACTCTGTGGGTCAAATTTTATTCCTGTGGGGTATAATACACTACTGGCCATTAACATTGCCACACCACGAAGATTACGTGCTACACACGCGAAATTTAACCGACAGGAAGAAGATTCTACATGTCTACATCTACATGACTACTCTGCAATTCACATTTTAGTGCTTGGCAGAGGGTTCATCGAACCACAATCATACTATCTCTCTACAATTCCACTCCCGAACAGCGAGCGGGAAAAACGAACACCTAAACCTTTCTGTTCGAGCTCTGATTTCTCTTATTTTATTTTGATGATCATTCCTACCTATGTAGGTTGGGCTCAACAAAATATTTTCGCATTCGGAAGAGAAAGTTGGTGACTGAAATTTCGTAAAAAGGTCTCGCCGCGACGAAAAACGTCTATGCTGTAATGACTTCCATCCCAACTCGTGTATCATATCTGCCACACTCTCTCCCCTATAACGCGATAATACAAAACGAGCTGCCCTTTTTTGCACCCTTTCGATGTCCTCCGTCAATCCCACCTGGTAAGGATCCCACACTGCGCAGCAATATTCTAACAGAGGACGAACGAGTGTAGTGTAAGCTGTCTCTTTAGTGGACTTGTTCCATCTTCTAAGTGTCCTGCCAATGAAACGCAACTTTTGGCTCGCCTTCCCGACAATATTATCTATGTGGTCCTTCCAACTGAAGTTGTTCGTAATTTTAACACCCAGGTACTTAGTTGAATTGACAGCCTTGAGAATTGTACTATTTATCGAGTAATCGAATTCCAACGGATTTCTGTTACGTTCAAATGATTAGCTTTTCAGAGCATTCAGACTAGGTTGGCGCCGGTGGCGACACCTACAACGTACTGACACGAGGAAAGTTTCCAACTGATTTGTCATACACAAACAGCAGTTGACCGGCATTGCCTGGTGAAACGTTGTTGTGATGCCTCGTGTAAGGAGGAGAAATCCTTACCATCACGTTTCCGACTTTGATAAAGGTCGGATTGTAGCCTATCACGATTGCACTTTATCGTATCGCGAAATTGCTGCTCGCGTTGGTCAAGATCCAATGACTGTTAGCAGAATACGTAAGCGGTGGGTTCAGGAGGGTAATACGGAATGCCGTGCTGGATCCCAACGGCCTCGTATCACTAGCAGTCGAGGTGACAGGCATCTTATCCGTATGGCTGTAAGAGATCGTGCAGCCACGTCTCGATCCTTGAGTCAACAGATCGGGACTTTCTCAAGACAACAACCATCTGCACGAACAGTTCGACGACGATTGAAGCAGCATGGACTATTAGCTCGAAGACCGTGGCTGCGGTTACCCTTGACGCTGCATCACAGACAGGAGCGCCTGCGATGGTGTACTCGACGACGAACCTGGGTGCACGAATGGCAAAACGTCATTTTTTCGGATTAATCCAGGTTCTGTTTACATCATAATGATGGTCGCATCCGTGTTTGGCGACATCGCGGTGAACGCACATTGGAAGCGGTTATCCGTCATCGCCATACTGGCGAATCACTCGGCGTGATGCTATGGGGTGCTATTGCTTACACGTCTCGGTCATCTCTTGTTCGCATTGACGGCACTTTGAACAGTGGACGTTACATTTCAGATGTGTTACGGTCCGTGGCTCTACCCTTCATTCAATCCTGGCGAAACCGTACATTTCAGCAGGATAATGCACGGCAGCATGTTGCATGTCCTGTACGGGCCTTCCTCGATACATAAAATGCTCGACTGCTGTCCTGGCCAGTGCATTCTCCAGATCTGTCACCAATTGAAAACGTCTGGTCAATGGTGGCCGAGCAACTGCCTCGTTACACTACTCCAGTCACTACTGTTGATGAACTGTGGTATCGTGTTAAAGCTGCATGGGCAGCTATACCTGTACCTGTACCAAGCTCTGTCTGACTCAATGCCCAGGCGTATCAAAGCCGTTATTACGGCCAGAGGTGGTTGTTCTGGGTTCTGATTTCTCAGTATCTATGTACCCAAATTGCGTGAAAATGTATTCACATTTCAGTTCTAGTATAATATATTTGTCCAGTGAATACCCGTTTATCATCTGCATTTCTTTTTGGTGTAGCGATTTTAATAGCCAGTAGTGTATAAACTGATGTGACAAAAGTCATGGTATACCTCCTAATACCGTGTCGGACCTCCTTTTTCCCTACATAGTGGAGCAGCTCGTCATGGTATGGACTCAAGAAATCGTCGGAAGCCCGGTGCAGAAATATTGAGCCACGCTGTCTCTATAGCTTTCCATGATTGCGACACTATACGGAGTGCAGGATTTTGTGCACGAACTGTCCTCTCGATTGCCGGCCGCGGTGGTCTCGCGGTTCTAGGCGCTCAGTCCGGAACCGCGGGACTGCTACGGTCGCAAGTTCGAATCGTGCTTTGGGCATGGATGTGTGTGGTGTCCTTAGGTTAGTTAGGTTTAATTAGTTCTACGTTCTAGGGGATTGATGACCACAGATGTTAAATCCCATAGTGCTCAGAGCCATTTTTTTTGTCCTCTCGATTGTATTCGACACATGTTCGGTGGGACTCGTGTCGCGCGGTCTCGACGGCCAAACCATTCGCTTGAATTGTCCAGCATGTTCTTCAAACCAATCGTGAACAATTGTGGCCCACTGACATGACTTCTTTGTTTGGAAGCATGAAGTCCAGGAATGGCTGCCGATGGGCCCCATGTATCCGAATATAATCATTTCCAGACAACGATCGGTTCAGTTGGACAAGAGGACCCAGTCCATTCCATGTAAACATAGCTACCACGAGCTTGCACAGTGCCTTGTTGACAACGCATGTCTGCGCCACTCTTGCCTTACTATACGGTCTTACTACCTGAAATCGTGGCTCATCTGACGAGCCCACGGTTTTATTGTAGCCTAGGATCCATCCAGTATGGTCAAGAAGCCAAAAGAGGAGCTGCATGATGTCGTGCTGTTAGCAAAGTCATTCGCGTCGGTTGTCTGTTGCCACAGCCCATTAACGCCAAATTTCGCCTCACCATCCTAACGGATACATTCGTCGTACGTCCCACGTTGATTTCTGCGGTCGTTTCACTCAGTGTTGTTGGTCTGTTAGCACTGCCAGCTCTACGCGAACGTTGCTGTTCTCGATCGTTAAGTGAAGGCCGTTGGCCACTGCGTTGTCCGTGGTGAGAAGTATACCTGAAATTCCGTGTTCTCAGCACACTCTTGACACAGAGGCTCTCGAAATATTGAATTCCTTGAGATTGAATGTCCCACGTGTCTAGTTCCAACTACCACTCCGCGCTCCAAGTATGTTCATTTCCATCGTACTGCCATAATCACGTTGGAAATCTTTTTACAAGAATCACTTGAGTGAAAATGACAGCTCCGCCAATGCACTGACTTCCGTCACCTCGGTGTGAAGTTTATAATCATTTGTCTATTGTAGATCTAAAATTATAACATTTGCATTTTATTTGGATTGTGTATTTCATTGTTTCGATACAGTTTATGTTACTCTCATTTTTTCTATGTCTTAGGCAGTTGTTGCAGAAACAAATTTTTATACCTCATGAAGAATTGCCCACAGAGTGTCATTCTAGTACTGTGTTATGAGAGAAACAACGGAAATTCATCTTGCTAGCAACAACTTTAACAAAAAATGGAGTGATTTTTTGATCGCATTCTGCAGGAGGGTGCTCGACACATCTAGACAGGGTGCAGACAATGACAGTGTGCTGTGGCCTCAGTGGAGAGGCTTTCATTTGGCACTGTTTTAAATATTTCAAATTTGTCTTGTGCTACTGTCCAGATTGGTTTCATTGAATGTAAAAATCGGCTGTTTGCTGTGTAGGGTGATGGAAAATGGTGCCCCAAGGCCTTCACAATTGGAAAAATCTGTGAAAAAAACTATCAGCTTGGTGAAATATTACTTCTGCATAGCAACTTCATTTATTGCCCAATATAGACAGTTTGTTTACATCAGTCTTCTTAACTAATGCGTTTTCGTGGCACATATTACATTGGTTGTGAGATGTAACTGGTCAGTGATCACTAGACAGGTACGGAGAGGCTAGTATGATCCACGGCATTCCCTATTACGACCGAATTCGGAGCAACCCAGTAGTCTTTCACTTTCGAGGAAAAATAACAGTCTTTGCAAGGACAATATCGTCCACATTTTCATTTCATTAAAGGTGAAAGTTGCCTCCTTTATTTGCCAGTTTCGGTATATTACGTTTATTACTTGTCTTCTACTCTTTGCTGTCATATCTGTGGCCACCGATCGACTTAAGAATATTCACTGTTGCGTCTGCTAAGCCAGTTACTCTGTCTAAAATCTTTGGGGTCTGAGCGGCGTTGGCCAATGAGAAATGACGATGCTGAGACACTCCACGTGGCTTGTGAATTTTTAAACGGGCTCTCTTATTCATGTCTGTACTGTTCGAGACTGTTATTGAAGGAGGGTCTGCTTTGCCTGTGTGCGATTTCGTGTGGTGATGAACATGGATGCACTGCATTATGTTGCGAAAGAGAGAGAGAGAGAGGTATGCATCAAAGAGTTACGCGTTTGTATTATTGAAGTTATAACCAATATTATATACAGCTTTTCTCCATATGTGTACAGTAGAACTCAATGTAATATTTTATACAACTAAATACTTGATGACTCATATTGGAATAGGGATTTTCTTATGCAGTGATGTCAAATGAACAGCAGAGTGAAGTTTGTGATTACGATTAATGTGAGGCGGATAACGTTCTGTTTACATATTGTATTTGATTCACGATCGAATTTAGCAAGCCAGTATTCCATTTAGGAAAAAATTTTTGCCTCTTATTTCTTTCTCAAATATACGTTATGAAGAAGGCCTTTTTTTTAAAACTATGCCGAAGGCACCTAGTGACTCATCTGACCAGCCCACGGTTTTATTGTAGCCTAGGATCCATCCAATATGGTCAAGAAGCCAGAAGAGGAGCTGCATGATGTCGTGCTGTTAGCAAAGTCATTCGCGTCGGTTGTGATGTAACATTAATCTTATTGCTCTTTGTAAAACATCCGTATTCTTGGGATCCAACAATAACTGCAAGGTTAAAGAGAATATCATAGCTTTACTTACCTTTCACTCCCTCCTCAATTTAATTAAAATAGATATATTTGTGTGATGGCGGCACTGAGTAATCATGATGCATTGCCCAATGCCTCGTGCAGAACTAATGAAGGAAATTATGTGGTACCTTTAATTTAATCAATAGTTCAATCAGAGCCACTACTGCTCCCATATCAGTTTCCAGGTTTTAGTAAGTTATTTTCGGGCCACGGAACGTAAATCTGACACGAGAACTTCTGGACAGCAGCTGCTTCGTCAGTCTGATAAAATATTTTGTGATACAGTTACATTACCAGCTCACAACCAACAACTGCTGCAAATTCCTGGTTGAATTCACGATTTTGGTACACACGGATGAGCCGAAACATTACGACCACCTGCTTAATAGCTTGTATGTGCTTTTTTGGAACGGAATACATCACTGAGTGAGGGATCCGACAGTTTGTTGGTAGGTTTGTAGAGGTATGTGAAATTAGATGTCTACACACAGGTCATGTAATTCGCGTAAATAACGGGCAGATGATCTACTTACAAGAAGATGGCGCCCTAAAACTACCGAGTTGTGTTCCCTAGGATTTACATCAGACGAATTTGGACGACCAGACATCAAAGTGAGTTCACTATAATGCTCCTCAAACCACCGTAGCACAGTCCGGCTCCGAGGTACGGACAGACATACAGCTGAAAGGTGACATCGCGGTCGGGGAAGCCGTCAAGCGTGAAGGGATGCAGGTGGTTCGCAGCTGTCTGCTTGTCTCAGATTACCACCACAGATCCCATGCAAGCGCAGAAAAATGTCTCCCTTAGCATAATACTGTTACACCAGCGTGTGTCGGTGGAACGCTGTACGTCTCGGGCCGCCATTCATCTCTATGACGGCGTTTGTGGAGACGACTATCGATTTAGCGTAGCAAAAATGTGATTCACTCGAAGAGGCGACACGTTTCCGCTGATCGACAATCGAATACTGATGGTCCCGTGCGCACTGCAATTGTAATTGACGATATCGTTGGGTCAACATGTGAACTCGTAGTGGTGGTCTTCTGAGGAGCTACATTTTCAACAATGTACCATGAACGATGTGCTTCGATACACTTGTGCGTGCACCAGCGTTGTGCTCTTTCGGCAGAGATGCCACGGGTCACCATCTATCCTGCTTGAGAGAGCGGACAGGCCTCCGAATCCCACGTTCTGTGAAGAGTCTTGGAGTTCAACCATTTAGCACCTAGTGGTAGCTTCACTGTCCTTCTCCCCCTTTCCATAGACGCTTACGACGGTAGCAAGTGAACAGTTGACCAGCTTCGCCGTTTCCTAAACACTCGTCCACAGACTGTGCTTAATAATAATCCGCCCTTTGTCAAAGTCGCTTATCTCAACGGATTTCCCCATGTGCAGCCCATATCTTCGCTAGGGTGATCCCCCGTCCGTGTCTGCTTCGCGTACGAGCTGTCGTTACCGCGTGACGTGTCTGCAACGCCACCAGGCGGAATTTAGCGTCGCCGTGGGAAATGGTCATAATGTTTTGGCTAATCAGTGTATGTCCTGCTCATTAACTGAGCTGTAGGTGTTCTTATGGCATGCTAACTTAATTTCAGTAATGACAAAATTGATCAATGGTCCATAATAAATCATAGCAGATGCCAAAGAACATCCGTTGCGCGAAGTATGTATGTCTGTGGCGAACCATACCTGATGGCACTCAGGTAGCATAATAAATTTATTTTCTTTGGGGCTTTATTCCCTTTATAATCAGGGTGTCTGTAATTAGTGCAATTTGAAGCAGGCCTGCTGCGTCCATACTGTTGGTAAAGGCTTTTGCGTTCCTCAGTTATTCACAGATACCAGAGGAATGGAGAAAATTTGTTTGTTCAAGTATTACTCCCACGAAATAACTGGAAGAAAATTGCCATCTGTCAAGAGGTTTTCTTTTACGGTCTGCGAAAGTGTAAATTAACTATTGTCGTAGTGTCACACTAACTAAGTGGGAAGTGATGATTTATCGTTAAAAAGCACGAGAAAGCTGAGGAACTGTACACCGTATGTATAAGCTTATATCAACAATGGAGACAACTATAAAACATGCGCGAAGATCGTCGGACGTTCACAAGCGAAAAGAAACAGATTTCATTGAAAAACTCGATGAGATTATTATCATATCACATGCTGATGTTCTAAATATCATTACTCCTGGAGAAGATAAACAGGTTTTGACCAACCAGTGGTGTATGAATGGAATAGGTTTCCAGTTACTTGAGAAAGAGAGAAGACCATCTTAACGAGCATAGGCAGCTGAGAAAAGGCGAGAGCAAAGTGAATATGCATATCAGAAGGAACATTCCATCGTCATCCTGAGCAAAACAGGCACTGCATTATCGTATTTATACGCCATCACCGGGCAAGTGACCTTCAGTTAAAATGTCTCCCATGTACGAGAATACTCGTAGTGAATATACGAGTGCAGGTTGTAGACACATGGTTGACGACATATGGAAATTTGGATCTGGCCGTAGTGCGTGCT